>NC_092707.1:400982632-401582632 GCF_047496885.1 Scyliorhinus torazame
CGAACAGGCGGCGGAATGTGGCCACTAGGGTATTTTCACAGTAACTTCATTGCGGCGTTAATGAAAGCCTACTTGTGGCACTAAAGATTATTATTACATCGCATGAAAGGATAAAGGGGGGGGGGAGAAAGTGACAAGAGGCCACGTTACGTCCAGTAATGTGCCCATGTTGGGTAGTGCCACAGGCTGGTAACCCAGAGAACCAGAGCTCGAATCCCACCCTGGCACTTTGAAAATTTAAATTCAGTTTGTAAAAATAGCTGCAAGTGAAATCGAACTTGCATGGGTAAATGTCCCTGTGAGGGAAGGGGTCCTGTTGTCCTTATTCAGTCGGGCCAACCAATTAGAAGTCACGGGCATGGCTCAGTTGGTGGCACCCTCTCGTCTCTTGAGTTAGGGGTTTGTGGGTTGGACACACACCCCAGAGACTTGTTATGTAACTTCAAGGCATTACTGAGACAGTGCAACACCATAGGCGGGGCTGGGCTGCGCTTCCGATGAATGTTAAATTAAGCTCGGGTCCCGCCCACCCTGCCTCAGTTGGAAAATGGACGACCGCATGGCATTCTCCCCGGGGGAGGTGAGGGAGTGGGGGGCGCAGGGGAGCTACCCCCAGTACCCTGGCCCAACACTCAATCCTCAAATCAACGTCGCCGAGACGAGATTATCTCGGCGCGGTTTGTTAGATCTTGCTGCGCCGCAAACTGATCGCCAAGTCTCTCACCTTGGCCACGCCGACGCCCTCCCCCCGGAAGTGCTCCGTCGGGCGGAAAGCGTTTCGGGATGCTGGGGGAAAGGTGCTACAGCAATGCAAACCTTACTCAGCAGCGGCTTTGGAGAGCACACCGACCTCCAGGGTGAAGCGAGCACAGAATCACGAGGCCTTCAAGTGCAGGCTGCACACTCTGAGAACGGCTGTGCTGGAAGGAAACCAGGTGGCAGTCATGTGAGCTTTCCTCCTGTTTCCTTGACGAGCGATCTCGTTCAGTGGGTTGCTAATTTGAGGTGGGTGGAGGGGGAAGGGGGGGTGGGGTGGGGGCGGGGCGGTTGGCTGCTGGCATTTCTGATCGTCGCCCTGGCACTTGCTGTAGAGCACGGGGATATTTACAACAGACCGGGGAGGGAGGAAGTAAATACTGCAGGTTGCCTGAAAGATCACAAGCCTTTCAGCACTTTCCACCGACACCTCATTTACATATTTCCATCGCCGTGACGCCACACATGACAGAGTAACACAGTCCAGCTACAGCCAATGAGGTTTGCCCAGGCACAATGTCACTGCTGCATTCATCAAGCAAGGGAGGTTACAGCTGAACAGGGGCGAGCTACTGCCCGCAGACACCCAGGAGAAGCAAGGAGCAAGCGAGGGGAGACAGTGACGGGCGTTAATGTCACCGGACCCGTAATCCAGGGGCCCAGACTAACGCCCCCGAGGATACGGCATCAAATCCCACCAGGGCAGCCGGTTGCATTCTAAATTCAATTTGTGAAATCTAGGGATCGAGAGCTAGTCTCAGCAATGGTGACCGTGAAACCATCCTTTATGCGATGTCCACTTCGCATAAAGGAATAATAATAATCTTTATTAGTGTCACAAGCAGGCTTTCATTTACACTGCAGTGACGTTACTGTGAAAATTCCCTCGTTGCCACACTCCGGCGCCTGTTCGGGTACACTGAGGGAGAATTCAGAATGTCCAAATTGCTTAATAGCACTTGTGGGAAGAGACCGGAGCACCCGGAGGAAACCCACGCAGGCACGGGGAGAACGTGCAGACTCCGCACAGACAGTGACCCAAGCTGGGAATCGAACCCGGGTCTCTGGTGCTGTGAAGCAGCAGTGCTAACTACCGTGCTGCAAATAGAAAAATAAAGATTTGAACCTAAACTGCCCAATGGGGAGGCATTGAAATTGTAGGGCAACCAGATGGGTTTTATGATAATTTCAAAACAATTTCATTTGTATAGTGCCTTTCGCAACTTTAGTACGGCCCAAAGCACTTTCCAGCCGATGACGTACTTTTGCTGCCTGGTCAATGGTGCAGGAAACTTAATCCAACAACTTTTTATTTCTGGATTGTCTTAACTAAGTTCACGGTGAGATTTAAACTTGCATTTGTTGGAGTATTAACCCAAGTCTTTATGGTTTACTAATTCAGTGATAGAATAATAATAATTGCTTATTGTCACAAGCAGGCTTCAATGAAGTTACTGTGAAAAGCCCCTCATCGCCACATTCCGGCGCCTGTTCGGGGAACTACAGCCTGTAAACTACATCCTGACATCCCCGAACTATCAGAGAGAGTCAGGCCACGAAGAAGCAATCCAAATGGCCTGAAATGTAACCAGTCAGGCTGGGAGGTATCACAAAGACATACAGCACAGAAGCCATTTGGCCCATCTTGCGTGTGTGGGCACTTTGAAAGAGCCTTCCAATATTGTCCCCCTCCCTTTTACGTGCTCTCGATCGTTTCTGAGCAGGCAAATGTGGAAGGTTCCTTCTTCTCGGAAAAGAAGTTCAGAGATTAGATAGAGTTGTATAAAATCACGAGGGGGGGGGGGGGTCTGGACAGAGTAGATAGGGAGAAACAATTTCAGAAGGATCAAAGTGTTAATGGCATGTTAGTTATACTGTAAAGATACAGAGATAAAGGGCGATGTTTAACTATGTACTTTAAGCAGATATAAAGAGGGGAAAGCCACTGACGTTTTGAGTTTTGTTACAGTGCCCCACCAGGGACTGTCACCCCCTCATTTTTCACCTTTTGTTTAATTTATTGATTTGTTTTATCAAAAACAGTATGAATGGGGATAATCAATTTAATTAGCCAAGTTTCCTTTGAAAGGTTCCTTTTTGTGACAGCTCCCCTTTAACGGGCTGTCAGCCCTGTTAATTTGTTAATTGGTGTTCAAAATGGGGCAGTATAAATAGGGGACGGCTGGGACACTGAGGCGAGTAGAGAGCTGCGAGACAGAAGATAGTCAATAACGTCATGTGGTTTTGACATCACTGGCCGGCTTGGGATTTTATTAGCACCGCGGGAAGAACCAAAGGACACTGACTTAAGGCGATTGGCTAAAAAAGTATCACTGGCGTGAGCAGAAAATATTTTGCGCAACGAACAGTTAGGATCTGGAATTCATTGCCTGGAAGTGGAGTGGAGGGGGATTCAATCAAGATTATCAATTTAATTACGTGAAGAGAAAAAACATTCTACAGTGAACCACAAGGGAATGGGACTAGGTGAGTTGCTCTTGCAGAGAGAGCCAGTATGGACATGTCAGCCAAATGGCCTCCTTCTGTGCTGTAACCATTTGTGCTGTAAACATAGAAAAACAAAATTCTATGTTTTTTTTTTTACATAGAATTTACAGTGCAGAAGGAGGCCATTCGGTCCATCAAGTCTGCACCGGCTCTTGGAAAGAGCACCCTACACAAGGTCAACACCTCCACCCTATCCCCAGTAACCCCACCCAACACTAAGGGCAATTTTAAGCACTAAGGGCAATTTTTCGTGGCCAATCCACCTAACCCGCACATCTTTGGACTGTGGGAGGAAACCGGAGCACCCGGAGGAAATCCACGCACACACGGGGAGGATGTGCAGACTCCGCACAGACAGTGACCCAAGCCGGAATCGTACCTGCGACCCTGGAGCTGTGAAGCAATTGTGCTACCCACAAGGCTACCGTGCTGCCCTCTGCTGTTAACTCTGTGTAAATGAATAGATTTTGAGTCATATAAGCTCTCTCTCGTAGTTTCATGGAGTGCTGAATTTTAGACGTGATGTCAAACTGAGGCCCTATGGGAAATTCTCTGCTCCTGCTCGCCGTGGGAATTGTCACAGGCGGGACGGAACATTTGGCAGACCATTTAAATGTCCATTGACCTCGTGTGGGAGTTTCTGTTCTCAGGATGGGCGTGACCGGAAAACCCCGTCGCCTGTCTTACGTCAAGGTACAGGATCCAATCACACAGTTTGAAGAGCAGGGCATTCTCCCGTGTCTCGGCCAATATTTATCCTTCAAGTACTATCAACAAAACAAACTGGTTGACATTCCACCACCCGCACGAGATGATGGAAATGCAGCCTCGGGGGTCATCTGCTGCACTCCTTTTCGTTGCTGAAAAGCAGATTGTGAACAGGCAAAGCTCCACCCATGTCGTTGCCCCATGCCGGAGGTGCGAGATGGCCTCTGCCTGTTTGCAGAGCTGGTGTCTGTTCTGAAGCTACACCACCGCGGGTCGTGTCAGCGGCAAATTCCGTCCCACAGCCTCGGTCGCCGTTTGCAAAGGCCGTCAGCTTGGGTTCCCCCCTGGTCATGTCTGAAATTGAGGGTTTTCATGTCTGTTGGATTGCAGCTTTGTGCGAAACAAATGATCTGGTTATTATCAGATTACTCCTTTGTGCCAGCTTGGGTGTGTGAAAATGAGCTGTCACATTTCCTTCATTGCAGAGGTGAACACCCTTCAAAAGATAGTCCATTGGGTGCAAGGCGCTTTGGGAACATGCTGAAGTCATGAAAGTCGCTACATCAATGCAACCTTTATTCGATATTTTGAGAGAATCGCAACACACGGGAGGATCTGAAAGAGCTAAAATCCAAATGAATGGGTCAACGGACATCAGGGAGAGATGGGAATTGTCTGGGAGAGAGTGCGAGGGAGGCGGAGAGGGGTGAGGGTGGGTGGTGCTGACCCTTCATCAGTAACATTTTCCCTTTCAGGTGCAGACCAGCCGCTTGCACATTTCCAGCATTTTCTTGCTCTCCCTCTCTCTCGCTTTCGCTCTCTCTCACAAACACACACACACACACACACACACACATTAAAACAAATGTGTTTTGCACTTAATGGAATCCAACGAGACTTATGGGCTCAATCAATCTGCCAGTGAGAACATTCTAACTTTCACATACATACTCTTTCCATGACGTAGCATCTGGCAAGGAGGATTTCTGCAAAGTTTCAATCTAACAAAACCTGCTGAATGGCACAGCCTTTCCAAATTCACCGCAAAAAGATCATCGTTTCGTGTTTCTATGTATGTGGCGATGTACAAATGCAACCCTTTCATTTGGACTGCTGAAAAGCAACGTTTCCCCCTTAAATCGGCTCTTTAGCCTCAGCCAGTCCCAAATAGAATGGGGTCAGAATGTGCCTCTGCTCCTGCCACGGGCTCACCCCCAGCGACAACAGTCTGACATGTCAGTGACTGTGGGCTGCTTTACTTTCTCAGAAAGGAGCTGTGATTTCACCGCCGTGCTGCTGCTGAGCTTTTACTGCGTCGCTCATAAGGGGGCGGCGAGAGGGGGAGGGCCGGCGTCAAGCTTTTATTTTCTCTCTCAAAAATAGCATGTGCAAATGAAGCTTTCGAGCACCACGTCATCAAGGCAGATGAACGTGGGTGGGCAGATAAGGCGCTGTTAGCTGCAAAAGGGCAAACCATTAAGATTAGAGACAATAGCTCGCTTCTCAAAAGCCTGGCCAGGAACTGTCCATTTTCCTGCGTGCGACAGATGACATTTGACAAGATTTATCATTGCTGCAATTGCACGCTTTGCGAACCCTCGGCTAACAAGGAGGGTAGCAAGAGACACACCAGCCTCGGCCCGGGGGCTGGCATTTTCAGCAAATAAAATGGGACATTTAAAAAAAACGGGCACAAATGCACACTGACAAATCTCCGGTGACCTTGCTTGTTTCACAGGATTAGGAGTTTCATAGCGTGTGAGGATGTAGAAAACATGGTCAGCTGGGGCTTTAAGGGTGAGCGCACTCCCCTCGGAGTTCGACGGTTGATGTCCCAGTCGGGGAACAGTTAATCTCGGGATAGCACGCCCCCGCGCAGTACTGAGGGGGCGCTGCACTGTCGGAGGTGCCGTCCTTCAGTGGCATAGTGGTATTATCACTGGACGAGAAAGCCAGAACCCCAGAGTAATGCTCTGGTGTCACAGGCTCGAATCCCGCCACTGCAGATGGTGAAATTGGAATTCAATGAAAATCTGGAATTAAAAGTCTAATGATGACCATGAAACCATTGTCGATTGTCGCAAAAACCCATCTGGTTCACTGATGTCCGTTAGGGAAGGAAATCTGCCGTCCTTACCTGGTCTGGCCTACATGTGACTCCAGACCCACAGCAATGCGGTTGACTCTTAGCTGCCCTCTCAAGGTCAATTAGGGATGGGCAATAAATGCTGGCACAGCCGGCGACGCCCACATCCCGTGAACGAGTAAAACAAAAGCAAGGGCCATCAAACCGAGGACCCCGCAGACAGGCAAAGTATCCAGTTTTTGGATAGATGTCGAATAGGCGCCGAGGTCCCGGGTTCGATCCCGGCTCTGGGTCACTGCCCGTGTGGAGTTTGCACATTCTCCCCGTGTCTGTGTGGGTCTCACCCCCACAACCCAAAGATGTGCCGGGTAGGTGGATTGGCCACGCTGAATTGCCCCTTAATTGGAAACAAAAAAGGTTTTGTTTTGTTACTTTTAACTTCAGTGACCTGTTTTTCTCTTCAACTGAGGAAGCCTGAAGGCAACGTGTCAGTCGTCGCTCAGTGGGAGCACTGCTACTTCTGAATCAGAACGTTTCAGATGCCTCCATGTCCTCACCCCTCCCTAGCTCTGTAACCTCTTCTGGTCTGAGATCCCTCCAGGATCTCAGCGCCCAGTTCTTGTGTCTCTGATTTTAATCGCTCCACCGTTGGCGACTGAGTCTTTAGCTGTCAGGGCTCCAAGCTTGGCAATTGCCTCCCGAGACATCTTAGCTTCTCTCATCAGCTCTCTCCTCCTTTAAAACCTATTTATTTGATCAAGCTTTATGGAGACCTGTCTTAATGTCTCCCTACGTGGGTCAGTGTGGACTTTGCCTGGGGGGGGTTCTACCTTCATTAAAGGTGCTACGTAAATCCAAGTTGTTGTTGTCACCAGTTGTCAATTCAGGCGCCACTCCAGAAAGGTGAGGGCAGAATCTAAACTGGAGGTGCTGCTTCTGGATTAGATTTTTAACCGAGGGGGCTTGGCACTAATTCGAAGTTGAGCTGGGCAGTGAAGTTACCTGCCACTCTTTGGGTGTCCTGGGTGATGTGTTGGATAGGCTGGGTCGATGTGGACTGCACTTGATGCAGCGTAGCGAGAGACAGACCTCCAACACTTGATAAGATGCAACACGATTTTATTTAACGTCTAAACTATTATACATGTTCAACTGTGGGTTGACACTATGCTGACTTGACTGGAGACCACATACTAGCCTAACCAGACTTACTAGCTACCACATGGTGTTTGCACTGGCCAGCTCACTAACTCTGACCGTCTCAGCGGATGGGTCCCGAGAGAGTGGGAAAACTGGTGCCCTCTGGCTTTATAGTGGGCGTGTCCTGTCTGGTGATTGGCTGCTCTGTTCTGTGTGCTTATTGGTCATCCTGTGTGTCAATCACTGCCTGTCTGCACTCCATTATACACATAGATGTATACTATGACACTGAGCAATATTAATCTTTCAATCAACATCACTGGGCAGCACGGTAGCACAGTAGTTAGCACTGTTGCTTCACAGCGCCAGGGTCCCAGGTTCGATTCCCCGCTTGGGTCACTGTCTGTGCGAAGTCTGCACGTTCTCCCTGTGTCTGTGTGGGTTTCCTCCGGGTGCTCCGGTTTCCTCCCACAAGTCCCGAAAGCCGTGCTTGTTAGGTGAATTGGACATTCTGAATTCTCCCTCTGTGTACCCGAACAGGCGCCGGAATGTGGCGACGAGAAGATTTTTGCAGTAACTTCATTGCAGTGTTAATGTAAGCCTACTTGTGACAATAAAGATTATTATTATTATAATCTGTCATCACATTGCTGACTGGGAGCTTGCTGTGCGCACTTCTTAAAAGTCCTCCGTTGACTACAAAGTGCTTTGGGATGTCCTGACGTTGCGAAAGGCAATGATATCGGTGCAAGGTTCTCTTTTTACTCACTATTGGAACAGCTTAGCTCAATATGAATCATGTCGTTTGGCTTCTCATCGGTGGAAACTTCATCTTTGTTCCCCTTCCCTCCTAACAAATGCAAATTTCTACAGATAAAGGATTACTCCTGAAACTGAAATCTGATGCAAATGAACAGGTTAAAGCTCCGCGACTCAGCACAGCGGTGTTTATTGCAGGTTGTGTATTCACGAACAGCTTTGCCAACCAGACAAATCAGCCCTCCGAAAGATTGGCACTCGGCCCCCATCTTGGAAATAGATGAGGGTGTGGACAAAATAATCATGCAGAGAGCGCTGATCCTCTTTGACATTTGTCCATCTTGACGGGGGAGGATGGGAAGGCGGTGGGGCGGGGGGGGGGGGGGGGGGGGGGGGGGGGAGATGGGGGGGGGGGGATGGGGGCCCTTAGGGAGCCAGAGAGGCTTTGCCCACCAAGTGACGTATCCTGGGATTGGCAGAGCTAACAAAGGCCTGTGACAGATGGTCGGTGGGTAACAAAGTCACAAGAGTGGCGTTGGCCCCAGAGCAAGTGGCTTAATCTCCTCAGACCCCTGGTACCTGACTGACGTCTGTGCTATTTCTGTGGCGCAGTCAGTTAAGTCGCAGTAGCATTGCATGTTTTCTCTCCTTGCTAGCTTTCCACCCTTTCTGCCTGTCCTCCGAAGGTGTCGGGCTCCCTGTTGGGCTTTGGTGTCAGCGGAACCAAATGCCGCCCTCCCCTCGCTCGTTGATGCAAATTCTTTCTTCAGCGTTCAGAGTGTCTTGGAATTGAATGTGAGGAAGTGGGTGCTGTGTCAAGCGGAGGGAGCAATATTGTGGCTATTTCCAACTGCACAGAAACAGGCCATTGGGCAGAACTGTTCTTTGCCCGTGTTTATGCTCCACATGAACCAATGTTTCACTGAGCTGTCATCCTGGGGCTTTGCACCCAGGTTCCTGGAAGTAAGGTGCGAACCTTCAGCCTTCTGACTCAACTAACTGGGTGGATTTGGAGGGGGAGAGCGAGGGAGAGAAAGGTCTAAAATGCCTTACATTAATGGCTAATACCCTTAAACACCCCACACTTGATTATGGTCCAGCGAGCAGATTTTACAAATCATGGTTAACATGGTGGGTTGTGGTCTGGTTCACACTCGTGCTCACTGAATGGATTCACTGTCTGCCAGGCTTAGACCGCCAACAGATGCTCTTCTCAACATGATCCCCAACACCTGATAGCAACACAATCCAGGAGGTCATGTCGAGAGCATCTGCTCTGAGATAAGTACTCCAGTAAATAACGGGAGTACGCATCTCGTGGAGAGGCAGAGAAAGAGAGGGAGGGAAGGAGAGAGAGAGGAAGAAGGAGGCAGGAGGGAGGCAGTGAAGGAGGGAGAGAGTGAAAGTGAGGGTGAACATGAGAGAAAGGAGAGGGAGTGAGTGGAAGAGAAGGCGACAAAGAGAGAGTGGCAGAATGGTGACTCAGAGAGGAAGGGCATGAGGGCGAGAGATAAAGAGAGGGGAGAATGAGGGAGAATGGGAGAGAGGTGGCCAGACGGATGCTGAGGGAGATTCGAGGAGAGGTGCAAAGATAGGGGAAAAGACAGACACGTGTAAACAGGGAGAGGGGAGAGAAGCAGAGAGAAAAGAAAAGATAGAATTGCGACAGAAGGAGGAAAAGAACGAAAGGAATAATATGGAGATGTGGAGAGAGCCATACGCTTAGCCCCATCATAGACTCGAAAAAGAATGAACCTTCGACATTAACATCTATTATAAGCAACCCAGGAGCAGCAGTATGGAGGAGGCAGGGCGAGTCAGTGAAATATGTCCAGCTCCATTTTAAAAGATGGAATTTTCAGTTTTGCGATGACGATTTTGCCATCTACCACTCGCACCCTCAGTGTGGATTGGCACTGAAAAGATGCCGCTTCAACCTGCCTTCCAAATACTGTGGGGGGGGGGGGGGGGGGGGGGGGGGGGGGAAGCTCCCCAAACTGAAGCAATTAACCCTGCAGGTACAGAGATTGCAGCTTCAACTCTTTCTCCAAGGCAGCTTACAAGAGGCATTTTAATACCAGGGTGGAGCATGGGGCCACAGCGCGTGCAACCTCTCCATTTTTATATTAAATGTTTTTGCACAGAGGCTTGCACCGCGCAATCTCTATTCTTGAGATGGAAGTAAAGTTAGGTCCCACTCGAGCTCACTCCTGTTACACCTTAACCCAGTCTGGAGTCTGCACTTCCTCCCAGTGTGTGCGTGGGTTTCCTCCGGGTGCTCCGGTTTCCTCCCACAGTCCAAAGATGTGCTGGTTAGGTGGATTGGCCATGATAAGTTGCCCTTGGTATCCAATGGTTGGGTGAGGTTACAGGGGTAGAGCGGGGATTCGGCCTAGGTGGGGGGTGACCTTTCGAAGAGAGTCCCATTTCAGGATGTTGAGCAGGATAAGCCTGATCATTCTTGCTGGGCAAGAGTAGAAAGTGATATGGCGGGTGGATGGAGCTGAGGAACAGACCAGACATGATCGAAATGAATGAAGACTCGCAGGCCTGCGTGTCCTCCTCTTGGTCCGAATGTTGCTACGGCGATGATAACATTGACAAAGAAGCAAGGAGGAGAGAGGCCAGGCTGAAAACGTGGCCAGTGGGAAAGATTGCGGGAGGTTATCAGATAATGCATTTCATTTTTTAAGAAGGGTGTTTGTGCTGGTCGCTGACTTACACTGGCTCCTGGTTATGCAACCCCCTTGATTTTTTAAAAATGTTCATCCTTTTTGGGAAACCCATCCATGGCCTCCACCCCCCCCCCCCCTCCCCCGCTATCTACCCACCAACCCCATTTGCCACATCTCTGTAATCTCCTCCAGCCTGCAACCTTCCAAGAGATCTGCTCTCCTCATGAGCGTGGCCAGTTTTAAATCACTCTTTCATTGCCATTGATGGCCATGCCTCGAGCGCCTTGGATCCTGGGCACCGGAACTCCCACTGTAAACCTCTCTGCCTTACCACCTCTCTGTCCCTCCTGAAGAGGCTCCTTAAGACCTACCACTGTAGCCAATCTTTTGGTCACCTGCCCTCATGCAGCTTGTATTTTATGCAGCTTGCTTTCAAATATTCTTCTATCATGTCCCTGTGAAGGGCCTTGGAATGAGTTATTACGTTCAAGGTTCGACAGAAATGCACTTTTGTTCAGGGCAGGGTCACAGTTTAAAACTACCCCTTACAAATTGTATTGTGGGAGCGGAGTTGCAATGAAATTGGATCGGATTTCACAGTGAGAAAAGTACATTTCTCCCATTGCTATAGTAAGACAGTGATGCAATCAATCAGCAATAATGACAAACAGAGCGAGCATCAGCAAAGCTCTCAGGAACCGCTGAACTTGTAGCTTCTGTTGCAGGTTCTGAGGTATGAGTACTTGAAGGAAATAGGAAATTTGGAGGAAACGAACCATTTGTATTTCGATAGCGCCTCTCACGACCGTACGATGTCCCAAAGCCCTCCGCGGCCAACCAAGCAATCACACGGTGTAGTCACTCCTGTAATCTCGGGAAGCGGGGCAAGGCAATGTACACTTAGCAAGATCCTACAAATCGCCTCATCTGTTCCAGGTGTTCAGCTGGTGAGAACTACCCTACTCTTCCCCAAATAGTGCTGCTGCTTTTTTTCAGCTCCACCCCGAGAGGGGAGACAGGGGGGGGGGGATCAGTTTAACGTCACATCCAAAAAACTGCGTAGCTGTTCACCACAGAGCGGCAGCTTCATGGTAGCATTGTGGATAGCACAATTGCTTCACAGCTCCAGGGTCCCAGGTTCGATTCCAGCTTGGGTCACTGTCTGTGCGGAGTCTGCACATCCTCCCAGTGTGTGCGTGGGTGTCCTCCGGGGGCTCCGGTTTCCTCCCACAGTCCAAAGATGTGCAGGTTAGATGGATTGGCCATGATAAATTGCCCTTAGTGTCCAAAATTGCCCTTAGTGTTGGGTGGGGTTACTGGGTTATGGGGATAGGGGGGAGGTGATGACCTTGGGTAGGATGCTCTTTCCAAGAGCCGGTGCAGACTCGATGGGCCGAATGGCCTCCTTCTGCACTGTAAATTCTATGATATGATATTCACATCGGTGCTCCAATGACAGGAGTAAGAGTGCGATGAGTATGATAGCAGGGGAATTGACTGGCTCTTCCACGGAGTCGGGAAGATCGAGAATCTCCAATGCTTGGAGCTTCGCTCACCCCAGTCAAACTCTTTGTTCTGTTCCTGCATAGGCAAAGACTTTTGGGGAGTGAAGTGGGAAACCCCCGGATTTCTTGTGTGAAGCTTGCCCGTCCTCGTTTTTGTATTTTTTATGGGGATGTGGCCATCGTTGACAAGGCCAGCGTTTGGTGCCCATCACTAATTGCCCCTGAACTGAGTGTCTCGCTTGCCGTTCCTAATAATAATCTTCATTGTCACAAGTAGGCTTACATTAACACTGCAATGAAGTTACTGTGAAAATCCCCAAGTCGCCACGGGCCGGCACCTGTTCAGGTACACAGAGGGAGAATTCAGAATGTCCAATTCACCTAACAAGCACGTCTTTCGGGACTTGTGGGAGGAAACTGGAGCGCCCGGAGGAAACCCACGCAGTCACGGGGAGATGGTGCAGACTCCGCACAGGCAGTGACTCAAGCCAGGAGTCGAACCTGGGACCCTGGTGCTGTGAAGCAACAGTGCTAACATAGGGGACATAGCTTTAAATAGAGGGGAGATAGGTATACCACAGATGTCTTTACTCAGAGAGTAGTATCATAGAATCATAGAATTTACAGTGCAGAAGGAGGCCATTCGGCCCGTCGAGTCTGCACCGGCTCTTGGAAAGAGCACCCTACCCAAGGTCAACACCTCCACCCTATCCCCATAACCCAGTAACCCCACCCAACACTAAGGGCAATTTTGGACACTAAGGGCAATTTATCATGGCCAATCCACCTAACCTGCACATCTTTGGACTGTGGGAGGAAACCGGAACACCCGGAGGAAACCCACGCACGCACGGGGAGGATATGCAGACTCCGCACAGACAGTGACCCAAGCCGGAATTGAACCTGGGACCCAGGTGCTGTGAAGCAATTGTGCTATCCACAATGCTACCGTGCTTCCCCGAGGGGGCGTGGAATTCCCTGCCTGCAACAGTAGTGGACTTGCCAACATTAAGAGCATTTAAATGGTCATTGGATCAACATATGAATGATAATGGAATAGTGTAGATGGGCTTTAGAGTGGTTTCACAGGTCGGCGCAACATCGAGGGCCGAAGGGCCTGTACTGCGCTGTAATGTTCTATTGTTCCATAACCACTGTGCTCCGAGGACAGTTAAGAGTCAACCACATTGCTGTGGGTCTGAGGTCACATCTAGGTCAGAGCAGGTCAGGATGGCATTAATGATAGCTTTCTGCAACAATCGACGATAGTTGTCATGATCGTGATTGCCAAGCTTCAAATTCCAGATTTATTAATTGAATTTAAACTCCCCCAGCTGCTGTGGTGGGGTTTGAACCCTTGTCCCCAGAACATACGCCTGGATCTCAGCATTACTGGTGTGGTGACATTACCAGAACATTACCATCTCCCCTGCTGCTTAATGCAAACAAAAACCAAGAATAAAGATTTGCTGTGAGGTGATGGCAAACGTTGCTCGCATTGAAAGGGTCTGAAGGTGATGTCAGAATGCGGAGAAAGGAACACCTTGTGGGCTATGCTCTCCTGTCCCACAGCAATGGGGAAATAATTTCAGCACCACGTAAACTGGAGTAGAACAGCCAGTGGTGGATCAGCACTTTCCCTTGGTCAACTTCAGAATCCTGGGGTCTTCTGTGTGCCAGAGTGCTGCCGGGGCAGCCCAGAGAGGTGTCACAACCCAACTCCATCAACAAAAGTGGGATACGCACAGGACTGCCTGAGGTTGAAGGGGAGAGGAAGGGGGGAGGAAGTATGGAGTGGGGTGAATGAAGGAGATTATGAGGGGCATGCATAGAGTGGATGGGCAGGCATTCTTTCCCCGAGTGGAGGGGTCAGTCACCAGGGGGCATAGGTTTAAGGTCCGTGGGGCAATGTTTAGAAGAGATGTGCGAGGCAGGCTTTGTTTACACAGAGGGTGGTGAGTGCCTGGAGCACGTTGCCAGGGGAGGTTGTGGAAGCAGATACATTAACGGCGTTGAAAAAGCATCTTGACAAGTAGATGGATGGGATGGGTAAAAAGGGATACGGCACTAGGAAGTGCTGAGGGTTTTGGACAAGGGTGGTATCTTGACTGGCACAGACTTGGAGGGCCGAAGGGCCTGTTCCTGTGCTGTATTCTTTATTGAGGAGCAGAATTGTTGCTGAGACCCCATTATTCCTCATTCTGTTCCTTTGAGTTGGGACAGAAATGTGGATCCTAGTCAAACCAGGGTCTTCTTACCTGGGAGATATTCATCCAAACTGGCTCAGAGGGTATACCATTCTGCCCCCCCCCCCCCCCCCCCCCAAATAAAGGTCAAAGGGTTGTTTCCATAGCAACAGAAACAAGGTCCTGAACCCATGAGAATGTGAGAGGACCTGAGGACATGATCAAGATAGAACATAGAACATTACAGCGCAGTACAGGCCCTTCGGCCCTCGATGTTGCGCCGACCTGTGAAAGCACTCTAAAGCCCATCTACACTATTCCCTTATTGTCCATATGTCTATCCAATGACCATTTCAATGCCCTTAGTGTTGG
Organism: Scyliorhinus torazame; assembly: GCF_047496885.1. Taxonomy (NCBI): domain Eukaryota; kingdom Metazoa; phylum Chordata; class Chondrichthyes; order Carcharhiniformes; family Scyliorhinidae; genus Scyliorhinus; species Scyliorhinus torazame. The sequence continues at coordinate 400,997,328 of NC_092707.1, forward strand.
CGAGTCCACTACTGTTGTAGGCAGGGCATTCCACGCCCTTACTACTCTCGGAGTAAAGAACCTACCTCTGACATCTGTCTTATATCTATCTCCCCTCAATTTAAAGCTATGTCCCCTCGTGCTAGACATCACCATCCGAGGAAAAAGGCTCTTACTGTCCACCCTATCCAATCCTCTGATCATCTTGTATGCCTCTATTAAGTCACCTCTTAACCTTCTTCTCTCTAACGAAAACAGCCTCAAGTCCCTCAGCATTTCCTCATAAGATCTTCCCTCCATACCAGGCAACATTCTGGTAAATCTCCTCTGCACCCTTTCCAATGCAATAGAGACAGGAGCAAACCATTTGATAACAAAGGTGGGTTGGAGGACAAGTGCACAATGCCTATAAATCTGCCTGAGATTGTTTCAAATTGATTGCAGGAAGAATCAATGATCGGAGAGTACCACATTCTACCCCTTTGACAAGCACCTGCTCCCAGTCAACCCGCGAGGCACTTCAAACATACTCTCTGCACGAAAACTCTGCAACGCCCATTTCCTCATTTTACCTTTAAAGATAAGTTGGCAGCTCGCAGTATGAGCCAACATGAATCTCCGCTCCTCATGTTTTGGACATGAAACGAACTGAAAGGTGCCGAAAAGTTTATCCCTTCTGGAATTTGGGACAGACATTCAAAGCCTGACGAGCAATTAACGACAACGGCTTATCTGCCTATCGTGCCTTTCGCTTAATAAAATGTTCCACGACCCTTGCTTCACAGCTCCGTTATAAAACAAAGCAGGGCACTGAGCCACATTAGGAGATATTAGATCAGGTGACCAAAAGCTTGATCAAACTAATGTGTTTTAAGGTGTGTCCTAAAGGAGGAAAGTGAGATAGAGGGGCAGAGGGGTGGAGGGAGAACACTGCAGGGTTCGAGGCTGAGGCAATTGACCTTCCATCCCCACCCCTCTTGTGACGTAATCAGGTTCATGCTCAGCGAGGGGGTGCGCCTGATTACCATGCGTTTGCATGGATTTTACGATTCAAAAAAGGCTTTGCGCCTCGATTCCGGGTTCCCTGTACGCTCCCCCCCACTGCCCCCCCCCACGGCATGATGTCACACCGGCGGGAGTCACTACTGGTTCCAAAAACAGAAACCAGTCGTGATGACCATATCGGGGGCTCGGAGGTGAGCATAGCCGCCCCCCCACCCCCCCGGGTTGGTTTGGGTTTATTATCACGTGTATCGAGGTACTGCGAAAAGTGTTGTTCTGCATACAGTTCAGACAGATCGTTCCATACATAAAAAAACATAGGACAGATGATAACAATAATAATAATAATAATAATAATAATAATAATAATAATAGCTTATTGTCACAAGTAGGGTTCAAAGAAGTTGCTGTGAAAGCCCCTCGTCGCCACATTCCGGCACCTGTTCGGGGAGGCCGGTACGGGAATCAATACACGTAGACACAGGCAGCAGGTGAAGCAGACGGAGTGTAGCACTACTCAGTGGAGAAGAAGTGTGGGCAGCACGGCAGCATAGTGGTTAGCACAGTTGCTTCACAGCTCCAGGGTCCCAGCTTCGATTCTCAGCTGGTGCTTGCTGGCATTTGTAGGCCCAGCCCCTTAGGAATGATTCCCCCTCCCCTCCTGCTTTTTGTTTGGCAAAATGTCAGAAGATCTCGATCTTGAGAGGAAATCTACTTGTTGCTGGTTTTCAAATACAACCTGACACTTTACCATTTTGGGGGAAAATCCCTCCCCCAGGGTGCACTAGGGGCCAGAAGAGCACAGATATCTCAGTTTGTGCAGCTCACTGAAAAACAAAACAATTAATCTCTGACTGACCATATCCTGCACAGCTCATTCATCAAGCAACTAAACTCTGGCTCACCTAAAACTCTCAGTTCAACACATTTGCCCTGATGTGTCATTAGAGTTCCTATGGGCACTACCACAGTGTGTATACTAGGATATAAAGCAAGCACATCCCCCATTGCAATGGCTCATCCATATTGATAAAAGAAAAGGGAAAGACTTGTATTTATATCATATCTTTCGCTAGCACTGGACATCCAAAAGTGTGCTCATAATCAATATTTTTTTTTTGAAGAGTAGCCACTGTTGTAATGCAGGATACGAGGCAACCAATTTGCTCACAGCAAGATCCCACAAACATCAATGTGATAATGACCAGATAATGCCTGACAGCACCTTCCAAAGCCGTGGGGTGGGATTCTGGCAGCGCACCCCCCCCCCGCCCCGCCCCCCCCGGCGATTCTCCGGCCCGCGATGGGCCGAGTGGCCGCCCGTTTCCGGTGGGTCCCGCCGGCGGGACCTGGCTCTGCGGGTGGCCTCGGGGGGGGGGGCGCAGGGGATCTGGCCCCAGGGGGGCAGATGGTGGCCTGGCCCGCAATCAGAGCCCACCGATCCGCGGGCAGGCCTGTGCCATGGGGGCACTCTATTCCTCCGCGCCGGCTGGTGTACCGGTCCGCGATGGCCGGCGCGGAGATGAACCCCTCCTGCGCATGCGCTGGGATAACGCCAGTACATGCTGGTGCTCCCGCGCATGCGGCAACTTGCATCGGCCGGTGGAGGCCCTTCGGTGCCGGTTGGCGTGGCGCCAAACCCCTTCCGCGCCGGCCTAGCCCCTGAAGGTGCGGAGGATTCCACACCTTTGGGGCGGCCCGAAGCCGGAGTGGTTCACGCCACTCCTTCGCGCCAGAGTTGCCCGCCCCGCCGTTTTCCGAAGAATCCCTCCCGTGATCTCTACCGTCTAGAAGGACAAAGGCAGCAGGCACATGTGAACTTTGTCTCTAAATCACCCGCCATCCTGACTTGGAGCCATGTTGGTCGGTCCCTCACTGTCGCTGGGTCAAAATCCTGAAACCCCCTCCCTCACAGCACTGTGGGTTGCACCCACACCGCACATATTGCAGCTGTTCAGAAAGGCGGCTCCCCACCTTCTTCCCAAGGGCAATCAACGATGGGCAATGAATGCTGACCTCGCCAGCGAAACCCACACCACAAATAGTCCTCGCAGCACTCTTTCAAAACCGAGGGGCAGGGAGAGCTCTCCCCAGTGTCTCCAACCTTCCGGCGCAGAAGTGCGAGAGCCGTCAGATTTTTTTTATTTTTTTTTTGTTCCATCATTTGAGCGCTGTTCATGGAGTCTTTCTGTGCCGGGGTCAGCTGCTGTGCTTCCCACTTCAGGAGTATGTCGTCGGCTGCCAGGTCTTTCCAAAGTGCCCCGAGGGTACAACAGAGATGCAATTTTCACAATTAAGAGTGACGCAACTGTGTCACCGCGTACACCTGCTCACGCTCGAGCCGTGCAGCCGAGGGGAGGGATGGAGAGAGAGAGAGAGAGAGAGAGAGAGAGAGGGTTTCGCCCCTTCAATTACCCACTCAGAAATCTTGATTCACTGCTTCCTGTGTCACAGCTGGGCACATTACCACTTCCCTTGCAGATGCAACCTGAAGCTTACGCCGACTTGGGTCGATGGAAAAAACAGTCATATTTTCCATTGTTCAGTCTTGAAACCATTACTTGTGCTGAACCTTCATTTAGATTTTCCACAACATTTAGTTTTTTTTTTTTTAAAAGAGGAACTGGCAGCAGAAAGCAGCTGCACAAAACGCTGATTAAGTGAACTGATGAGGAGAGTGACCCACGCGAGCTCCGGCTGATTATACAGATTGGGCTTTTGTTTTCATATAGTCAGCAGGGCAATTTAAACGCTTGATGTTTTTTCTCTTCCCCCCCCCCCCCCCCCCCGCCCCCGCCCGCCCCCCGCCGCCATCCTCTTGTGTCGAGAAATGATTAGTTGCTGTTCCTGTCTCTGCATCCTCTCCATTAACAGAACAGCCGGTCTCGGAGTTGTCAAGGGGACGCAACAGCTGTGGGCTTCCCTCCAATTAAGCCCATGCAAAGAATATCTCTTCCCAAACTCCACTTTGTGCTGGTTAACGCCGCGGAGCCATTATCGGCGTATTCACGGAGGACCGGGCAGCCGCAGAAAGCGGCCATTCGGACCACCGCGTCCCTGACAGCTCTCTCGCCGAGAGCCGCGGAAAATAATTACACGCCGCTTTCCACCACTGCCTGACACCCCAAAGTGTTTTGCGGCCAATGAAATAAAGTGGTCACTGTTGTAATTTAGGAAATGGGCGGCCGCCATTTTGTGCACAGCAAGCTCCCACAAGCAGCGATGTGATAATGATCAGGTAATCGATTTCTGAGCTGGCGAAGGAGGGGAAAAAAATATTGTCCCAAACACGGAGACTAACTCCCGTGTTGTTTTTCGAAAGAGTGCCACAGGATCTGCTCCATCCAACTGAGAGGGCAGACAGGGCCTCGGTTCAACGTCACACCTGAAAGACAGCGCCTCCGGCAGTGTTGTGCTCCCTCGGTACTACACTGGAGTGTCAGTCTTGGTTTTCGTGCTCAAGTCCTGCGTGTGGGACTCGAACGCAGAACCTGTGGACCGAGGGGAGAGAAAGCTGCCAACTGACATGGTTTTTGGTGATACAAGTTTATAGGTTTAACTAATTATTAATTAAACACGTTATAAAATATTTATACATCTTATCCATGGTGTTCACCGACCACACAGATACAAGGATGAGGTTATCAATGTCGAAGAAAAAAACTGGCGATTTCAAACTTTGATTTCACAGCTGCGCCCAACACGCCTCTTGGTCAGGGCATGGATCTAAATTCTGGAGGTAGAGGATTTCACCCAATCACTTCACAAATTAATCCCCAGTGAGTCTACCTCACACAAAAAAATACTTCATTGACCTGCTCCCTCCTTAAACACAGCCAGAACTGACATTTTGCAATTAGATTTGCAAACAAAATGACTGCGAGTGTGAACAGAACTATTACAACTAGGTTCTAATTAATGGGATATGAGGTGGAGAGGGTCCAGATTTCAAGAATAAATGTATGTAAACTTTTGAATTCCCGAGGTAAAGAGACATTGTTGAAGATACGGAGATTATTTACAAAGTTGTAACTAGAACTGGGAGGTTATACTCATCAAGAACAATGGAGGCTGTGTCGTGGAGAAAGAGGGATGGCCTGATAAGAGACGGGTAAGAAGGTCGGGAAAACGTAGAGAGGATGTTGCCACTTATGGGCGAAACCAGAACGAGGGGTCATCAGTTTAAGATTGTCATGAATCAACCCAGTAGGAATTCGAGAGGAAAACCTCTTTAAAGAAAAAGAGGTGAGAATGTGGAACTCAATATCACAAGGAGCAATTAACGCAGACACATTTAAGGGGAGACCACATGAGAAGTTAAAAGGAACAAGAGGAGTAACTGACCCAAGTGTACAGAAATAGGAGTTGGCTCAAGTGGAGCATGCACACCAGCAAGGACCAGTTGGGCCGAATGGCCTATTTCTGCACTGTACAGTCTCAGCAATTCAATGTAAATATTGAATCTGAACAGTTCATTTTTTTTTTCACTAAAGGAGCAACGATCACAGTTAGCTCACTATTAAAAATGAGCTGGAAGTTACCAATAATGCGAAGTGAGACATATCGCTGCTCCTTGTTTGCCAAGGGGGATGTTTTGGATACAACGCCGAAAATAGACGTGTCTGGACTCTGTGGTGAGCATTCCATGCAGCCACTACAAGGCTACTCTTTAGACTGCACCCCCCCCCCCCCCCCTTTCCCTCCCTCAGGAGATCTGCAGGCAGTGTCGGCTTCAATGCTGGATGATAGCACTTGAATTGCGCTTAAGAATGACTGGGTTTCACATCGCTGCACTGCCTTCCATCTCACTGCTGCTCCAAGTTGCCAGTCTCGGCTCTATTGATTGGTGCAAGGAGTAGAAACCGGATGCCGCCCTCGCTGAGTAACCTGCTCAAACTCACCGTTAAAGGCCGCACACAAACCATGCACGCAAACGATGGTGCGATATTTCGAGACGCAACGCAGCATTGTCATCAAACAAACTGACACCCAGTCACACAAGGTGATATTTGGGCAGTTTGGTCAAAGAGGATTGGCTTTAACTAGCGTCTTAAAAGGTGGAGACAGAAGTAGAGAGGTGCAGGGAGGAAATTCCAGAGCTTAACGCCTAAAAAGCTGAAGACACGGCCGCCAATGATGGAATGATCAGGATCCGGGGGGATCCATTCAGAAACCAGAATGAGAGGGGCGCAGATAGCTCAATGGGTCTCAGGGATGGAGGAGACTACATTCCTTCTGATAAAGAATTGGATAAACACTTGAAAAGGAAGAAAATGCAGGGCTTTGGCGAGAGAGTAGAGGGGAGTGGGACTTAATGAATAGCTCTTTCAAAGAGATAGTACAGGCACAGTGGACCAAATGGCCTCCCTTAGTGGTGTATCTGGGATCCCAATGGAAACTGACCTCAGCCATGACTGAGAGTGGAGCTTTGGAGCAAGAAACTTGCAGGAGACAATAACTGCACACCCCACGCCCCTCAACCCAAGAGAAAAAAAAACCTTCCCTCACTGTCGCGGAAAGGTTTCCCCTTCCCAGATATTTTCCCGATTTACCGACAAGTTGGACAGCTTTGACTGCACCATGACATTGGGCAGGGATTTCCAGCCCCACCTCCCAGTCAGATCCCCCAATCCTGCCAGGGTCTGTGGAGATTTGAACGGCTCGCTGTGTCTGCCATGGGGAAACCAGCCAAGGTGGGAAATGCCAACCATTGTTGAAAGAAAAGAAACAAAAGCTTTCATTTACACAGAGGGTAGTGGGTGCCTGGAACTCGCTGCCGGAGGAGGTGGTGGAAGCAGGGACGATAGTGACATTTAAGGGGCATCTTGACAAATACATGAATAGGATGGGAATAGAGGGATACGGACCCAGGAAGAGCAGAAGATTGTAGTTTAGTCGGGCAGCATGGTCGGCACGGGCTTGGAGGGCCGAAGGGCCTGTTCCTGTGCTGTACTTTTCTTTGTTCATTCATATAGCGTCCTTCACAAGACCATAAGGCACAGGAGCAGAAGTCAGCCATTCGACCGGTCGAGTCTGCTCCACTATTTAATGAGATCATGGGTGATCTGATGTAATCCTCAGCTCCACTTCCCCACCTTATCCCCATACCCCCTCAATTCCTTTGCTGATTAAAAATCTGTCTATCTCAGCTTTGAACATACTTATGACCGAGCATCTGCAGCTCTCTGTGGTAAAGGATTCCACAGAGTCACTACTCTCAGAGGGGAGAAATTCCTCCTCATCGCGGTCTTAAATGGGGGATCCCATAATCTGAGTTCATGCCCTTTGGTCCTAGACTCTCCCACAAGGGGGAACATCCTCTCAACATCTACCCCGTCAGGCCCCCCGAGAATCCTACATGTCTCAATAAGGTTGCCTCTCATCCTTCTAAACTTCAATGAGTACTGGCCCAACTTCTCCTCATAAGAAATTCCCTCCACACCTGGGATCAACCTATTGACCCTTCTCTGGGCTGCCTCCAATGCCAGCATATCTTTCTTTCAATAAGGGGACTAAACTGTTCACAGTATTCCAGTTATGGTCTAACTTGTGCCTTGTATAGCTTCATATTTTTATGCTCCATTCCCTTTGAAATAAAGGCCAACATTCCATTTGCCCTCCCAATTTCCTGCTGAACCTGCATGGTAGCTTTTTTGAGATATGTGCATGAGGACCCCAAAATCCCTCTGTGCTGAAGTCTTTCTTCATTGAAATAACATTCAGCTGCTTTGTTCTTCCTTCCAAATTTTATTGCATTTGATTCCATCTGCCAAGTTTTTGCCTACTCACCTGTCCTAACCTGTCCATATCCCTCTGTAGACTCTTTGTGTCATCCGCACCACTTGCCGTCCCACCTATTCGTTTGAATAAATTTGAAGTGCCCAATTATTTTTTTCCAACTAAGGGGGCAATGTAGCGTGGCCAATCCACCTCACCCTGCACATCTTTGGGTTGTGGGGGCGAGACCCACGCAGACACGGGGAGAATGTGCAAACTCCACACGGACAGTGACCCGGGGTCGGGGCCGAACCCAGATCCTTGGCGCCGTGGGGCAGCACTGCGCCGCCATGCCGCCCCCCCCCCCCCCACCCACCCCCCCCCCCACCTATTTTTGTGTCATCTGCAAACTTAGCAATCGTATGTTCAGCAACGCAGAGAGGGGGAAGGGAAACCATGCCAGCCATTTTTGAAAGGAAATAAACAAAAAGCTGCATTTATATAGCGTCTTTCACAATCAGCAGGTATCTCACAGCGTTTTACAGACAATGAAGTACTTTGGATGTGTAGTCACTGCTGTATTGTGTTGGGTTAACAGGTAGCGTTCGCATAGTTATCTACCTATTCTTAGTTTTAATGTTTCTTTTTGGTTTGTGAGTTTTCATCGAATAGTGCCATGGGTTCCTGTCATTACCTTCAATTGCTTTGCAATCTGTTTCAATTATTCTTTAATCTCGAAGAGTGACTGAAATCTTCTAACACTGATGCTGCTTCTGGTGAATAAACAATACCCATAATTTGCTGGCATTGGCTGGAGCACAAGGGAGAGAACATAAATAACGCAGAGACCTTTTGACTATTTGTTGTAAGCAAGACACAATTTGCTTGACCTTTAATAACTGTCAATTTTTTTTTTTTAAGCATTTGGTGTCTAAGCAAAATAAATGAGCTCATAATCATTCGGCATAATTTGATTGGTTTTCTGAAAAGACAAGTGCTTAGCAACCATGTCACAGCATTGTTTCCGAAGACAGAACAACTCCCGATTCAAGCGAAACCAAACTCTGATAATAACTTCAGCGGACTAAAACGTCGCTCACTCCGCCCCCCAACAACCATTTAGGGAGCTGGCAGGGTAGATTAGAAATTAGAACATTAGAATATTACAGCGCAGTACAGGCCCTTCGGCCCTCAATCTTGCGCCGACCTGTGAAACCACTCTAAAGCCCATCTACACTCTTCCATTATCATCCATATGTTTATCCAATGACCATTTAAATGCCCTTAGTGTTGGCGAGTCCACTAATGTTGCGGGCAGGGCATTCCACGCCCTCACTACTCTGAGTAAAGAACCTACCTCTGACATCTGTCCGGAGATGGAGAGAAACTATATCCTCAGGTGGAGTCCAGTTATGTGAAAATTTAAGCCAATCAAGGGTGATGTCGGGAAGCATTTCTTCACGCAAGGGGAGAAAAAGCCTTCAAAAAGCCTTCAAAATTGAGGTCGAGAGATTTTTGACGGAAGGTTTCTGCCTCCACAGGTGCAGCTGAGGCAGAGGTGGATAGATTTTTGGCAAGCAAGGGGGTGAAAGGTTACCGGGAGTAGATGGGATGTAGAATTGAGGTTACGATCAAGTCAGCCATGATCTTATTAAATGGCGGAGCAGGCTCGAGAGGATACTCCTGCTCCTGAATGAATGAAATCATTTGAAGCCTACTTGTCACAAGTAGGCTTCAAATGAAGTTACTGTGAAAAACCCCTAGTCGCCACATTCCGGTGCCTGTTCGGGGAGGCTGTTACGGGAATTGAACCGTGCTGCTGGCCTGCCTTGGTCTGCTTTCAAAGCCAGTGATTTAGCCCTGTGCTAAACAGCCCCTATTGAATGTCCATGTACTGTCAGGTATTTCTCTTCGATACTCAGATTTCCAGCATCTGGAGTATTCTGCTTTTGTTTTGATAAATTTCTGTCAGGTTTGAGTCTCAAAGAATGAAGGCAGATGAATGAACATAGAACATACAGTGCAGAAGGAGGCCATTCGGCCCATCGAGTCTGCACCGACCCACTTAAGCCCTCACTTCCCCCCTATCCCCGTAACCCAGTAACCCCTCCTAACCTTTTTTGGTCACTAAGGGCAATTTATCATGGCCAATCCACCGAACCTGCACGTCTTTGGACTGTGGGAGGAAACTGGAGCACCCGGAGGAAACCCACGCAGACATGGGGAGAAAGTTGAGTCTGCACAGACAGTGACCCAGTGGGGCATTGCACCGGGGACCCTGGCGCTGTGAAGCCACAGTGCTATCCACTTGTGCGACCGTGGAGATGAGGTATAGATTTAATTGAATGACGGAACAGATCGGAGGGGCTGAATGGCCTATGCCTGTTTCCGTGTTGTTACCTCCCAAATCCATGCTCACAATTCCAGGTTTGAATCTCTCCAGTCAGGCGCACTGCTCTTAAAAAAAAACCTTGTCAAAGCCCCAATCAGGTGCCCTTTGTGACTCTGACTGTGAAGCGTTAACCCTCCTCATCTTTTTCGACCCCTCCCAACACACACACACACACACACACGAGATGGAACGAGTTGGTGCTAGGTCGGCTGCACCGCAGGACATCACCGGCACTGCTTCTGCAGTGGAGGAAGTTATACAACAGCGACTGTGGGGGGGGGGGGGATTGCTTGGTGGATGTGGTGCAGAGAAATCGCTCCGATTTCCGGCCTCTGCAGGGGAAATGGGTGGGGAGGGGGCGAGCGAAGGGAAGAGAAAGAGGAAGACTTAAAGAAGCATCTCTTCAGCAGAGGTCAAATCCTTCATTCACTTGACACAGCAGTGTGTTACAGAGGGCCGGCTGCATTGCCCCGCTAGGATGTGAAGACTGGCTGACCACTCAACGTTGCCGCACTGTTGCTGGTTCTATCCACTGCAATGTGTTTTGATAATAATCTTCACCACACAAATCCCAGCAAGACAAAAAGCCCCCATGGCAGAAAGTGAAATTGTAGCAGTTGGTGCTCTCTGCAGATCTTGTTCAGTTCTGGGGACCAGTTACAGGCACAAAAACGCTCTTCAGAATTGGGTGACAGACCAAGACCTCAGGCAGAGTCCTGCCTGAGGAACCACTCTCGGTATCACTCGAATTCACGTCATGTGGGAGGGAGGGACTGCATCCACAATTGCTTCGCGGCGGCCATGTAACTTTAAATTTGTGACAATGGACCTGAACCTGGTTGCGGTGTAATATTCATCTCACTGAAATAAGTCATAGGAGGTGGATAGGAAGATAGGAACAACTGTAGACCAATTGGGCCTTCAACACGGTTTTATTTTTTATGTTCGTTGGTACGAAGAGGGCTTTGCTGGCAAGACCAGCATTTATTGTTCATCTCTAATTGCCCTTGACAAGGTGGTGGTGCCTTCTTGAACTGTCTACGTGGTGTAGGGACACCCACAGTGCTGTCAGAGAGGGAGTTCTGGAAAGAGGATCCAGTGGCGAAGAGGCCGCCGTCTAACTTGACTCTCCCCTTGCCTGGATCAGTGCATCTCCACCAACACTCAGGAAACTCCACACCACCCGGAACAAAGCAGCTACTTGATTGGCACCCCATTCACCACCTTCAACATCCACCCACTCCACCACTGACACACAGTGGCATCAGTGGATACCGCCTACAAAATGCACCGCGGCAACTCACCAAGGCCCATTTGTCAAGCACCTTCCAAACCCGCGACCTCTACCATCTAGAAGGGCAAGAGCAGCAGATACCTGGGAACCCCACCACCTGCAAGTTGCCCTCCAAGTCACTCACCATCCTGACTTGTAAATATATTGCCGTTCCTTCATTGTCGGCGGGTCAAAATTCGGGAACTTCCTCCCTAACAGCATTGTGGATGCACCTACGCCACATGGACTGCAGCGGTTCAAGAAGGCAGCTCATCAACAAGTGCTGCCACCTCCCCCCCCCCCCCCCCCCCCCTCCCCCCACAGGGACGCGCACACCCCAAGAACAACGAACAGAAAGCCCTCCTGTTGGCCCGATGTGGAAAGGGAAGAACAATGCGAATCACTCTCAACCTTTAGAGGTACCACTGCTTGAACCAGAATAAAATCAGACTACTGCTCTGGCCGGTGGATGTTGTACTAGGTACTATGTTGTACATAGCCTCAGGTTAGGGGGTCAGCCATTCATGATAAGAGAAAATTATTCATGCAAGTGTTGTGAACCTTTGAAGCTCAGTCTCGTACTTCGATCAATTAATTTTTCATCTTTCAGTGAATTAAGGGATATGCGGGAGAAAGTGGAGTTGATTCGATAGGTCATATTTTTTTATTCTTTCGTGGAATGAGGGTGTTGCTGGCTGGGTCAACATTTGTTGCCCGTCCCTAATTACCCTGAACTGAGTGACTTGCTCGGCCATTTCAGGCAGCAGTTAAGAGTCAACCAGACTGCTGTGCATCTAAGCCAGACCAGGGAAGCATGGCAGATTTCCTTCCCGAAATGGCATTAGTGAACCAGATGGTTTTTTATCAACAATCAACAATGGTTTCATGGTCATCGCTTCTAATTCCTCATTTTCAATGAATTGAAATTGCACCATCTGCTGTGGTGGGATTCAAACCTGGATCGCAGAGCGTCACCCAAAGTCTCTGGATTACGAGTCCAGTGACAATACCACTACTTCCCGTGCACCTGTGTGAGAGCAGGGAACTGCAATTTGTGCAGAGAAACGTGAGTGGCCATGGAGCAGGATCAAAGGGCCGAATGGTCACTTCAGCTGCTATTTCTAATGTTCTTCAGAAGAAGCAACAGCAGAACAAGAAACAAAAAGCAGAAAATTCAAAAACTACATCGGACGTCGGCGCAGAGTCTGCACGTTCTCCCCGTGTGTGCGTGGGTTTCCTCCGGGTGCTCCGGTTTCCTCCCACAGCTCAAAGATGTGCATGTTAGGTGGATTGGCCGTGATAGATTTGTGTCCAAAATGGGGTTACTGAGTTACGGGGATAGGGTGGAGACATGGGCTTAAGTAGGGTGCTCTTTCCAAGGGCCGGTGCAGACTCAATGGGCCAAATGGCCTCCTTCTGCACTGTAAATTCTATGATTCCATGAAGTCACTCAAAACTTCTGAAGGGAAAATGGCGCCTCCTGGGTCCTGGTAGAAGACCCCTCCGAGCTGCTGAGCAGCTCCAAGAGCATGGGAGAATTGTTCCCGTTAAAAATGCAATTTGTATCTTGGGCGTCATTCTCCGACCCCCCGCCGGGTCGGAGAATCGCCGGGGGCTGGCGTGAATCCCACCCCGCCGGTTGCCGAAGTCTCCGGCACCGGATATTCGGCGGGGGCGGGAATCGGGCCGCGCCGGTTGGCGGGCCCCCCCGCTCGATTCTCCGGCCCGAATGGGCCGAAGTCCCGCCGATAAATTGCCTGTCCCGCCGGCGTGGATTAAACCACCTTTTGAACGGCGGGACAAGGCGGCGTGGGCGGGCTCCGGGGTCCTTGGGGGGGGGGGGGGGGCGCGCGGGGCGATCTGGCCCCGGGGGGTGCCCCCACGGTGGCCTGGCCCGCAATCGGGGCCCACCGATCCGCGGGTGGGCCTGTGCCGTGGGGGCACTCTTTCCCTTCCGCCTCCGCCACGGTCTCCACCATGGCGGAGGCGGAAGAGACTCCCTCCACTGCGCATGCGCGGGGATGCCGTGAGCGGCCGCTGACGCTCCCGCGCATGTGCCGCCCGGCAAAGTCAGTTTCGCGCCACCTGGCGGGGCACCAAAAGCCTTTCCTGCCAGCTGACGGGGCGGAAATCAGTCCGGCGCGGGCCTAGCCCCTCAAGGTGAGGGCTCGGCCCCTCAAGATGCGGAGGATTCCTCACTTTTGGGGCGGCGCGATGCCGGACTAATTCGCGCCGTTTTTGGCGCCGGTCGGCGGACTTCGCGCCGATTGCGGAGAATTCCGCTTAGATCCCACTCAAAGTCTGGCCATGAATGTTGCTGCCACGTCAAATTGCTGTTCTCTGCTTTCGAGTCAAGATTTCTGAGGACCAACACACAACGGTCAGAATGAAAGTCCAAAAGAGGTCAACACGCTCATGCCTCGCCCTTCTGCACCGTCCCTATCTACTCCACAAGCATCAACAAGCCCAACTTCCCTTCGATTTCTCCTCAGGAGTGATCTTTCGCTGCTTTCTCTCCAAGGTTACGTGACCAGAGCCAAACACAAGCTCAACAGCCCCAGGCAGTCCCCCAGAGAACAACAATCCAACATCTTTGAACTTGTAAACAGAACGCCTTGACGGCTGGATGCAAACAAATATCTCCAATTTCAAAGTAAACTCTTCTGTTGCTTATCTTGGCCAAAAAAGTGAACAAGGTGCACTGAGAGATGGAATCAAAGAATTCTACGGGGAAGAAGAAGGCTATTCTTCCTATTATGCTCATACTGGCTCTGAAAGAGCAACCCAGTTAATCCAACTACTTCTCTTTTTAAAGCTGAAATTCTGTTCCCCTGGTGTTTCAATTCTCTGCATAATCAAAACTTTCAAGTTTCCTGATCGTATCCACCATTCTTAAATCTCTGCCCTCTCGCCAACAGGCAGAAATAATTTACCCATTTTTACTATCAACACCCTCTCGCTGAGTGAAAAGAGCCCCCGTTTCAGTAAAGTCTCTTCCTAACTAAAACCTCCCGTGCTTGCAATCATCTCCTGTACCAATGCCATGACCGCAGCCAACACCTCTCATTCAGCAGGATTCATTCAACTGGACACAATGTTCTCACTGCGACCAAACCACCATTTACTGTGGGTTTTCCATTCTGTCTACATGACTTTGTTTCCAGAACATTGGATTTTTGACCTTGGTTGAAAAAGCAGCATGACTAACTGGTCCTCCCATTTGAAAGCAAGTGTCCACCTGAGCTCTGAATTCTCTCTGCCCTTAAACCTCTTGTTGCATTTAGTTCATGGATCCAGTCCCTATTCTTCTTCCCAAAATCAACAACTGCCATATCTCCAAAGTCATATTGGCCGAAAAACACGCAACGGGATAGTCGGTAAATCTAGCCCGCCATGTCCAAATCTGTTAACTTGACTAAAGTGACTTGCTGTTGGTGGTAATCCTCACTTTTGCGTCACTTGTATCCTCTGTAACCGAGTCCAGATAGATGGGACAGAATAGGATAGAAAGGGTAAGGTCGGATGGGACATGGTGTGATGGGATGTGATGAGATGGAATGAGATGGGATGGGTTAGGATGGGGTGGGAAGGGTTGTGATGGGGCAGGATGTGATGGGATGGGACATGGTAGCTATAGATATCATTGCATGGGATAGGGAGTGATGAGAAAGTGCTATATTGGCAAATCTTAAATGAGAGCGATGCTTCGCAATTGTATCCTTGCACAATAATCCAACATTCTCTCCTTGAAATCTCCTGTCAACCCAAATTAATTCAGAACATCAGATATCTCTAAGACTCACAAAGCCTCAGGACAGGATGTCATGAAAATCTTCCAACTTTCATTTTGCACTATCCCCCCCCCCCCCCATTACCCTGTCATCCAGACTTGGTCAACTTGAAGCAAAGGAGGGCATCAGTTCGGTCAAACTGAACTTTATGTACATTCTCATACTAAAGAACAAACAAGCAAGAACAAACAAAAGTACAGCACAGGAACAGGCCCTTCGGCCCTCCAAGCCCGTGCCGACCATGCTGCCCGACTAAACTACAATCTTCTGCACTTCCTGGGTCCGTATCCCTCTATTCCCATCCTATTCATGTATTCAAGACCAGCTTGTTTCGTATTTAACAGAGGCGTGAGCTGCAGCTAATGGTGGGAACGGTGGAAATAAAACCCAAGCAACGCATTGGTATTCTCACATCTGTATGTGTAATGTTTCCATGGCGACTGTGCTGTGTATCGAGTTATAAAACACTACCAGTGCGGCCCATTGGGATCAGAAAACCATTAAGAATGACTGAATGTTTCCTTCAGCATTTCTGCCAATGGAAAAATCCAACATTTTTCCACAGATATGAGGTTGTGCTTCCATTAAGCAGCCCAATCCAGGATGAAGCATATACTGTACAGTGGCTTCACTCCAGACCTTTGATAGACATTGACCACAAACACTTCTGTGCCTTTCTCGAGCTGTCTCTACCATATGAAAATGGATAGGAAGAAACTCTCTGGAACGTGCCTGCAGTCCTTTCCCTTTCAGTTAAAGATACTTACTGGAACCAACAGGGAATCCTCGGTATCTGAAATGGAAAATTCTCTTGACAATTTCAGCTGCCACCTGCCTCACTTTGGTGTCCCAATGTTGTCCATTAACGCCACACGTAAAAAGTCAGTTTTCCCGCCCTCCTAAATTGGACTATCTGGCAGGTGTTTAATTTTGGACCAGAGCCGCTGAATATGACCAACCTTGGAATCAGAGATTAAAATTATAGAGTGGTCACAGCACAGAAAGAGGCCATTCAACCAATTGTGTCTCTCTCTAAGAGCAACTCAGCGAGTCCCATTCCCTCACCTTTTCTCCGTAGTCCTGCAAATATTTTCTATTCAGATAAATATCAAATTCCTTTTTGAAAGCCGTGATTGACACTGCCTCCACCACACTCTCAGACAGTGTATTCCAGATCCTAACCACTCGCTGTGTGAATCTGCCTCCACCACACTCTCAGACAGTACATTCCAGATCCTAACCACTCGCTGTGTGAATCTATCTCCATCACACTCTCAGACAGTACATTCCAGATCCTAAACTCTTGCTGTGTGAATCTGCCTCCACCACACTCTCAGACAGTGCATTCCCATCGCCCCCAGGACCCCGGAGCCCGCCCGCGCTGCCTTGTCCCGGCATTCGAAAGGTGGTTCAACCCACGCCGGCTGGCGTGGGTTGACAGCGGCGGGTCTTAGGCCGACTGCGGACCGGAGAATCGCTGGGGGTGGGCCGCCGACTGGTGCGATTTCCGCCGACCGGCGCGATTTCCGCCGACCGGCGCGATTTCCGCCGACCGGTGCGATTCCCGCCCCCGCCGAATCTCTGGTGGCGGAGAATACGGGACACGGCGGGGGCGAGATTCACGCCAGCCCCCAGCGATTCTCCGACCCCGTGGGGGGACGGAGAATCGCGCCCCAGATCCTAACCATTCGCTCTGTGAATCTGTCTCCACCACACTCTCAGACAGTACATTCCAGATCCTAACCACTCGCTGTGTGAATCTGTCTCCACACACTCTCAGACAGTGCTTTCCAGATTCTAACCACTCGCTCTGTGAATCTGCCTCCACCACACTCTCAGACAGTACGTTCCAGATCCTAACCACTCGCTGTGTGAATCTGTCTCCACCACACTCTCAGACAGTACATTCCAGATCCTAACCACTCGCTGTGTGAATCTGCCTCCACCACACTCTCAGACAGTACATTCCAGATCCTAACCACTCATTGTGTGAATCTGCCTCCACCACACTCTCAGACAGTACATTCCAGATCCTAACCACTCGCTGTGTGAATCTGTCTCCACCACACTCTCAGAAAGTGCATTCCAGACCCTAACCACTCGCTGCAAGAATCGGTCTCCACCACACTCTCAGACAGTACATTCCAGATCCTAACCACTCGCTGTGTGAATCTGTCTCCACCACACTCTCAGACAGTACATTCCAGATCCTAACCACTCGCTGTGTGAATCTGCCTCCACCACACTCTCAGACAGTACATTCCAGATCCTAACCACTCGCTGTGTGAATCTGCCTCCACCACACTCTCAGACAGTGCATTCCAGATCCTAACCACTCGCTGTGTGAATCTGTCTCCACCGCACTCTCAGACAGTACATTCCAGACCCTAACCACTCGCTGTGTGAAAAAGTTTTTCCTCAGGTCACCTCTGGTCGATTTACCAATTAACTCGGTATCCTCTGATTAATGACCCTCATATCAATGGAAACTCTGTGTTCTCCCATACCACCCCCCCCCCCCTCCCCCCAAAAAAAAAACAACAACACCTAACTGATTGGAGGGAAGCTGTGGCTATGTGAGGATATAGCATGTTCAAACCATGCTCCAGGCAATTGTAGTGAGTAGCGACCGGAGCTCAGGGTCAGGATTCTGTGTTGCTGTCCAGTGGGATACTTGAGTGGAGAGGCAGATAGAACTGGAAGAGAGAGAGAGAGAAGAGAGAGAGAGAAAAGAGAGGAGAAAGAGAGAGGCAAAGGCAGAGAGACTAAGCGAGATGGCAGAGAAAAAAACAACTTTGAAAAACTGAAAGCTTGACCACGGATGACAATGTAATTTAAAAGCAGACATTCCCTGTGCAGCTTCAGTGATTCTGTGGTTGCCCAGTGACGGAAATACAGCAGTCACGCAGCGATTTCTCCCCCTCCACTGCTGAAAGCTTTCTTGACTCGGGAAAGTCACCCACGGATAAATTATCACAAATACAAATTGCTCCAGAATGATGGATACTTCGGAAGAATCGAGGGCCACTAAACTCACCAGCGAAGACAAGAAAAATGACAGCATCAAATGTCAAGTGTTTGTGTGGAGTGTCACCGAAACAGCCACAAAATGAGGTAAATCTCAGAATGATTCATGTCTTTAATAGCTAACAACACAGGGAGTGGGGATTCACTGGGAGGCTGGTCTCTCTCCCTCTGTCCAATGTGTGGTGCGAGCCCTGGTGAATGCTGAATGATTAATGATTGTGACGTCACTGTCACTTTCTTGGATTCTAACCTGTAGATAGGAGAGCAGCAAAAAACTGTGCCACATAACACCAGTCTGCATCTGTCACATAACCTGCAGTCTTTGTTCAGAAAAGCTGTGGAAAAAGAGAGAGGTGGGGAGAGAGAGAGAGAGAGGTTGAGAGAGAGAGGTGGGGAGAGAAATGTCGGGAGAGATAGAAAGAGAAAGGAGAGGGGAGAGAAAGAGAGCAAGGTCGGGAGAGACAGAGAGCGGGTAGGGAGAGACAGAGAGGTTTGGAGAGAGTGGTGTGGAGAGAGAAGTGGAGGAGAGAGAGAGAGCTGGGGAGAGAGAGAGAGAGGTGGAGGAAAGAGTTGGGGAGAGAGAGAAGTGGAAGAGGAGATAGGTGGGGAAGATGAGAGAGAGAGAGAGAGAGAGGTGGGGAAGAGAGTTGAGAGGGAGAGAGAGAGAGAAGGTGGGGAGGGAGAAAGAGAGGTGTAGGGGAGGGGGAGGGAGAGAGAATAGTGGGAAGAGAGAGAGAGAGGTGGGGGGAGAGAAAGGGAGGTAGAGAGATAGAGAGAGAGAGAGGATGGGGAGAGAGAAAGAGAAGTGTAGGGGAGAGGTGGGGAGAGAGAATAATGGGAAGAAAAAAAGTAGTGTGGGGAGAGAAAGAGAGGTGTGGGGAGAGAGGTGGGGAGGAGAGATAGAGAGAGTGGGGAGAGAGAAAGACAGGTGTGGGGGGGGGGGGGGAGACATGGGGAAAGAGAATAGTGGATAGTGGGAAGTGAGAGATGAACAAGAGAACCAGGAAATTTGCATTTTTCTAGCGACTCGAGGATGGTCAAACAACAGTTTTTAGCCAATGACAGGCTTTTGAAGTGCATTCACAGCTGTAATCCAGGATAAAGAGAAGAAAGAAGAGTGAGAGAAAGAAACAGAACCAGAACATGAAGGAGAAAAAGAAAAAGTGAAGTAGCGCAAAATAAATGATAAATTAAAAGATTTTCTTTTCACCTCAGGACGAGCTGATTTCCCAAGCTGAGTCAGTAAGTGGAGAGCTTGTGGGGAGAGGTGTTTGTCTGTGCTAGCAGACAGTCCTGGAGGTCAGTGCACACTCTCGCTAAACAAGGCCCGCGGCTGATAATCACACGAAGCAACAGCAGGGGCAGGAGAAAGCAGAAAAGCAATTTATTTATTGAAGTGAGAAGTGGAGAGAGTGTGTCGGGCCAGCACACACTGCGTCTCACTCGACATTGCAGAGTCACAGATTTACCGAGCAGGCAGGGCTGAGGGAGAGCCGCGGGAGCATTCAGTGACAAGTGGACACACCGCTGCCTGCATTCGCCATCTTTCAAATCATCCCAAGGGTGAATGAGGTGAGAAAGAAAGCCAGCATTCAAGAAAATGTTTCCAAAATACTTCCCCATTGCTGCTGTTCGTGAACTTTGTCCCTCAGACGAAGCAACCAGTAACTCCCCCTTTGGCAAATATCCCTTTCTCAAAACAGTCACATCAAAGAGTCATAGGTGAACCAATAGCGAGAAACAAGAGCCTTAAGTAGGCAGATGACTCAGGCAGATGGAGAGACTGAGGTTGAATTCCTAAAGTTAACAGCATGGGATAAACCCACTTGGCCCATCAGGTCCATGTGGATGTTGATGCTTCTCCTACTCTATTTTAACATAACATCCTCCTAATCCTTTCTCCTTCATTTGTTTTTCTGGCTTCCTCTTAAACATACCTAAACTATTCACATCAGTAACATTCGCGCCACATGCGAGAAGAAATTAGGCTGTGTACAGTAGTCCGGCCAGAAATGGCAGCAGTGAGCAGCTCGCATGCCCTGCACATGCATTTGACATCAAATGCCCTTTATGTAAGTTCTTTTGGCGCCAAATCACAGAGGAGACGTCTTCCATTTTCGAGCTGCTGGCAAGCAAGGCAAAAGGACTGTGAAGATTAATAATTTTCTTGTAAGCAAGAGATGACCAGAGACACAAATGGGCAGTGTACCTACTGGACAGGATCTCACAACAGAATCTGCTGGAGAGAGCTGCTCAGGAGAGTACAGGACAGGACACAGCAGCGCTAGTGTTAGCTCTGTACAGAACTCCAGCCCTCTGGTTAACAGCCTACAAAGAAGAAACTTAACTCGGGAACAAAGCAGTCGAGAGATGATTTCTTGAGGTATGGTTTTGTCAATTGTGCCAATGCGAATAAGGATGCAAAGCCCATGTGTATCACATGCAGAGAAGTACTGGAAATGAGAGGATAAGTTTCAGATGTTGAAAGAGAAGTGGTGGGTGAAAAATTCCTTTTGAGGTTGAGACACCAGTCAGTCATTAACTTACAGCTGACTTCAAATTAAACTGCTGTAGCTGACCTGTGATGCCACATTAAAAACACGTCAAAAGGCCATGAGGCTGTCAGCATTCTGGAGTAGCATCTCCCAGGAGTATCCACTGCTGAGTAAAACAAGCATTTTGTTGCTATTGCCCTTCACAACGACCTACATGTGTGAGGTTGGATTTTCCGTTCTCACAAAGATGAGAGGTGTCACAAAGGAACGGGCTGAACTCTGTACCTGGCGTGTGCATTGCCCTCTCCTCCTGTGAACCTGATTGGGGTGAGGCCGTGAGGACCAAGCAGGCTCCCCTTTCGCATTAAAGGTAAGTGAACGTGGCGTGTGTCGCGGAGGTTGGCAAAAGTGGGTCCCGGGAAAAATGTTTGAAAAACACTGATCTACTACAAGATGTACTACAACAACTTGCCAAGGACTTCCGGTGACAGCGGGCGGGAAGCAGCCGCACAATGGAGGGCTCACGTTCGGGATTGGCATTTTCGGGGCTTTAAGCCCGGTCCCAGGGTCCACGGAGGCAGCAAAAGCAGGGAGAAGGCACAGAGGAGGCACAGTGAAGGCACAATAAAGGAAAATGTAGAGGGTGAGCAAGAAAACGGCCGTAAAAAAAAAGCTGAAGGTCCGTCGGTGAGTGGAAAGGTCACCGTGGGGTCACCAAGGAAAATGGAGGCTGGAGCACCAGGGGAAGCCGCATTGCTTACGGCTGAAGAAATAACTAAGGTGATGGCTGCGGAATTCGAAAGGCAGTTTACAAAATACATGGAGACAATGAGGAAGGAGATGAGAGAGGTTTTGAGTGTGCTGGTGGAGGAGGCGATTTCCCCAGTGACGAAGGCAGTGGCGAGCGCAGTGGCGGAGGTGCGAGAGCAAGGGGAGGCGCTGAAGGAAGTTAAGGAGACGTTATTGCAGCACGGTGATCAACTTGCCTCAATGGGGAAGGAGATGCGGAAGGTGATGGACATTAACAAGGATCTGCGAGGAAAAATGGAAGACCTGGAAAACAGATCCAGGCAACAGAATTTGAGGATTGTGGGCTGCCCGAAGGAGTTGAAGGACCGAGGCCGACTGAGTATTTTGCCGCGATGCTGGCAAAACTATTGGGGGAGGGGGAGGATCCCTCCCGATATGAACTGGATCGGGCTCATCAGTCGTGGAGGCCTGTACCAAAGTCGAGTGAGCCGCCAAGGGTAGTGACTCTGTGCTTCCGTAGGTACAGGGTGAAGGAGAAGGTCCTGAGCTGGGCCAAGCAGAAGCGGGTGGTGCAGTGGGCTGGAGCTGGTACCCGTGTATACCAGGACTTTACGGTGGAGCTGGCGAGGAGGCGGGCTGCCTTCAACCTGGTGAAGAGGGCACTGTACATTAGCAAGGTGCGGTGCGGCATTGTATATCCAGCGAAGCTGAGGGTGACTTACAAGCTCAAGGACTTTTATTTTGGAACGGCGGAAGCAGCGGAGGAGTTTGCGAAGGCAGAAAGACTGTGGCAGAACTGAGAAATTGAGAAATGGCCATGTGTCGATGTAACCTCATGACTGTATTTTCTTCTTTTCTGTTTCACTGCGTGCGGGTGTATGGGCTAAAGGAGCCAATGGTGTATATATTTGGACAAGGGAAGTGAAGGGACTTTCACTCGGAATGAGGGCTCTTTGGGGTGTAGGTGGATATGCGGGGTTTGTGTGCTAAAAGGGGATTTCTGGGCTTTCCGAGGGCCGGGCAAGGGGGAAAGGGACCCGGGCGGGGGCCTCCACGCTGGCCGGTTTAAGCCGGCCAGTGAACAGGGGTGAGGAGGGGGAGGGGCTGCGGCAATCGGAGCCTGGCAGAACAGGGTCCGAGTGGTCTCGATGGGGTGGAAAGTTGGGGGGAAGGAATCGAGGTTGGGGGGAGGAGTTTTACAAGAGGCAGTGGACAGGAGGAGTTGGAGGAGGGGGGGTGTTTACAACTCTTGGGTATCATATACGGTACTCTTTCAGAGAATGGATGGCGTTGAGTGTAGGGGGGGAGGGGTGGACTCTATAGGTTAATGGTGACCACGGGCGGTCCCGGACTCCTTTTTCTTTTTCTCCTTTGTTTTTTGTTTCCACCGTGGGAGGGTTTGTTTTATTGGATGCATATATTGACAGGTGGGCCGTTGTTTGGGGTGGTGGGAGGATGTGATTGTTGTTATTGTTAAGGGGATTGATTTTGTATTTGTTACCGTTTACTGTCCGTGGGTGGGGTGTAAATTGTGAAGGTGATGCACAATCAATGACCACTGAAGCGAGGTTGTAGTCCAACTGAAGGCTTTAATAAGCTAGATGTTTCCCCCAGCAGCTCAGGTACAGAATGAAGGCTGCTGGGGCGGCACGGGCTCTTATACCCCGCCTTTCAGGGCGGAGCTACCATACAGCTTGACCAATAGGAAACATACAATATCTACTAATGGTGTTCCAGCATTACCAGGTACCGTAATACCTCTACACAGACTACCACAGAAGGAAAATGTGAAAATGGAGAGTAAAAACATTTTTTTAACAAAACTTGCCAAGTCTCCTTTGGCAGCACCTTCCAAACCCACGGCCTCTACCACCTAGAAGGACAAGGGCAGCAGATGCATGGGAACACCACCGCCTGCAAGATCCCCTCTAAGCCACACACCATCTTAACTTGGAAATATATTGGCGTTCCTTCAATGTCACTGGGTCAAAGTCCTGGACCTCTCTAACAGCACTGTGGGCGTACCTACATCACAAGGACTGCAGCAGTTCAAGAAGGCAGCTCACCACCACCTTCTCAATGGCAACTCAGGATGGACAATAAATGCTGGCCTAGCCAGTAACACCCACATTATATGAAAAAAAAGTCACCTCAACCACTCCCTGTGGTAGAAAGTTCCACATGCTAACCAGACTCTGGGTAAAGTCATTTCCTCTGCATTCCTTATCGGGTTCATTAGTAGTTTTCTTATATTTATGTCCCTTTGTTTTGGATTTTGCCCAAAAGTGGAAACGTCTCGATGTCGACCTTATCAAAAACCCCTTCATAACTTTGAAAACCTTTACTGGGTCACTGCTCATAGAAAAGGCTCAACCATTTTGGCATTTTTTGACAACTAAAACCTCTCAGCACTGGATCGTCCTTGTGAAACTCTCTTTTAACCTTTGGCAGTGCCTCTCAGTGAGTGCAGGGGAGAGCAGACACAGCATAACAGGGCGTGCCATGTGTCGGGAGGATGATGTGCCTCGGCGCACTGGGACAGGCCCGTCACGAGCACTGAGCAGCTCTCTCCAACTGAGGGTTTCCCGACTCCAGGGGCTTCCCACATCATCGCCCGGGTGCTGACGCACCACGGCCTTGAGCAACAAGTGCGAAAGGTCATGGCAAATATTTGAAAAACAAGTTGCACGGGGAGCTCCCAGCTTCCAGAAGCATTTGACGCAGTTACCAAGGAAAATGCACAATTTTATTCCCAGGGGAAATTGCATCGATTTTCCCAACGTCAGCAAAACACTGAAACATCATGACAAATGTAATCAGCGACCAAAAATAAAGTTTCAGCTCCCAGTAGCTCCTGCCCAGCAAATACATTTCTGGTGTGAAGCCTGGGGCTATGTGAGGGGCATTAACCCTTCCAGGTCTGACGATGTGGCTCTGGGGATGATCCTTAAAAGGCGACTTGCAGATTGAAAATGTATTTGTTTGGATTATTGATCCAAATAAATACGAATCCAACTGATCCAATTTGCAGCAAATAACATTGGTGTTTGAAACCAACGGGAGCCAGGACTGACCCAGCCATAGAATCATGGAATTTACAGTGCAGAAAGAGGCCTTTTGGCCCATCGAGTCTGCACCGGCCCTTGGAAAGAGCACCCTGTTAAGCCCACGCCCTCACGCTATGCCCGTAACCCAGTAACCTCACCGAATCTTTTTGACACTGTGGGGCATTTAGCATGGCCAATCCACCTAACCTGCACATCTTTGAACTATGTCAGGAGACCAGAGCAGACACAGGGAAGAAAGTGCAAACTCCACACAGACAGTACCCGAGGACGGAATTTGACCCGGGACCCTGGAGCTGTGGGACAGCAGTGCTAACCACTGTGCCACCCGTCACCTGGTGGCCTGCGAAAGACACAGACAACAGTGGCTGGGGTTACTGAGGGACATCCCTGAAGGTGTGTCAGATTTTCGTTTGGCCTGAACTTCCCTACCTCTATTTTGTCTTCCTTGAGATGCTCAAGTCCCACCTCTCTGAGCATCAGTTCTAAAGATGAACAATAACTGCTGCCCTTGCCAGCAACTGCCCACAACCCAAAACCAAGCGAGAAAATAAATCCTGACGTAGCTGGGTGTCAGATTTCTGGCCATCGCTCCTGCAGAGAACTAAAAAGACTTTCATTTCAATAGCTCTTTCTTTTACGGCCGTTATCTGTCTCAAAATACTTTGCAGTCACAGAAGTGCTTTAGAAAGGTTGTCACTGTCGGACTGTAGGAAAGATGCTATATAAATGCGGGTTGTTATTACAAACTACAGAGAGAGACTCCAAATACTCTTAATTCACATCTGATCATTAATGAAGCCACTTTCTTCAACCATTGGTTTCAGCCTGTGTAACTACTTCCCAGTTCAGGAGCTGGGGAAGACCAGGAGAACACTCAGAGACACTGGCAGATTGAAGTTGAGAATCAGCATCCCAGTCCTGTGCTGCAGCGTCTGTGAGCTCATTCTGACGCTGAATTTTAATTTGGCTATCAATCACACTTCAGAGTCCCATCCATCCCCCCGCCACCACCACCCCCCCCGGTGGAAACAAGAAAGCAACAGCGTTGACACCAATTCTTCCCGAGACCCGAGCAGCGCAGATGCCACTCACCCCTGTGCTCGCCGACCAACATTAGCTCCCAGCCTGGCAACGCTCCCATATTAAAATTCTCATTCCTGCTTCCCAAATCCCTTAAAAACCAAAAGAGAAAATGCTGGAAAATCTCAGCAGGTCTGGTAGCATCTGTAAGGAGAGAAAAGAGCGAACGTTTCGAGTCCAGGTGACCCTTTGTTTCCCCCCCCACCCAGATCCATCTAGCTTGTTTCTTCCTGTTCATCTTTGACATACTTTTATTTGTTGTGCGTTCAAGTCCCACTCAAGAAAGAGACTTGGTGCATAAAATACAGGGAGGCACTCCCAGTGCAGTACTATGGGAGTGCTACAGTACCCTGGAGGTGTCAACCTTTGGATTAGACGAACTCAGAGAATGTAAAAGATCCCTTGGCGCGATTCAAAAAAAAGCAGGGGAATTTTCCCTCGTGTCCCGGCAAATATTTATGACTCATTAAGAGTCTAAAAATGGATGAGCAGGATATTATCACATAGCTGACAGTGGGAGCTCGCTGAACGCGGATTCACACTTCCTCAAGGACAGCAGTGACTACACTGCAAAAGTATTTCATTGGTTGCAAAAGAAGAGCTTGGAGGTGACCTGAGAAGGTGCTTTGGGAAGTGAATGTCTTTCCTTTTTGCAGGAGAGCACTGCTTCGGTCACAGGCTGCTGGGGACCAGGCAGCTAGCGACTGCTTTAGCATCTGGACCACATTTTTAAAGCGTCGCCCTCTCACAGCAGCTGTGGTTACAATAAGGTCTGGAGCAAGCGAGGCCCTTTACCAACTGAGCAGATCAGTGTGCTGATATCAGCAAAGATCTTCAGCCTGTTTTCCCTAAACGGTATTAGAACTGGCTTTGGCGTGGCTTTGAAGGAAAGAACTTGCAGCGTGCCCCATGTAATCAAGAGCGATTCTTATGATTCTATGATTCGAACAGCAGGTCAGATGCTGGGGATCCTCTGGTGAGTAACTCACCTCCTGACTCCCCAAAGCCTGTCCATCATCTACAAAGCACAAGTCAGGAGTGTGATGGGGATATTTTCTGCTTGCCTGGATGAGTGCAGCTCCAACAACACTCAAGAAGATACCTGGGAGCCTCACCACCTGGAGGTTCCCCTACAAGTCACTCACCAGCCTGACGTGTAAATATATCGCCGTTCCTTCACTGTCGCTGGGGCAAAATCCTGGAACTCCCTCCCTAACAGCAGTGTGTGTGCACCTACACCACAGGGTCTGCCGCGATGCAAGAAGGTATCTTCCCCTCACTTCCTCAAGGACATTTAGGGATGGGCCTTGCTAGTGATGCCCACATCACAGGAAAGAATAAGAAACAATTCCGGAGTGATTAACTTTTGACAGAGCGCTGAGCCCAACCTTTTCTTGTGCTCCAGGCTATTTATGCATAAGCGACTGCCCGGCTGTTATTACGCAGCTGTTTGTGGGAGCTTGCTGTGCGCAAATCAACTCTAGTGTTTTCTAAAATTCACCAGTGACTCCATTCCAAAACAATTGGCTGTCAAGAGCTTTAGAATGTTCTGTGGCTGCGAAAGGCGCGAGAGAAATGCAAGTCTTTCATTCTTTCATTCATCAGCCCTCATGTCCTCCAGGTTGTGTGTGTTAATAAGTACTGAACAGCGGATCAAGCTATCAGAGCGCGGCCTCCCAGGTTTTGGGAAGAGCTGGGAGGAAGAAATGGGAGAAAGGCTGGGGCCAGTTTCGCACAGTGGGCTAAACGGCTGGCTTGTAATGCAGAACAAGGCCTGCAGCGGGTTCAATTCCCGTACTGACCTCCCCGAACAGGTGCCGGACTAGGGGCTTTTCACAGTAACTTCATTGAAGCCTACTTGTGACAATCAGTGCTTATTATTATTATTACCAATGCAGTAAGTAGTGAGGAAACTGGAACATGTTGCTCCGGAGGGTGGTGGAAGCAGAGCCAATCAATGATCTCAAAAGGAAACTGCATCGAGGAAAATGAAACCACAGGACCTCAGGAGATAGAGCAGGGGAATGGGACTGACTGGATTGCTCGGCAGAGGGCCAGCATGGTCTCAATGGGCCGAACTGCCTGCTCCCGTGTCATAATGACTCGATGGCGAGTTTTTCCAGTCGCGCCCGCCACAGGAATCGTCGTGGGCGGGACGGAATATTTGACAGGCCAGCAAAAGGTCCATTGATTTGGGGCGGGAGTTCCCGGACGGGAATGCGTACGGCCGGATGGGAAAGTCTCACCTTGTGACTCAGGCTACAATTTGTCAATCAGGTTTACTCACTCATGGAATGCGAGCATCGCTCGCAAGGCCAACATTTATTGCCGATCCCGAATTGGATCCGGGAAGGTGTTGATGAACCATCTTCTTGAACTGCTGCAGTTCTTAATCGTAGAGTCATATGGCGGGATAGTCCGTGTAATCCCCGCGTGTTCCACAGTGGAGTCAGCCACATGGCTGTGGCTCGGGATTCATGTATAAGCCAAATCAGGTGAGCGTGACATATTTCCTTGCGGAAAGGACATTAGTGAGTCAGATGTGGTTTTATGACAGCGTGATACAGACATGCTCACGAATACTGATAGTGGCTTGTTTTATTCCAGAACAACTTTGTATTTAATTAGCTGCATTTAAACTCCCCCAGCTGCCAAGGTGAGATTAGTGCTCACACACATGTCTCTGGAATATTGGTCCAGGATTTTACTAGTCCAGTAACATACGGCGCTACCACATACCCCTATAAACAATGCTGCAATTAAGTAGCAGCATCCAGTCAGTGCAGGAGATTTAATTAATTTGTACTATTTAATTTGCAGCTTTTCAAATAACGAAGCAATAAAAGATGGCAAATTGGACTAACTCTCCTAACCCGGAGCCTCCTCCAGTACCTATACCAATGTAGACAAAATTGAATTTGCCCCCAGAGACATTTCCACTGTTCATTTGCACAAGTCGCAGATGGTACAATACATTGTTCTGACTGGGTGCAGAGGTGGGAACTTTCCCCCAGAGCCAACTCCTGGGACTGTCCCCTGGCCACAAGAAAGCCCAACTCCAAGTCGTCTCTTACAAAAACTCTGAGGGCAGCACTCTCACCTTCCCTCAGTGAGCTTACTCACAGCTCACATGACTTGAGCAGATGCACCACTTGGTACTCCAGTGCCAGCGCTGAGGGAGTGCTGCACTGCTGGAAGTGCCGTCTTTCAGATGAGATGTGGTGCTGCACTGCTTAGGTGAACGTGACAGAACCCAAAATGCTTGTCATGGCCCTCCCCGGTGTTCGGTCCAATATTTGCCCCTGAACCGACATCATTAGAATTAAGGGCAACACGGTAGCACAAGTGGATAGCACTGTGGCTTCACAGTGCCAGGGTCCCAGGTTCGATTCCCAACTGGGTGACTGTCTGTGTGGAGTCTGCACGTTCTCCCCGTGTGTGCGTGGGTTTCCTCCGGGTGCTCCGGTTTCCTCCCACAGTCCAAAGACGTGCAGTTTAGGTGGATTGGCCATGATAAATTGCCCTTAGTGACCAAAAAGGCTAGGAGGGGTTATTGGGTTACGGGGATAGGGTGGGTGTGAGGGCTTAAGTGGGTTGGTGCAGACTCGATGGGCCGAATGGCCTCCTTCTGCACTGTATGTTCTATGTTCTAATTAGAATCACTACTGTGGAGAAGGAGGCCATTCAGCCCATCGAGTCTGCACCGACGCCCCCCCCAAGAACACCCTTCTCATGTTTACCCCATCCTATCCACGTAACTTAACTTGTACATCCCTGGACACTAAGGGGCAATTTAGCATGGCCAATCCACCTCACCTGCACACACTCGGACTGTGGGAGGAAACCGGAGCACCCGGAGGAAGCCCACGCAGACACGGGGAGAATGTGCAAACTCCACACAGTCACCCAAGGCCGGAAATGAACCCTGGTCCCTGACGATGTGAGGCAGCAGTACTAACCACTGTGCTACCATGCCACTATTAACTGGGCACTATCCAAGTGTGGTTTGTGGGATCTCGCTGTGTAAAAATGACTTTATCGATGTGACTACAGTAATACTCTTTGGAAGTACTCATAAGTTGTTAAAGGCACCATATAAGACTTTCTTCCTTTGTCTGACTTCAGGCTCACTCTATTCTCACATGTAACATCAGGAAAGAAAAGGAATTTTTTGCTAGTCTCCATAGTTATGAGCAGTGGATAGTAGGGGGCGGGGGGGGGGGGGGGGGGGGGGTGCATGCTTGAGATGTGATCATTTATACATTCCAAGTAGCCAAGGCTGACTCAAGGAAGCAGACTAAGGTAGCTGCCAAGGCAGACGTTTTTTTTAAAAAAGCCACGATCGGATGGATCTCTCCCTCCATCACACGATGATCAGAAACTGAGGTAGCCAATGAGAGGAAACGTTGCGTCGAAAATGAGAGTGAAAAACCAATAGACAAAAGTAGGCGGCTATTCTAATCACAGAGGACCAGTTGGTCATCCCAACTCCGTCATCTTCTACTTGCTACAGCTTGTAAATAGAATCTAAGAATACCAGAAATAGGAGCATGTGAGCAGGAGTGTGCCACTCGGCCCCTCCCTCGAGCCTGGTCCGTAATTCAATAAGACCATGGCCGATCTGTTTGTAACCTCAACTCCACGTTCCTGCCCACCACCAACAACCTCCCTTGTCTTTCATGAATTGGTTAAGTTTAATTAACTGAATTTAAACTCCACAGTTGCTGAGGCGAGATTTGAGCTCACGCGTGTCTCTGGAATATTCGTCCAGGAACATACGATGCTACCACGTACCCCAATAAACAATGCTGCAATTAACGAGCAGCATACAGCCGGTACTGGAGATTTAAATAATTTATTATATTTGATTTGCAGCTTTTCAAATCACAAAGCAATAAAAGATGACAAATTTGACTAACTCTCCTAACCCTGTGGGAGGAAAGCGGAGCACCTGGAGGAAACCCACGCAGACACGGGGAGAACATGCAAACTCCACACAGACAGTCACCCAAGGCCAGAATTGAACCCTGGTCCCTGGCGATGTGAGGCAGCAGTACTAACCACAGTTAGTGCACAATGTAGACTAGAGATTGAATCTGCCCCCATAGACACTTCCATTGTTCACTACAAACTCGCAGACGGTACAATACGTTGTACTGACTGGGTGCAGAGGTGGGAACTTTCCCCCAGAGCCAACACCTGGGACTTATGAAATTATCATGGGACTGTCCCCAGCTCAGAAATATTCAAAGGCTGCTCCCACGGCCTTTTGAGGAAGAGCGTTCCAAGGCGTCTGAGAGAAACAATTCCATCTCTGTCTTCAATGGGCGTGCCTTTACCTTTAAACAGTGGCTCCTGATTCTAGAAGGAGGGGTAGGCCATTCGGCCAATCAAGCCTGCTGCACCATTCCATACGATCAAAGCTGATCTGATTGTGGCCTTGACTCCACTTTCCTGGCTCTACCCCCATAACCAACAAACTCTTTGTAGATCAAAAATCTGCCTTACTCTGCCTTGGGCGTATTCAATGACCCAGCCTGCCGTGCTCGCTGTGGAAGAGAATTCCAAAGATGATCGATCCTCTGAGAGAAGAAATTCCTTCTCATCTCTGTCTTAAATAGCAGCCCACTATTGTGCCCTCTAGTTCTAGATTCCCCCAAGGGGCCATGGGGGTGGGGCGGGGGGGAAAGAACCTCCTTTCAACATGTACCCTGTCCATAGCCCTCAGAATGTTTTTTACGTCAATAATATACAACTGTATAACCACGCAAATAACAACAGGGAGGCAGGGGTGTAGTGATATTGTCACTGGACTAGTAATCCGGAGACACAGAGTAACGCTCTGTGGAGCCTGGTTCAAATCCCACCATGACAGATGGTGAAAATTGAACTCAATAAAATTTATGAAATTATCATGGATTGTTGTGTTGGGGAAAGCATCCTCTGGTCACCTGGGACAGTGGCGACTTTACTCTATTTGAAACCCATCTGGGGAAGGCAATCTGCCACCGGTTTCTGGTCTGGCCTACATGTGACTCCAGATCCACATCATTGTGGTTGGCCACAGGACCACGTTTCACTTGTTTTTCAGTTTTGCTTCCACTGAGTGCTGACCTTTGTTCTGCTATTAACATATTCTGCTATTTTAGCTTAATGCCCCTATTGGGCGGGTGGCACGGTATCAGTGGTCAGCACTGTTGCTTCACAGCGCCAGGGTCCCGGGTTCGATTCCCGGCTTGGGTCACTGTCTGTGCGGAGTCAGCACGCTCTCCCCGTGTCTGCGTGGGTTTCCTCCGGGTGCTCCGGTTTCCTCCACAAGTCCCGAAAGACGTGCTTGTTAGGTGAATTGGACATTCTGAATTCTCCCTCAGTGTACCCGAACAGGCGCCGGAATGTGGCGACTAGGGGATTTTCACAGTCACTTCATTACAAACTGAGGGAGAATTCAGAATGTCCAGCCTACTTGTGACAATGAATATTATTATTATTAACACCTTTTTGTAATCCTTTATGCCGCCATTAAAACCCCCTTTGTCTTGTGGTCCATGTGAATCTCTCCTTAGCTCTGATCTACTCCGAAGCATATTCTGTCGCACCCACACAACCCGTCCCTCTCCAACTATATTAATCATTGCATTTCTGTTCCTCTTCAGCTCTGTTGAAGAGCCATACGGGCTCAAAACGTTAACTGTTTCCCCCTCCACAGATGCTGCCAGACCTGCTGAGTTTATCCAGCATTTTCTGTTTTTACTTATGGTTTGACCCTGAACAAGCCCTCTGAAATGATGGGCAATAAATGTTGGCCTGCCCAGCAACACCCATGTCCCATGAATGGACAAAAGAAAAAATGGAAAAGCAAAGGAGATGAAGGAGAGGGTGGATGTTTTGCCATTGATGCAAGGCAATAGCAGATCACCGAAAGCAAGAGTTACACGGCGTCTTTTTTTCTTAGTGTATGGATAGCAAAGAGTGAAACAAAAGGTCATCAGGAGTGTAGCCATCTGGGATGGCCACTTCCCGATTTCAAAATGGACACTTTGCAAAGGTTGCAGGGAAAATGGACAATGCTGAGAAAACAAGCAGGTTCAGAGCTTGTCTGTATATTGGAGCCGCAGCTCCCAGACAAGACCAAAACTGTAGGCCCATTAGCATACTAATGGCCCATCTCCGGGAACAAAAGAGTAACATTTGAGTAACCAATACTAAGGCAGACACCCCGGCGCCAGAGGAGACCGAAACAAAGCAGGCCAACGGCCACCTCGGACACGCCCAGCCATCAGGGCACCCACCCCTTTATTGGATGAAATCGATAGGAATGATCGAGAAACGGCCCAATTGATTGGGGCCAAGTTCAAGGCCCGCCCAAAAGCGCGCGAAGCCCCTTTAGGTATAAGAAGGAGCCCCCAAGAGAGAATCGTTCTCTTGGACCCGGCTCTCACCAAGGAGAGACCCGTCCACCAGCTGTACCAGAAACAAGTAAGTCCAAGGTCAACGCACGCTACCAGACAGACGACCTTAGCTGTTATCCCGTACCAGTTCCACCCCAGCAGCCTCAGAACCGAACAACGGCCATTGTTCCTCTGACTTGAGTGGGCGCCCAAAGCTAAGTATAGGTTTTAGCAGTAGTGATAGTTTAGTCTGTAGTATTTGTGCATGAGTATATTTAACTGTGTGTGTGTGTAAATAAATAAGCATTGACTTTGAACTAACTAACCGGTGTACCGAGTCTTTGATCAGTATTCGGTTTTGAACCTTGTGGCGGTATCGAAAGATACCTGATGACTCCAGAGCAAACGTAATTATAATTAAGGAAGGCAACCATATTGACCGCCATATTCAGAGCCAAATAAATATCGCAACATTTAGCAACAGGAGACACAGACCTGGAGTTTGAAAGCCTTCGGCGTGTGGGAGAAAAGGGCCATACAGGTGAGGTAAGTCGTTAGGTTTCAAAGTCCAAAGAGTTGGACAGGTTGTGTTAATTACAAACTAACAGAATCTCATCAAGGTTGCACCTCCTTGATAAAATACACAAAGTCCTCCTGAACCTCCTTACCTGCCAAGGAGCAAATTTCCTCATCAGCTGTTAAAACTACCCGGCGTAAACTTGCCTGTGGTGTGTGAATTCCCTCCTTATATATTTCCTGTATAAAGTGAGACTACAGGATATCATATTTCCAATTGCTCTGTTGTTTTCTTTTAATCTAAATTTGGAAACTCTAAAAATAATCAAATATTCAGTCAATAACCAGACTCTTTGAAAGTCTCGAATTCCTTACGTCCTGGCCAATTGTCTTCAGATTTAGTTTCTGTGATTGGGACTACATTCCCAGCCTTGCTGATAAGATGGGCAGCTACGCATGGACTCGCAATGCAGCCGTTCCAAGTCAATTCATGCACTTTTGAGGAACAGTGGGAGGGTCACAAACTACTAAACATGCCTCCGGCAAGAAGCTCAAACTGAAGACATCTGTACATTACTTTCCTCTGTTATGGGCCAGGGTTTACAAACCTCCAAAGTATATCATGGAGTTCACCGGACCTCCAACTGTTTATTGATTTTGGTTACGATGAGCTCAAGGGGCTGCTTTTCAGGTGTTATTCCACAGAGGTCTTCAGCACTTTTAATCAAAAAGAAAGCTTATTCTACAAATTTAGTTAACATTTTTATAAACACACACAGCAAGCATCAACTACCAGCATAAATACCCCACACAGCTACAGTACTCTACGTATCACCCTTAATAAATTCCCCCTTAAGCTGTTCCAATTTAATAACAAGATCGCATTAACCAGAAAACCCCTTTCAAAGGTGTGGCCCAGCACTCAAAGACCATGGGCTGGATTCTCCCCTACCCGGCAGGGCGGGCCGTACCGGCGCCGAGGTGTGGCCTGAACCACTCCGGTGTCAGGCCGCCCGGAAGGTGCGGAATCCTCTGAACCTTCAGGGGCTAGGCCGGAACTGGCGGGGTTGGCGCCGCGCCAGCCAGCGTGGAAGGGCCTCCACCAGCCGGCGCGAGTTGCTGCATGCGCGGGAGCGCCAGCGTGTGCTGGCGTCATCCCAGCGCATGCACAGGGGGGGTTCTTCTCCACGCCGGCCATGGAGGAGGTTCACAGCAGCCGGCGCGGAGGCAAAGAGTGCCCCCACGGCACAGGCCCGCTCACGGATCGGTGGGCCCCGATCGCGGCCAGGCCACTGTGTGGGCACCCCCCGGGGCCAGATCCCCCCGCGCCCCTCCGAGGACTCTGCAGGTCGCCTGTGGCGCCAGGTCTCGCCGGTACGGACCTGGTTTGATTTACGCTGGCGGGACCGGCCAAAAACGGGCGGCCGCTCGACCCATCGCGGGTCGGGGAATCGCCGGGGGGGGGGGGGGGGGGGGGGCCGCTGCCAGCAGCCACCGGCCGGCACCCCGCGATTCTCGCCCCCGCCGAAACCCCGGCGCCAGAGAATTCGACAGCCGGCGTTGGGGCGAGATTCACGCCATCCCCCCCCCGGCGATTCTGCAGCCCGGCGGGGAGTCGGAGAATCCTGCCCTTGGGTTGGAAACAGCCGGTTCAAATTCATTCCAGAAAACAACTATTTCTTTTCAAGTTATCAAGCAGTCTGCAAACAGCTTTTAAAATGCAGATAGAGTTAAAAAAAAACTTATTTTTCAACATGTGCTGTACAAACCAGTTCAAACCCAAAGCGAAAATAAAACTCAGAGCCACAGCCCAGTTCCACCCATACATTGCCATCACTGAAGCCATGTGATAAGACAACAACATTTCTTAAAGGGACACTGCCATGACACCTCCTTTGATTTCTCATTGCAGAACACGTTGGAGCAAACAAGAAATGAAAGGTGTGATTTTCGGTGCCGGTTCCTTTGTGCTGGGTGCATAGCGAGAGAGGCCCAAAATGGGTTTTCTGCTGGGTGCCGAGCCGCACGCGATGCACCCAACTTGCGACGCCCAGTGCTCGTTTAAGCATACACGGGCCATTAGAGGTCACATTCCCCCGGTAATCACCGGCCGCACCGGCCAGGTCTCACGCCGGCGCCGATTAGTACTGGTCTCCACAAACGGAGACCAGGCATGATAGCCACCCCGGGGGTCTCAAGAGGCAGTGCCCTGGCAGTGCCAACCTGCCCCGACAGTGCCAACCTGGCCAGGGTGCCACAGGCCGTGCCCGGGTGCCTGGTTAGCATTGCCAAGGAGCAGGGCCTGAGAGGGGTCATGCCCATGAAAGGAGGGTGGAAAAGGGGGTATTGTGGTGGGAGATGGGGTTTATGGAATAAGGTTTATTGTCACATGTATCGAGTTACAGTGAAAAGTATTGTTCTGCGTACAGTCCAGACAGATCGTTGCATGCAGGAAAAAACATGGGACATACGATAAGTACACAATGTAAATACTTAGACACAGACATCGGATGAAACATAGAGAGTGTGGTAGAGAAGATGCGAAGAGGGATCAGTTCAGTCCATAAGAGGGTCATTCAGGAGTCTTGTAACAACGGGGGAGAAACTGTTTTTGAACATGTTGGTGCGTGCGTCTTCACAGACTTTTGTATCTCCTGCCCAATGGAAGAAGCTGGAAGAGATAATAACCCGGGTGGGAGGGGTCTTTGATTATGCTGCCTGCTTTGCCAAGTTAGTGGGAGGTATAGACAGCGTCAGTGGATGGGAGGCGGGTTCGCGTGATGGACTGGGCTGTGTTCATGACTCTGTTGTTTCTTAAGGTCTTGGGCTGAACAGTTGCCAGACCAGGCTGTGATGCAGCCAGATAGGAAGGGGGCTGAAAGGGGAAATCTCAGCAACCCCATAGCAGGCTATGCTCACTTGGGAGGGGGGGGGGGGGGGGGGCGGGGGCAGGGGGCCAGATTGATTAATACTGGTCTGGATCATACTTAAACACCCAACAGGAAACACATTGCCAAACCTGCCCAAAATGACAGTCATTTTTGGGGAGAATCGCGCCCGAAGATACTGTGCGGGATTCTCCCATCGGGCGGCTAAGTGTCGACACCGGCGTAAAAACAGGAGTGTTTTACTCCGGCGTCGGCGCCCATTCCGGGACCCCATTCTCCGGCCCACAGGGGACTAGCACGGCGCAAGAGCAGCCCACGCCGCTCCAGCTGCCGATCCCGGCGTGAACCCGGTGCCGCGGGGTCCGCGCATGCGCAGGTGGGCCTGCGCTGACTAGCGCATGCGCAGTGGCCTTCTTCCCTCCACCGGCCCCGACGCCAAATGGCACAGGGCTACTGGAGCTGGCACGGAGGAAAGGAGGCCCCTAGCCAGAGAGGCCGGCCCGCCGATCAGTGAGCCCCGAACGCGGGCCAGGGCACTACGGAGCCCCCCCCCCCTCCCCCGGGGTCGCCCCGCACTCCCTTCCACCCCACCCCACCCCGCACAGGCCGCCCCCGGACCCTTCAACGCCGAGATCCCGCCGGCTCGGAGGATGTTAGAACGGCGCCGGCAAGACTCGGATTTCTTGTGACGGCCGCTCGGCCCATCTGAGCCGGAGAATCGGCGCGCCGGCCCGGGTCGGAGAATCAGTGCATACCCTGACCTACACCACGCTGCAGCGAATTCCGTCCCGGCGTCGTGGCGCGATTCGCGCGGCGCAGCCCCAATTCTCCGACCCAGCGGGAATTCGGAGAATTCCGCCCACTATTTGTAATTTGTGAATTCCAGATCCTTGACAATCACAAAACATAATGAGATTTCCATCTATCAACTGACAATGTTCCTCCACCGATTTAAGTGTCTCAATGGGTAGACCTTGCTGCCTCGAAAGTCATGAAGATTGTGGGCACAAATTCTGGCCTGACACTGCAGTGCAGGAGTGCTGCACTGTCAGAGGTGCCACCTTTTGGCTGTGACATTAAACTTAGACCCTGTCCGTTTTTGATAAAAATAGGTGCCAATAAACCATGTTCTCAAGAGGAGGGGGTGGGGTTTGCAAGGGGGGGGGGGGGGCTTGCAGGGAGATAGCTCTCTCCAGTGACCTGGCCCCAATCTT
The DNA here is from genome assembly GCF_047496885.1 of Scyliorhinus torazame. NCBI lineage: Eukaryota > Metazoa > Chordata > Chondrichthyes > Carcharhiniformes > Scyliorhinidae > Scyliorhinus > Scyliorhinus torazame. The sequence continues at coordinate 401,034,908 of NC_092707.1, forward strand.
TATCCCTCAATCATCAAGACAGAGGGCGGGAGTCTCCGACCCCCCCCGCCGGGTTGCAGAATCCTCAGGGGGCGGCGTGACTCCCGACCCACCGCTCCGACGGCTGCCGGATTCTCCGGCGCCGGTTTTTGGGCGGGGTCGGGGATCACGCCACGCCGGTTGGGGGGCCGTTGGCAGCGGCTCCCCCGGCAATTCTCTGGGCCCCGATGGGCCGAGCGGCTGCCCTTTTCTGGCCAGTCCCACCGGCGTGGATTGGACATGGTCCCACACGGCGAGACCTGGAAGGTAAGTTGGCTGGTGCGGTCCTCGGTGGGGCGCGGGGGATCCGACCCTAGGGCGGGGGGCCCCCCATGGTGACCTGGCCCTTGATTGGGGCCCACCAATCTGCGGGCGGGCCTGTGCCGTGGGGGCACTCCTTCCTTCCGCACCAACCCCTGTAGGGCTCCGCCATGGCCGGCGCGGACAAGACACCCCCCTGTGCATGCGCCAGAAAATGTTGGCTGGTCTGCGCTTGTGCTGAACCACGCCGGCGGTTCTGCGCATGCGCTAACTTGCGCAGTCCCTTCGGCGCCGGCTGGCGTGGCGCCAACCTCTCCGGCACCGGCCTAGCCCCCGGAAATACGGAGAATTCCGCAACTTCCAGTCGGCCCGATGCCGGAGTGGTTTGTGCCGATTTTTACGCCGGCATCGTGCCATCACGCTGATTCGGGAGAATCCCGCCGAGAATATCTGTTCACGATCACATTGCTGTTTCTGGGATCTTGCTGTGCTCCTGCATTTCCTACTTTACAACAGTGAGTGGCCTTCAAAAGTACTTCTTTAGCTGTAACGTGCTATCTGATGTCTGGAGGCCAATGATAAGCACTGTATGAATGAAACTTCTTTCATTCGGCTACATTCGTTTCTCATGCTCCCATAACCTTCAACGCGAGTTATTATTATCAAAGTATGACTCAATGGCGCAGCCTCTGGTAGCTTGCTCAAGTGGTCAGTTAACAAGTGAGAGTTATATCGGAGAGTGTCTCCAGGTCTCGTTATCCAGCTCGATTCTGCCTTCAACCCCTATCCACAAAAGTGGGGGTGGGTGAAAACCCCAAAACTACTCATTGCTCCACAAGTGCACTCATCAATCCAGTCAGCGGGGATATCAATGACTAATGAGATCTACTAAAGAGTTATTGGCGTGGAAATAGAAATGTGTATGGATAACTACGTTCAACATAGTTAAAGCTCAAAGCTTTTGACTGAACGTTCCTGTGAGACAATCACAACATAGAATTATGTTTAACACAATGGAAGTTTCCCAAGCTGCTTCACTGGAGCTTTATAAAGTGAGATGCTCAGACACCCAAGTCAATTATAGGGAAATTTGGCCAAAAACCTGGTCAAGAGCGTCATAACGCGGAAAAGGGGAAGTGAGTTATAGAGAGTTCCAGAGAAAATTATTCTGAATAACCATATTATACCAGAGAAAGGAAGCAATATAAAAAATAAGGATAGGTAAAGTTGTTGCTGTTTATTTACGAACCTCTGACTTAAGCTTTTGATGGTTTCTGAAGGGGATCGTCTGCATTTATATAGCACCTTTAAACTGGTAAAACAACAAGGTGCTGAACAGCGAGGTCATTTCATAGCAAGCCATATAAGGAGATATTAGAGCTGGTGACTAATAGCTTTTGAGGAGCATCTTAAAGCGTGAGCGGGAGGTCGAGAGGCAGAGGGACTTGGGATGGGAATTCCAGAGCTTGGGCCCCGGTAGCTGAAGGTATGGCCGCCAATGGTCAAATTATTCAAATCTGGGATTCTCGAGGGACCAGAATTAAAGGAGTGTCGCTACCTCGGAGGATTTGGGGGCTGGAGAAGGTGACAGAGGCAGGGAGGGGGGTAAGGCCTTGGGAGGCGTTTAAAAGCAAGGAGGAGAAATTCACGATCAAAGGCGTTGACTGACCATGAGCCAGTGGGCCAGAGAGCGCAAGGGGGTAATAGGCGAACCGTGGATGTAAGGACACAGGCAGCAGAGTTTGAGACAAAACTTAGAAGTTAGCAAAGGGGATTTTTTTAAAAAACTTACAAACTGCTATTGCTCAGTCTTGCTGTCTCTTTCTCAAATGGGATGGGGGCGATTTGAATAAGATTTCTGTCCTATCCTTTAAGTTACATCTTGCCAAATGCACAATTTCAGTCCAGATGAGCCACTTTTCAAGTCAACACGAAGCACTGAGAAGGAGACAGATGCACTCACCCCAACCTTGCAAGGTGGGGGTTTTATCTGTCAAAAGCTATCGCCAGGAACACGTGGGTAGACAGGGATCTCCCTCCCCGTCCAGCCACCCTGACCACTGGATTGCCAGGAAGATGTTTACGCAGTTGAATTACAAGCACGCAAGAGCGTGGTAGCCGGAAACAAAATCTGTACAATGTGGTCTTAGGAGATAAGTGACCTCATCTACAGCTCGACCCAGCTTAGCATCGGACCGAAAAAAATAACCTCATCTCATTGACAAAATATGACATCTGCTGACTGGATATTGCGATGCTTGCAGGAGTTTTCTGGAAGAGGAATCCCCCCCCACCCCGTCAGGTCTCTCATTGTCGACGAACCTTACCTCCCACCTGACACCGTGTCCCCTCAGCCCCTTCTCTCTTCAGAGGCACATCCAGCTTCCGCTTCAATCCATTCACAGAGCCGTCTGCAAGTCCTACCCTGCCTGATAACTCATTCCTCGAGTCGGTGCTACGTAATGACAAAGAATGCAGCCGATTTCCAGTCTCGGCCTTCCTGCTTTCTTCCTACAAGTGCCCCAGTGGTATTTGAAGCCTCTGACATAGTGAACAATCTGTCTCGATCAGCTCTGCCAGTCTCCTCCGAGAGTCTGAAAAACAGCGTTGCGGCCAAGGCAAATCAGCTCCCTTCCAAAGCAAGCAGCTAAAACAGTGGGAGCTTTTCCTCGTAACATAAACTCCTTACTTCGGCTCCCCTGGTCATTTGCCCCCTCTGTCGCTCCACAGGGACGGGTTTCCATCCTATGATTGGACGATCAGAAGTGCACACAGTCCTCCCAATCACAGACCGAGCAACCCACGTGCAACAATGCATGATGCCAATTATCCAGTCGCTTTAAATTTGGCCTCTTCCACTTGCCATTATTTGTCTTCAGAATGGAATAGTTTCAGGATGCCAAATGCATCACAGAATGAGAAGTCATACAATCATACATCACAGAAGGTCTCTGAACCCACCGTGTGGTGCCAACTCTTTGAAAGCGCGAGCCAATTGTCCCAATTTCTTCTCCCTAATTCAGCCAGGTCATTCCCTTCACAAGTGTTCCCTTTCGAGAGCCAGCACTGAATCTGTTGCCACCGCCCTTTCAAGCTGCATTCCGAATCGTAACCTCCACCAGACTGATTCCTGGGATGGCGGGACTGGCGGAGGAGGAGAGATGGATTACATTCGCTGGAGTTCAGAAGAATGAGGGTGGGGGCTGAAATCTCATAGAAAATAGAAAATTCTAAACAGGACGGGACAGGGTAGGTTCAGGAAGGATGTTTCTCAATGGTGGGTGAGTCCAGAAAGAGGGGGTCACAGTTTGAGGAGCCGGAGTAAACCTTTTAGGATTGAGATCAGGAGAACGGTTTTCATCCAGAGACTGGTGACCCAGTGGCTCTCATTACCACAGACCACAACATGGTGGGTGGGATTCTCTCAGCCCAGGGCCGGGCCGGAGAATCCCCGTGACCGGGACATGCCGTCCCGACGCCGTCCCGCGTTTCTCCGCTCATTGGCGCTGGCGTGTTTGGCGCGGCGCCGGTCGCGGGCCGCTCTACATGGTCAGCCCGCCGATTCTCGGCCCGGGGTGGCTCGGCCGCAGTTAAAACAGAGTCCCACCGGCGCCGTCCACACCTGCTCTCGGCCGACGGGAACCCTGCGTGCAAGGGTCGGGTGGTGGCCTATGGGAGAGGAGGGGGGCTCCGACCCCGGGGGGGGGGCGCCTCCGATGCAGCCTGGCCCGCGATCGGGGCCCACCGATCGGCGGGCCGGCCTCTCTGTCCCCTGGCCTCTTTTCCTACATGCCGGCCCATGTAGTCCTGCGCCATGTTGCGTCGGAGACGGCGCATTGAAGGAGGCCACCGCGCATGTGCGCGTTGGCGCCGACGCCACTGCACATGCGCGGATCCCATGGCGCACAGTTCGTGCCGGGATCGGCAGCTGGAGCGGCGTGAACCGCTCCAGTGCCGTGCTGGCCTTACTCCTGGCAGCGGCAAGTTCCCACCGTCGTAAAACGCGACGGCGTTTACGACGGCGTGGACACTCTGCCGCGGGATTGGAGAATCCAGCCCGTCATGGTTTCAAGAAGCAGTTAGATCGAGCACTTGGGGCTAAAGGGATCAAAGGATATGGGGGGAAAGTGGGAAGAGATTATTGAGTTAGATGATCAGCCATCATCATACTGAACGGCGGAGCAGGGTCGATAGGCCAAATGACCTCCTCCTGCTCCTATTTCCTACGAAACAACTCACTCCAGAGCCAAAGGGCGCGATCTACCGACCACGTTGCGCCTGAAAGTCAGCACACCGCGGCACTACGTGCTGGGTAGCTGCCGGGAGACCCCCTCTCCCTGGATCTACTCGGCTGGCTAGGCCTTGCATCATCTAACCTGATCTCGCGAGACGTCACATCGTGAATCCCGCCCACTGTGGGCGGGGTCACTTTTTGGCAAATTCCATATTAGAGCGAGATATCAAAGTGTTTTTACAATCATAGAATCATAGAATTTAGAGTGCAGAAGGAGGCCATTCGGCCCATCGAGTCTGCACCGGCCCTTACAAAGAGCTGAATTGGATTAACTTATAATATGTTTCCACAGTGAATGCATGAACCAATAGAACTGTTATTCTTTCATAACATTGTGTTGCAAATTTAGTGAAAGCACAAACGCTTGGCCAGGAAACCCAACAAAGCCACATGATTTGTAAAGGAGGGATAATAGAGGATAAAAGTAGGCCGCCTCCTTCTTCTATTTTCTCTGTTTCTATGTAACTCTTCTCTGCAACAGGGTTTTCGCAAGACCGCATCTAAAATGCTGTGCACGGTTTTGGTCTCCTTATTTAAAGGAGGGATGTATTTCAATTGGAAGCTGTTCAGAGAAGGCTTACTATGTTCATTCCTAGAATGTAGGGATTGTTTTTTGTGGAAAGATTGATTGAGTTAGGCCTCCTTCCTTCTTGGTGTTTGAGGTGATCGTATTGAAAATGTATGGGGCGGTATTCTACCCCCCAAGGGGGGGTGGAAGAATCGCCAGGGCACCATGCCGCCCCGACACCCGCGCGCGATTCTCCCCCCCCCCCCCCCCCCCCCCCCGAAACCAGCGATGTGCGAATCGCACCGGGCCACTCGGAGGATCGCCGCAAACGGCGAGCGGTGATTCTCCGGCCCGGATGGGCCCAGCGGCCGGCGAAAAATATGACAGTCCCGCCGGTGCCGTTCACCCCTGGCCGCTGCCGGCGGGAACTCTGCAGGAACGCTGGGGGGGTGGCCTGTGGGGGGGGGGGGGGGGCAAGGGGGGCTCCTTCACCGGGGGCGAGGCCTCCGATGGGATCTGGCCCGCGATCGGAGCCCACCGATCGGCGGTCCGGCCTCCCCCCCCCCCCCCCCCCCCCCCCGGGCCTACCTCCTTCCGCAGCCGTCCCCAGAACACCGGCGCCATGTTGGTGAGGGGCCGGCGCGCGTAAGAAGTTCCCCGCGCATACGCAGGATGGCGCGGCCCAACTGCGCATGCGCAGGAATGAGCTGCCCCAACTGTGCATGCGCGGGTTGGCGCGGCATCCATTTGGCGCCGCGTAAGGGGGCCGGAGTGGCGTGAACCGCTCCAGCACCGTACTGGGCCCTATGGGGGCCAGGATGGGTCATGCTCGGGCCCCGTTCGTGCTGCCGTGAAACGCAACTTAGTCCCGAGAACGGAGAATCCCGCCGAAGGTTCTAAGAGATGCATGGAAGGGTGGGGACTGAGAGGATGTGTCCCTCATGGGGGAATCTAGTACCAAGGGGCACAGGTTCAGGATTCACTCACAGAGAGAACTGTGGACTTGAAGTTGTTGAATAGATTCAAGGTTGAGCTGGATGGATTTTTGAACGACGGGGGAATCAAGGGTTAGGGAGGACAGATAGGACAGAGGAGTTGAGGCTATGATCAGATCTTATTGGATGGGGAGCAAGTTTATTGGGCTCTCGGGCCCGGTTCTGCTCCAGTTTCTTGTGTTGTGGTCCACAGTTGGCACCTTGGGCGTGCACACTGTCAAAGGCCTTCAATTTAAGGTTAAAAAAAAGAAATGTACATGAATCAGCAGGTAACTCCCGACAAGGCTGAGACCAAGTTCACCAGTTCTGAGAACTTTCCCTACTGGGGGAGATGCGACCATCAATTCACACGAGACGATTAGCAGAAGTGACCATGGTTTTAATAAGCTAGATCTGTGCCTGCCTGGGACTGCTACTGTACTGAGTGCCGCCTACAGGCTGCAGGTTTATACACCACCCCCGAGGGGGAGGAGCCACAGGCGGAGCACACCGGGGCATCAACATAATACAGTACAATAGTGGTGAATTGCAGTAGCAATACGTTCACCACAGGGGGAATACCAGCAGGAATCTTGAATGGAACACTGTGCAGCCTGGGGGCAAATAAGGTGATATTCTTGAGGGAAGCAAATGAGAAAGAAAACGACCCGCTTATGAACCAATTGAGTGCAAATTTGTATTTGAGTAAATGACACATACACAGAAGACAGGGGCAGGAGGAGGCCTTTCGGCCCTTCGAGCCTGCTCCGCCGTTCACCACGATCATGGCTGATCATCCAACTCAATAGCCTAATCCTGCTTTCTCCCCATAGCCTTTGATCCCACTCTCCCCAAGTGCTATATCCAGCCGCCTTTCGAATATATTCAATGTTTGTGCATCAACTACTTCCTTTGGTAATGAATTCCACAGGCTCACCACTCTTTGTGTGAAAAGCTGTTGCTTCACAGCTCCAGGGACCCAGGTTCGATTCCCAGCTTGGGTCACTGTCTGTGCGGAGTCTGCACGTTCTCCCCGTGTCTGCGTGGGTTTCCTCCGGGTGCTCCGGTTTCCTCCCACAAAGTCCCGAAAGACGTGCTGTTAGGTAATTTGGACGTTCTGAATTCTCCCTCAGTGTACCCGAAGTCAGCCATCCCAAAACTCGTCGACCCGGAACGGAAGCATCACGAGGGATTGCCTGATGAGAAGATGTAGGTCTTTGGACATAGAGACGTAAATCCCAGGCATAGTGGTGATGACTGAATAAGTCCCCCGTCAATCACGACTGGAATTGACCTCCTGCACAGAATTTGTACGGTATAACAATTACCCACCCGTTGCACTTTGCTGCGGTTAGATGTTGCTGTTCCATTTTGGTCATGAGTTCGGCAAATTGAAACCAAACATTTACTTCCTCGGTATTATTGGCTCAAACGGTGGTGTCAATATTCACTCCCTTCCTCATCTAGCATTTCCCGCAATTCCAATGTTGTAAATACTTCACATCCGTATGGGAGGATATACGTCTGATGAAGAAAGAGGGAATAACCACCATTCTGACAACAAGCTCCCAGTTGAACTGGTCTATGGAGCATATGCACTGGAAACACTGACCAACAACATGGCAGCCCCCAATCCCAGATCTCCTTCTTTGGCTTGAGTGTTGCAAATTTTTTGTGTACCCACACTTGAAAATCAAGAACCCTTTCCAAATGAGAATCGTATCAATGAATCAGATTTTCAGGGCACCAAAATTTAAAAAGGCACGCTCGCTTTTAACCAATCCAACACCAAGCTTTCTTAAAAGGAAATGGTTGGCAGGTAGTTTTCTTCTGAAGTGCATTAGTTCCACACAAGTCTACCGGATCCGATGCTTGATGTGACTGTAAATCAGTAACCAATGGTGTTCCTGCTGTAGTATCCACCACACTTCCTGAGTAGCCAGCCTGCTACTAGTTCATAGAATTTACAGTGCAGAAGCCATTCGGCCCATCGAGATGCACTGGCTCTTGGAAAGAGCACCCTACCCAAGCCCACACCCTGTCCCCATAACCCAGTAACCCCACCCAACACTAAGGGCAATTTTGGACACTCAGGGCAATTTATCATGGCCAATCCACCTAACCTGCACATCTTTGGACTGTGGGAGGAAACCGGAGCACCCAGAGGAAACCCACGCACACACGGGGAGAACGTGCAGACTCCGCACAGGCAGTGACCCAAGCCAGGAATTGAACCTGGGACACTGGAGTTGTGAAGCAATTGTGCTAACCACTATACTACCATGCTGCCCAAAGGGGTTCCCAAGGGGAATTCAGTTAGAGAGGGAGGGAGAACTCTGCCTCTTTAACCTCTGCCATGACGCTTTGCGCAGGCTCAGGCACACACAATCTGCGTCACCCTCCCTCTTCGTCGACACAGGTTAAGCATCTACATTACGATCTGGTGCTTCGAGAAATTAAGTGAAACAACCCAATTATTGGTCTTAGCGGCGAGTCTGAAGAATTCAGCCCAGCGAGGTAAGAAAAATAAACAGGTGAAAGGGCAGCAAAAAAATTAAACCGAACAGCATCGCAGCCACGCGGGCGGAGAAGGAAAACATCAACATAGTTCGGGGAACCATAGGGGAGATGGTGGAGTAGTGGTGATGTTGATGGACTAGTAATCCAGCCAGCCCAGGATAATGATCTGGAGAGATGGGTTCAAATCCAATTAAATTCAATCAATATAAAGGCGGTTTCATTGTTGTAAAAACCCACCTGCTTCACGAAGGAAATCTGCCACACTTCCCCAGTCTGGCCTACACATGACTCCAGACCCACAGCAATAAGGTTGACTCTTAACTGCCCCTCTGAAATGGTCAAGCAAGCCAGTCAGTTCAAGGGCAATTATGGAAGGGCAACAAATGCTGGTCCAGCCAGCATCCCATAAAATCACGGCTGGTAGCCCTCGCCACGCCCTAACCAGCGAAGCAGGGGGTCCGGGCCAGTTTTACTCCGCCCTGTCAGAGGACATCAAAGTGAACTGCAGACATCAAGGTCGTCCAGCTCAAAGGGGCGTGTTTTGCTTGAGTGTCACACCACATGAAACATTTCCCACTATTCCAGATAGAGATGGAGGAACATTAGATTAGAAATTTAATATCCTGGTTGGAACTTAGTAATGGTAAACGGGGGAATGTTGGCACACGCTGGTCGCATCCTGCTGTGGTTTCTTTCCGAGTTATTTTTAGGGGTGGATTTTACAATCCCCCACCCCAAGGGTTTGAAGGCGGGTGGACTCGTTAACCTCCCGCCACGTATCCACCTCCCCCTCGACCTGTATGAAATGGGTGGGGGAGGGGGTGGGGGGGGGAGTGGAAGCATCAGCGGGCCTGCTCATCCTTGGGCCTACTGAAGCACTTGAGTGGCCAAGTATTGGCCGCTCAAAGGTCTCATCCCACCCCCGCCTCTATGTCACCTGTGGTGGGTGAGGGTGGCAGCTGCCCAGGCTGGTATTGGGCAAGGGGGGGGGGGATTCTTCTTTGTGGGTCATGTGCCCTTTGGAGGAATCCCCCCACTCCCCCCTCCAGATTATACTTCCCCATTTACCCCACTTCGTTCCAAACCCAGCCTCCCCTCCTCCCTCGCCCCTGTCATCAATTGGCTGTTAAATCACTGCATAGCAGCCAATGTTTTCCTTGGCTGGGGGTTCGGAGGGTGTTGGGGAGGGGGGGGGGGGGGGCTATAAAATCCAGCTATTAATGTATATTTATTCTCCAATGGGTCACACTGACAAAGCATCCAATTACTGCCCATCCATTGGTGCCCTGAGTGAGCGGCAGTGACAGCAACCTCCCAGAAGATTTGCAGCCTTTTCTTTTGTCATGGTATTCCAACAATGCTATCCGGTAGGGAATTCCAGGAAATTGACTCAATGAGGAGAGGATGAATTCAGGTTGGTATGTGACTTAAGAACATGATAGCATAAGGAATAGGAGCAGGCATAGGTCGTTTTGCTCCTTGAGCTTGTTCCACCAGTCAACAACAACATGGCTAATCCTCAACTCCACTTTCCCACATGATCCCCATAGCCTTTGATTCCCTTCGAGTCTGGAAGTCGGTCAATCTGCGTCTGGAATATACTCAGTGCCCGAGGCTCTGGAGCTCTCCGCAGTTCAGATTCCAAAGATTCCCTGGGGTGGGTGAAGAAATTCTTCCCTATCTCAGTCTCAAGTTCTTGGCCCCTTAAAGCCTATGCCCCCTAGCTCCTGACTCGCCCAGCCGGAGAACCAGCGAGATATTCCGCCCACCCGTAGCGTGCGTTGTTGTGCCGGAGATGGCCAGCGGTGGGATTTTCCAGCCCCTGCCGCTGTCAGCGAGGTTTCCTGGTGTTCACACCCTCCGTCACCGTTTCAGATCCCTCGGAACCTGTTATGTCTCAATTAGTTCATCTCTCATTCGGCTAAACTTCGGAAAACATGGGCCCACTCGACTCAACCTCTCAGCAGAGGTTTCAATGCCAGGAATCATTCTGGTCAACCTTTGCTGCACCACCTCCGAGGCAAGTCTGGTATCCTGGCAGTGATGAGGCAGGGACTCTTTGTGTGAATAGAGTTCATTGATATCAAGGAACAATGGTAGAGAGGCCACTGACTGCTGCTCCAGCTTTTACATCTTTGTCACATGGCTCCCCGATGTATTCTGCCCGAGACTGGTCTCCACCTTCTGGAGTGATCACCCTCACTCGGTCCCCATTGGCCGCCGGAGCCAGGTGACCCTCCTCTGTCATGCTGTCTTAAAGGCACAGCACCTCAATCCACCTACAGCAAGTGTACCTTTCCTCAAATAACGAGGCCAAATGGAAATGTCCTGTTAATCCAAGCTCTCTGTCCAACAACCAATAACCCAGGAGTCTGAGGTCTTCTCCAGGCTTCGCTTTGGCAGAGGTGGCAGTGCTCATCAGCTGTTGACATTCAAACAACTTTCCCTCCAGATAACTGTCCAGATGACTGGCTGCCTTCTGATTTGTTTTTCTAACAAAATCCAGGGACACCTCTGGGGGAGAAATGTGGAACCAGCTGCAAAGGCCAGGGCTGTCCGGGGACAAAGGTGTCATTGCCGCACTTTGACCACGGACATACCTGCGCTGGACCAAGTTCATGTTACCTTTTGGTTGGTATGTGTGTGGGCAGGAGTGAGGACAACCCACGGGCAAGTAGATAAAATGTGCTCAAAAGTATAAAGTTCTTAACTGAGAATTATTTGAATCCAGTCGGCCAGAGGGAAGCTGCTGTTAATGGTTCCATCTGGGCAAATCTAGCTCTCCCTGACAAGTGAGCTGAAAAACCACCATCCCACCCAATTCTGCCAGTGTACCGAAGGCAGGTTGGGTTAAAATTGGCCCAGAGCCTCCGTGAATATGTGCTTGACGAACATTATTTGTCAACACAATGCACCATGCTGGGTGGAGGGCGCTGCAAAAACCCTATCGTGAACCTTCAATGATGTGAAATTGGACAACTCTGGCCCAATAAGCAAGATATTCACCAAAATGTATCATATCCCCTTGGCAGCACAGCGAGAATGACAGAGCCCACCTACACGAGCGGCGGCCAACATCTCAGTGCCTGCAATCAAAGTAGGTTTAACAGCCACCGAACAACAGAAAATAACCTGCCAGGTTAACACAATAGCAATTATCTCAAAAACATTAAGAGATTTACTCTTCTACTAAACGGTTAGCATTTAGTTTGTGATGTTTCAGGAAAGAGAAGGGATTAGGTGGGAGTGGAAGCAGAATTTTTCAGTGCTAATATCCCTGTCACCTGCAGCCCTGCAAACATTGCGATACCCCCTTCCGGTTAAGTACTAGCTTTCTTTCACATGTGTGCTCCTCTTTCGGCGATCCACCTTTTCAACTTATATTTATGCAACGCCTTTAACGTAGGAAAACATTTGAAGCATTCACTTTGGCGACAAGGCATCCGGATGGTCACTGAGCAGCTTGAGGACAATGACCAATCCCCTCCAAGCCAAACACCAGCCGCATTGGAACTACAAGCGCCGTTCCTTCACCCTCGCTGGTTCCAAACTCCCTCCCTAACAGCACGGCGGGTGCACCTACCTCACATGGACCTGCAGCGGTTCAACGAGGCGGCTCACTGCCACCTTCTCAAGGGGCAATTGGGGATGACTAATTTCTGCTCGTCCAGCCAGCTAAACTCACATCCCGAGGATGACCGGCTCCATTTGTTGGTCGGGTCAGGAGACAGGTGGTCAGGGACGAGAAGGAGGTTGTCATTTTAGACTGACTATTACTGTACCCCTGATCTGCCTGGCCTGACTGCCACCAAGTCGGGCAGGCATGCAGTTCGTTGTCATCTGATAGCAATTAATATTTGGGCATCAACACCCACCGAGTCCAACGAGGGTCCAAGTGACAGTGATTTGCTGTTAGCACACAACTGCCATGTTGGCGTGTCCAAGTAGACATTGATTTATCACGTATGACTGTTATGTGGCAGCTTAATGGCATTTTTCAGATGTGACCTTAACCCAAGGTTTTCCGGTGAACTTCAATTCCCCGCTATGATCGCAAGACGTAAGTCATTAAATCTAGTCACTTGTAGGCTGACACCAAGTCCTTCTTGCTTAGGTATTATAGCACGACATGAAGAATTACAGTGAGTTGCCTTGTGTCCTGGCCAACAGTTCTCCCTCAGTTAACACCACAAAAAAAAAAGACTTACCTCATCACTAGCTCATGCTTTGCTTCCGGGGTCTTGCTCTGAGGAAATTTGCACTGACGTAAAAGCAACTACGTGACAACAATAGCTGTAATTAGGAGCAGCCCATCGGCTATGAAAGAATGCTTTGAAATGTAATTCCTGCAGAACCCGTTAAATCTAGTCATTTGTAGAATGACGCCAAGTAAAGTGACCGAGACGCCTGCCTGATTTGTGCAGGAACCCAACTGCCTCACTTGTTGCCATCCCCTTGGGGGAAACCATAAATCATAATAATCAAATTTACCACACCACTCGCAAATGAAGGAATTACAACGAGATTCCACCTTTGTAACTTTTACTTTGACACAAATCAAAATCCAAGTAAACTAAATATGAATTTTGGATTTGGATTCAAATTTGTTTTATTGTCACGTGTACCGAGGTACAGTGAAAAGTATTGTTCCGCATACAGTCCAGACAGATCATTCCGTACAGGAAAAGAAACACGGGGCATACATAAACACACAGTGTAAATGAACAGGAAGATTATCGTCAGTCCAAATTAGAAGTTACACATGGAATGGCAGGTACATTGCACACTGCTGCAGAACCTCCTTAGCTAGATGCATGACAGACCTGATAAGTTCATAAGATATATTAATAATCTTTATTGTCACAAGTAGGCTTACATTAACACTGCAATGAGGTTACTGTGAAAAGCCCCTAGTCGCCACATTCCGGCGCCTGTTCGGGTACACGGAGGGAGAATTCAGAATTCTCAGCTGGTGCGGGAATTGAATCCACGCTGCTGGCCTTGTTCTGCATCACAAACCAGCCGTCTAGCCCACTGAGCTAAATCAGCCCTTTCTGGAGCAGAATTAGGCCTTTCGGCCCCTCGGGTCTGCTCTGCCATTCTATCATAGCTGATGTGTTCCTCATCTGCTACCTGCACTGTTTCAGACCAAGAGCTGGATTGCGAAATCAGCCCGAGCATCTCCTTCCCAGAACACATGACCTAGGAGCGGGAGTGGGTAATTTAGCCTCCCGAGCCTAACGCCCTCAATGTGACCATGGCTGATCCCATCCTGGCCTCAACTCCAACGTCCTGCCCGTTCTCCATAACCCTTCAACCTATTACCAATTAAAAATCTGTCTCACTCCTCCTTAAAGTTACCCACTGTCCCAGCATCCACCGCACTCCGGGGTAGCGAATTCCACAGATTCGCAAGCCTTTGGGATAAGCAGTTTTTCCTCAAATCTGTTCTAAATTTGCTACCACTTATTCTAAGATTAAGACCTCCCGTTTTAGAAGATTAGATGGCACAGATTCCCCAGAGACTCCTCTGTCAGACTGCTTTACTAAAATTCAGTAAATAATCTGCTCAGCTCTGCCAAAACTGAAGCAATAAGTGTAGGATTGTTCGATTCACAATCTCTGCCCGAACCCTGACTTTGGCTTTCTGTCCTGTGAACAGGTATTGCACACACAAGCTCCGTGTAAACATGCCTTCTCTGTTCTCCCTTCTGCTGCAGCTCTCATTTGTCTGTTGCCCTCATCTGTATCATTCATATTTGAACTCCCTTCCTCTTGATACTGCTCCCAGTTCATGAGTTGTCAATTGACATGGACCAGCATTTCTGAATATCCAAGAAAGCTATAATTGATGCAAACCCTTAAAAGTCATTTTCAAATATCCTTAAAACCAATTCCAGATTCCACCGACATTTTGAAGAAATTACACCCTTTCTTTCCTGCATTGTTTCCAGGTCAAAGATTGTCACACACTGATCCCCTACATATGTACATAGAATACAAGACCAGGGATGTACTTCTGAGGCTGTATAAGGCTCTGGTCAGACCCCATTTGGAGCATTGTGAGCAGTTTTCAGCCTCTTATCTAAGGAAGGATGTGCTGGCCTTGGAACACGTCCAGAGGAGCTTCACAGGAATGATCCCTGGAATGAAGAACTTGTCGTATGAGGAATGGTTGAGGACTCTGGGGCTGTACTTGTTGGAGTTTAGAAGGATGAGGGGGGATCTTCTTGAAACTTACAGGATACTGCGAGGCCTGGATAGAGTGGATGTGGAGAGGATGTTTCCACTTGTAGGAAAAACTAGAAGCAGAGGACACAATCTCAGACTAAAGGGGCGATCCTTTAAAATAGCGATGAGGAGGAATTTCTTCAGCCAGAGTGTGGTGAATCTGTGAAACTCTTTGCTGCAGAAGGTTGTGGAGGCGAAATTACTGAGTGTCTTTTAGACAGCGATAGATAGGTTCTTGATTAATAAGGGGATCAGGGGTTATGGGGAGAAGGCAGGAGAATGGGGATGAGAAAAATATCAGCCATGATTGAATGGCGGAGCTGACTCGATGGGCCAAGTGTCCTAATTCTGCTCCTATGTCTTAAGGTCTTATGGTCTACATGACTATTTGTGGTGGCTTCTCAATTCGCTCTGGACAACTTGGACTGCAGCGGTTCAAGAAGGTAGCGCACCACCACCTTCGCAAGAGCAATAAGGGGTGGGCAATAAATGCTGGCCAGCCAGCGAAGCCCTTTTCCCAGGGACGAATAAAAGAAAAAGGATTGGTTGATTGTGCCTCCTACACTTTTCAACCTTTGCGTTGCGTACGAAACATTCCCAACTACCGCAGAATTTAACATTGAAAGATGCACTGTAATACATACTGATGTTTTACATAATGAACAGCAAAGTGTTGGAATTATTGCTGAACAAGTTGTTGAAAAAATATATAGTATTGACTGATTAAACTGTGAAAACAACACGACATCGGCCCCAAACACTACTAACATATGGAACTTGTGCAAGTTGCTCGAGTGTGTCATCTTGTCTCGGTTGCTAGGAAATGTGGATTAACTAGGCTGGCACTACTGGAATGACTGTCATTCAGATGAAACACGACAATTAAGGAGCATAAGAAATAAGAGGAGGTGTAGGCCCAAAGCCCTTGAGCCTGTATTAGAGTTCAATAAGATCATGGTTGATCTTTCGCGTCAATTCCTCTTTCCTACCCCATCACTTGATTCCCTTTGTACCCAAAAATCAATTAATCTCATTCTTGAACACATGCACCGACTCAGCAGGGTGAGGAACTGGATTCACAACTCTCTGGTTGAAGCATTTGCTCTCTGCAAGTAGGCCTTCACCCAAAGACTGCGCTCCCGTGTTCTACATTCCCCATTCTCTCAGCATCTACACTATCAAATCCTCCGATAGTTTTATTGGCCTCAGTGAGATCACCTCTCATTCTGCTAAACTGCACAGAAGGTAGGTAGGCCCATCCTTCAAGATCTGATAACACCAGTGACCGATTCTCCATCCTATGGCACCACTCGGACAAGCAGTCAATCTCCCCAATGTCACTCTCCTGCGAATGGAAATCCAACTCAACTAAGAATTGTGGCTCTTTGTGAAACATTGCTTTTGCAAAATGCCTGGTGTGTCTTTCCAGGTATTGATCGCTGCATTGATCTGGGATTAGCATTAACATCAGTGCTGCTAAACACCAACATGGACTTGTTAAGCTGTACACCTCGGAACGCGAGATAGAAGGTCGACCATCAATTAGATGACGATTGGTCTCAACTCCTTCGATCTATCTTGGCTCCATAATCCTCAATTCTCTGGCCCAACAAAAATCTTTCAAACCCTCAGTTTGGAATTTTAGATTGACCCACCCCAGCCGAAACAATTTTTAATTTTGAGAGTGAGAGAGAGCTCCAGATGTACACCACCCTCCTTGTGAAGAAGGGCTTCCTAACGTCGGGTGGGATTTACCAAACATCCCGCCGCGTGGTTTTCAGCGATAGAGGCAGCCCGCCAGCGTAATCTTCTGGTCCCGCCGTTGTCAATGGGATTTCCCGTTGAATGCACCCCTCGTCGCCGGGAAACCCGAGGTCGGGCTGCGGACCGGAATATCCCACCGGCATGAAGGAATTCCGCCCAGCAACTCTGAATAGCCTTGCTCCAATTGTAAGATTTTGCCCCCTTTGTCTAGACTTGTGCCTTTAGGGGAAATAGATACTCTCTATCTACACTGTCGAATCTTTAAACATCTTAAACTCATCATCCTGTTTCTGCATTAGAACTTCAACGTAATGTGCAATTGCATGAAGTACCTGGAGATGTTTTAATGTGAAAATATGATAAACGCAAGAAGTTCTTTTGAAGTTGATATTTGAGTGCAGGTCTTGCTGCTTGCACTGAGGTGGTGGGGATGGTGGCGCTGATAGGGGAAGGGATGTAGGCTAAGGGTTGTAGACTAAAAACCCAGTCGGGGATTGTATAGATAAAAAAACAAAGTCAGGCCATCCATAGACTGGCCCCTAAAACAACAAAAACTTGTTTTTATATTACTTCATTTAAATCACCATTAATTCAGGGTCGATATTGGCCGAGCGATAGTGGTTAGCACTGTTGCTTCACAGCGCCAGCGTCCCAGGTTCGATTCCCGGCTTGGCTGCCTGTGCTGAGTCTGCATGTTCTCCCCGTGTCTGCGTGGGTTTCCTCCGGGTGCTCTGGTTTCCTCTCACAGAGTTCTGAAAGACGTGCTTGATAGGTAATTTAGGCATTGTGAATTCTCCCTCTGTGTAGCCGAACAGGCGCCGGAATGTGGCAACTAGGGCAGGCATTGTCAAACTCGGGGGCGTGACCCGCAGGTGGGTGTCGGTTGGGTCGCGGAGCTGTCCGTCGCGGCGCTCCCGATCACGCAAATCTGCGCGCAACTGCCGCAGCAGCCGGGTGTTAATAATGCCGGCTGCGAGTGGCCTTCAAAATGGCCAGGAACAGATTTTTAAAAATTTGGCCGCACTGCGCATGCGTGCTCGATCATCGGGCACGCATGCGCAATGCGGCCGCATTTGTTTTTATCTGGGCGCAGCCTTTTTTTTTTAAACTTCGGGGGGGGGCCAAAGGGACCATTGGGGCCAAAGGGACTCAAAACCATTTCCTCCATTTTTGTCAGCAACAAACAAGGTAAGAAAAAATGGTGGGTTGCGCAGGTCGGCCGGCGTGGGTCGCGCAGGTCGGCCGGCGTGGGTCGCGCAGGTCGGCCGGCATGGGTCACGCAGGTCGGCCGGCGTGGGTCGCGAAGGTCGGCCGGCGTGGGTCACGAAGGTCGGCCGGCGTGGGTCGCGAAGGTTGGCCGGTTGGTAAAAATGGGTCCCCGGAAAAAAAGTTTGAAAAACACTGACCTCGGGGATTTTCACAGTAACTTCATTGCAGTGTTAATGTCAGCCTACTTGTGGCAATAATATAGAATATTATTATGTCACTGGACTACTGATCCAGAGGGCCAGGCTAATGCTCTGGGGTGGCAGGCTCAAATCCCACCTCTGGTGGAATTTAAGTTCAATTAATAACTCTGGAACTGAAAGCCCGTCTCAGAAATGGTGACCATGACAACTATCATTGATTAGTGATTGCTGCAAAAAGTCCATCTGGTTCACTAATGCCCCCCTAGGGAAGGAAATCTGCCGTCCTTACCTGGTCTGGTCTACATGTGGCCCCAGAACTACAGCAATGTGATTGACTCTCTGAAATGGCCGAGCAAGCCACTCGGTTCAAGGCAACTAGGGATGGACAGCAATGCTGGCCCAGCCCAGCGACGCCCACATCCTTATGAAAGAATAAAGAAAATTTGACAAAATAAAAGATCCCAAGGTGCTTCACAGAATCAAAGGCCGCTTCAGGACATATAAGGGGGAGGTAGGCAAAATTCTGGTCGGTTAGGTCTTGAGGGGGAAAGAAAAGTGGCAGTGCGATTAAAATGGGGATGAACAAGTGACCAGGCTTCGAGTTGTTGTAGGGTTGGGGGAGATTGCAGAGATAAAAAGGAGAGAGACGATGGACGGAATCTGAAAACAATTAAGAGAATTATTAATGTGAGAGAAGGTAGCAGTGTAGATCAGAGATGGCGGGGTCAAGGCAAGGTGGGAGCCCACCAACAAGAGCTGTCTCACAAGTATGAATGACCGATGCTTCTCGCCGTTGGAGATGATCTCACAGAGAACATTGGAGACTGAACGGACCAGCTGCTAGAATTATAACTAGCAACTCATTTGGAGGACTTTTAAAAGGAGGTTGGTTGCACTCCAGGTTCAGGAGAGCCTCATGAGTTATTCCTTGATTAGGGAAAGGGAAGGAGAAAGGAAGTGAATTGGGAGTTGGGTGACGGAGCGAGCAGCGTGAGTCCAAAGGTTTTTCATGCTCCCTGAATCTCATATCTTACCGGAATTACAAGGAAGAAAAGAAAGACCTTCAATGACGTCAGGACGTCCCAAAGTGCTTCAGGTAGAACTTTCGAAGTGCAGGCACTGTCGTAATGTAAGAAATGCAAGAGCTAATTTGTGCACAGCAAGCTCCCACAAACAGCAATGCGAGATTGGCCAAATTTTTAAAGGTATTGTTGAGAGGTTAATATTAGCCTACAGGTACCTTGAATCAGTGTCCCATGCTCCTATTATAAGGCGAGAGGTTAAACTGCTTCCAAAATAAGTAGATCCATGCAATGTGGCCTTGGAACTCGGCCTGAAGTTAAAGTGATGTATGTTTAAGCCCTGCTGCTTATCATGAGCACCGGAGCTAGACTGCCTCCACATTACCTATCGCCGGTTGTGGAATCTTCCTGTGCACCATTATCCGAGTACCAAACCATTGGGAAACGTGTAGCGTTTGAAATGTGTGAATGCACTACATAAATGTCTCTTAGAGGAAGTCAGCCAAACTGACCAAGATTGTCCCACCACTGCGACCGGTACATTCCCCGTAAGAAACAAAACAGAAAGACTTGTGGGATAGCAAAGTCAATCCCCCCCCCCCCCCCCCCCCCCCGAATAACAGTGTTCTTCAAAAGAATCAAACCTGCGGCCTAATAAGCCTTGCCTGCTCAGCAGGAACTTAGCGTGGTAAAAAAAAGGGAAACATCTCCTGCATGCTGACAAAAACAAAATCCTTAAATCTGTCGCGTTTACAATCTTGCAAACTTGGGAATTTACTCACGTTCACGACAATTAAGTTAGAGAGTTAAACCCTCATAGAGCCGCCAGCCTGGTTAAGGGCAGGCTTATGCAAACATCATGGTCTTAATCTTAATAATCTAATCAGGAGTTCTACTTATTGACTTGAAGTCTCATGCCATGTGTCATGTTGCTATAATGCCTTGGTCTACATTCCCATCCCCTTATTTTCTCTATTCATTCTGAGTGTGAGTGACACTGGCAGGGCCCACCATTTATTTACCCATCCCTACTGACCTTGAGAAGCAAAGTGCATCAATAGGCCATTTCGTTGGACAGTTTGCGAGGGACTGGAGTCACATTTAGGGCTAGTTCAGATAAGGACGACAGATTTCCTCCTTCCTTGGTGGACATGAGTGGGTCCAGTTGGGCCCCTCGTGGGAGAATCTAGAACTAGGGGTCGCTGTTTAAAAATAAGGGGCCCATCCGTTTAAGACAGAGGTGAGGAAAAACTTCTTCTCCCAGAGGGTCCCGAGTCTATGGAACTCGCTTCCTCGAAAGGCGGTGGAGACAGAGGGTGGGATTCTCCCGCAATTAGCGAGATGGCCTGACGCCGAGAACGGTGCGAAACACTCCGGCATCGGGCCAACCGGAAGTTTTGGAATCCTCCGCACTTCCGGGGGCTAGGCCGGCGCTGGAGGGGTTGGCGCCGCGCCAACCGGCGGCGCAGGGCTAGCGCGAGTTGGCGCATGCGCAGAACCGCCTGCGTGATTCCGTGCATGCGCAGACCGGCTGGCGTGTTCCTGTGCATGCGCAGGGGGATTCTTCTCCGCGCCGGCCATGGCGGAGCGCTACAGAGGCCGGCGCGGAAGGAAGGAGTGCCCCCACGGCACAGGCCTGCCCGCAGATTGGTGGGCCCCGATCGCGGGCCAGGCCACCGCGGAGGGCCCCCACCCCCCCCCTCTCCCGGGGCCGGATCCCCCCGCGCCCCCCCAAGGACTCCACTAACTGGCCTACCAGCCAGGTCCCGCCCTGTGGGACCATGTCCATTTCACGCCAGCGGGACTGGCCAGGAACTGATGGCCGCTCGGCCCATCGGGGCCCGGAGAATTGCCTTGGGGGGGGGGAGGGGAGGGGGGGGGGGAGGAGGCCGCTGCCAACGGCCCCCGACCAGCGGCCGTAAACCCCACCCCGCCCGAAAACCGACGCCGGAGCGGCGGGGCGGTCGGGGATTCTCGGACCCAGCGGGGGGGGTGTCGGAGAATCCCACTCAGAGTCTTTGAATATATTTAAGGCAGAGCTAGATGGATTCTTGACAAGCAAGAGGCAGCAATGTGAGGTTAAAATCAAATCAGCCATGATCTTACTGAATGACAGAGCAGGATCGAGGGCCAAGCGGGCCATCTCCTAACCCGTGTGTCTGTATGTTTCCAAACATTCCCAGCAGCCCCTACCAGATTCTTTTTTTTTTTTAATTCTCGCATTTCTTTTCTTGAACTGAATTCATATTCTCAAACTGCAACAAAGTTAGTCTGTTACTGGACCAGGGGTTTCATAATAATCTTAATTATTGTCACAAGTCGGCACTACTTTGAAGCTACTGTGAATATCCCCTCGTCGCCACATTCCGGCGCCTGTTCGGGTACACAGAGGGAGAATTCAGAATGTCCAATTCACCTAACAGTGTCTTTCGGGACTTGTGGGAGGAAACCGGAGCACCCGGAGGAAACCCACGCAGACACGGGGAGAACGTGCAGACTCCGCACAGACAGTGACCCAAGCCAGGAATCGAACCTGGGACCCTGGCGCTGTGAAGCAACAGTGCTAGCCACTCTGCCACCACGCCGCCCAATAATAATTCAAAGGATGCGAGTTCAAGTCCCGCCAACAGCAGCTCGGCAATTTGATCTTTTCTTCTAAAGAAAACTGGAAATAAAAAGCTGGCATCAGTAAAAGTGAGCATAGAGCTACGAGGGAGTTGGAAAAACTTAACTGGTTGACGAATGTGCTTTAGGGCCCCGTGAATCAGTAAATGATCGGATTGGACACATTTCAACAGTTATATTTGTATATTGTGCTCAACAAAGTGGAGCAAAGCACGAAATAAATTATCACCACACCTCATTGTAAGAACAGAAAAGGCCCCGTGACTGATAAGAGTTAAAATCAAAACATTGGAAATGAACCAATTCGAGCAATTTCTGTTTCCTAAATTTGCAGGTAGATTAGAAGAGGCACAAATGCCTCGGGATTTTATTGATATCAGAACATCACGGAGAAGCTATGTAAACCACACGGGAGAAGCATAGGCAGCCCTGATAAGAGAATCTATGATTTCCTGAGCTAACCTCAGCTGTACCAGGTCCACCTACTTCAGGAAGAGACAAATTAGGTTAGAGGTGACAAACAAAACAGCCCAGATTTACTTCCTTACATTGCCTCGCGCTCTGCAAGCCAGCTAGGCAAGCCAGAACCCCCTTCTCACAATAATAATAATCACTTATTGTCACAAGTAGGCTTCAGCGAAGTTACTGTGAAAAGCCCCTAGTCGCCACATTCCGGCGCCTGTTCGGGGAGGCTGGTACGGGAATTGAACCCGCGCTGCTGGCCTTGTTCTGCATTACAAGCCAGCTGTTTAGTCCACTGTGCTAAACCAACCCCTGTGGCATGGTGGGAAGTTAGGATCTGAGCGGGGAGCAGACAGAAATTTCAGGGTTCATGTGCGGAAATCATTTCAAACTCGTGGAGAGTGACACAAAGTCATTTGGAAAGCAAAAAACGGAGTGTTTGCCTTCACCTCAAAGGGGCTGTGCTGTAAACGGGTGGAAGCTACACTACAAGTCTACTAAGATCTGTACCTGGAGTATTCCGTTAGCTCTGAACAACTCACCTCGAGAGGAGTATACCGGCCTTGGAGGGGGTGCAGCACAGAATGATACTGGGGGAAAAAGATATATCATTGAGATTTGTAAGATAGTGATTAAAGAGTGCACTTAGGTAGATGGGAGAGAAAATATCTCCTCTGGGTGAGGTGGGGGGGGGGGGGGTGGGACCTCAGAAGAAGGGGGCACAATCTTAAAATTAGAGTTAGGGGTAATGCAAGGAAAGACTTCTTCACCCAAAAGTTATTGGAAATCGGGAACCCTATTCCTCCAAAAAGCTGCCACATAAACCCTTTCAGCAGAATCTGTCCCACATGAAGCACTACATTACAATAAAAATTCAACTTCTTTCTTTCTTGTCTGGTGAAGCGTTGATCGCCACTCTGTGCTGTGGATGCCTGGCAGAAACATATAATTGTACAAATTATGTGCCAGAATGCCTGTGGTTAACCTGCCCTGGAATTATATGTTGGCACTCCAATGCTTAACTCCACACTTTGGATCATTCTCGTTCTGTTCTGCAAAAAAACTGGCTCCGCTCTGAACAAACTAGTGTTTTCCGTAGGAATTATGGGCAGAATTCTGCCAACCAGTCCATGATGGGTTGGGCTGCGGGCAGGCTCAGGGAAATCTGACGGGAGCCAAGAAGTCGGAAACTCGCTGTCGTAAAATCCCGTTGCAATTCTCCCGAAGCAACATCCCATGAACGGATCGTAAGAAACAGCACCAGCATGCTCTCATCCTCCAATCACAGTCCTGAAGGACGGTAGGCATCTCTTTCCATTAGGAAGAGACACTTGACTACAAGTAGCTTGAGGGACGTCACTCTGCAAGCACAGGGGAAGGCGGGATTGAACCCACGATATTGGTGGACATGCTCTAAATTCTATGAATGTTTGTCTTCCTCGTGTCCACCATGGCTCAGTGAGTAACACTTTCACCCGAAACAAGGGTTGACCACATGTTCTAGACTGACACTTCAGTGTAATACTGAAGGAGAGGATCAGTGTCTATTGGGTTAAACATTAAACCAAGACCCTCATCTTCCTTCTCAGTTACGGAGATTAAACACACAAAAAAATCCCTTGCCATTACGTGAAGCAGAACAGGGAAGTTATTCCTGAGTGAACATCTATCTCCTAACCAACACGAGGAGCAAAACAGATTACCTGGTGATGCATCTCATTACTGAGTGTGAGAGACCTCTGTTTGAAAATTAACTTCCACGTTTCCGACAAAACAACAACAACACCACCTCAAAAGTAACTCATTGGCTGTGATGCATTTTGGGCCATGCAGTGGAATTTGGAAGGCATTTCGAAAGCTAACTTCTTTCTTGCTATTAAATCACACTTTCCCTCACACAACTCCAATGTCGGATGAACAACCAATGCTCCTGCTTAAACGCCAAATTAGGGCATCCGCTGAATAAAAAAATGCCCTGCAATCCATCTTATCTTTTCCAATGTAGAACCGGAGAAAGCCCTGTACTACCTGAAAGTCCGGAGGGGGTGGTTCTGGGCGGTGGTGGGCTTACAAAAGTCAATCCTGGAGCTCCTGGCTGCCTGTCTCAGAGTAACAGTAAGTTTGCCTACAAGTAGGTCAAACAGTTGCTCTTGAAAGTCTAAAGATTGTGGAGCAGGGGTGTTGCATGATAAGATAGCGGAGATTGTTAACCGATTTGTGGATTTCAATAAATAAAAAAAGGAATAATTTGATTCAGATGGCTCATGAAGGAAACTGTCCAGACCTAACCTTCCCTTTGGGCTCTGGTATTATTAGTTATACAGTACACACTTACATTGCCCCAATGTTTATCCCTGTCAACCACAAGGGGATTTTTCTTCAATTCTATCATAACAGGTGTTTCATCTTTTTTTTTGGAAACCACCCATTTCAAACGTGCATTCTGATCACATTAGTTAAAAATGTTAATCTATAAAACAAAACTGTTGCCCATTCATGATGTTTCCTGCTTAACGCAGGCCGTCATTCCTACGATGCCAGTCCTGAACGAGTGCTGCCCGGCCAGAGGTACTGTCTTTCAAGGCAGGCACTGAGGCTCCGCCTGCCCTCCCAGGTGAAAGATGTCGCTATTTTTAAAAAATCATTGCTGCTGCCCTGGCCAATATTTATACATGGGTGGCACGGTAACACAGTGGTTAGCACTGTTGCTTCACAGTGCCAGGGTCCTAGATTCGATTCCCGGCTTGGGTCACTGCCTGTGTCTGCACGTTCTCCCCGTGTCTGCGTGGGTTTCCTCCGGGCGCTCCGGTTTCCTCCCACAAGTCCCGAAAGACGTGCTGTCAGGTAATTTGGACATTCTGAATTCTCCCTCTGTGTACCCGAACAGGCGCCGGAATGTGGCGACTCGGGGCTTTTCACAGCAACGTCATTGCAGTGTTAATGTAAACCTACTTGTGGCAACAAAGATTGTTATTATCCTTCAACCGACACTTGAAAGATTTGGTCACTTTTCTTTATTCATTGGGCATTGCTTGCAAGGTCAGCATTTATTGTCACTCCCTTATTGCCCATGAACTGCAGCAAGAATCAAAAAATAAGATATAGGCCATTCAGCCCAACAAACCTACTTTGCCATTCAATAAAATCACGGCGGATCTGATTGTGACCTTAACTGCACGTCATTGCCTGCAATTCCCCGTTGGCATGGCTGGGAGTCTGGAGAATACCATCCAAGCACTTGATTTGTCTGCCTCATGTGTCACGAGATGTGGAGAAGCGTCCAAGTCTAAGAAGTCATGAAAGGTGATATATAAACGCAGGTCCCTTCTTTACTTCCCTTGCCTGCGAGCATGCCGACCATTCTTGTCGAGGTCTTCACTCCAAAGTCTAGCCCAAATCAGGGAAATTTAAGGCATCGGTTGCTCATTCCCACCTGCCCCCCGGTATATCGAGACGCATTAGTCAGCCACGGGGCCATTGTGTGGGTTGGAAAACTCCTTAAAAGGAAGGAAGGATTGAAGGAGCTGATCAGGAGGACCGCAGTCTTGAGGCTCTAAGTAATGAGAGAATGAATAACAGACAATGTGCTGAGTTTTAATTTCAGCACACTGTGCACACAGGACATGGGGGGAGTGTGTCGAATGACTAAACTGGAGCTCAGGAACATTCTGAACCAGAGTTACTGAAGCAAGCAATAGGCACTAAGAACAACTGACATCTGAAAATACTCACTACTGGCACACAAGGTGGGTTTATTTTGATAGATATCGAACATAATGACCTTTGCGTGCACCACTGTCAGATTAATACAGAATATGTGAAAAGCGGAAAGGCACAGAGAGAAAGAGAAAAACTCTTGCCCACAAATTGTGGAAAGTTTTAAAAAGAAGAGGGTCTTTTTTTAAAGTATATTTATTTTAAAAGCATTATGCATATCTGAGTCATATATAGGCTGAGATTGGGTAAGAACAGCAGGCTTCCTTCCCTGAAGGACTTTATAGTGAACCAATTGGGTCTTTACAACAACACAGCAGCTTCACGCTCACTTTCACCAATCTCCACTGTTTATTTTCAGATTTCCTTCTAAAGCTCAATTCAAATTCTCAAAGTTCCCCTGGGGTTATTTGAACTCGTTGGATTATCAGGCCAGGCCTCTGCAATGTTAATCAAGTGCCACGGTCACTGCACAACTATACCCCTGAATCAAGCACTTACATTTAATTGATCATTCAGATTGGATGAAGTTATTTTGTTTTTTAAAGTGAATTTATGTTGTGCCTTTCACAGCTCCAAAACATCTCCAAGTGCCTTTTAGACAGTAAGACCATAAGACATAGGAGTGGACGTAAGGCCATTCGGCCCATCGAGTCCACTCCAACATTCAATCATGGCTGATTTCAACTCCATTTACCCGCTCTCTCTCCATAGCCCTTAATTCCTCGAGAAATCAAGAAT
Source organism: Scyliorhinus torazame (assembly GCF_047496885.1). NCBI lineage: Eukaryota > Metazoa > Chordata > Chondrichthyes > Carcharhiniformes > Scyliorhinidae > Scyliorhinus > Scyliorhinus torazame. Next base: position 401,061,451 of record NC_092707.1, read on the forward strand.
TTATCAACTTCTGTCTTAAAGACACTCAACGTCCCGGCCTCCACCGCCCTCTGTGGCAATGAATTCCACAGACCCACCACTCTCTGGCTGAAGAAATTTCTCCTCATCTCTGTTCTAAAGTGACTCCCTTTTATTCTAAGGCTGTGCCCCCGGGTCCTAGTCTCCCCTGCTAATGGAAACAACTTCCCTACGTCCACCCTATCTAAGCCATTCATTATCTTGTAAGTTTCTATTAGATCTCCCCTCAACCTCCTAAACTCCAATGAATATAATCCCAGGATCCTCAGACGTTCATCGTATGTTAGGCCTACCATTCCTGGGATCATCCGTGTGAATCTCCGCTGGACCCGCTCCAGTGCCAGTATGTCCTTCCTGAGGTGTGGGGCCCAAAATTGCTCACAGTCCTCTAAATGGGGCCTAACTAATGCTTTATAAAGCTTCAGAAGTACATCCCTGCTTTTATATTCCAAGCCTCTTGAGATAAATGACAACATTGCATTTGCTTTCTTAATTACGGACTCAACCTGCAAGTTTACCTTTAGAGAATCCTGGACTAGGACTCCCAAGTCCCTTTGCACTTCAGCATTATGAATTAAATTTTGTGGGATCATAGAAAAGTTACAGCACAGAAGAAGGCCTTTCGACCCATCTTGTCCATGCCAGCCCGAGGACACCCAGGTTCCCTTTCTAATCCCACCTTCCTGAGCCCGGTCCATAGCCCTGTAGTTTACAGCACTTAAGGTGCAGGTCGAGGAACGTTTTAAAAAGAGTTCAGGGTCTCTGCCTCCACCACCGACTCGGGCAGCGAATTTCACACACTCGCCACCCTCTGCGTAATAAAGGTTTTCCTCATGTCCCCTCTACACTTTCTGCCTCTTAATTTGAATCTATGTCCCCTGGTTCTAGAAATCTCCACCAAGGGAAACAATTTTATCCTGTACTATCCTGTCTTTCTGCTAATGAAGCACTTCTGAAGCGTATTTACTTTAAGAATCACGAGCAGAGCAAGATCCCACAAACAGCAATGTGATAATGACCAGATAATCTGGGCGGGATTCTCTAATCCCGTGGCAGAGTGTCGTAAACGCCGTCGTAAACGGCGTCGCGTTTTACGACGGCGTGAACGGGCCGACCCGACGACTAATTCTGGCCCCTACAGGGGGTCAGCTCGGCGCTGGAGCGGTTCACGCCGCTCTAGCTGCTGATCCTGGCGCGAGCTGGGCGCCGCGGGATCCGTGCATGCGCAGTGGCGCTGGTGCCAATGCACGCATGCGCAGTGGCTTCCTTCAACGCGCCGGCCCCAAAGCAACATGGCGCAGGATTACAGGGGCTGGCGCGTAGGAAAGGAGGCCGCCAGCCAGAGAGGCCGGCCTGCCGATTGGTGGGCCCTGATCGCGGGCCAGGCCACATCGGAGGCCCCCCCCTGGGGCCGGACGCCCCCCCTCCCCCCCCCCCCCCCAGACCCTTCCACGCCGAGTTCCCGCCGGCCGAGAGCAGGTGTGGACAGCGCCGGCGGGACCCGCCGTTTTCACGACGGTCGCTCGGCCCATCCCGGGTCGAGAATCGGCAGGGGAGCCCCGTAGAGCAGCCCCCGACCGGCGCCGCGCCAGCCACGCTGCGCCAATGGCGCCGATTGTCCACTCTGCGGAGAATCGCGTGCCGGCGTCGGGGCGGCGTGGCGGGATTCGCGCCGGTCACGGGGATTGTCCCACCTGGCCCCAGGCTGAGAGAATCCCGCCCTCTGTTTTTTATCGTGGTGTCGATTCCAGGACAACCAGGGATAACTCCCCTGCCCTCCTTCAAAATGGTGCTGTGGGATGTTTACGCTCTCCCGCGAGGGCAGCCAAGGCCTTGGTTTGGCATTGCATCCGACAGCATTCCCCACAGTGCTGCACTGAGTGGGTCAGCCTTGATTTTTATTTTTGTTGTACGCCTAAGCCCTGGAGTGGGACTTGAACTCACAACCTGCTGCATCGCAGGAGAATTTGTAATCACCTTCATCGAAGCAGATGTCAGAAAGCTCAACCGAGAAATTTTGTTTTTTGACACGTGAACATTTCAACCACTGAAATGAATCGCACATTCAACAGTTACAATGGCCCCAATTTTAAAAACAATGCTTAGGTTAGAATTGGCTACGTGGTAATAGTCTATATATTGTCCTAACCTTAAAACTGAGGCAACAAGAGGGGAGGACCCAGAGAATTCCCTTCATGTTGGACCCGTTCTGGACTTGAGAATATGGGAGTTGAAAATATTCTTTCCCCTTTGGTCTCCCTCTTAGCTACGATCCAGAACATGCAGCCCAGGAGGACAGACAGAAAGGTCGAGGTGCAATCCGAACAGCTTCTGCCAATCGTGTTGTGGGGGCGGCCAGCTGGCAGGAATACCCACGTGAAAACTCGCCCTATCTCCCTTCTCGGAGACCAGTTTGACTCGAGCTCTAGCCTGGCGGTGTTGGTTATGGGACGGGACAGGACGGGCCGGGGGGGTGGCTGAGGGGGTGAATATCCCACCGAGATATCATCAGCGAAGACTGAGTGGACGGCGGCAGATGCTTTCCGAGCGCATCATCGCATCACACTACCCAAAGGCTGCCACCACTTGCTTCAATCAGGCCAGAGTAATGTAATCGCTGAAAATGTTTCCCCATCACCGCCTTGGTTACAACGTCCCTTTTTCTGGCTGTTAAACCCATTCGAAAGGAAAGAGACTGCCTTTTTCATGATGGCCTCGTACATTCATCCAATAAACAGTGCAACATGTCAGATTTACAAAGATCTCAAGTTCAGTCCAGAGTCCATGGGGTGAATGTCACAGCACCGGAGCTAATGGCTGGCGGCGGGAGCAGAGGAGGCATTTTGCTGGCGGCAGGCAATTAATTGGCCATCACCGATGCCGCAGTCCAATTAAGGTTGGCGGTGGGCCCCAAAAGCTACTGGTGTGTTCAGAGGCAGCCCAGCAGCCGTCGCTGTACCACAGTTATAACTGTGGCCATTGCTGAGGTTGCTTATGGAGGATGAGGGCTTCTCGGCGGCTGAGTGCCCAGAAGAGGGATATGTGGGTACCAGTGGGCCCAGGCGAATGGGCGCTGGCAATTGAGAAGGTGGGGGAGGGGCATTGCCACGGGGTCGGCCATTGCCGCCAGGGTCCCTCAATCCCCCACCCCCTGCAACCAGAGGCCCACTGGGAAGCTGCAGCTGACACTGGGCGGTCTTCTCAAAGAGCAGCATGTCCCCTCGACGCAGTGGCAGGAAGTGGCTGTTAATCGGACATTCAAGTGGCTGGTTTGCCAATTTTTCTGCACAGCGGTGGGGAAATGTCAGACACAACTACCCTGTCACCCATGCATTGGCTGCCAGTCTATCGCCAAAAGATTGGCAAAATTCCACTCATGTCGAGTTGGCCAATGACTCGAATTCACGCCATCATATGGAGAGGGGTGACAGGAGGGTGAGCGAGATTGCCAAAGGTTCCCACCCTCGTTTGCCAGTCAGAGTCTGGGGCTATCAGGTGACATCACAGCTCCAGCAGTCCAATGGGGTGTGAAGTGCCTTTCATAGAACCAAGGGATGCTGGGTAGCACTATTGCTCATCCCTAATTGCCCTTGCGCGGCCACTCCAGAGGGCATTCAAAAGTCAACCATGTTGCTGTGGGTCTGGAATCACATGTAGGCCAGACCAGATAAGGGCCGCAGATTTCCTTCCCTAAAGGGCATTTAGTGAACCAGAAGGATTTTTATGACAATCAACACTGGCTTCACGGTCGTCATTCGGCTTTTTAATTCCAGATTTTTTATTGAATTCAAATTTCACCATCTGCCATGGTGGGATTCGAACCTAGGACCCCAGAGGATTACCAGCCCAGTGACAAAGCTACTACAACACAGCCTCACCTATTTATGAGGTCAGGTCGCATAAACAGAGCTCATATCTCCTTGAGTATGGAACATTGAGGAGTGATCTGGTGTTGCTCAAAGTGGAGAACCTACTTCTTCTGCTATGTAAATCAAGAACGAGGGAACATGGCTTCAAAATTAGCGCTGGTACCTTCCAAAGTGAAATCAGGGAGCACAGCAACAGACAAACAGAGGGGGAGTGGAAATCTGGAACTCTCTCCCCCACAAGGCTGTGGATGTTGGGGGTTAGTTGGAGCTTTCAACACTGAGGTGGCGTGGTATTACAGAACTTGAATATTGCTGAAGAGACAGGTTGCTGAAGTTTTTCATTTTGCACGCATCAGGACAAATACAAGGATACCAAATTTCAAAGACTGACAATAATTTATACTGCAGGAGAAAAGGGTCCTGATTGGTTGGCAAGTCGACTCTGATTGGCCGAGGTGTTGCCATGGGGAAAGACGTTTGTTGTGTACAAGAGTACAAAGGGATATTGAGCTAAAGCGGCGGGGGGGGGGGGGGAGTGAAATTCAGCCATGATCTAACTTGAATGGTGAAACAGATTCAAGGGGGTCGAATGACTTCCTCTTGTTCTTCATGTTAATTTATTACTGTGTTAGCAACAACTTCCCGACACTCACTGGTCACCTCAGGTCAGTCGCACCAAACGACCTTCCAACTGTAAGCAAGTCAATGGCATTGGAGGGAGATGAGAGGGGGAGGGAGATGAGAGGGGGAGGGAGATGAGAGAGGGAGCCAGCTGACAGACAAACACAGGAAGCATTTTTTGCCTTTAAATAAAGCACGAACGGCTCCAGATTTGCAAGATATTATCGGCATTCCTGGGAGAGGTGGCTGGTCAGCCAATCAGATGCACCCATTCTCATTCACTTTCTCCCACAAATCCCACACTTGGCTAAAGTGGACAGACAACCTATCATGCGTTCAAAATGTACTGGGTGCCTCTTACTGGCAAGCCCCACAGGAAATAAAAGGTGACATTTCTATGGCAACCGTCACACCCACAGGACAGCCCAGAATGTTTGACAGCCAATGAAGTGCTTCCGTCGCCACTGTTGCAATGTAGGGGACTTGGCCGCCAATCTGCGCACAGGAAGATCCCGCGGCAGCGCTTCGCCAATGATCAGACAATCGCCGTATTAGGGTCGCTGGTTAAGGGCTTCAAAAGGCAGAAATAAACGCCCAGGTTCCAGCTTCATTCGGTGTGCTGATGTGCTCAATAATGCTGTCAAACCACCAGATGGAATAACTGTTGAGTAATTAACCAAAAGGGGGATAAGCATTATTCCTACCACAAGAGTGCTTCTACACCATGGAATTTGTTGTGTTCTGCACTTGCTGGAAAACAAATCTATTCCACATGCTGCTAACAGTTTCCAGCACTGACATTTGAAGTGGCATATACTGTGGAAAGAACCATTATTGACATTAATATCTGAACAGAAGGCTTTTAAGGTCAACTTTGGCCAGTTTGATGATGCCAAGCCACGAGAGAGAAGGGGAAAGAGGGACAGAGAGAGCCCCGATCGGGTCAGGGATGCCAGCCATCACTCTCCAGAGGCGTGGTGGGGATTTCCAAAGACAAGTGGCCAAGTCACAGAGACCTGGATGACTTCCGGTTTAACCTTTGATCTGCGCCGAGTTAGCCAATGGAAATCAGGAGAGGGTCATCCCTGGGCAGCACGGTGGCGCAGTGGTAGCAGTGCAGCCTCACGGCGCTGAGGTCCCAGGTTCGATCCCGGCTCTGGGTCACTGTCCGTGTGGAGTTTGCACATTCTCCCCGTGTCTGCATGGGTTTCACCCCCACAACCCAAAGATGTGCAGCGTAGGTGGATTGGACACGCTAAATTGCTGCCCCTTAATTGGAAAAAATGAATTGGGTACTCTAAATTTTTTTTAAAAGGAGGGTCATCCCAGATCATCATAGAATGTACAGTGCAGAAGGAGGCCATTCGGTCTATCGAGTCTGTAAATATAAACGATTGTTGAAGTTGATGGGGTCCAGGGTGCTGTCGCCAGGAGAGTTTGAACCAGTTAAAAGCAAGGAGCTGGAGGATGGCTTATTTCAGTCTGAACAGCTGCCAGTGTTAAACATGAATTATGTAATCTGATTACACCACAAGTGATAAGAGAATGAAGAAAAAAATGTTGCCACGCTTGGCAATCTGAAATTAAAATGAGGAAGGGTCAGGATTTTGTACAGAGCATTCTGGGGGAGGGCTGGAAAGGCAGCATCTGTTCAGGCACTAAAGGAAATTTCCACATTTATCTATTTTCATTCCGCAGGTGATGTCAGCTTGATGAGGAAATGGAACAAAAAAAACACCCTGCCTTACAGCAGCATCACCATGCCAGTCCAAAAACAGGACTCGTCAGCCCGCACGTGCTCACTGAGTTCTGCTGCACCTTCCATTCAGCCCACGTGAACTTTGAACTCAAAACATGCCGCTCAACTCAAACTTCTAAAAATAGCACTAATACATATTGCCAAGTGCTCGATAGACAGCACAGACACACTATCACTGCACAATAAAAAACCCTTCATCAGCTGACTCACTGCATTATCTAGGGTTTAGACCTCGGAGGCTTCCCGTGTCTTGTAACATTTGGCAGATGAAACACGCCCTTGCGTCTGTTTCTGGAGCGAGTGTCTCCTGAAACTGGTTGCCAGTCTACCATCAGGAGCTCTAACCTGGGCCGGGGGGGGTGCGGGGGGGGGAGGGGGGGGGAGGACACTCTATATCTAGCTTGACTGACTCTCCTACTGCCTACAATTGTGTTGGGAGGAATTGCGGATTGATAATTGATCTGTTTGGCCACGTTACGTACACGCCTCTCAAGTCCTGCAGTGGAACTCGAACCCAGAAGTTCGGCAGCAGAAGTCGGGCATTACCCACTACACCCACAAGACCTGGCTCGTCTACAATTTGCTTGTACTCTCTTCACACATTGCAAGAGAGTTCATCACATGACCTCTCTCCTCCAACACCACACTTCATCACATGGCCTCTCTCCTCCAACACCACACACTTCATCACATGACCTCTCTCCTCCAATCACCGTGGTTTTTCTGACAGAACTTGGCCCTTCATCACATGACCCCCGCATTGACAATCCCCATTACTCCACTTCCTCACATTGGTCCCCCAATAGATCCACTGTTGTAGTGCACTGCCTACCCGCACCAATTATTTAGTGACTCAGTCTTGGCTATCAGACTGGATTACATTCAACCGACACACAGCATTTCTTCGAACATGTTTTATAAATAATGAATAATAAGTGATCAAAGAACAGCAACGGGGCTGATGCCCTGGGCAGGGTAAATTCCTCCTCATCATGTGCCAGGCTCAGCTTAATTCAGTTTAAGGTGACGCATCGGGCGCACATAACAGCGGCGAGAATGAGTAAGTTCTTTGGGGTGGAGGACAGGTGCCCGAGATGTGCAGGGAGTCCGGCGAACCATGCCCATATGTTTTGGGCATGCCCGGCGCTTAAAGATTTCTGGCAGGGCTTTGCGAGGACGATGTCTAGGATTTTGGACACTCGGGTGAAGGCGAGTCCAACAGTAGCGATATTTGGGGTGTCGGAGGATCCGGGAGTGCAGGAAGCGAAAGAGGCCGAGGTACTGGCCTTTGCCTCCCTGGTAGCCCGGAGACGGATCTTGTTAATGTGGAGGGACGCGAAACCCCCGAGTGTGGAGACCTGGGTTAGCGATGTGGCGGGGTTCCTCAGCCTGGAGCGAATAAAGTTCGCCTTGAGAGGGTCCTTGATGGGGTTCTCCTGGCGGTGGCAACCTTTCCGTGACTTTCTCGGGGAGCAGTAATTGTCAGCAGCATCCGGGGGGGGGGGGGCGGGGGGCTCAGGTGAGGGGGGAATTGTGGATATAAGGTGAATTTTGTTTTGTATAAAGACAGCACCCACCTTGTTTTGTTCAATAATTCTCATTTAGTTTTGTTATGTAAAAACGTTGGTTGGAAAACACTTTAATAAAAACATTTACAAAAAAAAAGAACAGCAACGGGACGGACTGAATTAGTCTCACAGAGTTAGCATGGGCTCAATGAGGCAAATGGCCTCCTTCAGTGCCATATTGACGCTATGACACTGTGGCAATATCTTTTCAATGACCCAGTGACTTTTTTGCCCCGGTTTGTCAGCAGCAGAGACCAGGCTTGGAGGGCCGAAGGGCCTGTTCCTGTGCTGTATTGTTCTTTGAGATTAATCTTTCATTCCAGGAAACTCCAGGGCAACCCTAGATGCTTAGTGACCCTGATTGTAATCACCGTCTGTCAATGCGGTGCTCCAGATAAATCCCATTTCCTGTTACGATAATGCTGAGCGACAGAAGGAACAAAAAACCTGTTGGAGACGTTCACTGCGGTCAGTGAATCGTACAAAACAGAAGGAGGCCAGTCGGTCCATCTCTGAAACTGCTTTCCACTTCCCCTTGCATTTCTTTTTCCATTCCAAATGCATATCCAATTTCCTATTGAAATATTTAATCAGTTTCCACCACCCTTTCAGGCATTGCATTCCTGATCACAACAGTTTACCACACACAAAAAAGAAAGTCTCATCTTCCCTCTGACTCTTTTATCAGTAATATTAAATCAGTAGCCTCTGGTTACTGATCTTCTTTGCCAGGGTAAACAGTTCTCCTTACTTACTCTCTCAAATTCCATCAAACTTTTGAATCCCTCCTTAATCTGCTTTGCCCATAATTCCAGCAAATCCCTCGCCAAGGCCTTGGCAAAGTTAAAATCCTTCTCGGCCAAGACAGATTAACCCATTGTCAACTTTCTCACTGAGTCCATGTTTAGACTTTGCGCTTTCGATATTTGCCAATTATATGCTTCCCATTACAAATGATCTGATTCACCCTGGCCTCGTGTGCCATTACCATGAATTCCGTTCACTAAGGTTAACTGAGTAAACAGAGCAAGTTGGGGAAACCATCATTAACCCCCTCATGTGGTCAAGTACACCAAGGAAAAAGGGGGGTTTGTTTGTGATTTGCATTGCACATTGTGCTTACCAGAATGGCGACCAAGGGGTTGAACCATGCAGGTTCAAGATTTGAACGGGCTGGATTCTCCGTCAGCGGGATCCTCTGTTTACCCGGCGGCGCACTCGCGCCCGTGGATTTCCCGATGGCGTAGGGGTGCACACAATGGGAAACCCCATTGGCCGCTGCCGGAACGCAGGATCCCGCTGTTGGCGGGGGCGCGCCGCACCAGAAAACGGGTGCCGCGGGACGGAGAATCCCGCCCAATGCGTTTAATGGGAACATGGTGCCATTATAGACCTCTCCCTTCTCCCAAATGAGTGTGTGTGGTTCAGAGCTTAATCCTAGGTAAGGGACGAAGGTGAAAACAACATCAACTTATATTTATATCGCACCTTTAATGCCATGAAGCATCTCAAGGAGCATTATAAATCCGAGTATGACACCAAGCCACTCAAGGAGATATTAGGCAAGATGACCAAGAAGCTCGGTCAAGCAGGCAGGTTTCAAAGTGTGTCTTAAAGGAGGAAAAGTGAAGTAGGGAGTTTGAGAGGTTCAGAGAGGGAATTCCATAGCCCACCTACCCTGCACATCTTTGGGTTGTGGGGGCGAAACCCACGCAAACACGGGGAGAATGTGCAAGCTCCCCACGGACAGTGACCCAGAGCCGGGATCAAACCTGGGACCTCGGCGCCGTGAGGCTGCAGTGCTATCACTGCGCCACCGTGCTGCCCAGGGATGACCCTCTCTCTGATTGCCATTGGCTAACTCGGCGCAGATCAAAGGTTAAACCAGGAGTCATCCAGGTCTCTGTGACTTGGCCACTTGTCTTTGGAAATCCCCACCACGCCCCTGGAGAGTGATGGCTGACATCCCTGACCCGATCGGGGCTCTCTCTGTCCCTCTTTCCCCTTCTCTCTCGTGGCTTGGCATCATCAAACTGGCCAAAGTTTACACATTGACCTTGAAAGCCTTCTGTTCAGATATTAATGTCAATTATGGTTCTTTCCACAGTATATGCCACTTCAAATCGAACCTGGGACTCTGATGCTGTGAAGCAACAGTGCTAACCACTGTGCTACCGTGTCGCCCTCAGGATTTCCAAGGTGCTTCTCAAGGTGCTTCCCAGCAGCACGGTAGCATAGTGGTTAGCATAATTGCTTCACAGCTCCAGGGTCCCAGGTTCGATTCCTGTCTTGGGTCACTGTCTGTGCGGAGTCTGCACGTTCTCCCCGTGTGTGCGTGGGTTTCCTCCGGGTGCTCTGGTTTCCTCCCACAGTCCAATGGTGTGCAGGTTAGGTGGATGGGTAATGCTAAATTGCCCTTAGTGTTGGGTGGGGTTACTGGGTTATGGGGATTGGGTGGAGGTGTGGCCTTGGGTAGGGTGCTCTTTCCAAGAGCCAGTGCAGACTCGATGGGCCGAATGGCCTCCTTCTGCACTGTAAAGTCTATGATTCTATGTAATGCAGCAAATTCATCAGTGAATCTAAAAGAGAACAATTCACACAAATCAAATCACTTCTCTTTCGCCAAGATTGGCACAAAAGAAAGGTGCTGACACAGAATATTAGCGAAAAATCCAAAAATAGAGGTTTGGAGCCAAGTTCAACCCTTCTGCCTTTGGTGTATTGCAATAATCACCTTTGCAAAGAATGTACGACACTTTGGACCCATTCTGCTCTCAGCTTGCTCATTTCTGTAAACAAAGGTTCAAAATATACTGTATTGAGGGAACAGTTCAGAGCAGGGAATAATGCCTTCAGTCACACCCTTGGAGTAAGGATGAGTCTCTACTTGTCCCATCATGTGTTGGTGCGCTTGTTCAGGAAGCTCAACCAGTGGGGATTAGACCAGACTGAACAAGTATCTTCCTCACTTCCTGGGAGGAGGTGGGGTGTACGGGGCAGGAACACTGGTCCTGCCTGACATATGGCAGACGGTTTTACCCGCACGTCACTGCACGTCAGGGTAATTGCGTTGTGCTTTGGGAGGTTTTTCCACATTAACATGCTCCAGGAAGTGAGGGATCATTGGTGCCACTTTGATTTGTTGCTCTCCTTCCTCCGAAGGCACAGGTTTGTGCTTGGGGAAAAGTCTTTGGGTGTCAGAGTGGCCCCTGGTAAGTCAACAACGAGAACAAAGAACAATGCAGCACAGGAACAGGCCCTCCGGCCCTCCAAGCCTGCGCCGATCGCGTGTCCCATCTAGACCAACCGCCTGTATCCTTCTATACCCTGTCTGTTCATGTGCCAATCCAGATACGTCTTAAAGGTCGTTTACGTATCTGCCTCAACCACCTCACTTGGCAGTGCGTTCCAGGCCACCACCATCCTTTGTGCAAAAAATTCCCCTGCACATCTCCACTGAACCTATCCCCCCTCAGCCTGAACTTGTGCCCCCTTGTAAATGTCATTTCCACCCAGGGAAAAAGCCTCCAACTGTTCACCCGATCGATACCCTAATAATTTTATAAACTTCTATCAGGTCGCCCCTCAGCCTCCATCTCTCTGGGGAGAACAATCCCAGTTTATTCAATCTCTCCTCATAGTTAATACCCTCCATACCAGGCAACATCCTGGTAAACTTTTTCTGTACTCTCTCCAAAGCCTCCACGTCCTTCTGGTAGTGTGGTGACCAGAATTTGACATAGTATTCCAATTGTGGCCTAACCAACGTTCTATATAATTGTAACATAATTTTCGAGCTTTTATACTCGATACCCCGTCCTAAGAAGGCAAGCATGCCATGTGCTTTCTTGACCACCATTTCCACCTGTGCTGCCACTTTTAAGGATCTGTGGACCTGCACGTCCAAATCTCTCTGTGTCTCTATGTTCCTGATGGTTCTGCCATTTATTTTATAGCTCCCACCTGAATTGGATCTACCAAAATGCATCACCTCACATTTGTCTGGGTTAAATTCCATCTGCCATTTCTCTGCCCAAATTTGCAGCCTATCGATATCCTGTTGTATTCTCTGACAATCTTCATCACTATCCGCAATTCCTGCAATCTTAGTATCATCCACAAACTTGCTGATCAGACCCGCTACGTTTTCTTGCAAGTCATTCATATATATTATACAGAGCAGAGATCCCAGTACTGATCCCTGTGGAACACCACTAGTTACAGACCACCATTCGGAAAAACACCCTTCCACTGCTACCCTCTGTCTTCTATGGCCAAGCCAGTTCTGGATCCATCCAGCTAGTTCACCCCTGACCCCATGTGATCTAATCTTTTGTGCCAGCCTGCCATGAAGGATCTTATCAAATGCTTTACTAAAGTCCATGTAGACAACATCCCCAACCCTGCCCTCATCAATCATTTTTGTCACCTCCTTAAAAAACTCAATCAAATTAGTGAGAATGACCTTCCTCGTACAAAACCATGCTGTCTGTCGCTAATAAGACTTCTAACGGTGCATAGATCCTAATTCTGAGAATCTTTTCCAACAATTTCACTATCGCTGACGTCAAGCTCACTGGTCTATAATTACTCGGATTATCCATGCAACCCTTCTTAAACAACGGTACAATATTGGCTATCCTCCAATCCTCTGGGATCTCACCTGTGGCCAACGAGGACACAAAGATTTCTGTTCGAGGCCCAGTGATTTCATCTCTTGTCTCCCTCAGTAATCTGGGATAGATGCCATCTGGCCCTGGGGATTTGTCTACCTTGATGCTTTTTAACACACCTAACATTTCCTCCCTCGTAATAACGACCTGTTCTAAAGTGTTTACACATCCCTCTGAGACACCACCAATCAACCTGTCCCTCTCCCTTGTGATTACCGATGCAAAATACCCATTTAAGGACCTCACCTACTTCCTCTGGTTTCCTTCCTTTGTCCTTGAGTGGACCAACTCTTTCTCTAGCTACCCTCTTGTTCCCAATATATGTATAAAATGCCTTGGGATTCTCCAAAATCCTGTCTGCCAAGGACATTTCATGACCTCTTTTTGTCCTCCTAACTCCCTGCTTGAGCATATTTCTACTTTCTTTGTATTCCTCAATTGCTTAATCTGATTTTAGTTGCCTCATCTTTACTCAGTCATGGGGCATGATTCAATCCTATCTTAACTTGACATCCATATCTGCACACACACACACAAGTGCACACATACCCCTTAAATGAGAACATGTGCATTCGGTCACAAATCAGCCATAATCCTATCAGGTGGCAGAATAGATGAGAGGAGATAAATGGTCTATTTTTGTTCCCTTGTTCCGAGGCTCCTACATGCGATTGATTGAGGATTTGTGAACAGTTATTGCAATTTCACCATTCAAGGATGAGTCACTTGAGTGACACGAGGATCCATTTCTGCAGGCAGAACATGACGAATTAATAAATATGTTACAACACGGAGAGCACCGAATAACTGTCCATGAAATGGAGGTTCTCATTTCATATTCTGCCTCCCCATCCATACCCGAGTTCAGAGTCGACATTGTCAGCCATAACGTTGTGAGACCAACCTTTGCCAGCTTTTGAGCATCCAACATAAAAGTCACCAAGCTCCAAAATGGATACAAGAGCCACCTTGGTGATTTTTGAAGATGGCCATCCACATTCAGCACCATCGCATTTTTCTGTTGGAACCACTAGTTGTCGAGCCTCAAGGCTGGATGTGATTTTCCCCCCATCCCCAAGTCCCCCATCTCCCCGCACCCACCCTGTCCTATCCCGCATACTCGTCCAGTTTGGGCCTTGGCAACAGGTCACAATGCTTAGCCGACCCGGAACGCAAGGCAGAGAGAGAACCCAATGCCCGAAACACAGCCCATAGCACTAATGTACTCGTGGATCTGACCCGCCATTTATTCTTTGATGAACTTAAATAATTCTTCTGTTAATATCAATTTAAACAAATCCAGTCAGTGCGCCGACCGAAAACAACTGCTACCGATCACCAGTCTGCCATTTACACACTCAGCCTGACACATACTTAAAAGGCAGGGTTTGCATTATAAACAGGTAAGGGTTCATTATAATAGGCAAGCTTCGCAATTTACACTGCACAAAAATAGCTTCATCGTGACAGAAGGCAGTAGTTAGAATCCAGTTATGACAGGTGCAGAGATTTCACCATCTCTGCATGCACTGCACAAGTCCAAAAGAAATGAAGACATGCATTTATACAGTACCTTTCTCAGACTCAAGCTATGCCAGAGCGCTTCACAGCCAATGAAGTACTTCCAAAGTGCCGTCGCTGTTGTAATACAGGGGACAAGGCAGACAGTTTGGGCACAGCAAGCTCCCACAAACAAAAATGTGATGAATTTCCGAATAATCTGTCTGTAATGAAATTGGTTGAGGGGTACATATTGGCCAAGACACTGAGGATAGTTCCCCTGCCCTTCTTCGAAATAGTGCAGTGGGAAATTGTACTTGAGTGAACAGACGAGGGCCTTACCTTAACATCTCACCTGAACAACAATACCTACGATAGTGCAGTCAAAAGTACTATCTTCAACCAACTCCAAAACACCCACTAATGAAGGTACAAGAGTTTAATTTCAGCCTTTCAAAAAGATGATTCTGCTCAATTAAGGGGGCATGGCTCTCTAACGCACAACTGAATATTGTCACCATCTTATTAAACTCTCACAGCGATTCCTGTAGACGGTGTCATCTTATCTTTCACCATCCCTTTTTTGGGTGAGTCAATGAAACCAACACTCCCCCGACCCTCCCAGGTCTTTGCCTCCATTTTTTATCAATGAAGTCTCTCTGAGTGCACAATATGTGCGGACAATTTACTTTGAAATGCAAAGGCAGCCCATTCCTCGACCTGCCTTTCCCCTTCACCCCTCCCTACCTCTGTAGCCTGCTCCTGTCCTACAGCCCTCTCAAATCATAGAATCTCTACATTTCAGAGGGAGGTAATTCGGCCCATCGTTTCTGCACCAACCCTCCGAAAGAGCACCACTAGCTAAGCCCACTCCCTCCGTCCTATCCCCACCTAACCTGAACATCTTTGGACACTAAGGGCAATTTAGCATGGCCAATCCACCTAACCCGCACACCTCTGGACAGTGGGAGGAAACCGGAGCACCCGGAGGAAAGCCACGCAGACACGGGGATTGAATTGAACCTGGGTCTTTGGTGCTGCGAGGCAGCAGTGCTAATCACTGTGCCACCGTGCCCGCAATCTTGGCATCCCTCGAATTCTGGCCTCTCACAAAAGCCTGGTTCTGATTGGTCGAGCACTGGTAGCCATGTGCTTAACAGTTGATGGCCTAAACTCTGGAATTCCCTCCCTAAACCTCTATGTGCACCCCCCCCGCCCCCCCCCCCCCCCCCAGGCCCCTACTCTCGCCCCTCCTTCAAGACATCCCTTAAAACCTACCTCTTTGACTAAGCCCTGTTCTATTATCTCTTTGCGCAGGTCGATCGATGTGAAATTTAATTTGATAACGATCCGGAGAGGCACACTGGGGGTGTTTCGCTACGTTAAGGGTGCTATGAAAATGCAAACCATTGTTGAGGCATGCTCTTTGACCTGTGTGTGTCAATCTGTGGCGAGGTTAAGAGCGACGGGGTGGCACGTGAGGAAGTGGGAGGGGGGAAAGAATGGTAATAATTCGCAGCCATTGGCCACTGCAGACCTTCTCACACCCCTCAACATTGTGCACTGCCCACTCCAGCAAGCTAACCCACAGGGGCAAGAACACTGTTTGACTACACAGCTCTAAACACTGGAACACTCGTGTGCCTGATCCATCACAGACACCCATTGCCAGCAACACTCGGCCTCTCACTCAAAACAAAACTGCACCGATTACTAACGGAATTTGAGAATAAAAGAAGCAAAGGAAGTGAAGTATAAAAAAAAATCACAGGTGCCCTGACAAAGACAGCGATAGGTCAAAACTCTGTTTGGCAATGAACCAATCATTCCTTCCCATAGATTGTGATTCAAAATAGCCAATAATTACATTTTCAGCACTAATTTCTGTGTGTCCTTAATATTGCTTAATTCAAATGGTTAGATAATTCCATTTTAATCACCCGGGAACAATTGGAAAGGACTGACTGCATCAGGTGGGGAAATGGCAGGCTGGAGTGAAAGTGCAACTTCCCTATCACAAAGACCCATCTGGACACAGACCGACCCCCTGGAGACATGCTGGACACAGACCGACCCCCTGGGGACATGCTGGACACAGACTGACCCCCTGGGGACATGCTGGACACAGACTAACCCCCTGGAGACATGCTGGACACAGACCGACCCCCTGGAGACATGCTGGACACAGACCGATCCCCTGGGGACATGCTGGACACAGACTGACCCCCTGGGGACATGCTGGACACAGACCGATCCCCTGGAGACATGCTGGACACAGACTGACCCCCTGGAGACATGCTGGACACAGACCGATCCCCTGGAGACATGCTGGACACAGACTGACCCCCTGGAGACATGCTGGACACAGACCGATCCTCTGGGGACATGCTGGACACAGCCTGACCCCCTGGAGACATGCTGGACACAGACCGATCCTCTGGGGACATGCTGGACACAGACTGACCCCCTGGAGACATGCTGGACAACAACCGATCCCCTGGGGACACACTGGACACAGATTGACCTCCTCCCCCCCCCCCCCCCCCGGGGACATGCTGGACACAGACTGGCTGACACCTGGGGTGGCACAGTAGCACAGTGCTTATAGCACTGTTACTTCACAGCTCCAGGGTCCCAGGTTCGATTCCACGCTGGGTCACTGTCTGTGTGGAGTCTGCACATTCTCCCCGTGTCTGCATGGGTTTCCTCTGGGCGCTCCAGTTTCCATCCACAAGTCCAAAGACATGCAGGTTAGGTGGATTGGCAATATCTTTTTATTAAAACAGTAAAATGTATATACAAGGCCAAATGGTACAAGCACTAATTTTGTGTTGGAGAAACAGGGAACCCTCCCCTCAGTGCCTTACAGTGAGGGGGGGGGGGGGGGGGGGGGGCGGTGTTGGACTGGCCATGCTAAATTGCCCCTCGGGTGTCAACAAAGAACAAAGAAATGTACAGCACAGGAACAGGCCCTTCGGCCCTCTAAACCCGTGCCGACCATGCTGCCCGACTAAACTACAATCTTCTACACTTCCTGGGTCCGTATCCCTCTATTCCCATCCTATTCATGTATTTGTCAAGATGCCCCTTAAATGTCACTATCGTCCCTGCTTCCACCACCTCCTCCGGCAGCGAGTTCCAGGCACCCACTACCCTCTGTGTAAAAAACTTGCCTCGTGCATCTATTCTAAACCTTGCCCCTCTCACCTTAAACCTATGCCCCCTAGTAATTGATGCCTCTACCCTGGGGAAAAGCATCTGACTATCCACTCTGTCTATGCCCCTCATAATTTTGTAGACTAATCTTGGGTGTCCAAAAAGGTTAGGTGGGATGACTGGATTAGGGGGATAGGACGGAGGGAGTGGGTTTAAGTAGGGTGCTCTTTCCAAGGGCTTGTGCAGACTAGATGGGCCGAATGTCCTCCTTCGTGCACTGTAAATTCTATGATCACCCACCCTGTGAGATGTGCAGAGAAAGGAAGGATGCACCCGGGAGAGAGGCTGGGAGACTGGCTGGGTTTTCCAGTGAGAGATGGGTATCTGCGCTCTCAGTGCTGGTGAATATTGACTGGAGCAAGGGGGTGGGAGTTTGGGGGAAGAGCGAGAGAGAGTGCCAGGAGAAAGGGATGCAACGTGTTAAATGTGCTCCAGCCAGCTCTGTCAGCCCCTCTCTCTGAAAGTTCTCAACCGATAACTGGAGCAGAATCTCAACACCTCGCAGAGAGGGGGGGGGGGGGGGAACACATATCGACAAACATTTTCACCAACCCTTGCTTAAGTGCAGTTAACCAGATCACAGGAAACCCGGCACATCGCAGACTGAGGGCGAAAAGCCAAGCTGCAATTTGTGCAGCGTCTGAGATGTCACCCACCAGATACGACAGCAGCAGAAATCCACTCGGTGAAATGTACTAAAAACCCGGAATCACAGAACTCCGCGTCCACCCAGCTTGCCAAACATCACAGCAAACATCAAAAGTTGACTTGGGAGGGAGAGAAAAAGAAATGGGCTCGCATAACACCCAGTTAAAACTGTGCATCTTCAAATCCACTTCACTCAGACATTCGGGGTGAAAGAAAGCGAAAATAAAGATGTTTCTTTACCTTTCCAGGTTCCGTGAAAAGCCGGCGTGTATAGCCCAGTAAAACGAAAGCACTTCCTGAGTCCGACCCCCCCCCCCCCCCCCTTATTATAAAAGTCAAGGGGTAGCAGAACTGCAGAGATAATGTGACAATCTCTGTTTACAGCCAGGCACAGCGACCTCTTTAATCTTTAATCATTCAAAGGCATCCTGGAAATTCCTCCTGTCCAATCTCTGAGGTCACCAAGTGTGAGCTCTCGGGGCTCTGCTATCAATCACCAGGCAGTGGCTGAGCGGAGAGAGAGAGTGTGTGTGTGTATGCGTGTGTGTGTGCCCCTAGACGCCACTGATGTAAGCTCCCATCAGAGAAAATACCCAGTCATGATGCACATCCACAGGCAGAAATAGCTATAGGGCCCTCGCCAGGGCAGTACCGACAACCGACCAGCCTCTGGCACTGACTCACAGGCACACTGCCTGACCAGAATCACAAACTATCCATGCTGACAGGTAAGCCAGGCTGTCATCTGAGCGGTTTTATTTCGAAATGACATGTTTACACTGAAATTGTTCAGCAACTGCACAGGTCCCGCTGCCGCTGCTGTACCCTACAACTAAAGGGTGCCAATTCAGGACTGGGGAAAAGTATTTATTCTGCTCACAGAATGTATATATTTCATGAATGAAATACTGTATTCAAAGCAAACTCTGCATGGGAGGGGGGCAGCTGATATGGGCAATATTCACTACGCTCTTTCTCTGTCTCTCCCTCTTTCACCCCCTCTTCTCCCCCCCCCCCCTTTTCTCCCCCCCCCCCCTCCCTCTCACTGGGGCTGGTTTAGCACACTGGGCTAAATCTCTGGCTTTTAAAGCAGACCAATGCAGGTCAGCAACACGGTTCAATTCCCGTACCAGCCTCCCCGAACAGGCGCCGGAATGTGGCGACTAGGGGTTTTCACAGTAACTTCATTTGAAGCCTACTTGTGACAATAAGCGATTTTCATTTCATTCTTTCCCTCACTGTCTCAACACTTTCTCTCCCTCTGTCTCTCTTCCCCTTCCCCTCCTCTCTCCCTCTGCTGCTTTCCACTCTCTCTGTTCCTTCAGCCCCTTTTTCCCTTTCTCTCTCCCTTTTCACCCTTTCTCTCCCTATTCATCTATGTGTGTCTCTTTTTCCTGCTCCCTCGCTTTCTTTCCCCTCTCTCCTTTCTCGCTCTGTCTCCATCTTTCTCCTTCCCTCCATCCACTTTCCCTCTTCCTCTCTGTCATCCCCTTCCTCTCTGTCATCCCCTCTCCCTCTCTCTTTCCTTCTCTCTCCGCTCTCCCTTTCTCACCCCTCTCTTTCTCTCCCCCTTTCCCTTTCTCTGCCCGTCTCTCTCACCCTCTCCTCTCTTTCACTTTCTGTCACCCTCTCTTTGCCCCCTCTTTCTGACTCTCTCCCGGTCTCTCTTTCCCTCTCCCCTTTGCCTCAGTCTGTCTCTCTGCTTCTCTCTCTCCCTCACTCCATGTCTCGTTCCCTCCCTCCCCTTTCCCTCTGTCTCCCCTCTTCCTGCACTCTTCGTCACTGTCGCCTTTCCTTTCTCCCACTCTACAATCTATCTCTCTTCATCTCCCCATTATCTTTCTCCCTCACTCTCCATCTCCCCTCTCTATCTCTCTCTTTCCCCATCCCCCTCTCCCGTCAATTCCTTGTAGCCCGGAGACTTCCTTTCTCACTCCACCCGTTCTTTTCCTTTGCCTCCACAGCCACCCCACGCAACATGACCAAGTGAGCAGGTAACTGCTGACCACAGGGATGCTGAGTGATCAGGAAATGTGTGCAGTGACTGAGCGTGCTGTGGGATCCACCTCACCCAGTCAGAGGGACTGCAAATTGGGGATCTCAAACCTGTTTTTCTGTCTGCTCACCGCAGAGGTGGATACCAGAGAGGTGACGTATGAAGATTAAATCCCTGTTCCCATTAATTTAAATATAACTCAGGTTCCTGGCACTGCAGCATGACTGATTTACAAATTAACCACCAGTACAATTACAGCTCAAAACCTTTCTCCACCTTATTCTGCTTCCTTGGTTGTAAAGCGCTTTGGGATGTCCTGAGGTGATGAAAGATGCTGCGTGAAATCGGATTCTTTCTTTCTAAGCGCAGCCCTGTCCAAACGTCAAGGAGCGCAGAGCCTCGAAAGAGGGCGAGCCGCCGCGGGGAACAGAAGTCGGGAAGATTCCGCCTCTGAGATACCCTGGGTTTGAAGGGGCCGGCGGGGTGACGGGGAGGAGGAATGCTGCTCAGAATGTAATAATCGCAACACCCACAACCTGCAGTAAGTCAACATTCCCAAAGCAGAGACAAGGCTTTCACACTGTCCAAAGATGTACGGGTTAGGTGGATTGGCCAGGCGACATTGCCCCTAAGTGTCCAAAGGTTAAATGGGGCTACGGAAATAGGGTGGGGATTGGACCTAGGTAGGGTGCTCTTTCAGAGGGACAGTGCAGACTCAAAGGCCGAATGGCCTCCTGCTGCACTGTAGGGATTCCATGAATGTGCCTCGATCACAGATCCATTTTACGACAGCATCAACCTATATGGTGCCTTTAAAGTGACAAATCATAGGATGGCATGGTGGAACAGTGGTTATAATAATAATCTTTATTGTCACAAGTAGGCTTACATTAACTGCAATGAAGTTACTGTGAAAATCCCCCAGTCGCCACACTCCGGCACCTGTTCGGGTACACAGAGGGAGAATTCATAATGTCCAATTCACCTAACAGCACGTCTTTCGGGACTTGTGGGAGGAAACCGGAGCACCCGGAGGAAACCCACGCAGACACGGGGAGAGCGTGCTGACTCCGCACAGGCAGTGACCCAAGCTGGGAATCGAATCTGGGACCCTAGTGCTGTGAAGCAACAGTGCTAACCACCGTGCTACCATGTCGCCGATGTAGCACTGCTGCCTCACGGCGCTGAGGGCCCGGGTTCGATCCCGGTCCCGGGTCACTGTCCGTGTGGAATTTGCACATTCTCCCCGTGTTTGTGTGGGTCTCACCCCCACAACCCAGAAAGATGTGCAGGGTAGGTGGATTGGCCACGCTAAATTGCCCCTTAATTGGGAAAAAAAAATATTGGGTACTTTAAATTTATTCAAAAAAATAAAGTAACAAAACATTCCAAGGTGCTTCACAGGAGAATCGTGTGTGACACCGAGACAGAGAAAGGGATATTGGGGCAGGCAGCAAAGAGCATGGTCAGAGACGTTTTTAAGGGGTGTCTAATAGGAAGAGAGTAAGGTAGCGAGACGGGAAGCTTCGGGAAATCCAGAGTTTAGGGCCCCGGAAGCTTGATGCCACAAGAAAGTCTAATGCGGTCCATGTTTTTTCTCTCCCATTCCCTAGTTCACTGGAGAAAACAGCTTTGTCCAGAGTGAAGCTCAGCCAGTCGGGTCGGATTCCCAATCCCAAGTTCAGCCAATCTCGGCCAAGGTGACGTGAGTGATTCCACACAGCTGCCTGCGTTCCTAATTCCGACTGCTAATCCGCGATTCCCGCAGGAAAGCATGTGGACAGGCAAATGCTGACCAGGGAACAGAGGGCAGTGTCCACGGTAGTGATGCAGTCCCAGTGCTCACACACGCAGAGTGGCCGCTGTGGAGAGGTATGAAGGAGCAGATGGCGCCTGTCACACTGCATCGACGGGTGCTGAGGAGGAGAGAGGAACAAAATCCGAGATGGATGCGGGGAAGAAATTCCATTCCGTTTTTCCCTGCAGCATTTAATCATCTGTGGAACGTGTAGAACTTCGCACGTGTTCTAATTAACAAATTATCATCAAGCGCATGAATTAAAACAACAGTTGTCTCAGAATTCGATTCGAGCTCAAACACCGAAGAATCTTTCTACACTTATTCAAAATTATCTGGCAAAATCCACAGATTCGCATCTCGTGCCAACAAAATCTGCTCAGCTTCTTAAAAGGCGTCTGACTGAATCGTAAAATGTTTACACTGCAGAGGAGGCCACTTGGCCCATCACATCCCATGCCAGCTCGCTGCAAGAACAAATCAGCTCGCCCCTGTCCTTTCCTCAGCCACATCTTCCCACAGCACAGCCATCCCCAATCCCAAGCCAAGGGGTTATGGGTTATTCAGTAATGGAATGGACATCACAACCAATTCCCCATATGCAAGACGGATGGTCCCAATGGTGGGTGTGTCCAGAATCAGGGGTCACAGTCTGAGGTTACGGGGTAGACCATTTAAGTCAGTGATTTCTTCACCAAGAGAGTGGTTGGCCTGTGGAATTCGTTGCCACAGGAAGTAGTTGAAGCCAAGACATTGTATGGCTTCAAGAAGCAGTTAGATATAGCATTTAGTGTGAGGGGGATCAAAGGATATGGGGGGAAAGCGGGATTAGGCTATTGAGTTGGATGATCAGCCATGATCGTGATGAATGGAGGAGCCAGCTCGAAGGGCCGAATGGCCTCCTCCTGCTCCTATTTATGTTTCTATGTACTCACATGTGCACAGACAAATGTATATGCATGCACACACAGGTACACACACAGGCACAGACAACACTCATACGTAATGCAAATACGGTCACGTGAATACATTGGCACACACGTATGCATACATATACGCAAGCACGGCATCTATGCCCTCACATGGCTGTGCACGCACATGCATGTGCATGTAACACATGCATATAAGGTTTGCCCACATAAACATTTGCGGGCTTGCACACACACAGATACATACATGCGTGTATGCATACTTGCACACATACACACACCATGTATACAGGCATGCACAAACACAGTGCATGCACACACACACGATGGCTTGTACACACATGCACATATGCAGGCATACACAGACACATGCACACACTCATATGTATGAGGGCTTACACACACACACTGAAGCACACACATCTGAGGGCCTTCTTACATATGTGCGCACACAAACACACACATATGAGGGCCTGCACACATGCACACACATGTGTACACACATATGAGGGCTTTCACACATATATATACATGCACACATGCACACACACCTGAGGGCCTGCACACACACACTTGCCCACACATGAGGGCGTGCACATACATATACATGTACACACACATATGAGGGCTTGCATGCACACATACACACACACATATGAGAGCTTGCACATACACACACAGATGATGCTCAGAAGCAGGAACACTGATTAACATTGTCCTTGTCCCCAGGATTTATCAACAACATGAAAGCTCTTCACCTTGAGTATCATGGAATGACTCACCCTTGACTCTTTTATTAAAGGATGTGGAGAACTGGTCTCCCATCAGCATTTTCCCTTTGTGATTCAGTGACATAAAACACAAGATTAAACGTGCCATGTAACAAGTACAAATGATGAGAAACCTTACTCACACGAAGGGTTTTGCTAGAGCAATGAGAAGAAAAGAATTCCACTGGGAGGTGGGTTGGTAACCAGCGGCACAGATTTAAGGTCATTGAGAAAAGGCGAAAGAGAATTATTTTTTTCTCCAGTTTTAAATTTAGAGTATCCAATTCTTTTCTTTTCCAATTAAGGGAGCAATTTAGCATGGCCAGTCCACCTAACCTGCACATTGTTGGGTTGGGGGGGGGGGGGGGGTGCGGGGGGTGAGGTCCATGGGGAGAATGTGCAAACGCCACACGGACAGTGACCCGGGGCCGGTATCAAACCCGGGTCCTCGGTGGCGTGGGGCAGCAGTGCTAACCACTGCGCCACCGTGCCGCCCCAGAGATGAGGAGAATTACCTGGTGCGACGGGTTGTTGTGGTCTGGAATGGATTGACCTGAAAGGGCGGTGGAATCAAATGCAACAGTGATGTTCAAAAGGAGATTGACAAAATCCTTGCAAACGAAACAAATTGCAGATCTTCGGAGTAAGATCAGGTGAAGTGAACAAACTTAATTAATCTTTCAAAGAGCCGACACAGTGACAATGGGCTGAATGGTCTCCTTTTATACTGCATGACTCTGTGACTAGCATGGGACATCACAGATAGTCTTTGCCTAACATGAAAACAGAATGAATCTAAACATCTAGGCAGATAATTCATGGGATAATAAAAGAAAAGACTTGCATTTATAGAGAGCATTTTGCGATCACACAACCTCACATGAAGAACAATGAAGTCTTTTACACAAAACTGCTTTTGAAGTGTATTCCCTGTTGTAATTTAGGAAATGCAGCAGCCAATATTCACATTGCAAGATCCCACACATCGCAATGCGATAATGATGAGATAAGCTGTTTTTTGTGACGTTGATTGAGACAGAAATATTGGACAAGTTCCGGAAGGGGAGAGCGCCCCTGTTTTTCTTTGAAATATTAGCCCTTGAGAAGGCAAATAGAGTTTAGGTAAGCATCTCATCCAAAAGACAGCACCTCCAACACTACAGCACTCTCTCAGTACTGACTCTCTGACAGTGCAGCACTCCCTCAGTACTGCCCCTCTGACCCTCTGACAGTGCAGCACTCTCTCAGTACTGACCCTCTGACAGTGCAGCACTCGCTCAGTGCTGGCCCTCTGACAGTTCAGCACTCCCTCAGTACTGACCCTCTGACAGTGCAGCGTTCCCTCAGTACTGACCCTCTGACAGTGCAGCACTCCCTCAGTACTGACCCTCTGACCCCTTGACAGTGCAGCACTCACTCAGTACTGACCCTCTGACAGTTCAGAACTCCCTCAGTGCTGGCCCTCTGACAGTTCAGCACTCCCTCAGTACTGACCCTCTGACAGTGCAGCTCAGTATTGACCCTCTGACAGTGCGGCACTCCCTCAGTACTGACCCTCTGACAGTGCATCACTCTCTCAGTACTGACCCTCTGACAGTGCAGCACTCCCTCAGTGCTGGCCCTCTGACAGTTCAGCACTCCCTCAGTACTGACCCTCTGACAGTGCAGCGTTCCCTCAGTACTGACCCTCTGACAGTGCGGCACTCCCTCAGTACTGACCCTCTGACAGTGCAGCACTCCCTCAGTACTGACCCTCTGACAGTGCAGCACTCCCTCAGTACTGACCCTCGGACAGTGCGGCACTCCCTCAGTACTGACCTCTGACAGTGCAGCACTCCCTCAGCACTGACCCACTGACAGTGCGGCACTCCCTCAGTACTGACCCTCTGACAGTGCAGCGTTCCCTCAGTACTGACCCTCTGACAGTGCGGCACTCCCTCAGTACTGACCCTCTGACAGTGCAGCACTCCCTCAGTACTGACCCTCTGACAGTGCAGCACTCCCTCAGTACTGACCCTCTGACAGTGCGGCACTCCCTCAGTACTGACCCTCTGACAGTGCAGCACTCCCTCAGTACTGACCCTCTGACAGTGCAGCGTTCCCTCAGTACTGACCCTCTGACAGTGCGGCACTCCCTCAGTACTGACCCTCCGACAGTGCAGCACTCCCTCAGTACTGACCCTCTGACAGTGCAGCACTCCCTCAGTACTGACCCTCTGACAGTGCAGCGTTCTCTCAGTACTGACCCTCTGACAGTGCGGCACTCCCTCAGTACTGACCCTCTGACAGTGCAGCACTCCCTCAGTACTGACCCTCTGACAGTGCAGCACTCCCTCAGTACTGACCTCTGACAGTGCAGCACTCCCTCAGCACTGACCCTCTGACAGTGCGGCACTCCCTCAGTACTGACCCTCTGACAGTGCGGCACTCCCTCAGTACTGACCCTCTGACAGTGCGGCACTCCCTCAGTACTGGCCCTCTGACAGTGCGGCACTCCCTCAGTACTGACCCTCTGACAGTGCAGCACTCCCTCAGTACTGACCCTCTGACAGTGCGGCACTCCCTCAGTACTGACCCTCTGACAGTGCAGCACTCCCTCAGTACTGACCCTCTGACAGTGCAGCACTCCCTCAGTACTGACCCTCTGACAGTGCAGCACTCCCTCAGTACTGACCCTCTGACAGTGCGGCACTCCCTCAGTCCTGCACTAGATTACACAGAAATCGAATAAAGAACACATGAAGTGAGGGAATTGAATCCCATTAGTCCATGGCACGGTATGTAGTGTTTCAATATATCACCATGTGTGTGAATAGTGTATTAATCAACTGCATATGAAACAGGATATAAAACTGTGAACTGTAAATGAGATTCAGTGCATTCAAACCTCTAATGTGACTAATGAAACCAGTAGTCATCACCAGACTTATTTAGCACATCCCTGCAAAGAAATTACAGAGAAAAATGTCTCTCAGACTAGTCTTAGTCTCCACATTACTCTTGAGCTCCCTTGCTTTGCTTCAATCCTATGTCAAGCAGCAATGGAACCCAAGTGATTCCATGGTCCATCCTTGAAGCCATCGGGTTGCCCCAAGGCTTCAAGAAATGGTGCTCACAGACCCTCCCCTGGCACCAGTGGAAACAGAGCTTGAATTCGTCAAAGCAAGTTGGTTCACACAACTAGTGAGAAATCCTGCCTTCACCATCTGTTGCTTCACCTCAGTACCAACTATGCAAATATGCTCTCACCCACGCGTAACCAAGGTTGACCAAGTAGGTTCCCGGGGTGAGCGAGTTGGCCAACATGGAGGGATTGGGGTGAAAGGGGCCATTATCTTTGGAAGTATTCTTTGAAGCACGATGAAAGGACAGGGACATGAAACGTTAACTCTGTTTCTCTCTCCATAGACGCTGCCAAGCCTGCTGAGCATTTCCAGCACTTTCGGTTTCCATTCGCTGTTCTTTGAAACAGAGGTGGTCATATTGAAAACGTAGGACAGTTCCACTTGGTGGATGAGGTGTGGCTGTTCTTCCTGGCCGGACAGCCGAGAACCAAGGGACGTACACTCGGGATTGATCATTTAGGACTGAGGTGAGGAGAAGTGTCTTCGCTCAGAGGGTTGTGAGTCTACGGAATTCTCTCACACAGAGAGCTGAGGATATCAGCTGTTGAGGATGTTCAAGCCTGAGATGGAGGGAGCCTGGGACACCAGGGGGACTAAGTCATACAGAGGTGGGTTGTGGCAGAAGATGAACTATGGTCTTGCTGAGTAGCAGCACAGGCCTGAGGAGTCATGTGACCAGGTCCAGCTCCGATCTTTTATGTTCTTATGGCCTTAAATGGGAATAGCAAAAATGGGAATAGCAAAAGCTTTCTCACATCGCCAACGTTCTCCTGACACCCCAGATGAGATGGTAAACTGGAAACCCCATTTTTCTGGTCAGGTGTATGGCGAAAATCTCTGCGGCACTATTCAAAGAGCAGAGGCATTCGCACTTTTTAAGATATATTTTTTTACTTTTTCCAATTAAGGGGCAATTTAGCGTGGCCAATCCACCCGCCCTTCACATCTTTGGGTTGTGGGGGCGAGACCCACGCAGACACGGGGAGAATGTGCAAACTCCACACGGACAGTGACCCGGGGCCGGGATCGAACCCAGGTCCTCGGCGCCGTGAGGCAGCACTGCACCACCGGGCCGCCCGGCCCTCTACCAACATAACAACAACAGGTTATCTGCCTATGTCTGTGGGATGCTGCTTTGCACAGAGTGGCTTCGTATGGTTGTCCACAACAGAGTCCACACTCCCAAGGAAGCAAGGGAAAGCTTCCTTTATACGGCGCTCTTTACAACCGCGGGATGTCCCAAAGCGCTCTACACCCAACGAAGTACTTAAGAAGCATAGTCACTTTTCCAATGTAGGAAACATGGTAGCCAATTTGTGCACAGTAAGATCCCGTAAACAGCGCTGCGATAACGACCAGCCAATCTGATGAGGTTACATCAGTTGAGGGATAAATATCGGTCAGCCTACTGGGGGGAAGACACCTGCACCTTCTTCAAAAGAGTGCCCTCAGATATATATTACCTCCAGTGGTAACATTTATATTGGGGCCGAAGGGCTTCGTCTGCACTGTGTGTTTCTGTGATTCTGTGATCCAGAAGAAAGAAGGGGCCTTGATTTAACATGGTTGTGAAATGCCAGACTTGGGATTGGAAGGACGCTACAGAAATTCAAGCTCATTCTTTTTTCCCATGGAAGAATCACGCTGTGCATTGAAATGAGATAAAGATACAGATGAGCAGAGGGCAGCAAACTAGGATTGCTTGTTGTCCATTCGCAATCGCTCCTCATCAGACGATCCCACCATCCCAGGAATCAATCTGGTTGGACCTTTGTTGCACTCCCCCTATGGCCAGCATATCATTCCTTAGATAAGGACGCCAAATCTGTACACAATACTCCAGGAGCGGTCTCACCCAGGCTCTACACAAGGCACCTTTACCCCTGCACTCAAATCCTGTCGCAACAAAAGCCAACATACCATTGACCTTCCTAGTTGCTTAGTCAGATGCTTCACGGGCACATGTTTTAACAAATAACCCAATCAAACAACTTGTTCAGCCTGCTTAAATAAAGCGACCCACCTATCCGTCTGAAAGATATATAAATTCAAAATATCTCGAAAGATAAAACAGGTTTAACCTTCGATTGAAAAGTCTGTTTTGTTACATTTAATTTATGTCCATTTCAGAGGTTTCACTTGGGAGGGGGTGTGAAGTGGATCCCGGAGCACTAAGTGATGTCGCTATTTTCAAACATTACTCAGGCGCAGAGCCAGTGTTGCCTGAACATGTCTGTTTCTTCTCTGTAGGCTTCACTTCATTGTGACGGAGAAACTTTAATGATAATCTTTATTAGTGTCACAAGTAGGCTTACATTAACAGTGCAATGAAGTTACTGTGAAAAGCCCCTAGTCGCCACATTCTGGCGCCTGTTCAGGTACACAGAGGGAGAATTCAGAATGTCCAATTTACCTAACAAGCACGTCTTTCGGGACTTGTGGGAGGAAACCGGAGCACCCGGAGGAAACCCACGCAGACACGGGGAGAGCGTGCTGACTCCGCATAGACAGTGGCCCAAGCCGGGAATTGAACCTGGGACCCTGATGCTGTGAAGCAACAGTGCTAACCACTGTGCTACCGTGCCATTCCCTTTAAAGGGGGTATCCTTGTTCTCTCTGTTGCGCATCATCAATTGTGCTCAAAATATTTAGGTTAAATTAAATCCATGCAAACAACCCTCGTTTCTTCAGTGCGCTGGGACGTGAGGAGGCAGGGTGGGAGGGGAATGAAAGATTAAAAAAAGAGACCCCGGGTGGCATGGCAGCACAGTGGTTAGGACCCGAGTTCGATCCCGGCCCCGGGTCACTGTCCGTGTGGAGTTTGCACATTCTCCCCGTGTTTGCGTGGGTCTCACCCCCCACAACCCAAAGCTGTGCAGGGTAGGTGGATTGGCCACACTAAATTGCCCCTTAATTGGAGGAAAAAAAGAGATCCCCAAGGTGAGGGGTTACAAACGATATCGCACAGATTGTCAGCACAGGCCGTCCCCGGACCCATCCCGCTGAGGTGCCGCTGGCTGAGAGCACGTTGGAACGGCGCGGCGGGACTCGGGTTTCTTGCTGTGGCCGCTCGGCCCATCCCGGGTTGAGAATCGGCACGGGGCCCCCGACCGGCGCCACGCCGGCGCCAATTCTCCGCTCTGCGGCGTCCCGGCGTCGGGGCGGCGTGGCGCGATTCCCGCCGGTCGCGCCGATTCTCCGGCCCGGCCCCGGGCTGAGAGAATCCCACCCTGAAATCCAGGGTTGATGGACGGGGTAAGAAACATAAGAACATAAAAACAGGAACAGGAAAAGGCCATGCGCCCCTCGAGCCTGCTCTGCGATTCAATGTGATCGTGACTCATCCACTGCTCAACTCCACTTTCCCACCCACTCTCCATATCTCCGGATTCCCGAACAGCCAAAACTCGGTCTATCCTGGCCTCCGTGATCATTCTCAGTCTTGAGCGCTCTCAATGACTGAGTCTCCACAACTCACAGAGGCAGAGAATTCCAAAGATTCCACACCCTCTCTGAGCAAAGAAACTGAGTTGTGGATGATCGACCCCTGACTCTGAGGCTGTGACCCTGTGTTCGGGGTTCCCCAGCCAGGGGAAGCAACCTCTCAGTGGATACCCTGTCAAGGGTGACCGGCTTTTTCTTAAAAGCAGCGAGTTGTTGTGATCTTGAATGCGCTGCCTGGAAAGACATTGGAAGCAGGGTCAACCGCAACTTTCAGAAAGGCAATACTTAAATGGGGAGGTGGGGGATAATTTTTTTTAAATAAATTTGGAGTACCCAATTCCTTTTTCCCAATTAAGGGGCAATTTAGCGTGGCCAATTCACCTACTCTGCACATCTTTGGGTTGTGGGGGCGAAACCCACACAAACACGGGGAGAATGTGCAAACTCCACACAGACAGTGACCCAGAGCCGGGATCGAACCTGGGACCTCGGCGCCGTGAGGCTGCAGTGCTAACACACTGCGCCACCATGCTGCCCCAAGGGGTGGGGGAATAATGACAGGGCTAACAGGGTAGGACGGTGTGATTGGGACTAATTGAATGGCTTTAGCAAAGAGCCAGCACGAGATATGACGGGGTGAATGGTCTACCGCTGTGTGTACGATTTTATAATGACGACAAATGGAGTTAGGAAGCAATCGTAGCATTGCATCGGATCTTGTTCAACAGAACATGCCCCAACCAAACTTTGTCATAATAGTGGTTAAGGAAAATCCCAAGGCTTTTTACACGTACATAAAAAGCAAGAGGGTAGCCAGGGAAAGGGTTGGTCCACTGAAGGATAGGCAAGGGAATCTATGTGTGGAGCCAGAGGAAATGGGCGAGGCACTAAATGAATACTTTGCATCAGTATTCACCAAAGAGAAGGAATTGGTAGATGTTGAGTCTGGAGAAGGGGGTGTAGATAGCCTGGGTCACATTGTCATCCAAAAAGACGAGGTGTTGGGTGTCTTAAAAAATATTAAGGTAGATAAGTCCCCAGGGCCTGATGGGATCTACCCCAGAATACTGAAGGAGGCTGGAGAGGAAATTGCTGGGGCCTTGACAGAAATCTTTGGATCCTCGCTGTCTTCAGGGGATGTCCCGGAGGACTGGAGAATAGCCAATGTTGTTCCTCTGTTTAAGAAGGGTAGCAAGGATAATCCCGGGAACTACAGGCCGGTGAGCCTTACTTCAGTGGTAGGGAAATTACTGGAGAGAATTCTTCGAGACAGGATCTACTCCCATTTGGAAGCAAATGGACGTATTCGTGAGAGGCAGCACGGTTTTGTGAAGGGGAGGTCGTGTCTCACTAACTTGATAGAGTTTTTCGAGGAGGTCACTAAGATGATTGGTGCAGGTAGGGCAGTAGATGTTGTCTATAT
Source organism: Scyliorhinus torazame (assembly GCF_047496885.1). NCBI lineage: Eukaryota > Metazoa > Chordata > Chondrichthyes > Carcharhiniformes > Scyliorhinidae > Scyliorhinus > Scyliorhinus torazame. The sequence goes on from NC_092707.1 coordinate 401,092,808, forward strand.
GGACTTCAGTAAGGCCTTTGACAAGGTCCCTCATGGTAGACTAGTACAAAAGGTGAAGTCACACGGGATCAGGGGTGAACTGGCAAGGTGGATACAGAACTGGCTAGGCCATAGAAGGCAGAGGGTAGCAATGGAGGGATGCTTTTCTAATTGGAGGGCTGTGACCAGTGGTGTTCCACAGGGATCAGTGCTGGGACCTTTGCTCTTTGTAGTATATATAAATGATTTGGAGGAAAATGTAACTGGTCTGATTAGTAAGTTTGCAGACGACACAAAGGTTGGTGGAATTGCGGATAGCGATGAGGACTGTCTGAGGATACAGCAGGATTTAGATTGTCTGGAGACTTGGGCGGAGAGATGGCAGATGGAGTTTAATCCGGACAAATGTGAGGTAATGCATTTTGGAAGGGCTAATGCAGGTAGGGAATATACAGTGAATGGTAGAACCCTCAAGAGTATTGAAAGTCAAAGAGATCTAGGAGTACAGGTCCACAGGTCATTGAAAGGGGCAACACAGGTGGAGAAGGTAGTCAAGAAGGCATACGGCATGCTTGCCTTCATTGGCCGGGGCATTGAGTATAAGAATTGGCAAGTCATGTTGCAGCTGTATAGAACCTTAGTTAGGCCACACTTGGAGTATAGTGTTCAATTCTGGTCGCCACACTACCAGAAGGATGTGGAGGCTTTAGAGAGGGTGCAGAAGAGATTTACCAGAATGTTGCCTGGTATGGAGGGCATAAGCTATGAGGAGCGATTGAATAAACTCGGTTTGTTCTCACTGGAACGAAGGAGGTTGAGGGGCGACCTGATAGAGGTATACAAAATTATGAGGGGCATAGACAGAGTGGATAGTCAGAGGCTTTTCCCCAGGGTAGAGGGGTCAATTACTAGGGGGCATAGGTTTAAGGTGAGAGGGGCAAGGTTTAGAGTAGATGTACGAGGCAAGTTTTTTACGCAGAGGGTAGTGGGTGCCTGGAACTCACTACCGGAGGAGGTAGTGGAAGCAGGGACGATAGGGACATTTAAGGGGCATCTTGACAAATATATGAATAGGATGGGAATAGAAGGATACGGACCCAGGAAGTGTAGAAGATTGTAGTTTAGTCGGGCAGTATGGTCGGCACGGGCTTGGAGGGCCGAAGGGCCTGTTCCTGTGCTGTACATTTCTTTGTTCTTTGTTCTTTGTAGTGGAGGAATAGGAGATCATTCAGCCCCTTCTGAGTCTGTTCCTCCATTCCTTCACATTACGCTTGTTGACCAGACCCTTGGACGTAGGGGGAGATCCGGTTAGGGAGCAGTAACATTTTGTTCAAAGCAGCTAGAGATTGAGATTAAAGGCACCTGCTTTTGGAATGAAGCCACGAGATTCCATAGCTTTTGAACAAACTAAATTTACTATCCAAGTTTAGAAAGATAAAATAAAACAATTTCCAAGATATTTCCTGTACTCTAACACTCAGAATCAACGTAATAATAATCTTTATTACTGTCACAAGTAGGCTTACATTAACTCTGCAATGAAGTTGCTGTGAAAATCCCCTCGTCGCCACATTCCGGCGCCTGTTCGGGTACACGGAGGGAGAATTCAGAATGTCCAATTCACCGAACAAACGCGTCTTTCGGGACTTGTGGGAGGAAACCGGAGCACCCGGAGGAAACTCACGCAGACACGGGGAGAACGTGCAGACACCGCACAGACAGTGACCTAAGCGGGAATCAAACCCGGGTCCCTGGCACGGTGAAGCAACAGTGCTAACCACTGTGCTACCGTACTTGAGGCACGTGCAAGCTGACAGGCAAACCGGATGTCCTCGCCAATGTGGGAACACAAAACAACGTTGCAAAAAATAGTTTATCTGCCGGGGGTGAGGGGGTGTGGGGGGGGGAAGGGGGACGGTGAATTGCATCTCAACAACGGTTCACAAGCTCACACTTTGCAGCCAGCATTGCTGGATAGCCTCAGAAGTAAACGGTGGCTTATATTTTATTTCGGCTCCAGCATCCGGCGCTGGGATTTGCTTGAACTATCCCCGAAGCACTGTGCTGCGGAGGGTGAACTCAGCACGCAACGGGTTTGAACAGTGACCTGGCGACGTCCCGAGGGTCTCTCCACCTGTCCATCAGCCTGCCGCGTCAGCCCTCGCACCTCCCTCCACATGGACCACATTGAGGTGTAATATGCAGGTGCCTCAGCAAGTATCAGGAAACCCTGCACTAACACAGAAGTCTCACTCGGTCAGGGTGCAGTTCCAGACTTGTGACTGTTTTAGTGCTTTTCTAGGAATAAGCTTTTGCATAATGTGCTTTGCAAAGGACGCTACTTTACCAATTAAAATACTTAGAAAACCCTCAACTGTGCTGAGCTAAACAACCTCAATCGTGGAAATGGGCGGGGCAGTGCAGTTTTGCATGCTTCTTTCTCAGAATGTCACTGGTTAAGCCACCATTCATGACCCATCCTGAGCACAGGCCTCATCCTTCAACTGCTCCAGGCCGCCTGGTGTCCGGAAGGAGGTAATTCTCTTCATTCTTTGGAGGGCCTTGTTATAACGGAGTTGTTTGCCCAATCACGGCAGAGGGCCGTTTAGAGTCCATCGTCTTGGTGTGGGACTGGAGTCACATGCAGGCCCAGACTGGGTAAAGGAGGCAGGTTTTCGGACTCAAAGAACATGTGCAAATCTTTTTTCTTTAAAACAACAATTGGGCAGCTTTATAATCACTTTTTACTGAGACCAGAGTGAGCAAGTCTCGGGGAGAAAATTAAAGGACGTGTTACCATGGGGGCCGTACGAGTGGGAGGGGAGGTGGGGGCGTTGCTGGTGAACCTGTCAGAGTGGGCCCTCAGAAGGAGGGTGCACTGATGTGCATGGGTGTGTTCTGCACATGTGCAAAATTGAAGGGTCTTAGTTGCAGGACAGACAGCGAGCCACTGCGCATGCACGCGTTGGCGCCGGTGCCACTGCGCATGCGCGGATCCCGAGGCGGCCAGTTGATGCCGGGATCAGCAGCTGGAGCGGTGTGAACCATTCCAGTGCCGTGCTGGCCCCCTGTAGGGGCCAGAATTGCTGATCCTGAGGCCATGTTGACGTCGTTGAGAAACGCGACGTCGTTTCCGACGGCGTCAACACTTAGCCTCAGGATCACAGAATCCCGCCCTTTATTTCCAGACATTTTAAAATTGCGTTTGAATTTCCGAGCTGGGTTATCAAACTCACTATTTAGGGATGTGAGCCACTTCAGAGTCAACCACATTGCTGTGGATCTGGAGTCACATGTAGGCCAGACCAGGTAAGGACGGAAGATGTCCGACCCTGAAGGGGCATTAGTGAACCAGATGGGTTTTTACAACAATCAACAATAGCTTATTGGTCATCAGAAGACTTTTAAATTTAGATTTTAATTGGATTCAAATTTCAATGTCTACCATGGTGGGATTCGAACCTTCGACTCTTGATGATTAGACCAGTGACAATACCACACACCTTCTCACACTCACTGAGGCAAGAATATATTAGGTAAATAAGGATACGGGGAGAAAAAAAAAGAACTGAAACCAGAGGACAGGAAAGGGGCATTAGAATGACACATGCTAGCAAGCTGGACTAGTCTTAACTGGTCTATTTATATATGAGCTTGCTCACCAATTTGTCTATGTCTCCTGACTCCCAAAGCCTGCCACCATCTATAAGGGTACAAGTCAGGAGTGTGATGGAATACTCCCCACTTGCCTGGATGAGTGCAGCTCCAACAACACTCAAGAAGCTCGACACCATCCAGGACAAAGCAGCCGGCTTGATTGCTCCCCCTTCCACAAACATTCCAACCCTCCACCACCGGTGCACAGTGGCAGCCGTGTGTACCGTCTACAAGATGCACTGCAGTAACTCACCAAGGTTCCTCAGACAGCACCTTCCAAACCCACGACCGTCGAGAAGGACAAGCACATCTGGTACCTGGGAACCACACCACCTGGAAGTTCCCTTCCAAGCCACCATCCTGAGCTGGAAATATATCACCGTTCTTTCACTGTCACTGGGTCAGAATCCTGGAACTCGCTTCCGAATAGAACAGTGGGCATACCTACACCAAGTCAGCTCCCCATCACCTTTTCATGGGCAATTTGAGATGGGCACCAAATGCTGACCTAGCCAGCAACACCCACAACCCTCGAATGAATGAAAAGGCGGAGCTAAGAAAGAAAATCTTACGTTTATACAGGGCCTGTCACACCCTTAGAGTGCCCCAACATGCTTTACAGCCAGGGAAGTACTTTTGAAGTGTAGCAATTGTAATACAAGAAACATAGCAGCCAATCTAGGCACAGCAAGGTCCAACAATCGGTTGTATAATAACGAGCAGACATTTGCTTTTAGCATTCATGCTTTACGGTCAAATATTCCCCAGCACACTGCGGGTAATCTCCCTGCTCTACTGTGAAACAGTGTCCTGCGATCTGTTATATCCGCCCTCGAGCTGAGGTGCCTCAGCTTAATGTCCCATCTAAAAGACGGCACTTCTGACAGGGCAGCACACCTTCAGTTAGGCACAGGGAATGTCAGTGTGGAGTGGGAGCTGCGCACTGAAACCTTGTGACTCAAGAGGCGAGTGTTACCCACCAAGACACCAAGATATGGCAGACAGGAGGCAAGCGGCAACCTCAAGGTGCTTTTCGCTGATACCCTCCACAGAGGTCAGCGGGCGGGGGGGGGGGGGGGGAAGGAAGATGCATCTCACTTGCTTTCCTGATAACCATTTGATTACTTGTTGCTGTGGTATTATCACCGCTATCAGCATTGCAAAGGTTAATGTAGTGCTGAGAGTAGCCACTAGAGGGAGTTACAGTTATAAGGCAATGCTGCTAGACCTTAGGGGAGGAGTGTATGCAGGAGATAGCTAGTGAAGGTCAAAAGGGCAGATCGTGCAACTAAGGTTAGATTATAGGATATGCCAGTAGTGAGATTAGCAGTAGATGAGTGTAGTTAGATGTTATTGATCAATTGTGCATTCTTAAGGACTACGTGTCGAATCTCAGTTTAGTAGTGTGAATAAAATCATAGCTTTGTTTAAGTTAAAGCTATTTTGTGTCCTTTGTGAAACACAATGTCAACCATCCAGAAATAAGCAAGACAAAGGACGCCACAGTTGCCTGTATGAGAAGCTCACTGTTCCAACTGCCTTTCCTTGGAAATTTATTCCACATCATTGTCCAAACAGTAGTTAAAAAATGAATGGACCAATCCCTTTCTTAATCTTGAAGCCTTCAACTAAGTCACCCAAAAACATCCCTAATCGCAATTTCTTTTTGAATTTCTGCATTGCAAATTTCTTGACACCTAAGATCACCGCTTCTTGTTGACAAGCATGACCTCCCTCTCCACACTACCGGCATCCTTTGTAGATTAGATTATCTCAAATTATTTTGTAAACATCTGAAAATTGGAGCGTGACTCACTGCAGCGACCTTAAGACAGGTGACAGCTAGGAATGAGCCAACCCCAAGAGGGAGCAGGGAGCTGTGGGTGGGGGAGGGAAGAGAGCTGGGAGGGGGTGAGTTAGATCAATAAAAAGACACAATACGTGACACATCCTCTTTCTCGAAAGGTCAGTTAGAGCTCATGTTACACGGGATTTGCAAATCTCAGAGTTCAGAAACTTGCATTCATATACTGCCTTTAAGCTCACCAAGGCGCTACAACGCAACAATTATCACATGTGAATTGTCACTGCGCCACTCAACGAGATAGGCGACGGAGCATTTGGTCAGAGTGGGAGGTTTTATGCAGCGCCTGACAGCTTTGCACTGGGGCGTCTAAAGATTAAAGCAACTAAATGATAATAATCTTTACTATCGTCACAAGTAGGCTTACATTAACACTGCAATGAAGTTACCGTGAAAAGCCCCTAGTTGCCACATTCCGTCGCCTGTTTGAGTACACGGAGGGAGAATTCAGAATGTCCAATTCACCTACCAGCACGTTCTTTGGGACTTGTGTGAGGAAACTGGAGCAAACTCACGCAGACACAGGGAGAACGTGCAGACTCCACACAGACAGTGGCCCAAGTGTGAATTGAACCTGGGACCCTGGCGCTGTGAACCAGCAGTGCTAACCATTGTGCTACCGTGCTGAAGATATGGCTGTGACTGGTGCAGTGATTAAAATCAAGGCTGTGCAAGAAGCCAGAATTGGAGGAGTGCAGTGATTGCAGAGGGTTGTAGGGCTGGAGGAGGTGACACAGGTAGAAAGGGTCAAGGCCATGGATAGGATTTGAACACGAGGGCGTGATTGTAAAATCCAGGTGTTGCTGGACCGAGAACTAATTTAAGTCAGCAAGCACAGGAGTGATGGATGAGGAGGATTCAGTGCAAGTTAAGATACCGGGTCTTGGATGTGCCCTGCTTTACAGAGGGTCTGAAGTGGTTGGTTGGCCAGGAGAGTGTTGGGATGGTCGAATGGGGAGGAAACAAGGCCGTGGATGAGGGTTTCAACAGCAGGTTTGAAATGGGATTCCAGAAAGACTGGGACACAGTCTCTAAAAACCGCGTTGAAATCCAACAAAATCATCTATTTTATTTATGAAAGTTGAACACACTGGATTCTGTTGCCAGCTTCTGATACGCAGAACATACTCACTTTGAGATTCGGAGCAGCTCATAGCGTCAGAGTTCAGGATTGGTATCAGTGCAACAACTACATTTTTAAAAATTCTCATGCTTGCTCACTTTAGCACAGGGATAAATCACTGGCTTTGAAAGCAGACCAAGGCTGGCCAGCAGCACGGTTCAATTCCCGTAACAGCCTCCCCTCACAGGCGCCGGAATGTGGCGACTAGGGGCTTTTCACAGTAACTTAATTTGAAGCCTACTTGTGACAATAAGCGATTTTCATTTCATTTCATTTCATTGCCTGGCTACCAAATCTGACTTTCTGGTGTCATATTTGTGTCAACTTTATATTATGTATACTTTTTTAAAAGGAAGTGATCCACATAAAATTATCATGCTGTAGTGAGAGCCTCCAGCCACTGGCGGCACTGTAGCACCACAGTGTGACACCTCATCAGTTCCTCAACTTGCCCAGCAGAGAAGCCCCAATGCACCAACTATCTTGCCTTTCTTTACAATCGTTATTTGACTTTAAATAATATTAAATCAACTTGCAAATTAATCAGGACAGAATGCGTGGTTTTAAGGGGTTGAATTGCATGTACCTGTTCATTCAACCCCTCTCCTGCCTCCATTCAAGTTCATGTACAAAACCATGGGAGATCAATGCGAAGAATCATAGAATTCCCAGTGCAGAGTGAGGCCATTTGGCCCATCGAGTCTGCACCGGCCCTTGGAAAGAGCACCCTATTTAAGCCCACGCCTCCACCCTATCCCCGTAACCCAGTAACCCCACCTAACCTTTTGGACACTAAGGGGCCATTTAGCTCGGCCAGTCCACCTAACCTGCACGTCTTTGGACTGTGGGAGGAAACCGGAGCACCCGGAGGAAACCCACGCAGACACGGGGAGGATGTGCAGACTCCGCACAGACAGTGACCCAAGCCGGAATCGAACCCGGGTACCCTGGAGCTGAGAGGCAGCAGTGCTAACCACTGTGCCACCGTGACGCCCAAAAGACCCGCATTTCAGCTAATTCATCGTCTCAAAGTCAATGGTGACACGAGTATATTCCATGGCTTAAAAATAGTTTGTTCTCAGAAAGCAAGTTTGGAAAGGTAGAATCTAAAGGTGCGGGAGGGCATTTTACTCTGGGCAGATGAGCACCTGACACACCTTCCAATGTGAAAAGAAGATTTGCATTTATATAGCACCTCTCATGACTTCAGAACAGGCCCCTTTACAACCAGTGAAGCAGTTTTGAAGGACTGTCATGACAGAGTGAACGCAGCAGACAAAGGAGAACACAGCAATCACTGACAAACAGCAATGAGATGAATGGTCAACAATCATTTTTCTTCGTGTATTGTTGTCTGAGGGATTAATTATCGATTCTTAAAATAACAGTGGCCCTGAGCTGCTTCACGTTTCCGCTCTGAGAGGCAGGCATCCTCGCAGCTCACCTGGAAGCAGGTATTTCATTTAAATGCATTTGTAACGGCGGCGGAGAGATGAAGGGTGCTGCCCTGGGCACACAGAGACTTTTATGGTACCTCTGGATTTTGCCGACAAGATCTGCTGCACAGACGCAAGATCCACAGTCATGGCACAACAACACGCTTACGGAGACATTTTTACGCGTTGAAAACAACGAGGCCAAGGAAGAGGGGAACAAAAATAACACGGGCAAACAAATCAGCCCGAGTTTCCACTCCTGCTCAGCATCCAGCAAAGTGCAGCTGCAAAACAAGCATGCTCGGAAGCTGTGGAAGGGCAGGATTAGCTGAGCTGTGACACTGCTGTCAAAACAAACCTGCTGTGGTTACCGTGGTTATGACACTGGGCCAGTATTCCTGAGAATAGGAGTGGGGGGGGGGTGGGGGGGGGGGGGGGTGGGCGGGGGAGGGGAGGGGGAGGGGGAGGGGGGTGTGGGGGGGGTGGGGGGGAGGGGAGTGGGGGGGAGGGGGGTGGGGGGGAGGGGGAGGGGGAGGGGGGAGGGGGAGGGGGGAGGGGGAGGGGGGTTGGGGGGAGGGGGAGGGGGGAGGGGGAGGGGGGTGGGGGGGAGGGGGTGGGGGGGAGGGGGGTGGAGGGGGGCGGGGGGAGGGGGAGGGGGAGGGGGGTTGGGGGGGAGGGGGTGAGGGGAGGGGGAGGGGGAGGGGGGGGAGGGGGGGTGGGGGGAGGGGGGTGAGGGGGGAGGGGGGGAGGGGGGTGGGGGGGGAGGGGGGTGAGGGGGGAGGGGGGTGGGGGGTGGGGGGGGAGCGGGGTGGGGTGGGGGGGAGCGGGGTGGGGTGTGGGGGGTGGGGGTGGGGGGGCGGGTTTTCCTGAGTTTAACTCCCGCACCTGTCAGCCGGGGTTCAGCGGGTGTCGCTGTCACCGCTCAGTCAGAGGGCTGTGGGTTCAAGTCCCACTCCAGGAGCCGAGCACGCAACCTCAGCTAACGCCCCAGTGCTGTCCTGATGGGGGGGTTTCGTTGTCAGAGCTGCTGCCTTCTGGGTTAAAATGATGCTTTGTCTGCTCCCTCAGATGGATGTACAGGATCCCAAGGCGTTCAAAGAAGACGAGGGTAGTTATCCCTGGTCAATACTTATCCCTCAATTAACATCATCAAAACACTGTCAGATGATTATTGGGTTCGTACTGTGGGAGCTTGCTGTGCACAAATTGACTGCACTGCTTTTTCTTTGTGGGTTCGTTCATTGGAACGTGGGCATCGCAGGCTGTGCCAGCATTTATTGCCCATCCCTAATTTCCCTTGAGGGGCAGTTAAGAGTCAGCCACGTTGCTGTGGGTCTGGGCCGCGATTCTCCGACCGCATTGTGGTCTCGCTTGATCTCAACGCGGCCGGAGAATGCCGGGAGAGGCTGGCAGCGAGCCTCCCGACACGCTCCGCGCCTCCCGGGATTCTCCGAAGTCCCGCGAGATTTCGGAGTCGGATCCCCGCCCCAGATGGGCGGGACCGAATGACGGTCGCAGAAGTAGGTCTTAAACCTACTTATGACCAACACAAACGTGGACCAGGCGAAATGGCACTTGGTGGGTCTCCCGGGCCACTGGAGTCCCCAGGGTGGTCAGGGCAAATGCAGGATTGTTCCCTGGCCCTCCCCCTGGAACGCGGACGCCGTGGCACTGCCGAGCTGCCACCCAGGCACTGCCAAGGTGCCCAGATGGCACTGCCAAGCCAGCAGGAACACGTCCTGGGTGCCGGGGTGGCAGTGCAAGGGTGCCCGAGTGCCAGGATGACACTACCAAGGGCCAGGGAGCTAGGGGGTATATGTCCATGAAATGAGGGGTGGGGGGTTTAAAGAGTGGGGGAGTGCAGGACAGGTACACCGGGGCCTCTGGGAGGTTGGGGGGATTGTTGGGTGGGGGCCTTAGGGTGGAGGGGATGCTGTAAGGGGTGAGAGGGCCTGAAGAGGAGGGGAACCCCAGAGAGCCCATAGTGGGGTGTCCCAATTGGGGGTTGGGGGTAATGTCCATGTGAGAGGTGACATTGCCCATGGGTGGGGGGGGACCAAAATTTCACTTAGAGATCGAGGCACCCTTTCAAAATGGCGGCCCGATCTCTGAGTTCCACCCCCCAGTGCTAAAAAAACATTCTAAGTGTGGGCTAAACCAGTGAAAAACGCCCAAAAAAGTGACTCCGTGTCATTGAATAGCAGCAGGGAACTCGCCACAGAGCCGGCGGGAAACTCCCAGAAAAACCCGCCACAAATTAACTTCAAAATTCTTTGGCAGAATCGTGTCCCTGGGGACACATGTAGGCGAGACAGGGTAAGGAGGGCAAATTTCCTTCCCTAAAGGATATTAGTGAACCAGATGCAATTTTACGACAACTGACAATGGTTTCATGGTCATCATTAGACTTTTAATTCCATATTTTTATTGAATTCAAATTTCACCATCTGCAGTGGCGGGATTTGAACCTGGGTCCCCAGAGCATCACTCTGGGTCTCCGGCTTACTAGTCCAGTGACAATACCACTACGCCACCGTTTCTTCATTTTTACAACAGTGACTACGCTACGAGTGTACTTCATTGTCTGCAGGGCACTTTGGGATGTATGATGGTTGTGAATGATGCTATATAAATGCAAGTCTTTCTTTCGTTATGGATGGTATAGAACAGCTACCCCAGGCTGGGCCTAGGTGTCCAGGCCGGGCTAACCCAGTCCCACAACAGTATGGATGACCTGACCTCTAAAGCGGCCTAGTGTCCGGCTCAGTTGTATCCTGGGCAACCGAGAGATTGGAAACAAATGCTGGCCTTGCCAGCCCCGCCTCCATCCCAAGAACGAATGACGTGAAGCCGCCTCGTGTCAGCCACCAGCAAGGCAAGGCCATTTTGGATGTTCACCGCGATGATCAGCAGTACACCACGGCTCGTGTCAGATTCGAAAAGGGGCAGCAGGTGGAGTTAGAGGATGATGGAATCTCCCTGACAAACTTAATATTCTGTCTCTCTAAAGTAAAGCAATCTAAAATCGAGGAGCCACTTAGTAAAACCGACGTCAGGAACTGAACGAATGCCAGAAAGAGGTCATTAGTGCAAGGCCTTGCCAATTCTTTCTGAAAATGGCGGTGACAACAGCTGAAACCAAAATCCAAGCCATGAATTGTGATTATGGTGACATGCCGGTAATACCACTGGTCTAGTAATCCAGAGGCCCAGGCTGATGCCCTTGGGACATGGGTTCAAATCCCGCCACGGCAGCTGGTGGAATCTGAGTTCAGTAAAATCTGGGATTGAAAGCTCGTCTCAGCAATGGTGGCCATGGCAACTGTCATCGACTGTTGTGAAAATTGATCCGGTTCACCAATGCCCTTTTAGATGAAGAAACCTGCTGTCCTTTACCTGGTCCGGAGCCTACATGTGACTCCACATCAATGTGGCTGCTTCTCAAATTGCCCTCTGAAATGGCCGAGCTGACCACTGACCTGTAGGGCAATTAGGGATGGGCAACAAACACTGACCTCATCAGTGGCACCCACACCCCATCGAAGAAGTTTTAAAGAACGCATGTTGAGCCATTGGGACTGAAAGGGTTAATGGGCTGTTTGACCCCTTCCTTTGGAAACAAAAATTGCAACAAAACTAATAATTCGATTCATAAACGATTCTCAATCACAGATACAGGGGAACAAGCCATCATTGGATGATTCAAAGATCACAGAAAAAATATTGCATTGAATTTGCAAAGACACTTCGCCGGAGGTGGCTTCCTATTTGTGGGTGAGATGTCACTAAATACGCTCGGTTTGTGATCGTATCTATCTGTAGATACATTTCGTCCCCCTGTTGATCAATATCAAGGATCTTCAGAACAACTCGGCACAGAAGTGGGGGAGGGGCTGCCCATCTGGAACATTGCTGGAGGACCTCAAGAGGTGTGGCCGGCGGATTGGAGCAGGTACCAAGATCCAGATGTTCCTTTCAGCTGGCCTGTTTTAACTGCGAGATGGCCAGTCTCCAGCGGTCCCCAGCAACTGCTGCCTTATTATTTTGTGACTCACTGTACAGAGTTGTATTGCAGTCAGCAGATGTGCAGAATATTGGAAGGTGACAAGAGATTGTCTAAACAGTGTCTTAGTCAGTAAAGGGAGTCACCCAGGTGCAGACAGTTAAGTTGTTTTTTTGTTTTCAGTCCTTTGGGTGTCATCCCTTCAAAGCTGCGGTGTGGCAACCGGCCATTAGTCCCAACCGGTCCTTGGGTGCGTGTCACAGGAACAGGAGGAGGCCATTCCCCCCCTCCAACCTGTTCTACTATTCAGTGAGTTCATGGTGGGTCTGTTTCGCTCCATTTAGCCACCTTGCTCCCTTACGGCTCACTACCCTCGGCTAAATAATACAATTAATCCATCCCAGTTTGGGACATTTTCACCCAAACCCCACCCTCAGCCTCGACGGTATTTTCTGGGGGAGGGAGGGGGAGTGGGAGCGGGGGGAGGTGTTCAGGTTCCTGCTCCCCTTTGAGTGGCAGAGTGCCTCCTGCTGGTATCACCCCTGAAGTGCCCAATTGAAGAATTTGCCTTTTTTGTTCCGGACTCTATCGCTGCGGCAAATTGGGTTGCGTGACCTCACAGTTCTGAACACATTTTACCCACCTTATTCCCCGCTCTCTCACGACCTCTCCTTCACCCACCTCTTCTCTCTAATTTGGGTCGTTGACATAGTGGGCGCGATTTAACTGGAAAAGATCAATGTCCCGTTTTGGGCGGGTTTAGCGCGTTTTCTCTCGATGGCTGCAGGGCGTAGAAACGTCCCGCTATTGAACGGCACTCCTTTTTTGGCCTCTGAGAGTTTCTGCCCCCCCCCCCTCCCCCCGCCGCCGAGGCCGCACTTGAGTCATTTACTGTTTCAACCCCCCCTCCCCCAACCCTCTGTAGGCCCTCAGAAACAGCCTCTTAACCCCCCCCCCCTCCCCCCCCACCGCCGAACCCAATCTCTGGCAGTGCCAAACTGGCGCTGGGGCACCCTGGCAGTGCCCCTCACCCCCATTCTGCCAGGCTGGCAGTGCCAAGCTGCTCGGGTGCCATCCTGCCCTGTCCATGACTCCCCCCCCCCCCCCAGGGGGGGTCTCTGATGGCCCCGGAAAACCCCCCCAGGTGCCATTACGTCTGGTCCGCGTTTGTGCGAACCAGTACTCAACGGCAGCCTGGCGAAGTCTCCCACACACGGCCATTAGGTCCTGGGCTCCAGGGGAATCCCGCCTAGTGAGGACAAAATCCAGATCATGACGTCTTACAAGACTCAGTTAAATCTCAATAAACGTGTCAAACATCGCAAATCCCGCGGGTGGCCTCCTGACACCAAATCAGTCGCGGCGAGGCCATTAAATCGTGCCAGCGATCTCACAGCCTCGCAATTCTGTGCAAGTAGATTTCTCTTGCCTTGTATAAATCTTTTGCCTTTGACCTCAAATCACTGGCCCCTCAATCTCAACAACTGGGAACAATTTGATTCTATCCACTCTATTCTTTCTTTCTGAGAAATAAAAACTCCTCTCATATCGACCCCCTCATCTGACTTGCTCCGGAAAAGCAAAACAACAATTTTACAAAGCCTTTCTTTACTTTTGTGTTCCCCAGCCTCAGAGTGAATCTTTGCTGTTCCGTCTCTCGGGCCTCAATACCCTGGGATTAGAGGGAGAGAGAGTCATGGGGGGTGGGGGAGGAGGAAATGGATGTTAGCTGGAAAGTGCCATGTGGGGAAAGTACACTGGGGAAATGGTCATGAGAGGGAATGGGTCAGAGAAAAAGATGAAGGGTTGGAAGAGAATTGACGTGGGCATGAATGGTCAACATGGTAGCAGAGTGGTTAGCACAATTGCTTCACAGCTCCAGGGTCCCAGGTTCCATTCCCAGCTTAGGTCACAGACTGTGCGGAGTCTGCACGTTCTCCCCGTGTCTGCGTGAGTTTCCTCCGGGTGCGCGGGTTTCCTCCGGGTGCTCCGGTTTCCACCCACATGTCCCGAAAGACGTGCTTGTTAGGTGAATTGGACATTCTGAATTCTCCCTCAGTGTACCCGAACAGGCGCCGGAATGCGCTTTTCACAGTCACTTCATTGCAGTGTTAACGCAAGCCTACTTGTGACAATAAAGATTATTATGAAGATTAATGTCAAGGGGAAAAGAAAATGGAGGGATGTGGGTCGAGACCATGTGAAGAGGCAGCAGAATGTGAAGCAGAGTGTGGTAGAGAGTAAGAAGAGGGGAGGGGGGATAGAGTGCATCAACTGGAGTCGAAATGGAGGTTGGAAGTGAAGGAATAGGGAATAATGATTTTCAATAAAGGTGCTCCCAAGACGGACAGCATTGCAAAATCAAATGATTATTCCATTTAAACATAGCAGGTGGAATAACGAATGAAACCCCTCGGAATAGAATAACTTTGAGGGTTTCCTTCTGTCAACCTGCCTTTCATCTTCAGCATCTGTATGTTATGCAGTGCTGAGCAGCAAGCAGAACTTTATAGATTCCTTGAGCTTAATTGCTTCATTTAAAAACCAAAAAAACAAACAGAAATGAGTCAGAAACAAATTGAGCACCTTTCATCGCCCTCTGCTGATTAATGACCTGGGTGTTTGGGAGCCATGTTCTAGATTATTTATGCCTGATTTGCTGTTCCACTAGTGCCTCACAAAACAGCTGCAGATTTTGCCTCCAGATCCTGGTGCTTCATTGTGTGTCAAGGAGGGTGTGTACGATCCAATTCCCGCCCCAACCAATTGATGAGGGGCACAGAATTTGACAAATGGCAACAGGACACTCAGTCCCACTGGTCTGCGCCTCTGCACACCAGCATCCTCTCACCCTTCCTTCATCTCATGCTGTCAGCACACTCTATCCCTCTCTCCCTTGTGTATTTAACTCGCTCCAGTCAGAAGACTCTGTGTCCGACACCTAAGGGCGGCACAGTTGCCAGCACTGCCACCTCACAGCGCCAGGGACCAGGGTTCAATTCCAGCCTTGGACGACTGGCAGTGTGGAGATTTAGGATGTAGACTTAATTACCTGCAAAGACTCGCATTCAAAGTGTTGTCTTGCATCTTTGACTTTGTCTGTATATATGTTTCTGGAACCCACCTCTTCATTCACCCGAGGAAGGAGCAGTGCTCCGAAACCTAGTGATTCAAAACAAACCTGTTGGACTTTAACCTGGTGTTGCAAGACTTCTTACTGCGTGGAGATCGTACATTCTCCCCGTGTCTGCGGGGGTTTCCTCCATGTGCTCCTGTTTCCTCCCATTATCCAAAGATATGCAGGTGAGGTGGACTGGCCTTTCTAAATTGCTGTCGTGTAATAGGGTTAGATGGGGTTATGGGGTTACAGGGATAGGATGGGGGAATGGGCTTGGCTAGGGTGCTCTTTCGGAGGGTCAGTGTATACTCAATGGCCATATGGCCTCCTTCTACACTGTAGGGATTCTATGGAACGTAGGCTGACTCTCCTGGTCGAATAGGTTGTTAGGGACTGAAAACAGTGAAGAATTTTGGGGATATTCTTTTCTTCTTTTTTGTAACACTTTAATTTATTAATCATTAAAAATATTTGAGATGGGGGAATAAAGGGTATTTGGCTGGGTGGGGGGCGGGATCTGGAAGCCCTTGATTCTGTTAGATCCAATTTTCTGCCAGTGTGGGAAAGGGGCAGGCATGGGTCACACAGAAGACAAACCAAAACTTAAGAGGTTAGTTTGAAATCAGTTTCAAAGGGACTCCATTTTGGATGTTGCAAGGGCCTTAACCTGCCCTGTGGGAGTCACAAATTGATAGAGTAGATGCAAATGCTCTTGAAGAGCAGATAAGGTCTGAAAAACTGGATTGGTCTGATATTTTATTAAATCCACCGCTCTTTAAGACTGTAAATCAGAAGGCTGCAGCTATCAGTGCGAGTTTAAAAAAATCTCTGCTGGTGTGTTTTGATTGACAGGCATGGGCTAGGGAAGAAAAGTAGTCTAGTTCTGCAGTGTCAAGAGAGTTCTTTGTTGACAATTCCCCAAGGGCTATCATTTTGTCATTATGAATGCTTGCCTGAGTTTCAACGGCTACAATTATCTCAGCAAGGTTCAGTGCTCATTATTTGATTTACAGCTTAAAGAGGCTATTAAAGGATTAGTTGTATTTGATATGGGGTCTGAACAGAAGTTTGTTTTCATATCAATGTAACGACTTGAGGAGATTTAAAAGCTTTGAACGGATTTCATGAATGGGAACATTTTCACCATCAAATGTGCAAGAGTGAAAGTTGTTTTAGATTATTAGAAGTTTTTGTTTTCATCTCTACATCATTTCTGAGATCTACCCATGATGGATACTGGATGAGTGGCTATGGAAGTGGCATGAAGGATATGAGGGGTCATGGGAGGGACGGGGGGGGTGGAGGTGGTGGTGGAAATGCTAGCCCACATTCCCTCCCCACCCCCAGAGCAAACATCGCACACTTTGAGGCGCTTTTTAACTGAACCGGGTCCTGCGGTTCGGGAAGTTCACCGACTCAAACTACCTGTCTTGGTATCAAACATCTGGCCCTCAGACTCTGTGGTTATGTGGAGGACGGTAGCAGCCAATTTGCATTCTGCAGATTTCCCAAAATAGCAAATTAAATCAGTTTTCTGCATTTCTGTTTTTAGTGACAGGGGTTAACGGATAAGTCCTGGCCGGGACACGAGCAAGGATCTTCCCTGATGAACTCTCGCACTACTAATCCAGTGTTAGCCTTCAACTTTCTAACTCAAGAGTCAGTTTCGTTTTCACTCAGCAACTGATCAGAGTGTCCATTCTGTCTGGACCAACTAAAAGAAGCTTGTACCCATTAGTGCTTGTAAAACCAAACAGGAATTCTCCACAAAAGGATTCATAGATATTTTATATGGAGCTTACTTTCATGAAGATCGCCACTGATCAGCTCAGCTCTATTGAACAATGGTCCGGGGAGGAGCGGAGGGGTGACATGTGAGATTAGTAGAACAAAGCATCGACTGAAGAATTAAAGCAAACTGGGCGGCACCACAGCACAGTGGTTAGCACAGTTGTTTCACAGCACCAGGATCCCAGGTTCAATTCCCAGCTTGGGTCACTGTCTGTGCGGAGTCTGCACGTTCCCCCCGCTGTCTGCCTCCAGGTTTCCTACCACAGTCCAAAGATGTGCAGGTTAGGTGGATTGGCCATTCTAAATTGCCCTTATTGACCAAAAAAAAGGCTCGGTGGGGTTACTGGGGTAGGGTGGAGATGTGGGCTTAAGTAGGGTGCTCTTTCCAAGCGCCGGTGCAGACTCAATGGACCGAATGGCTTCCTTCTGCACTGTAGATTCTATGATTCTATGAACACTGTAGTAGGCCATTCGGCTCATCATTGCTGCGCTGGCTCTTTGAAAGAGCAATCCAATATGTTCCACTCCCTCCTTGCTCGTTCCCCTTGGCCCATGAGTTGGGTCCCATTTAAGTCCAATTTCCTTTTCAAAGCTACCACTGATTCTGTTTTCACTCGCCTTTCAGAGCAGCGCATTCAGATCCTAATAACAAACTGCGGTTAAAAATCAAATATTCCTCCTCTTTGGTTCTTTTGCCAAGTATCTTCAATCTGTGTCTTGTGGACACAAACATTCTTACCAGTTGAAAAGGTTTCTTTCCATCTACTCAATCAAGCCCCTCATAATGCTGAGCGTCATTAAATCTCCTCCTTAACCTACTCTGCTCTCAGGAGAACAACCCCATGCTTCTCTGCGCCCTCCACTCACTGACTGACTGAGGTTTGGAGAGCAACAATCGTCGGCTAATTGCAGCACCACAGTGATATCGGACATGTCAGAAGGCTGCATACACGACTCGGAATGAGGCCTCTTATCCAAATGGATTGCTGGAGTAGTGTTTTCCCTGACTGTTCGGCAGCAGCCTAATTCACTCCTTTAGAAACCTGTGTGGCCTCCAAGTGCAGCTGCTGCCGTGCCAATTCCAAAATGGCTGTCTTGGCAACGTGACAAAGCTAGCGACCATAGAACAGATACCAAACATAGCATTCAGGCAGTCTCTAGACTCAAAATCACTGCCGGTCCGGGCATTTCAATCATTGCATTCAATCCCTTTTTATCAAAAACAAAGAGCAAAAAATCCGAATTGACTGACCGAGAGATCCTGCAACGAGTAACTGGCTTATGATCTCAACACAACACGATGTTATGGGCCTCCTTCGCCAACGTTGTGTGGTGAACCTCATGTGGGCACCGGGTATTGAAAAAGCAATATTATCCAAAAAGAAACTCAAGGGTAGTTTAACTGTTTGTACCAAACATCAAGCCTGGATGTTTTAACAGGACAGTTTTCATTATGATAAAGGGAAAATGGAAGATAATAATTTCCTTATTTTCCAGCTTCTTGAGTTCCTAAAACGACTCAAGAAAGATTTGTCCCTATCCAGTTCTTGGCAAAAGAACCAAAAAACACCAAAAGCAACAACTTGGATTTATACAGTTTCTTTAACATTACAAGCTACAGCACAGAAGCATCACAAAAAGAATGGGCCAAATCATGGGCCATTTGGGCAGATGACCAGAAGCTTGGTCAACAAAGTAGATTCTATGGAATTACTAAAGGAAGAGCGAGAGGTCGAGGGGCAGAGACGTCGAGGGGCAGACACGTCGAGGGGCAGACACGTCGAGGGGCAGAGAGGTCAAGGGGCAGAGAGGTCAAGGGGCAGAAAGGTCGAGGGGCAGAGAGGTTTGGGGAAGGAATTCCAGAGCTTGGGATCCAAGCAGCTGAAGGCAGAGCTGCCAATGGTGGAGTGATTTAAATTGTGCATACCCAAGAGGCCAGAATTGGGAGGAGCGCAGAGATCTCGCAAGGTTGTAGGGCTGGGTGAGATGACACAGAAAGGAAGGGGGCCCGGCAGTCGAGGGATTGAAAAGCATGGATGACAATTTGAAAATTGAATTGTTGCCCGACTAGGAGGTCAGAGTAGGTCAGCGAGCACTGGGGGTGATAGAAATTCCAGTTGGGATAGGGGCATTCAGATGAGCTCACGTTTCGGTATAATGGAAGGGGAGAGAGGGGGGGGGGGGGGTGCAGGAGTGTTCGGGTAGGGTGGAAAGGGAGGAGAATTTTTTCACACAGTACTGCCTAAAATATGGTGGAAGCTGATCCAATTGTAACTTTCCAACCGGAATGGAATAAAATCTGTTTTTTAAAAAATAAATTTAGAGTAGCCAATTCTTTTTTTTTCCAATGAAGAGGGCAATTTAACAAGGCCAGTCCAGGGCAATTTAACAAGGCCAGTCCACCTACCCTGCACATCGTTTTTCAGTTGTGGGGGTGAGACCCACCGCAGACACGGGGAGAATGTGCAAACTCCACACGGACAGTGACCCAGAACCAGGATCGAACCCGAGTCCTCGGCACCAAGAGACAGCAGTGCTAACCACTGCGCCACCGTGCCGCCCAGAATAGAATAAAATCTTGAAAAGGATAAAAATTGCAAAGCTAGTGTAAAAGATCAGGGATAATTGGATAGTTGTTCGTACCGCTGGCACAGTCACTATTAGCAGAATGGAATACTCTGTGCCCGATGATTCGATGATAGACATTATGTCCAGATGAGGAAGACAAATAAGTGACCAGTTTACAAAGTCCATCTATTGTTCCTCTGTAAACTTGCTGCACTGGGGAGCCTACGATGAACTGCAAAGGGATTAGCAGTTGAGCTGTCCTTCGCATTGGTCTCCTCTCTACACAGCCACAGGATAGGAGGGAGTGGAGCAGGAATGCACTGACTGATAAACTGTTGACCCAATGCGATAGCCAATCATTGTACAGGCCAGTAATTGTACACACCATGCTAAACTCTGTACACACATCACTTTGGTCAGGTGGCAGCTGTCTCACCATTGAAACCTCAAGTCTCACACAAGGTTTCCAGCACTGAATGTAGGATGACGCTTTTGGGGGGCAGAGTCACGTCACTGAACTAGTAACCCAGAGGCCCAGGCTGATGTCTATAGAACCATAGAATTCCTGCGGAAGGAGGCCATTCAGTCTGCACCGACCCTCCGAAAGAGCACCCACCCTCGGCCCATTCTGCCACCCCATCCCCGTGACACCACCTAACCCTCACGTCTGTGGAGACTAAGGGGCAGTTAACATGGCCAATCCACCCAACCTATCTTTAGACTGTGGGAGGAAACCGGAGCACCCGGAGGAAACCCACACAGACGCGGGGAGAAAGTGCAAACTCCACACACACAGTCACCTGAGGCCGGAATTGAACCCGGGTCCCTGGCGCTGTGAGGCAGCAGTGCTAACACGCAGATTCAAACTCCACCACGCCACCTGGTGGAATCCAAATTCAATCAATAAAATTTGTAATTGAAAGCCAGTCAGAGTAATGGTCACCTTCAACAATTCCGGTAACAACCCACCGGGATCACTAATGCCCTTTAGGGGAAGGAAATCTGCTATCCTTACCCGGTCCGGCCTACATGTGACTCCAGACCCACAGCAATGAGGTTGACTCTTGAGTTCAAGGGGAATTAGGGATGGGGAAATATGCTGGCCCAACCAACGATGCCCACACCCAGTCAAAGCTGAAATTTAAGCAAATACACCAGTGCATTGATGGGAGGCACTGAACTGAGAACCTGCTTTCTGTTTGAAGAGAAAGTTGTCCAAAGGATACGACCAAAAGATTTATCGATCTTCTTTCATCCAAACCCCACTTCATACTCTCTTGCCTCGTAAATTCAATGGCTACTCCGGCCAGCTGGCACAACGTTTACCTCCCGAAAAGTGATCAGTTCAAGTCAGGAAAACGGGTAGTCTTTCCTCATGGGCAGCACGGTGGCACAGGGGTAGGCGGCACGGTAGCACAGTGGTGGGCGGCACGGTAGCACAATGGTGGGCAGCACGGTAGCACAGTGGTGGGCGGCACGGTAGAACAGTGGTGGGTGGCACGGTAGCACAATGGTGGGCAGCACGGTAGCACAGTGGTGGGCGGCACGGTAGAACAGTGGTGGGTGGCACGGTAGCACAATGATGGGTGGCACGGTAGCACAGTGGTGGGCTGCACGGTAGCACAGTGGTGGGCAGCATGGTAGCACAGTGGTAGGTGGCACGGTAGCACAGTGGTGGGCTGCACGGTAGCACAGTGGTGGGCTGCACGGTAGCACAGTGGTGGGTGGCACAGTAGCACAGTGGTGGGCAGCATGGTAGCACAGTGGTGGGCAGCACGGTAGCACAGTGGGGGACGGCACGGTAGCACAGTAGAGGATGGAACGGTAGCACAGTGGGGGACGGCACGGTAGCACAGTGGTGGGTGGCACGGTAGCACAGTGGTGGGCAGCACGGTAGCACAGTGGGGGCGGCACGGTAGCACAGTGGGGGACGGCACGGTACCACAGTGGTGGGTAGCACGGTAGCACAGTGGTGGGCTGCACGGTAGCACAGTGGTGGGTGGCACAGTAGCACAGTGGAGGACGGCACGGTAGCACAGTGGGGGACGGCACGGTAGCACAGTGGTGGGTGGCACAGTAGCACAGTGGAGGACGGCACGGTAGCACAGTGGTGGGCGGCACGGTAGCACAATGGTGGGCAGCACGGTAGCACAGTGGTGGGCGGCACGGTAGAACAGTGGTGGGTGGCAC
The DNA here is from genome assembly GCF_047496885.1 of Scyliorhinus torazame. Classification (NCBI taxonomy): domain Eukaryota; kingdom Metazoa; phylum Chordata; class Chondrichthyes; order Carcharhiniformes; family Scyliorhinidae; genus Scyliorhinus; species Scyliorhinus torazame. The sequence continues at coordinate 401,114,537 of NC_092707.1, forward strand.
GGTAGCACAATGGTGGGCAGCACGGTAGCACAGTGGTGGGCAGCATGGTAGCACAGTGGTGGGTGGCACGGTAGCACAGTGGTGGGCTGCACGGTAGCACAGTGGAGGATGGCACGGTAGCACAGTGGGGGACGGCACGGTAGCACAGTGGTGGGTGGCACGGTAGCACAGTGGTGGGCTGCACGGTAGCACAGTGGTGGGTGGCACAGTAGCACAGTGGTGGGCAGCATGGTAGCACAGTGGTGGGCAGCACGGTAGCACAGTGGGGGACGGCACGGTAGCACAGTAGAGGATGGAACGGTAGCACAGTGGGGGACGGCACGGTAGCACAGTGGGGGACAGCACGGTAGCACAGTGGGGGACGGCACGGTAGCACAGTGGTGGGTGGCACGGTAGCACAGTGGTGGGCAGCACGGTAGCACAGTGGGGGCGGCACGGTAGCACAGTGGTGGGTAGCACGGTAGCACAGTGGTGGGCTGCACGATAACACAGTGGTGGGTGGCACAGTAGCACAGTGGTGGGCAGCACGGTAGCACAGTGGGGGACGGCGCGGTAGCACAGTGGGGGACGGCACGGTAGCACAGTGGGGGACGGCACGGTAGCACAGTGGAGGATGGCACGGTAGCACAGTGGTGGGCAGCACGGTAGCACAGTGGGGGACGGCACGGTAGCACAGTGGGGGACGGCACGGTACCACAGTGGTGGGTAGCACGGTAGCACAGTGGTGGGCTGCACGGTAACACAGTGGTGGGTGGCACAGTAGCACAGTGGTGGGCTGCACGGTAACACAGTGGTGGATGGCATGGTAGCACAGTGGGGGACGGCACGGTAGCACAGTGGGGGACGGCACGGTAGCACAGTGGGGGGACGGCACGGTAGCACAGTGGGGACGGCACAGTAGCACAGTGGGGGACGGCACGGTAGCACAGTGGTGTGCAGCACGGTAGCACAGTGGGGGACGGCACGGTAGCACAGTGGTGTGCTAGCACGGTAGCACAGTGGGGGACGGCACGGTAGCACAGTGGTGGGTGGCACGGTAGCACAGTGGGGGACGGCACGGTAGCACAGTGGTGGGTGGCACAGTAGCACAGTGGAGGACGGCACGGTAGCACAGTGGTGAGCGGCACGGTAGCACAATGGTGGGCAGCACGGTAGCACAGTGGTGGGCGGCACGGTAGAACAGTGGTGGGTGGCACGGTAGCACAATGGTGGGCAGCACGGTAGCACAGTGGTGGGCAGCATGGTAGCACAGTGGTGGGTGGCACGGTAGCACAGTGGTGGGCTGCACGGTAGCACAATGGTGGGCGGCACGGTAGCACAGTGGTGGGTGGCATGGTAGCACAGTGGTGGATGGCACGGTAGCACAGTGGTGGGCTGCACGGTAGCACAGTGGGGGACGGCACGGTAGCACAGTGGTGGGTGGCACGGTAGCACCGTGGTGGGCTGCACGGTAGCACAGTGGTGGGTGGCACAGTAGCACAGTGGTGGGCAGCATGGTAGCACAGTGGTGGGCAGCACGGTAGCACAGTGGGGGACGGCACGGTAGCACAGTAGAGGATGGAACGGTAGCACAGTGGGGGACGGCACGGTAGCACAGTGGGGGACAGCACGGTAGCACAGTGGTGGGTGGCACGGTAGCACAGTGGGGGACAGCACGGTAGCACAGTGGGGGACGGCACGGTAGCACAGTGGTGGGTGGCACGGTAGCACAGTGGTGGGCAGCACGGTAGCACAGTGGGGGCGGCACGGTAGCACAGTGGTGGGTAGCACGGTAGCACAGTGGTGGGCTGCACGATAACACAGTGGTGGGTGGCACAGTAGCACAGTGGTGGGCAGCACGGTAGCACAGTGGGGGACGGCGCGGTAGCACAGTGGGGGACGGCACGGTAGCACAGTGGGGGACGGCACGGTAGCACAGTGGAGGATGGCACGGTAGCACAGTGGTGTGCTAGCACGGTAGCACAGTGGGGGACGGCACGGTAGCACAGTGGGGACGGCACAGTAGCACAGTGGGGACGGCACGGTAGCACAGTGGGGGGCAGTACGGTAGCACAGTGGTGTGCAGCACGGTAGCACAGTGGGGGACGGCACGGTAGCACAGTGGTGTGCTAGCACGGTAGCACAGTGGGGGACGGCACGGTAGCACAGTGGTGGGTGGCACGGTAGCACAGTGGGGGACGTCACGGTAGCACAGTGGTGGGTGGCACGGTAGCACAGTGGGGGGGCACGGTAGCACAATGGAGGACGGCACAGTAGCACAGTGGTGGGGGGCACGGTAGCACAGTGGGGGACGGCACGGTACCACAGTGGTGGGTGGCACGGTAGCACAGTGGTGGACGGCACGGTAGGTCAGTGGGGGACGTCACGGTAGCACAGTGGTGGGTGGCACAGCAGCACAGTGGTGGGCAGCACGGTAGCACAGTGGGGGACGTCATGGTAGCACAGTGGTGGGTGGCACAGCAGCACAGTGGTGGGCAGCACGGCAGCGCAGTGGGGGACGGCACGGTACCACAGAGGTGGGTGGCACGGTAGCACAGTGGGGGGCAGTACGGTAGCACAGTGGTGGGCGGCACGGTAGCACAGTGGTGGGCGGCACGGTAGCACAGTGGTGGGTGGTACGGTAGCACAGTGGTGGATGGCACGGTAGCACAGTGGTGGGCAGCATGGTAGCACAGTGGAGGACGGCACGGTAGCACAGTGGTGGGTGGCACGGTAGCACAGTGGTGGGTGGTACGGTAGCACAGTGGTGGGTGGCACAGTAGCACAGTGGTGGGTGGTACGGTAGCACAGTGGTGGGTGGTACGGTAGCACAGTGGTGGGCGGCACGGTAGCACAGTGGTGGGTGGCACGGTAGCACAGTGGTGGGCAGCATGGTAGCACAGTGGAGGACGGCACGGTAGCACAGTGGTGGGTGGTACGGTAGCACAGTGGGGGACGGCACGGTCGCACAGTGGTGGGTGGCACGGTAGCACAGTGGTGGATGGCACGGTAGCACAGTGGTGGGTGGCACGGTAGCACAGTGGTGGATGGCACGGTAGCACAGTGGTGGGCAGCACGGTAGCACAGTGGTGGGTGGCACGGAAGCACAGTGGTGGACGGCACGGTAGCACAGTGGAGGATGGCACGGTAGCACAGTGGAGGATGGCACGGTAGCACAGTGGTGGGTGGCACGGTAGCACAGTGGGGAACGTCACGGTAGCACAGTGGTGGACGGCACAGTAGCACAGTGGAGGATGGCACGGTAGCACAGTGGGGAACGGCACGGTAGCACAGTGGAGGATGGCACGGCAGCACAGTGGTGGGCGGCACGGTAGCACAGTGGAGGATGGCACGGTAGCACAGTGGTGGGCAGCACGGTAGCACAGTGGGGGACGGCACGGTAGCACAGTGGGGGACGGCACGGTACCACAGTGGTGGGTAGCACGGTAGCACAGTGGTGGGCTGCACGGTAACACAGTGGTGGGTGGCACAGTAGCACAGTGGTGGGCTGCACGGTAACACAGTGGTGGATGGCATGGTAGCACAGTGGGGGACGGCACGGTAGCACAGTGGGGGACGGCACGGTAGCACAGTGGGGGGACGGCACGGTAGCACAGTGGGGACGGCACAGTAGCACAGTGGGGGACGGCACGGTAGCACAGTGGTGTGCAGCACGGTAGCACAGTGGGGGACGGCACGGTAGCACAGTGGTGTGCTAGCACGGTAGCACAGTGGGGGACGGCACGGTAGCACAGTGGTGGGTGGCACGGTAGCACAGTGGGGGACGGCACGGTAGCACAGTGGTGGGTGGCACAGTAGCACAGTGGAGGACGGCACGGTAGCACAGTGGTGAGCGGCACGGTAGCACAATGGTGGGCAGCACGGTAGCACAGTGGTGGGCGGCACGGTAGAACAGTGGTGGGTGGCACGGTAGCACAATGGTGGGCAGCACGGTAGCACAGTGGTGGGCAGCATGGTAGCACAGTGGTGGGTGGCACGGTAGCACAGTGGTGGGCTGCACGGTAGCACAGTGGGGGACGGCACGGTAGCACAGTGGTGGGTGGCACGGTAGCACAGTGGTGGGCTGCACGGTAGCACAGTGGTGGGTGGCACAGTAGCACAGTGGTGGGCAGCATGGTAGCACAGTGGTGGGCAGCACGGTAGCACAGTGGGGGACGGCACGGTAGCACAGTAGAGGATGGAACGGTAGCACAGTGGGGGACGGCACGGTAGCACAGTGGGGGACAGCACGGTAGCACAGTGGTGGGTGGCACGGTAGCACAGTGGGGGACAGCACGGTAGCACAGTGGGGGACGGCACGGTAGCACAGTGGTGGGTGGCACGGTAGCACAGTGGTGGGCAGCACGGTAGCACAGTGGGGGCGGCACGGTAGCACAGTGGTGGGTAGCACGGTAGCACAGTGGTGGGCTGCACGATAACACAGTGGTGGGTGGCACAGTAGCACAGTGGTGGGCAGCACGGTAGCACAGTGGGGGACGGCGCGGTAGCACAGTGGGGGACGGCACGGTAGCACAGTGGGGGACGGCACGGTAGCACAGTGGAGGATGGCACGGTAGCACAGTGGTGTGCTAGCACGGTAGCACAGTGGGGGACGGCACGGTAGCACAGTGGGGACGGCACAGTAGCACAGTGGGGACGGCACGGTAGCACAGTGGGGGGCAGTACGGTAGCACAGTGGTGTGCAGCACGGTAGCACAGTGGGGGACGGCACGGTAGCACAGTGGTGTGCTAGCACGGTAGCACAGTGGGGGACGGCACGGTAGCACAGTGGTGGGTGGCACGGTAGCACAGTGGGGGACGTCACGGTAGCACAGTGGTGGGTGGCACGGTAGCACAGTGGGGGGGCACGGTAGCACAATGGAGGACGGCACAGTAGCACAGTGGTGGGGGGCACGGTAGCACAGTGGGGGACGGCACGGTACCACAGTGGTGGGTGGCACGGTAGCACAGTGGTGGACGGCACGGTAGGTCAGTGGGGGACGTCACGGTAGCACAGTGGTGGGTGGCACAGCAGCACAGTGGTGGGCAGCACGGTAGCACAGTGGGGGACGTCATGGTAGCACAGTGGTGGGTGGCACAGCAGCACAGTGGTGGGCAGCACGGCAGCGCAGTGGGGGACGGCACGGTACCACAGAGGTGGGTGGCACGGTAGCACAGTGGGGGGCAGTACGGTAGCACAGTGGTGGGCGGCACGGTAGCACAGTGGTGGGCGGCACGGTAGCACAGTGGTGGGTGGTACGGTAGCACAGTGGTGGATGGCACGGTAGCACAGTGGTGGGCAGCATGGTAGCACAGTGGAGGACGGCACGGTAGCACAGTGGTGGGTGGCACGGTAGCACAGTGGTGGGTGGTACGGTAGCACAGTGGTGGGTGGCACAGTAGCACAGTGGTGGGTGGTACGGTAGCACAGTGGTGGGTGGTACGGTAGCACAGTGGTGGGCGGCACGGTAGCACAGTGGTGGGTGGCACGGTAGCACAGTGGTGGGCAGCATGGTAGCACAGTGGAGGACGGCACGGTAGCACAGTGGTGGGTGGTACGGTAGCACAGTGGGGGACGGCACGGTCGCACAGTGGTGGGTGGCACGGTAGCACAGTGGTGGATGGCACGGTAGCACAGTGGTGGGTGGCACGGTAGCACAGTGGTGGATGGCACGGTAGCACAGTGGTGGGCAGCACGGTAGCACAGTGGTGGGTGGCACGGAAGCACAGTGGTGGACGGCACGGTAGCACAGTGGAGGATGGCACGGTAGCACAGTGGAGGATGGCACGGTAGCACAGTGGTGGGTGGCACGGTAGCACAGTGGGGAACGTCACGGTAGCACAGTGGTGGACGGCACAGTAGCACAGTGGAGGATGGCACGGTAGCACAGTGGGGAACGGCACGGTAGCACAGTGGAGGATGGCACGGCAGCACAGTGGTGGGCGGCACGGTTGCACAGTGGAGGATGGCACGGTAGCACAGTGGTGGATGGCACGGCAGCACAGTGGTGGGCGGCACGGTAGCACAGTGGGGGACGTCACGGTAGCACAGTGGTGGGTGGCACAGCAGCACAGTGGTGGGCAGCACGGCAGCGCAGTGGTGGGAGGCACGGTAGCACAGTGGAGGATAGCACAGTAGCACAGTGGGGGACGGCACGGTAGCACAGTGGTGGATGGCACGGTAGCACAGTGGTGGGCGGCACGGTAGCACAGTGGTGGGTGGTACGGTAGCACAGCGGGGGACAGCACAGTAGCACAGTGGTGGGTGGTACGGTAGCACAGTGGTGGATGGCACGGTAGCACAGTGGTGGGTGGTACGGTAGCACAGTGGTGGACGGCACGGTAGCACAGTGGTGGACGGCACGGTAGCACAGTGGTGGATGGCACGGTAGCACAGTGGTGGGGGGTACGGTAGCACAGTGGGGGACGGCACGGTACCACAGTGGAGGATGGGACGGTAGCACAGTGGTGGGCGGCACGGTAGCACAGTGGAGGATGGCACGGTAGCACAGTGGGGAACGGCACGGTAGCACAGTGGTGGACGGCACGGTAGCACAGTGGGGGACGGCACGGTAGCACAGTGGTGGGCAGCACGGTAGCACAGTGGTGGGAAGCACGGTAGCACAGTGGGGGACGGCACGGTAGCACAGTGGTGGGCAGCACGGTAGCACAGTCGTGGGAAGCACGGTAGCACAGTGGTGGGCGGCACGGTAGCACAGTGGAGGGCGGCACGGTAGCACAGTGGGGAACGGCACGGTAGCACAGTGGGGAACGGCACGGTAGCACAGTGGGGAACGGCACGGTAGCACAGTGGTGGGTGGCACGGTAGCACAGTGGTGGGTGGCACGGTAGCACAGTGGTGGGCGGCACGGTAGCACAGTGGGGGGTGGCACAGTAGCACAGTGGAGGATGGCACGGTAACACAGTGGGGGACGGCACGGTAGCACAGTGGTGGGTTGCACGGTAGCACAGTGGAGGATGGCACGGTAGCACAGTGGGGGATGGCACGGTAGCACAGTGGTGGGTGGCACCGTAGCACAGTGGAGGATGGCACGGTAGCACAGTGGAGGATGGCATGGTAGCACAGTGGTGGGTGGCACGGTAGCACAGTGGGGGACGGCACAGTAACACAGTGGGGGACGGCACGGTAGCACAGTGGGGGACGGTACGGTAGCACAGTGGGAGACGGCACAGTAGCACAGTGGTGGGTGGCACGGTAGCACAGTGGAGGATGGCACGGTAGCACAGTGGAGGATGGCACGGTAGCACAGTGGTGGGTGGCACCGTAGCACAGTGGAGGATGGCACGGTAGCACAGTGGAGGATGGCATGGTAGCACAGTGGTGGGTGGCACGGTAGCACAGTGGGGGATGGCACAGTAACACAGTGGGGGACGGCACGGTAGCACTGTGGGGGACGGTACGGAAGCACAGTGGAGGATGGCACGGTAGCACAGTGGGGGACGGCACGGTAGCACAGTGGTGGGCGGCACAGTGGTGGGTGGCACGGTAGCACAGTGGGGATGTCACGGTAGCATAGTGGGGGACGGCACGGTAGCACAGTGGTGGGCGGCACGGTAGCACAGTGGGGGACGGCACGGTAGCACAGTGGTGGGTGGCACGGTAGCACAATGGTGGGCGGCACAGTTGCACAGTGGTGGGCGGCACGGTAGCACAGTGGGGGTAAGCACGGTAGCAAAGTGGGGCACAGCACGGTAGCACAGTGGGGGACAGCACGGTAGCACAGTGGGGGGTGGCACGGTAGCACAGTGGGGGACGGCACGGTAGCACAGTGGTGGGCGGTACGGTAGCACAGTGGTGGGCAGCACGGTAGCACAGTGGTGGGCAGCACGGTAGCACAGTGGGGGACAGCACGGTAGCACAGTGGTGGGTGGTACGGTAGCACAGTGGGGGACGGCACGGTAGCACAGTGGGGGATGGCACGGTAGCACAGTGGGGGACGGCACGGTAGCACAGTGGTGGGCGGCACGGTAGCACAGTGGTGGACGGCACGGTAGCACAGTGGGGGACGGCACGGTAGCACAGTGGGGGACGGCACGGTAGCACAGTGGTGGGCGGCACGGTAGCACAGTGGTGGACGGCACGGTAGCACAGTGGTGGGCGGCACGGTAGCACAGTGGTGGACGGCACGGTAGCACAGTGGAGGATGGCACGGTAGCACAGTGGAGGATGGCACGGTAGCACAGTGGTGGATGGCATGGTAGCACAGTGGGGGACGGCACGTGAGCACAGTGGGGGACGTCATGGTAGCACAGTGGTGGGCAGCACGGTAGCACAGTGGTGGGCAGCACGGTAGCACAGTGGTGGGCGGCACGGTAGCACAGTGGTGGGCAGCACGGTAGCACAGTGGTGGGCAGCACGGTAGCACAGTGGTGGGCAGCACGGTAGCACAGTGGTGGGCGGCACGGTAGCACAGTGGTGGGCAGCACGGTAGCACAGTGGGGGACGGCACGGTAGCACAGTGGTGGGCAGCACGGTAGCACAGTGGTGGGCAGCACGGTAGCACAGTGGTGGGCGGCACGGTAGCACAGTGGTGGGCAGCACGGTAGCACAGTGGTGGGCAGCACGGTAGCACAGTGGTGGGCAGCACGGTAGCACAGTGGTGGGCGGCACGGTAGCACAGTGGTGGGCAGCACGGTAGCACAGTGGGGGACGGCACGGTAGCACAGTGGTGGGCAGCACGGCAGCACAGTGGTGGGCGGCACGGTAGCACAGTTTGGACGGCACGGTAGCACAGTGGTGGGCGGCACGGTAGCACAGTGGTGGATGGCACGGTAGCACAGTGGGGGGCAGCACGGTAGCACTGTGGTGGGTGGCACAGCAGCACAGTGGTGGGCGGGACGGTAGCACAGTGGTGGGTGGCACGGTAGCACAGTGGGGGACGGCACGGTAGCACAGTGGTGGGTGGCACGGTAGCACAGTGGTGGGTGGCACGGTAGCACAGTGGGGGACGGCACGGTAGTACAGTGGTGGGCAGCACGGTAGCACAGTGGGGGTCGGCACGGTAGCACAGTGGTGGGCGGCACGGTAGCACAGTGGTGGGTGGTACGGTAGCACAGTGGTGGGTGGTACGGTAGCACAGTGGTGGGCGGCACGGTAGCACAGTGGAGGACTGCACGGTAGCACAGTGGGGGACGTCACGGTAGCACAGTGGGGGACGTCACGGTAGCACAGTGGTGGGCGGCACGGTAGCACAGTGGAGGACTGCACGGTAGCACAGTGGGGGACGTCACGGTAGCACAGTGGGGGACGTCACGGTAGCACAGTGGGGGACAGCAAGGTAGCACAGTGGAGGATGGCAGGGTAGCACAGTGGTGGGCGGCACGGTAGCACAGTGGGGGACAGCACGGTAGCACAGTGGTGGGCGGCACGGTAGCACAGTGGGGGACAGCAAGGTAGCACAGTGGGGGACAGCACGGTAGCACAGTGGTGGGCGGCACGGTAGCACAGTGGGGGACAGCACGGTAGCACAGTGGTGGGCGGCACGGTAGCACAGTGGTGGGCGGCACGGTAGCACAGTGGGGGACAGCACGGTAGCACAGTGGGGGACAGCATGGTAGCACAGTGGACGATGGCACGGTAGCACAGTGGAGGATGGCACAGTAGCACAGTGGTGGGCGGCACGGTAGCACAGTGGGGGACGTTACGGCAGCACAGTGGTGGGCGGCACGGTAGCACAGTGGGGGACGGCACGGTAGCACAGTGGTGGGCGGCACGGTAGCACAGTGGAGGATGGCACGGTAGCACAGTGGTGGGCAGCACGGTAGCACAGTGGTGGGTGGCACGGTAGCACAGTGGTGGGTGGCACAGCAGCACAGTGGTGGGCGGCACAGTAGCACAGTGGGGGACGTCACGGCAGCACAGTGGGGGACGGCACGGTAGCACAGTGGGGGACGGTACGGTAGCACAGTGGGGGATGGCACGGTAGCACAGTGGTGGGCAGCACGGTAGCACAGTGGGGGACGGCACGGTAGCACAGTGGTGGGCGGCACGGTAGCACAGTGGGGGATGGCACGGTAGCACAGTGGGGGACGGCACGGTAGCACAGTGTTGGGCGGCACGGTAGCACAGTGGAGGATGGCACGGTAGCACAGTGGTGGGCAGCACGGTAGCACAGTGGTGGGCGTCACGGTAGCACAGTGGTGGGAGGCATGATAGCACAGTGGTGGGTGGCACAGCAGCACAGTGGTGGGAGGCACGGTATCACAGTGGTGGGAGGCACGGTAGCACTGTGGAGGATAGCACGGTAGCACAGTGGTGGGCGGCACGGTAGCACAGTGGGGGACGGCACGGTAGCACAGTGTGGACAGCACGGTAGCACAGTGGAGGATAGCACGGTAGCACAGTGGTGGGCGGCACGGTAGCACAGTGGTGGGCGGCACGGTAGCACAGTGGGGGACGGCACGGTAGCACAGTGGAGGATGGCACGGTAGCACAGTGGGGGACGGCACGGTAGCACAGTGGGGGACGGCACGGTAGCACAGTGGGGGACGTCACGGTAGCACAGTGGTGGGCAGCAAAGTAGCACAGTGGAGGATGGCACGGTAGCACAGTGGGGGACGGTACGGTAGCACAGTGGTGGGTGGCACAGTAGCACAGTGGGGGACGGCACGGTAGCACAGTGGGGGACGGTACGGTAGCACAGTGGAGGATGGCACGGTAGCACAGTGGAGGATGGCACGGTAGCACAGTGGGGGACGTCACGGCAGCACAGTGGGGGACGGCACAGTAGCACAGTGGAGGATGGCACGGTAGCACAGTGAAGGATGGCACGGTAGCACAGTAGAGGATGGCATGGTAGCACAGTGGGGGACGGTACGGTAGCACAGTGGGGGACGGTACGGTAGCACAGTCGGGGACGTCACGGCAGCACAGTGGGGGACGGCACGGTAGCACAGTGGGGAACGGCACGGTAGCACAGTGGGGGACGGTACGATCGCACAGTCGGGGACGTCACGGCAGCACAGTGGGGGACGACACGGCAGCACAGTGGGGGACGACACGGCAGCACAGTGGGGGACGACACGGTAGCACAGTGGGGGACGGTACGGTAGCACAGTCGGGGACGTCACGGCAGCACAGTGGGGGACGGCACGGTAGCACAGTGGAGGATGGCACGGTAGCACAGTGGGGGACGGCACGGTAGCACAGTGGGGGACGGCACGGTAGCACAGTGGTGGGCGGCACGGTAGCACAGTGGTGGACGACACGGTAGCACAGTGGGGGACGTCACGGTAGCACAGTGGGGGACGGTACGGTAGCACAGTGGTGGGCGGCACAGTAGCACAGTGGTGGGCGGCACAGCAGCACAGTGGTGGGCGGCACAATAGCACAGTGGTGGGCGGCACGGTAGCACAGTGGGGGACGTCACGGCAGCACAGTGGGGGACGGTACGGTAGCACAGTGGTGGGCGGCACGGTAGCACAGTGGGGGACGTCACGTCAGCACAGTGGTGGGCGGCACAGTAGCACAGTGGTGGGCGGCACAGTAGCACAGTGGGGGACGGTACGGTAGCACAGTGGTGGGCGGCACAATAGCACAGTGGTGGGCGGCACAGTAGCACAGTGGGGGGCGGCACGGTAGCACAGTGGTGGGCGGCACGGTAGCACAGTGGTGGGTGGCACAGTAGCACAGTGGTGGGCAGCACGGTAGCACAGTGGTGGATGGCACGGTAGCACAGTGGGGGACAGCACGGTAGCACAGTGGTGGGCGGCACGGTAGCACAGTGGGGGACGTCACGGTAGCACAGTGGAGGATGGCACGGTAGCACAGTGGGGGACGGTACGGTAGCACAGTGGTGGGTGGCACAGTAGCACAGTGGGGGACGGCACGGTAGCACAGTGGGGGACGGTACGGTAGCACAGTGGAGGATGGCACGGTAGCACAGTGGAGGATGGCACGGTAGCACAGTGGTGGGTGGCACAGTAGCACAGTGGAGGATGGCACGGTAGCACAGTGGGAGACGTCACGGCAGCACAGTGGGGGACGGCACAGTAGCACAGTGGAGGATGGCACGGTAGCACAGGGGAGGATGGCACGGTAGCACAGTGGGGGACGTCACGGTAGCACAGTGGGGGACGTCACGGTAGCACAGTGGACGATGGCATGGTAGCACAGTGGGGGACGGTACTGTAGCACAGTGGGGGACGGCACGGTAGCACAGTGGGGGACGGTACGGTCGCACAGTCGGGGACGTCACGGCAGCACAGTGGGGGACGGCACGGTAGCACAGTGGGGGCGACACGGTAGCACAGTGGGGGACGACACGGTAGCACAGTGGGGGACGGTACGGTAGCACAGTGGTGGGCGGCACCGTAGCACAGTGGTGGGCGGTACAGTAGCACAGTGGTGGGCGGCACGGTAGCACAGTGGTAGGCGGCACGGTAGCACAGTGGGGGACGTCACCGCAGCACAGTGGGGGACGGTACGGTAGCACAGTGGTGGGCGGCACGGTAGCACAGTGGGGGACGTCACGGCAGCACAGTGGTGGGCGGCACAGTAGCACAGTGGTGGGCGGCACAGTAGCACAGTGGGGGACGGTACGGTAGCACAGTGGGGGACGTCACGGCAGCACAGTGGGGGACGGTACGGTAGCACAGTGGGGGACAGCACGGTAGCTCAGTGGTGGGCGGCACGGTAGCACAGTGGGGGACGTCACGGTAGCACAGTGGAGGATGGCACGGTAGCACAGTGGGGGACGGTACGGTAGCACAGTGGTGGGTGGCACAGTAGCACAGTGGGGGACGGCACGGTAGCACAGTGGGGGACGGTACGGAGGCACAGTGGAGGATGGCACGGTAGCACAGTGGAGGATGGCACGGTAGCACAGTGGTGAGTGGCACAGTAGCACAGTGGAGGATGGCACGGTAGCACAGTGGGAGACGTCACAGCAGCACAGTGGGGCACGGCACAGTAGCACAGTGGAGGATGGCACGGTAGCACAGGGGAGGATGGCACGGTAGCACAGTGGGGGACGTCACGGTAGCACAGTGGGGGACGTCACGGTAGCACAGTGGACGATGGCATGGTAGCACAGTGGGGGACGGTACTGTAGCACAGTGGGGGACGGCACGGTAGCACAGTGGGGGACGGTACGGTCGCACAGTCGGGGACGTCACGGCAGCACAGTGGGGGACGGCACGGTAGCACAGTGGGGGACGACACGGTAGCACAGTGGGGGACGACACGGTAGCACAGTGGGGGACGGTACGGTAGCACAGTCGGGGACGTCACGGCAGCACAGTGGGGGACGGCACGGTAGCACAGTGGTGGATGGCACGGTAGCACAGTGGGGGACGGCACGGTAGCACAGTGGGGGACGGCATGGTAGCACAGTGGTGGGCGGCACGGTAGCACAGTGGGGGACGACACGGTAGCACAGTGGGGGACGTCACGGTAGCACAGTGGGGGACGGTACGGTAGCACAGTGGTGGGTGGCACCGTAGCACAGTGGTGGGCGGCACAGTAGCACAGTGGTGGGCGGCACGGTAGCACAGTGGTAGGCGGCACGGTAGCACAGTGGGGGACGTCACCGCAGCACAGTGGGGGACGGTACGGTAGCACAGTGGTGGGCGGCACGGTAGCACAGTGGGGGACGTCACGGCAGCACAGTGGTGGGCGGCACAGTAGCACAGTGGTGGGCGGCACAGTAGCACAGTGGGGGACGGTACGGTAGCACAGTGGGGGACGTCACGGCAGCACAGTGGGGGACGGTACGGTAGCACAGTGGTGGGCGGCACAGTAGCACAGTGGTGGGCGGCACAGTAGCACAGTGGGGGACGGCACGGTAGCACAGTGGTGGGCGGCACGGTAGCACAGTGGTGGGTGGCACAGTAGCACAGTGGTGGGCAGCACGGTAGCACAGTGGTGGATGGCACGGTAGCACAGTGGGGGACAGCACGGTAGCACAGTGGTGGGCGGCACGGTAGCACAGTGGTGGGTGGCACGGTAGCACAGTGTGGACAGCACGGTAGCACAGTGGGGAACGGCACAGTAGCACAGTGGTGGGCGGCACAGTAGCACAGTGGTGGGCGGCACAGTAGCACAGTGGGGGACGGCACGGTAGCACAGTGGGGGACGGTACGGTAGCACAGTGGGGAACGGCACGGTAGCACAGTGGTGGGCGGCACAGTAGCACAGTGGGGAACGGCACAGTAGCACAGTGGTGGGCGGCACAGTAGCACAGTGGTGGGCGGCACAGTAGCACAGTGGGGGACGGCACGGTAGCACAGTGGGGGACAGCACGGTAGCGCAGTGGGGGACGGCACGGTAGCACAGTGGGGGATGTCACGGCAGCACAGTGGGGGACGGTACGGTAGCACAGTGGGGGACGGCACGGTAGCACAGTGGTGGACGGCACGGTAGCACAGTGGTGGACGGCACGGTAGCACAGTGGGGGACGGTACGGTAGCACAGTGGGGAACGGCACGGTAGCACAGTGGTGGGCGGCACAGTAGCACAGTGGTGGGCGTCACAGTAGCACAGTGGTGGGTGGCACAGTAGCACAGTGGTGGGCGGCACAGTAGCACAGTGGTGGGCGGCACGGTAGCACAGTGGTGGGTGGCACGGTAGCACAATGGTGGGCGGCACAGTTGCACAGTGGTGGGCGGCACGGTAGCACAGTGGGGGTAAGCACGGTAGCACAGTGGGGGACGGTACGGTAGCACAGTGGGGGACAGCACGATAGCACAGTGGTGGGTGGCACGGTAGCGCAGTGGGGGACAGCACGGTAGCACAGTGGTGGGCGGCACGGTAGCACAGTGGTGGACGGAACGGTAGCGCAGTGGGGGACGGTACGGTAGCACAGTGGGGGACGGTACGGTAGCACAGTGGGGGACAGCACGGTAGCGCAGTGGGGGACGGCACGGTAGCACAGTGGGGGATGTCACGGCAGCACAGTGGGGGACGGTACGGTAGCACAGTGGGGGACGGCACAGTAGCACAGTGGTGGACGGCACGGTAGCACAATGGTGGGCGGCACAGTTGCACAGTGGTGGGCGGCACGGTAGCACAGTGGGGGTAAGCACGGTAGCACAGTGGGGGACGGTACGGTAGCACAGTGGGGGACAGCACGATAGCACAGTGGTGGGTGGCACGGTAGCGCAGTGGGGGACAGCACGGTAGCACAGTGGTGGGCGGCACGTTAGCACAGTGGTGGACGGAACGGTAGCGCAGTGGGGGACGGTACGGTAGCACAGTGGGGGACGGTACGGTAGCACAGTGGGGGACAGCACGGTAGCGCAGTGGGGGACGGCACGGTAGCACAGTGGGGGATGTCACGGCAGCACAGTGGGGGACGGTACGGTAGCACAGTGGGGGACGGCACGGTAGCACAGTGGTGGACGGCACGGTAGCACAGTGGTGGACGGCACGGTAGCACAGTGGGGGACGGTACGGTAGCACAGTGGGGAACGGCATGGTAGCACAGTGGTGGGCGGCACAGTAGCACAGTGGTGGACGGCACAGTAGCACAGTGGGGGACGTCACGGCAGCACAGTGGTGGACGGCACGGTAGCACAGTGGGGGACGGTACGGTAGCACAGTGGTGGGCGGCACAGTAGCACAGTGGTGGACGGCACGGTAGCACAGTGGGGGACGGTACGGTAGCACAGTGGTGGGCGGCACAGTAGCACAGTGGTGGACGGCACGGTAGCACAGTGGTGGACGGCACGGTAGCACAGTGGTGGACGTCACGGCAGCACAGTGGGGGACGGTACGGTAGCACAGTGGGGGACGGTACGGTAGCACAGTGGTGGGTGGTACAGTAGCACAGTGGTGGGCGGCACGGTAGCACAGTGGGGGACGGCACGGTAGCACAGTGGGGGACGTCACGGCAGCACAGTGGGGGACGGTACGGTAGCACAGTGGTGGGCAGCACAGTAGCACAGTGGTGGGCGGCACGGTAGCACAGTGGGGGACGTCACGGCAGCACAGTGGGGGACGTCACGGCAGCACAGTGGGGGACGGTACGGTAGCACAGTGGTGGGCGGCACAGTAGCACAGTGGGGGACGGAACGGTAGCACAGTGGGGAACGGCACGGTAGCACAGTGGGGAACGGCACGGTAGCACAGTGTGGACAGCACGGTAGCACAGTGGTGGGCGGCACGGTAGCACAGTGGTGGGTGGCACGGTAGCACAGTGGGGGACAGCACGGTAGCACAGTGGTGGGCGGCACAGTAGCACAGTGGTGGACGGCACAGTAGCACAGTGGGGGACGTCACGGCAGCACAGTGGTGGACGGCACGGTAGCACAGTGGGGGACGGTACGGTAGCACAGTGGTGGTCGGCACAGTAGCACAGTGGTGGACGGCACGGTAGCACAGTGGTGGACGGCACGGTAGCACAGTGGTGGGTGGCACGGTAGCACAGTGGTGGGTGGCACGGTAGCACAGTGGGGGACGGTACGGTAGCACAGTGGTGGACGTCACGGCAGCACAGTGGGGGACGGTACGGTAGCACAGTGGGGGACGGTACGGTAGCACAGTGGTGGGTGGTACGGTAGCACAGTGGTGGGCGGCACGGTAGCACAGTGGGGGACGGCACGGTAGCACAGTGGGGGACGTCACGGCAGCACAGTGGGGGACGGTACGGTAGCACAGTGGTGGGCAGCACAGTAGCACAGTGGTGGGCGGCACGGTAGCACAGTGGTGGGCAGCACAGTAGCACAGTGGGGGACGGTACGGTAGCACAGTGGTGGGCGGCACAGTAGCACAGTGGGGGACGGAACGGTAGCACAGTGGGGAACGGCACGGTAGCACAGTGGGGAACGGCACGGTAGCACAGTGTGGACAGCACGGTAGCACAGTGGTGGGCGGCACGGTAGCACAGTGGTGGGTGGCACGGTAGCACAGTGGGGGACAGCACGGTAGCACAGTGTGGACAGCACGGTAGCACAGTGGGGGACGGCACAGTAGCACAGTGGTGGTTGGCACGGTAGCACAGTGGTGGATGGCACGGTAGCACAGTGTGGACAGCACGGTAGCACAGTGGTGGTTGGCACGGTAGCACAGTGGTGGATGGCACGGTAGCACAGTGTGGACAGCACGGTAGCACAGTGGGGGACGGCACGGTAGCACAGTGGGGGACGGCACGGTAGCCCAGTGATGGGCGGCACGGTAGCACAGTGGGGAACGGCACGGTAGCACAGTGTGGACAGCACGGTAGCACAGTGGGGGACGGCACGGTAGCACAGTATGAACAGCACGGTAGCACAGTGATGGGCGGCACGGTAGCACAGTGGGGGACAGCACGGTAGCACAGTGGGGGACGTCACGGCAGCACAGTGGGGAACGGCATGGTAGCACAGTGGGGGACGGCACGGTAGCACAGTGGGGGACGGCACGGTAGCACAGTGTGAACAGCACGGTAGCACAGTGATGGGCGGCACGGTAGCACAGTGGGGGACAGCACGGTAGCACAGTGGTGGGCGGCACGGTAGCACAGTGGTGGGTGGCACGGTAGCACAGTGGAGGATGGCACGGTAGCACAGTGGTGGGCGGCACGGTAGCACAGTGGTGGGCGGCACGGTAGCACAGTGGAGGGTGGCATGGTAGCACAGTGGTGGGCGGCACGGTAGCACAGTGGTGGGTGGCACAGTAGCACAGTGGAGGATGGCACGGCAGCACAGTGGGGAACGGCACGGTAGCACAGTGGTGGGCGGCACGGTAGCACAGTGGTGGGTGGCACGGTAGCACAGTGGAGGATGGCACGGTAGCACAGTGGTGGGCGGCACGGTAGCACAGTGGTGGGCGGCACGGTAGCACAGTGGAGGATGGCACGGTAGCACAGTGGTGGGCGGCACAGTAGCACAGTGGTGGGTGGCACGGTAACACAGTGGGGAACGGCACGGTAGCACAGTGGGAAACGGCACGGTAGCACAGTGGTGGGCGGCACGGTAGCACAGTGGTGGGTGGCACGGTAGCACAGTGGAGGATGGCACGGTAGCACAGTGGTGGGTGGCACGGTAGCACAGTGGTGGGCGGCACGGTAGCACAGTGGAGGATGGCACGGTAGCACAGTGGTGGGCGGCACAGTAGCACAGTGGTGGGTGGCACGGTAACACAGTGGGGAACGGCACGGTAGCACAGTGGTGGACGGCACGGTAGCACAGTGGGGGACGGCACGGTAGCACAGTGGGGGACGGCACAGTAGCACAGTGGGGAACGGCACGGTAGCACAGTGGTGGGCGGCACAGTAGCACAGTGGTGGGCGGCACGGTAGCACAGTGGAGGATGGTACGGAAGCACAGTGGTGGGCGGCACGGTAGCACAGTGGAGGATGGCACGGTAGCACAGTGGTGGGCGGCACGGTAGCACAGTGGAGGATGGCACGGTAGCACAGTGGAGGATGGCACGGTAGCACAGTGGTGGGCGGCACGGTAGCACAGTGGAGGATGGCACGGTAGCACAGTGGAGGATGGCACGGTCGCACATTGGGGGACGGCACGGTACCACAGTGGTGGGTGGCACGGTAGCACAGTGGGGGACAGCACGGTAGCACAGTGGGGGACGGCACGGTAGCACAGTGGGGGACGGCACAGTAGCACAGTGGGGGACGGCACAGTAGCACAGTGGGGAACGGCACGGTAGCACAGTGGTGGGCGGCACAGTAGCACAGTGGTGGGCGGCACGGTAGCACAGTGGAGGATGGTACGGTAGCACAGTGGTGGGCGGCACGGTAGCACAGTGGAGGATGGCACGGTAGCACAGTGGTGGGCGGCACGGTAGCACAGTGGAGGATGGCACGGTAGCACAGTGGAGGATGGCACGGTAGCACAGTGGTGGGCGGCACGGTAGCACAGTGGAGGATGGCACGGTAGCACAGTGGAGGATGGCACGGTCGCACATTGGGGGACGGCACGGTACCACAGTGGTGGGTGGCACGGTAGCACAGTGGGGGACAGCACGGTAGCACAGTGGGGGACGGCACGGTAGCACAGTGGTGGGCGGCACGGTAGCACAGTGGTGGGCGGCACGGTAGCACAGTGGGGGACGTCACGGCAGCACAGTGGGGGACGGCACGGTAGCACAGTGGTGGGCGGCACGGTAGCACAGTGGGGGACGACACGGTAGCACAGTGGGGGACGACACGGTAGCACAGTGGGGGACGTCACGGTAGCACAGTGGGGGATGGCACGGTAGCACAGTGGGGGACGTCACGGTAGCACAGTGGTGGGCGGCACGGTAGCACAGTAGTGGGCGGCACGGTAGCACAGTGGAGGGTGGCATGGTAGCACAGTGGTGGGCGGCACGGTAGCACAGTGGTGGGTGGCACAGTAGCACAGTGGAGGATGGCACGGCAGCACAGTGGGGAACGGCACGGTAGCACAGTGGTGGGCGGCACGGTAGCACAGTGGTGGGTGGCACGGTAGCACAGTGGAGGATGGCACGGTAGCACAGTGGTGGGCGGCACGGTAGCACAGTGGTGGGCGGCACGGTAGCACAGTGGAGGATGGCACGGTAGCACAGTGGTGGGCGGCACAGTAGCACAGTGGTGGGTGGCACGGTAACACAGTGGGGAACGGCACGGTAGCACAGTGGGAAACGGCACGGTAGCACAGTGGTGGGCGGCACGGTAGCACAGTGGTGGGTGGCACGGTAGCACAGTGGAGGATGGCACGGTAGCACAGTGGTGGGTGGCACGGTAGCACAGTGGTGGGCGGCACGGTAGCACAGTGGAGGATGGCACGGTAGCACAGTGGTGGGCGGCACAGTAGCACAGTGGTGGGTGGCACGGTAACACAGTGGGGAACGGCACGGTAGCACAGTGGTGGACGGCACGGTAGCACAGTGGGGGACGGCACGGTAGCACAGTGGGGGACGGCACAGTAGCACAGTGGGGAACGGCACGGTAGCACAGTGGTGGGCGGCACAGTAGCACAGTGGTGGGCGGCACGGTAGCACAGTGGAGGATGGTACGGTAGCACAGTGGTGGGCGGCACGGTAGCACAGTGGAGGATGGCACGGTAGCACAGTGGTGGGCGGCACGGTAGCACAGTGGAGGATGGCACGGTAGCACAGTGGAGGATGGCACGGTAGCACAGTGGTGGGCGGCACGGTAGCACAGTGGAGGATGGCACGGTAGCACAGTGGAGGATGGCACGGTCGCACATTGGGGGACGGCACGGTACCACAGTGGTGGGTGGCACGGTAGCACAGTGGGGGACAGCACGGTAGCACAGTGGGGGACGGCACGGTAGCACAGTGGGGGACGGCACAGTAGCACAGTGGGGGACGGCACAGTAGCACAGTGGGGAACGGCACGGTAGCACAGTGGTGGGCGGCACAGTAGCACAGTGGTGGGCGGCACGGTAGCACAGTGGAGGATGGTACGGTAGCACAGTGGTGGGCGGCACGGTAGCACAGTGGAGGATGGCACGGTAGCACAGTGGTGGGCGGCACGGTAGCACAGTGGAGGATGGCACGGTAGCACAGTGGAGGATGGCACGGTAGCACAGTGGTGGGCGGCACGGTAGCACAGTGGAGGATGGCACGGTAGCACAGTGGAGGATGGCACGGTCGCACATTGGGGGACGGCACGGTAGCACAGTGGTGGGCGGCACGGTAGCACAGTGGGGGACGACACGGTAGCACAGTGGGGGACGACACGGTAGCACAGTGGGGGACGTCACGGTAGCACAGTGGGGGATGGCACGGTAGCACAGTGGGGGACGTCACGGTAGCACAGTGGGGGGCGGCACGGTAGCACAGTGGGGGACGACACGGTAGCACAGTGGGGGACGACACGGTAGCACAGTGGGGGACGTCACGGTAGCACAGTGGGGGACAGCACGGTAGCACAGTGGAGGACGGCACGGTAGCACAGTGGTGGGCGGCACGGTAGCACAGTGGGGGAAGACACGGTAGCACAGTGGGGGACGACACGGTAGCACAGTGGGGGACGTCACGGTAGCACTGTGGGGGGACGGTACGGTAGCACAGTGGTGGGCGGCACAGTAGCACAGTGGTGGGCGGCACAGTAGCACAGTGGTGGACGGCACGGTAGCACAGTGGTGGGTGGCACGGTAGCACAGTGGTGGGTGGCACGGTAGCACAGTGGGGGACGGTACGGTAGCACAGTGGGGGACGTCATGGCAGCACAGTGGGGGACGGTACGGTAGCACAGTGGGGGACGGTACGGTAGCACAGTGGTGGGTGGTACAGTAGCACAGTGGTGGGCGGCACGGTAGCACAGTGGGGGACGGCACGGTAGCACAGTGGGGGACGTCACGGCAGCACAGTGGGGGACGGTACGGTAGCACAGTGGTGGGCAGCACAGTAGCACAGTGGTGGGCGGCACGGTAGCACAGTGGGGGACGTCACGGCAGCACAGTGGGGGACGTCACGGCAGCACAGTGGGGGACGGTACGGTAGCACAGTGGTGGGCGGCACAGTAGCACAGTGGGGGACGGAACGGTAGCACAGTGGGGAACGGCACGGTAGCACAGTGGGGAACGGCACGGTAGCACAGTGTGGACAGCACGGTAGCACAGTGGTGGGCGGCACGGTAGCACAGTGGTGGGTGGCACGGTAGCACAGTGGGGGACAGCACGGTAGCACAGTGTGGACAGCACGGTAGCACAGTGGGGGACGGCACAGTAGCACAGTGGTGGTTGGCACGGTAGCACAGTGGTGGATGGCACGGTAGCACAGTGTGGACAGCACGGTAGCACAGTGGTGGTTGGCACGGTAGCACAGTGGTGGATGGCACGGTAGCACAGTGTGGACAGCACGGTAGCACAGTGGGGGACGGCACGGTAGCACAGTGGGGGACGGCACGGTAGCCCAGTGATGGGCGGCACGGTAGCACAGTGGGGGACGGCACGGTAGCACAGTGTGGACAGCACGGTAGCACAGTGGGGAACGGCACGGTAGCACAGTGTGGACAGCACGGTAGCACAGTGGGGGACGGCACGGTAGCACAGTGTGAACAGCACGGTAGCACAGTGATGGGCGGCACGGTAGCACAGTGGGGGACAGCACGGTAGCACAGTGGTGGGCGGCACGGTAGCACAGTGGTGGGTGGCACGGTAGCACAGTGGAGGATGGCACGGTAGCACAGTGGTGGGCGGCACGGTAGCACAGTGGTGGGCGGCACGGTAGCACAGTGGAGGGTGGCACGGTAGCACAGTGGTGGGCGGCACGGTAGCACAGTGGTGGGTGGCACAGTAGCACAGTGGAGGATGGCACGGCAGCACAGTGGGGAACGGCACGGTAGCACAGTGGTGGGCGGCACGGTAGCACAGTGGTGGGTGGCACGGTAGCACAGTGGAGGATGGCACGGTAGCACAGTGGTGGGCGGCACGGTAGCACAGTGGTGGGCGGCACGGTAGCACAGTGGAGGATGGCACGGTAGCACAGTGGTGGGTGGCACGGTAACACAGTGGGGAACGGCACGGTAGCACAGTGGGAAACGGCACGGTAGCACAGTGGTGGGCGGCACGGTAGCACAGTGGTGGGTGGCACGGTAGCACAGTGGAGGATGGCACGGTAGCACAGTGGTGGGCGGCACGGTAGCACAGTGGTGGGCGGCACGGTAGCACAGTGGAGGATGGCACGGTAGCACAGTGGTGGGCGGCACAGTAGCACAGTGGTGGGTGGCACGGTAACACAGTGGGGAACGGCACGGTAGCACAGTGGGGGACGGCACGGTAGCACAGTGGGGGACGGCACGGTAGCACAGTGGGGGACGGCACAGTAGCACAGTGGGGAACGGCACGGTAGCACAGTGGTGGGCGGCACAGTAGCACAGTGGTGGGCGGCACGGTAGCACAGTGGAGGATGGTACAGTAGCACAGTGGTGGGCGGCACGGTAGCACAGTGGAGGATGGCACGGTAGCACAGTGGTGGGCGGCACGGTAGCACAGTGGAGGATGGCACGGTAGCACAGTGGAGGATGGCACGGTAGCACAGTGGTGGGCGGCACGGTAGCACAGTGGAGGATGGCACGGTAGCACAGTGGAGGATGGCACGGTCGCACATTGGGGGACGGCACGGTACCACAGTGGTGGGTGGCACGGTAGCACAGTGGGGGACAGCACGGTAGCACAGTGGGGGACGGCACGGTAGCACAGTGGGGGACGGCACAGTAGCACAGTGGGGGACGGCACGGTAGCACAGTGGGGAACGGCACGGTAGCACAGTGGTGGGTGGCACAGTAGCACAGTGGTGGGCGGCACGGTAGCACAGTGGAGGATGGTACGGTAGCACAGTGGTGGGCGGCACGGTAGCACAGTGGAGGATGGCACGGTAGCACAGTGGTGGGCGGCACGGTAGCACAGTGGAGGATGGCACGGTAGCACAGTGGAGGATGGCACGGTAGCACAGTGGTGGGCGGCACGGTAGCACAGTGGAGGATGGCACGGTAGCACAGTGGAGGATGGCACGGTCGCACATTGGGGGACGGCACGGTACCACAGTGGTGGGTGGCACGGTAGCACAGTGGGGGACAGCACGGTAGCACAGTGGGGGACGGCACGGTAGCACAGTGGTGGGCGGCACGGTAGCACAGTGGTGGGCGGCACGGTAGCACAGTGGGGGACAGCACGGTAGCACAGTGGGGGACAGCATGGTAGCACAGTGGACGATGGCACGGTAGCACAGTGGAGGATGGCACAGTAGCACAGTGGTGGGCGGCACGGTAGCACAGTGGGGGACGTTACGGCAGCACAGTGGTGGGCGGCACGGTAGCACAGTGGGGGACGGCACGGTAGCACAGTGGTGGGCGGCACGGTAGCACAGTGGAGGATGGCACGGTAGCACAGTGGTGGGCAGCACGGTAGCACAGTGGTGGGTGGCACGGTAGCACAGTGGTGGGTGGCACAGCAGCACAGTGGTGGGCGGCACAGTAGCACAGTGGGGGACGTCACGGCAGCACAGTGGGGGACGGCACGGTAGCACAGTGGGGGACGGTACGGTAGCACAGTGGGGGATGGCACGGTAGCACAGTGGTGGGCAGCACGGTAGCACAGTGGGGGACGGCACGGTAGCACAGTGGTGGGCGGCACGGTAGCACAGTGGGGGATGGCACGGTAGCACAGTGGGGGACGGCACGGTAGCACAGTGTTGGGCGGCACGGTAGCACAGTGGAGGATGGCACGGTAGCACAGTGGTGGGCAGCACGGTAGCACAGTGGTGGGCGTCACGGTAGCACAGTGGTGGGAGGCATGATAGCACAGTGGTGGGTGGCACAGCAGCACAGTGGTGGGAGGCACGGTATCACAGTGGTGGGAGGCACGGTAGCACTGTGGAGGATAGCACGGTAGCACAGTGGTGGGCGGCACGGTAGCACAGTGGGGGACGGCACGGTAGCACAGTGTGGACAGCACGGTAGCACAGTGGAGGATAGCACGGTAGCACAGTGGTGGGCGGCACGGTAGCACAGTGGTGGGCGGCACGGTAGCACAGTGGGGGACGGCACGGTAGCACAGTGGAGGATGGCACGGTAGCACAGTGGGGGACGGCACGGTAGCACAGTGGGGGACGGCACGGTAGCACAGTGGGGGACGTCACGGTAGCACAGTGGTGGGCAGCAAAGTAGCACAGTGGAGGATGGCACGGTAGCACAGTGGGGGACGGTACGGTAGCACAGTGGTGGGTGGCACAGTAGCACAGTGGGGGACGGCACGGTAGCACAGTGGGGGACGGTACGGTAG
This sequence comes from Scyliorhinus torazame, assembly GCF_047496885.1. Classification (NCBI taxonomy): domain Eukaryota; kingdom Metazoa; phylum Chordata; class Chondrichthyes; order Carcharhiniformes; family Scyliorhinidae; genus Scyliorhinus; species Scyliorhinus torazame. The sequence continues at coordinate 401,139,188 of NC_092707.1, forward strand.
CACAGTGGAGGATGGCACGGTAGCACAGTGGAGGATGGCACGGTAGCACAGTGGGGGACGTCACGGCAGCACAGTGGGGGACGGCACAGTAGCACAGTGGAGGATGGCACGGTAGCACAGTGGAGGATGGCACGGTAGCACAGTGGAGGATGGCATGGTAGCACAGTGGGGGACGGTACGGTAGCACAGTCGGGGACGTCACGGCAGCACAGTGGGGGACGGCACGGTAGCACAGTGGGGAACGGCACGGTAGCACAGTGGGGGACGGTACGATCGCACAGTCGGGGACGTCACGGCAGCACAGTGGGGGACGACACGGCAGCACAGTGGGGGACGACACGGCAGCACAGTGGGGGACGACACGGTAGCACAGTGGGGGACGGTACGGTAGCACAGTCGGGGACGTCACGGCAGCACAGTGGGGGACGGCACGGTAGCACAGTGGAGGATGGCACGGTAGCACAGTGGGGGACGGCACGGTAGCACAGTGGGGGACGGCACGGTAGCACAGTGGTGGGCGGCACGGTAGCACAGTGGGGGACGACACGGTAGCACAGTGGGGGACGTCACGGTAGCACAGTGGGGGACGGTACGGTAGCACAGTGGTGGGCGGCACAGTAGCACAGTGGTGGGCGGCACAGTAGCACAGTGGTGGGCGGCACAGTAGCACAGTGGTGGGCGGCACGGTAGCACAGTGGGGGACGTCACGGCAGCACAGTGGGGGACGGTACGGTAGCACAGTGGTGGGCGGCACGGTAGCACAGTGGGGGACGTCACGGCAGCACAGTGGTGGGCGGCACAGTAGCACAGTGGTGGGCGGCACAGTAGCACAGTGGGGGACGGTACGGTAGCACAGTGGGGGACGTCACGGCAGCACAGTGGGGGACGGTACGGTAGCACAGTGGGGGAAAGCACGGTAGCTCAGTGGTGGGCGGCACGGTAGCACAGTGGGGGACGTCACGGTAGCACAGTGGAGGATGGCACGGTAGCACAGTGGGGGACGGTACGGTAGCACAGTGGTGGGTGGCACAGTAGCACAGTGGGGGACGGCACGGTAGCACAGTGGGGGACGGTACGGTAGCACAGTGCAGGATGGCACGGTAGCACAGTGGAGGATGGCACGGTAGCACAGTGGTGAGTGGCACAGTAGCACAGTGGAGGATGGCACGGTAGCACAGTGGGAGACGTCACGGCAGCACAGTGGGGCACGGCACAGTAGCACAGTGGAGGATGGCACGGTAGCACAGGGGAGGATGGCACGGTAGCACAGTGGGGGACGTCACGGTAGCACAGTGGGGGACGTCACGGTAGCACAGTGGACGATGGCATGGTAGCACAGTGGGGGACGGTACTGTAGCACAGTGGGGGACGGCACGGTAGCACAGTGGGGGACGGTACGGTCGCACAGTCGGGGACGTCACGGCAGCACAGTGGGGGACGGCACGGTAGCACAGTGGGGGACGACACGGTAGCACAGTGGGGGACGACACGGTAGCACAGTGGGGGACGGTACGGTAGCACAGTCGGGGACGTCACGGCAGCACAGTGGGGGACGGCACGGTAGCACAGTGGTGGATGGCACGGTAGCACAGTGCGGGACGGCACGGTAGCACAGTGGGGGACGGCATGGTAGCACAGTGGTGGGCGGCACGGTAGCACAGTGGGGGACGACACGGTAGCACAGTGGGGGACGTCACGGTAGCACAGTGGGGGACGGTACGGTAGCACAGTGGTGGGTGGCACCGTAGCACAGTGGTGGGCGGCACAGTAGCACAGTGGTGGGCGGCACGGTAGCACAGTGGGGGACGGTACGGTAGCACAGTGGTGGGCGGCACGGTAGCACAGTGGGGGACGTCACGGCAGCACAGTGGTGGGCGGCACAGTAGCACAGTGGTGGACGGCACAGTAGCACAGTGGGGGACGGTACGGTAGCACAGTGGGGGACGTCACGGCAGCACAGTGGGGGACGGTACGGTAGCACAGTGGTGGGCGGCACAGTAGCACTGTGGTGGGCAGCACGGTAGCACAGTGGTGGATGGCACGGTAGCACAGTGGGGGACAGCACGGTAGCACAGTGGTGGGCGGCACGGTAGCACAGTGGTGGGTGGCACGGTAGCACAGTGTGGACAGCACGGTAGCACAGTGGGGAACGGCACAGTAGCACAGTGGTGGGCGGCACAGTAGCACAGTGGTGGGCGGCACAGTAGCACAGTGGGGGACGGCACGGTAGCACAGTGGGGGACGGTACGGTAGCACAGTGGGGGACAGCACGGTAGCGCAGTGGGGGACGGCACGGTAGCACAGTGGGGGATGTCACGGCAGCACAGTGGGGGACGGTACGGTAGCACAGTGGGGGACGGCACGGTAGCACAGTGGTGGACGGCACGGTAGCACAGTGGTGGACGGCACGGTAGCACAGTGGGGGACGGTACGGTAGCACAGTGGGGAACGGCACGGTAGCACAGTGGTGGGCGGCACAGTAGCACAGTGGTGGGCGCCACAGTAGCACAGTGGTGGGTGGCACAGTAGCACAGTGGTGGGCGGCACAGTAGCACAGTGGTGGGCGGCACGGTAGCACAGTGGTGGGTGGCACGGTAGCACAATGGTGGGCGGCACAGTTGCACAGTGGTGGGCGGCACGGTAGCACAGTGGGGGTAAGCACGGTAGCACAGTGGGGGACGGTACGGTAGCACAGTGGGGGACAGCACGATAGCACAGTGGTGGGTGGCACGGTAGCACAGTGGGTGACGGTACGGTAGCACAGTGGGGGACAGCACGGTAGCACAGTGGTGGACGGAACGGTAGCGCAGTGGGGGACGGAACGGTAGCGCAGTGGGGGACGGTACGGTAGCGCAGTGGGGGACGTCACGGCAGCACAGTGGTGGGCGGCACAGTGGCACAGTGGTGGGCGTCACGGTAGCACAGTGGTGGGAGGCATGATAGCACAGTGGTGGGTGGCACAGCAGCACAGTGGTGGGAGGCACGGTATCACAGTGGTGGGAGGCACGGTAGCACTGTGGAGGATAGCACGGTAGCACAGTGGTGGGCGGCACGGTAGCACAGTGGGGGACGGCACGGTAGCACAGTGTGGACAGCACGGTAGCACAGTGGAGGATAGCACGGTAGCACAGTGGTGGGCGGCACGGTAGCACAGTGGTGGGCGGCACGGTAGCACAGTGGGGGACGGCACGGTAGCACAGTGGAGGATGGCACGGTAGCACAGTGGGGGACGGCACGGTAGCACAGTGGGGGACGGCACGGTAGCACAGTGGGGGACGTCACGGTAGCACAGTGGTGGGCAGCAAAGTAGCACAGTGGAGGATGGCACGGTAGCACAGTGGGGGACGGTACGGTAGCACAGTGGTGGGTGGCACAGTAGCACAGTGGGGGACGGCACGGTAGCACAGTGGGGGACGGTACGGTAGCACAGTGGAGGATGGCACGGTAGCACAGTGGAGGATGGCACGGTAGCACAGTGGGGGACGTCACGGCAGCACAGTGGGGGACGGCACAGTAGCACAGTGGAGGATGGCACGGTAGCACAGTGGAGGATGGCACGGTAGCACAGTGGAGGATGGCATGGTAGCACAGTGGGGGACGGTACGGTAGCACAGTCGGGGACGTCACGGCAGCACAGTGGGGGACGGCACGGTAGCACAGTGGGGAACGGCACGGTAGCACAGTGGGGGACGGTACGATCGCACAGTCGGGGACGTCACGGCAGCACAGTGGGGGACGACACGGCAGCACAGTGGGGGACGACACGGCAGCACAGTGGGGGACGACACGGTAGCACAGTGGGGGACGGTACGGTAGCACAGTCGGGGACGTCACGGCAGCACAGTGGGGGACGGCACGGTAGCACAGTGGAGGATGGCACGGTAGCACAGTGGGGGACGGCACGGTAGCACAGTGGGGGACGGCACGGTAGCACAGTGGTGGGCGGCACGGTAGCACAGTGGGGGACGACACGGTAGCACAGTGGGGGACGTCACGGTAGCACAGTGGGGGACGGTACGGTAGCACAGTGGTGGGCGGCACAGTAGCACAGTGGTGGGCGGCACAGTAGCACAGTGGTGGGCGGCACAGTAGCACAGTGGTGGGCGGCACGGTAGCACAGTGGGGGACGTCACGGCAGCACAGTGGGGGACGGTACGGTAGCACAGTGGTGGGCGGCACGGTAGCACAGTGGGGGACGTCACGGCAGCACAGTGGTGGGCGGCACAGTAGCACAGTGGTGGGCGGCACAGTAGCACAGTGGGGGACGGTACGGTAGCACAGTGGTGGGCGGCACAATAGCACAGTGGTGGGCGGCACAGTAGCACAGTGGGGGACGGCACGGTAGCACAGTGGTGGGCGGCACGGTAGCACAGTGGTGGGTGGCACAGTAGCACAGTGGTGGGCAGCACGGTAGCACAGTGGTGGATGGCACGGTAGCACAGTGGGGGACAGCACGGTAGCACAGTGGTGGGCGGCACGGTAGCACAGTGGGGGACGTCACGGTAGCACAGTGGAGGATGGCACGGTAGCACAGTGGGGGACGGTACGGTAGCACAGTGGTGGGTGGCACAGTAGCACAGTGGGGGACGGCACGGTAGCACAGTGGGGGACGGTACGGTAGCACAGTGGAGGATGGCACGGTAGCACAGTGGAGGATGGCACGGTAGCACAGTGGTGGGTGGCACAGTAGCACAGTGGAGGATGGCACGGTAGCACAGTGGGAGACGTCACGGCAGCACAGTGGGGGACGGCACAGTAGCACAGTGGAGGATGGCACGGTAGCACAGGGGAGGATGGCACGGTAGCACAGTGGGGGACGTCACGGTAGCACAGTGGGGGACGTCACGGTAGCACAGTGGACGATGGCATGGTAGCACAGTGGGGGACGGTACTGTAGCACAGTGGGGGACGGCACGGTAGCACAGTGGGGGACGGTACGGTCGCACAGTCGGGGACGTCACGGCAGCACAGTGGGGGACGGCACGGTAGCACAGTGGGGGCGACACGGTAGCACAGTGGGGGACGACACGGTAGCACAGTGGGGGACGGTACGGTAGCACAGTGGTGGGCGGCACCGTAGCACAGTGGTGGGCGGCACAGTAGCACAGTGGTGGGCGGCACGGTAGCACAGTGGTAGGCGGCACGGTAGCACAGTGGGGGACGTCACCGCAGCACAGTGGGGGACGGTACGGTAGCACAGTGGTGGGCGGCACGGTAGCACAGAGGGGGACGTCACGGCAGCACAGTGGTGGGCGGCACAGTAGCACAGTGGTGGGCGGCACAGTAGCACAGTGGGGGACGGTACGGTAGCACAGTGGGGGACGTCACGGCAGCACAGTGGGGGACGGTACGGTAGCACAGTGGGGGAAAGCACGGTAGCTCAGTGGTGGGCGGCACGGTAGCACAGTGGGGGACGTCACGGTAGCACAGTGGAGGATGGCACGGTAGCACAGTGGGGGACGGTACGGTAGCACAGTGGTGGGTGGCACAGTAGCACAGTGGGGGACGGCACGGTAGCACAGTGGGGGACGGTACGGTAGCACAGTGCAGGATGGCACGGTAGCACAGTGGAGGATGGCACGGTAGCACAGTGGTGAGTGGCACAGTAGCACAGTGGAGGATGGCACGGTAGCACAGTGGGAGACGTCACGGCAGCACAGTGGGGCACGGCACAGTAGCACAGTGGAGGATGGCACGGTAGCACAGGGGAGGATGGCACGGTAGCACAGTGGGGGACGTCACGGTAGCACAGTGGGGGACGTCACGGTAGCACAGTGGACGATGGCATGGTAGCACAGTGGGGGACGGTACTGTAGCACAGTGGGGGACGGCACGGTAGCACAGTGGGGGACGGTACGGTCGCACAGTCGGGGACGTCACGGCAGCACAGTGGGGGACGGCACGGTAGCACAGTGGGGGACGACACGGTAGCACAGTGGGGGACGACACGGTAGCACAGTGGGGGACGGTACGGTAGCACAGTCGGGGACGTCACGGCAGCACAGTGGGGGACGGCACGGTAGCACAGTGGTGGATGGCACGGTAGCACAGTGCGGGACGGCACGGTAGCACAGTGGGGGACGGCATGGTAGCACAGTGGTGGGCGGCACGGTAGCACAGTGGGGGACGACACGGTAGCACAGTGGGGGACGTCACGGTAGCACAGTGGGGGACGGTACGGTAGCACAGTGGTGGGTGGCACCGTAGCACAGTGGTGGGCGGCACAGTAGCACAGTGGTGGGCGGCACGGTAGCACAGTGGGGGACGGTACGGTAGCACAGTGGTGGGCGGCACGGTAGCACAGTGGGGGACGTCACGGCAGCACAGTGGTGGGCGGCACAGTAGCACAGTGGTGGACGGCACAGTAGCACAGTGGGGGACGGTACGGTAGCACAGTGGGGGACGTCACGGCAGCACAGTGGGGGACGGTACGGTAGCACAGTGGTGGGCGGCACAGTAGCACTGTGGTGGGCAGCACGGTAGCACAGTGGTGGATGGCACGGTAGCACAGTGGGGGACAGCACGGTAGCACAGTGGTGGGCGGCACGGTAGCACAGTGGTGGGTGGCACGGTAGCACAGTGTGGACAGCACGGTAGCACAGTGGGGAACGGCACAGTAGCACAGTGGTGGGCGGCACAGTAGCACAGTGGTGGGCGGCACAGTAGCACAGTGGGGGACGGCACGGTAGCACAGTGGGGGACGGTACGGTAGCACAGTGGGGGACAGCACGGTAGCGCAGTGGGGGACGGCACGGTAGCACAGTGGGGGATGTCACGGCAGCACAGTGGGGGACGGTACGGTAGCACAGTGGGGGACGGCACGGTAGCACAGTGGTGGACGGCACGGTAGCACAGTGGTGGACGGCACGGTAGCACAGTGGGGGACGGTACGGTAGCACAGTGGGGAACGGCACGGTAGCACAGTGGTGGGCGGCACAGTAGCACAGTGGTGGGCGACACAGTAGCACAGTGGTGGGTGGCACAGTAGCACAGTGGTGGGCGGCACAGTAGCACAGTGGTGGGCGGCACGGTAGCACAGTGGTGGGTGGCACGGTAGCACAATGGTGGGCGGCACAGTTGCACAGTGGTGGGCGGCACGGTAGCACAGTGGGGGTAAGCACGGTAGCACAGTGGGGGATGGCACGATAGCACAGTGGTGGGTGGCACGGTAGCACAGTGGGTGACGGTACGGTAGCACAGTGGTGGGTGGCACGGTAGCACAGTGGGGGACGGTACGGTAGCACAGTGGGGGACAGCACGATAGCACAGTGGTGGGTGGCACGGTAGCACAGTGGGTGACGGTACGGTAGCACAGTGGGGGACAGCACGGTAGCACAGTGGTGGACGGAACGGTAGCGCAGTGGGGGACGGAACGGTAGCGCAGTGGGGGACGGTACGGTAGCGCAGTGGGGGACGTCACGGCAGCACAGTGGTGGGCGGCACAGTGGCACAGTGGGGGACGTCACGGCAGCACAGTGGTGGACGGCACGGTAGCACAGTGGGGGACGGTACGGTAGCACAGTGGGGGACGGTACGGTAGCACAGTGGTGGGTGGTACAGTAGCACAGTGGGGGATGGCACGGTAGCACAGTGGTGGGCGGCACGGTAGCACAGTGGTGGGTGGTACGGTAGCACAGTGGTGGGTGGTACAGTAGCACAGTGGTGGGCGGCACGGTAGCACAGTGGGGGACGGCACGGTAGCACAGTGGTGGGCGGCACGGTAGCACAGTGGGGGACGGTACGGTAGCACAGTGGGGGACGTCACGGCAGCACAGTGGGGGACGTCACGGTAGCACAGTGGGGGACGTTACGGCAGCACAGTGGGGGACGGTACGGTAGCACAGTGGGGGACGGTACGGTAGCACAGTGGTGGGCGTCACGGCAGCACAGTGGGGGACGGTACGGTAGCACAGTGGTGGGCAGCACAGTAGCACAGTGGTGGGCGGCACGGTAGCACAGTGGGGGACGTCACGGCAGCACAGTGGGGGACGTCACGGCAGCACAGTGGGGGACGGTACGGTAGCACAGTGGTGGGCGGCACGGTAGCACAGTGGGGAACGGCACGGTAGCACAGTGTGGACAGCACGGTAGCACAGTGGTGGGCGGCACGGTAGCACAGTGGTGGGTGGCACGGTAGCACAGTGGGGGACAGCACGGTAGCACAGTGTGGACAGCACGGTAGCACAGTGGGGGACGGCACAGTAGCACAGTGGTGGTTGGCACGGTAGCACAGTGGTGGATGGCACGGTAGCACAGTGTGGACAGCACGGTAGCACAGTGGTGGTTGGCACGGTAGCACAGTGGGGGATGGCACGGTAGCACAGTGTGGACAGCACGGTAGCACAGTGGGGGACGGCACGGTAGAACAGTGGGGGACGGCACGGTAGCCCAGTGATGGGCGGCACGGTAGCACAGTGGGGAACGGCACGGTAGCACAGTGTGGACAGCACGGTAGCACAGTGGGGGACGGCACGGTAGCACAGTGTGAACAGCACGGTAGCACAGTGATGGGCGGCACGGTAGCACAGTGGGGGACAGCACGGTAGCACAGTGGGGGACGTCACGGCAGCACAGTGGGGAACGGCATGGTAGCACAGTGGGGGACGGCACGGTAGCACAGTGGGGGACGGCACGGTAGCACAGTGTGAACAGCACGGTAGCACAGTGATGGGCGGCACGGTAGCACAGTGGGGGACAGCACGGTAGCACAGTGGTGGGCGGCACGGTAGCACAGTGGTGGGTGGCACGGTAGCACAGTGGAGGATGGCACGGTAGCACAGTGGTGGGCGGCACGGTAGCACAGTGGTGGGCGGCACGGTAGCACAGTGGAGGGTGGCATGGTAGCACAGTGGTGGGCGGCACGGTAGCACAGTGGTGGGTGGCACAGTAGCACAGTGGAGGATGGCACGGCAGCACAGTGGGGAACGGCACGGTAGCACAGTGGTGGGCGGCACGGTAGCACAGTGGTGGGTGGCACGGTAGCACAGTGGTGGGTGGCACGGTAGCACAGTGGAGGATGGCACGGTAGCACAGTGGTGGGCGGCACGGTAGCACAGTGGTGGGCGGCACGGTAGCACAGTGGAGGATGGCACGGTAGCACAGTGGTGGGCGGCACAGTAGCACAGTGGTGGGTGGCACGGTAACACAGTGGGGAACGGCACGGTAGCACAGTGGGAAACGGCACGGTAGCACAGTGGTGGGCGGCACGGTAGCACAGTGGTGGGTGGCACGGTAGCACAGTGGAGGATGGCACGGTAGCACAGTGGTGGGTGGCACGGTAGCACAGTGGTGGGCGGCACGGTAGCACAGTGGAGGATGGCACGGTAGCACAGTGGTGGGCGGCACAGTAGCACAGTGGTGGGTGGCACGGTAACACAGTGGGGAACGGCACGGTAGCACAGTGGTGGACGGCACGGTAGCACAGTGGGGGACGGCACGGTAGCACAGTGGGGGACGGCACAGTAGCACAGTGGGGAACGGCACGGTAGCACAGTGGTGGGCGGCACAGTAGCACAGTGGTGGGCGGCACGGTAGCACAGTGGAGGATGGTACGGTAGCACAGTGGTGGGCGGCACGGTAGCACAGTGGAGGATGGCACGGTAGCACAGTGGTGGGCGGCACGGTAGCACAGTGGAGGATGGCACGGTAGCACAGTGGAGGATGGCACGGTAGCACAGTGGTGGGCGGCACGGTAGCACAGTGGAGGATGGCACGGTAGCACAGTGGAGGATGGCACGGTCGCACATTGGGGGACGGCACGGTACCACAGTGGTGGGTGGCACGGTAGCACAGTGGGGGACAGCACGGTAGCACAGTGGGGGACGGCACGGTAGCACAGTGGGGGACGGCACAGTAGCACAGTGGGGGACGGCACAGTAGCACAGTGGGGAACGGCACGGTAGCACAGTGGTGGGCGGCACAGTAGCACAGTGGTGGGCGGCACGGTAGCACAGTGGAGGATGGTACGGTAGCACAGTGGTGGGCGGCACGGTAGCACAGTGGAGGATGGCACGGTAGCACAGTGGTGGGCGGCACGGTAGCACAGTGGAGGATGGCACGGTAGCACAGTGGAGGATGGCACGGTAGCACAGTGGTGGGCGGCACGGTAGCACAGTGGAGGATGGCACGGTAGCACAGTGGAGGATGGCACGGTCGCACATTGGGGGACGGCACGGTACCACAGTGGTGGGTGGCACGGTAGCACAGTGGGGGACAGCACGGTAGCACAGTGGGGGACGGCACGGTAGCACAGTGGTGGGCGGCACGGTAGCACAGTGGTGGGCGGCACGGTAGCACAGTGGGGGACGTCACGGCAGCACAGTGGGGGACGGCACGGTAGCACAGTGGTGGGCGGCACGGTAGCACAGTGGGGGACGACACGGTAGCACAGTGGGGGACGACACGGTAGCACAGTGGGGGACGTCACGGTAGCACAGTGGGGGATGGCACGGTAGCACAGTGGGGGACGTCACGGTAGCACAGTGGGGGGCGGCACGGTAGCACAGTGGGGGACGACACGGTAGCACAGTGGGGGACGACACGGTAGCACAGTGGGGGACGTCACGGTAGCACAGTGGGGGACAGCACGGTAGCACAGTGGAGGACGGCACGGTAGCACAGTGGTGGGCGGCACGGTAGCACAGTGGGGGACGACACGGTAGCACAGTGGGGGACGACACGGTAGCACAGTGGGGGACGTCACGGTAGCACAGTGGGGGGACGGTACGGTAGCACAGTGGTGGGCGGCGCAGTAGCACAGTGGTGGGCGGCACAGTAGCACAGTGGTGGACGGCACGGTAGCACAGTGGTAGGTGGCATGGTAGCACAGTGGTGGGTGGCACGGTAGCACAGTGGGGGACGGTACGGTAGCACAGTGGGGGACGTCATGGCAGCACAGTGGGGGACGGTACGGTAGCACAGTGGGGGACGGTACGGTAGCACAGTGGTGGGTGGTACAGTAGCACAGTGGTGGGCGGCACGGTAGCACAGTGGGGGACGGCACGGTAGCACAGTGGGGGACGTCACGGCAGCACAGTGGGGGACGGTACGGTAGCACAGTGGTGGGCAGCACAGTAGCACAGTGGTGGGCGGCACGGTAGCACAGTGGGGGACGTCACGGCAGCACAGTGGGGGACGTCACGGCAGCACAGTGGGGGACGGTACGGTAGCACAGTGGTGGGCGGCACAGTAGCACAGTGGGGGACGGAACGGTAGCACAGTGGGGAACGGCACGGTAGCACAGTGTGGACAGCACGGTAGCACAGTGGTGGGCGGCACGGTAGCACAGTGGTGGGTGGCACGGTAGCACAGTGGGGGACAGCACGGTAGCACAGTGTGGACAGCACGGTAGCACAGTGGGGGACGGCACAGTAGCACAGTGGTGGTTGGCACGGTAGCACAGTGGTGGATGGCACGGTGGCACAGTGTGGACAGCACGGTAGCACAGTGGTGGTTGGCACGGTAGCACAGTGGTGGATGGCACGGTAGCACAGTGTGGACAGCACAGTAGCACAGTGGTGGGCGGCACGGTAGCACAGTGGTGGTTGGCACGGTAGCACAGTGGTGGATGGCACGGTAGCACAGTGTGGACAGCACAGTAGCACAGTGGTGGGCGGCACGGTAGCACAGTGGTGGTTGGCACGGTAGCACAGTGGTGGATGGCACGGTAGCACAGTGGGGGACGGCACGGTAGCACAGTGGGGGACGGCACGGTAGCCCAGTGATGGGCGGCACGGTAGCACAGTGGGGAACGGCACGGTAGCCCAGTGATGGGCGGCACGGTAGCACAGTGGGGAACGGCACGGTAGCACAGTGTGGACAGCACGGTAGCACAGTGGGGGACGGCACGGTAGCACAGTGTGAACAGCACGGTAGCACAGTGATGGGCGGCACGGTAGCACAGTGGGGGACAGCACGGTAGCACAGTGGGGGACGTCACGGCAGCACAGTGGGGAACGGCATGGTAGCACAGTGGGGGACGGCACGGTAGCACAGTGGGGGACGGCACGGTAGCACAGTGTGAACAGCACGGTAGCACAGTGATGGGCGGCACGGTAGCACAGTGGGGGACAGCACGGTAGCACAGTGGTGGGCGGCACGGTAGCACAGTGGTGGGTGGCACGGTAGCACAGTGGAGGATGGCACGGTAGCACAGTGGTGGGCGGCACGGTAGCACAGTGGTGGGCGGCACGGTAGCACAGTGGAGGGTGGCATGGTAGCACAGTGGTGGGCGGCACGGTAGCACAGTGGTGGGTGGCACAGTAGCACAGTGGAGGATGGCACGGCAGCACAGTGGGGAACGGCACGGTAGCACAGTGGTGGGCGGCACGGTAGCACAGTGGTGGGTGGCACGGTAGCACAGTGGTGGGTGGCACGGTAGCACAGTGGAGGATGGCACGGTAGCACAGTGGTGGGCGGCACGGTAGCACAGTGGTGGGCGGCACGGTAGCACAGTGGAGGATGGCACGGTAGCACAGTGGTGGGCGGCACAGTAGCACAGTGGTGGGTGGCACGGTAACACAGTGGGGAACGGCACGGTAGCACAGTGGGAAACGGCACGGTAGCACAGTGGTGGGCGGCACGGTAGCACAGTGGTGGGTGGCACGGTAGCACAGTGGAGGATGGCACGGTAGCACAGTGGTGGGTGGCACGGTAGCACAGTGGTGGGCGGCACGGTAGCACAGTGGAGGATGGCACGGTAGCACAGTGGTGGGCGGCACAGTAGCACAGTGGTGGGTGGCACGGTAACACAGTGGGGAACGGCACGGTAGCACAGTGGTGGACGGCACGGTAGCACAGTGGGGGACGGCACGGTAGCACAGTGGGGGACGGCACAGTAGCACAGTGGGGAACGGCACGGTAGCACAGTGGTGGGCGGCACAGTAGCACAGTGGTGGGCGGCACGGTAGCACAGTGGAGGATGGTACGGTAGCACAGTGGTGGGCGGCACGGTAGCACAGTGGAGGATGGCACGGTAGCACAGTGGTGGGCGGCACGGTAGCACAGTGGAGGATGGCACGGTAGCACAGTGGAGGATGGCACGGTAGCACAGTGGTGGGCGGCACGGTAGCACAGTGGAGGATGGCACGGTAGCACAGTGGAGGATGGCACGGTCGCACATTGGGGGACGGCACGGTACCACAGTGGTGGGTGGCACGGTAGCACAGTGGGGGACAGCACGGTAGCACAGTGGGGGACGGCACGGTAGCACAGTGGGGGACGGCACAGTAGCACAGTGGGGGACGGCACAGTAGCACAGTGGGGAACGGCACGGTAGCACAGTGGTGGGCGGCACAGTAGCACAGTGGTGGGCGGCACGGTAGCACAGTGGAGGATGGTACGGTAGCACAGTGGTGGGCGGCACGGTAGCACAGTGGAGGATGGCACGGTAGCACAGTGGTGGGCGGCACGGTAGCACAGTGGAGGATGGCACGGTAGCACAGTGGAGGATGGCACGGTAGCACAGTGGTGGGCGGCACGGTAGCACAGTGGAGGATGGCACGGTAGCACAGTGGAGGATGGCACGGTCGCACATTGGGGGACGGCACGGTACCACAGTGGTGGGTGGCACGGTAGCACAGTGGGGGACAGCACGGTAGCACAGTGGGGGACGGCACGGTAGCACAGTGGTGGGCGGCACGGTAGCACAGTGGTGGGCGGCACGGTAGCACACTGGGGGACGTCACGGCAGCACAGTGGGGGACGGCACGGTAGCACAGTGGTGGGCGGCACGGTAGCACAGTGGGGGACGACACGGTAGCACAGTGGGGGACGACACGGTAGCACAGTGGGGGACGTCACGGTAGCACAGTGGGGGATGGCACGGTAGCACAGTGGGGGACGTCACGGTAGCACAGTGGGGGGCGGCACGGTAGCACAGTGGGGGACGACACGGTAGCACAGTGGGGGACGGCACGGTAGCACAGTGGGGGACGTCACGGTAGCACAGTGGGGGACAGCACGGTAGCACAGTGGAGGACGGCACGGTAGCACAGTGGTGGGCGGCACGGTAGCACAGTGGGGGACGACACGGTAGCACAGTGGGGGACGACACGGTAGCACAGTGGGGGACGTCACGGTAGCACAGTGGGGGGACGGTACGGTAGCACAGTGGTGGGCGGCGCAGTAGCACAGTGGTGGGCGGCACAGTAGCACAGTGGTGGACGGCACGGTAGCACAGTGGTGGGTGGCATGGTAGCACAGTGGTGGGTGGCACGGTAGCACAGTGGGGGACGGTACGGTAGCACAGTGGGGGACGTCATGGCAGCACAGTGGGGGACGGTACGGTAGCACAGTGGGGGACGGTACGGTAGCACAGTGGTGGGTGGTACAGTAGCACAGTGGTGGGCGGCACGGTAGCACAGTGGGGGACGGCACGGTAGCACAGTGGGGGACGTCACGGCAGCACAGTGGGGGACGGTACGGTAGCACAGTGGTGGGCAGCACAGTAGCACAGTGGTGGGCGGCACGGTAGCACAGTGGGGGACGTCACGGCAGCACAGTGGGGGACGTCACGGCAGCACAGTGGGGGACGGTACGGTAGCACAGTGGTGGGCGGCACAGTAGCACAGTGGGGGACGGAACGGTAGCACAGTGGGGAACGGCACGGTAGCACAGTGTGGACAGCACGGTAGCACAGTGGTGGGCGGCACGGTAGCACAGTGGTGGGTGGCACGGTAGCACAGTGGGGGACAGCACGGTAGCACAGTGTGGACAGCACGGTAGCACAGTGGGGGACGGCACAGTAGCACAGTGGTGGTTGGCACGGTAGCACAGTGGTGGATGGCACGGTGGCACAGTGTGGACAGCACGGTAGCACAGTGGTGGTTGGCACGGTAGCACAGTGGTGGATGGCACGGTAGCACAGTGTGGACAGCACAGTAGCACAGTGGTGGGCGGCACGGTAGCACAGTGGTGGTTGGCACGGTAGCACAGTGGTGGATGGCACGGTAGCACAGTGTGGACAGCACAGTAGCACAGTGGTGGGCGGCACGGTAGCACAGTGGTGGTTGGCACGGTAGCACAGTGGTGGATGGCACGGTAGCACAGTGGGGGACGGCACGGTAGCACAGTGGGGGACGGCACGGTAGCCCAGTGATGGGCGGCACGGTAGCACAGTGGGGAACGGCACGGTAGCACAGTGGTGTGCAGCACGGTAGCACAGTGGGGAACGGCACGGTAGCACAGTGTGGACAGCACGGTAGCACAGTGGGGGACGGCACGGTAGCACAGTGTGAACAGCACGGTAGCACAGTGATGGGCGGCACGGTAGCACAGTGGTGGGCGGCACGGTAGCACAGTGGGGGACGGCACGGTAGCACAGTGGGGGACGTCACGGCAGCACAGTGGGGGACGGCACGGTGGCACAGTGGGGGACGGCACGGTAGCACAGTGTGAACAGCACGGTAGCACAGTGATGGGCGGCACGGTAGCACAGTGGTGGGTGGCACGGTAGCACAGTGGAGGATGGCACGGTAGCACAGTGGTGGGCGGCACGGTAGCACAGTGGTGGGCGGCACGGTAGCACACTGGAGGGTGGCACGGTAGCACAGTGGTGGGCGGCACGGTAGCACAGTGGTGGGCGGCACGGTAGCACAGTGGAGGGTGGCACGGTAGCACAGTGGTGGGCGGCACGGTAGCACAGTGGTGGGTGGCACAGTAGCACAGTGGAGGATGGCACGGCAGCACAGTGGGGAACGGCACGGTAGCACAGTGGTGGGCGGCACGGTAGCACAGTGGTGGGTGGCACGGTAGCACAGTGGAGGATGGCACGGTAGCACAGTGGTGGGCGGCACGGTAGCACAGTGGTGGGCGGCACGGTAGCACAGTGGAGGATGGCACGGTAGCACAGTGGTGGGTGGCACGGTAACACAGTGGGGAACGGCACGGTAGCACAGTGGGAAACGGCACGGTAGCACAGTGGTGGGCGGCACGGTAGCACAGTGGTGGGTGGCACGGTAGCACAGTGGAGGATGGCACGGTAGCACAGTGGTGGGCGGCACGGTAGCACAGTGGTGGGCGGCACGGTAGCACAGTGGAGGATGGCACGGTAGCACAGTGGTGGGCGGCACAGTAGCACAGTGGTGGGTGGCACGGTAACACAGTGGGGAACGGCACGGTAGCACAGTGGGGGACGGCACGGTAGCACAGTGGGGGACGGCACGGTAGCACAGTGGGGGACGGCACAGTAGCACAGTGGGGAACGGCACGGTAGCACAGTGGTGGGCGGCACAGTAGCACAGTGGTGGGCGGCACGGTAGCACAGTGGCGGATGGTACAGTAGCACAGTGGTGGGCGGCACGGTAGCACAGTGGAGGATGGCACGGTAGCACAGTGGTGGGCGGCACGGTAGCACAGTGGAGGATGGCACGGTAGCACAGTGGAGGATGGCACGGTAGCACAGTGGTGGGCGGCACGGTAGCACAGTGGAGGATGGCACGGTAGCACAGTGGAGGATGGCACGGTCGCACATTGGGGGACGGCACGGTACCACAGTGGTGGGTGGCACGGTAGCACAGTGGGGGACAGCACGGTAGCACAGTGGGGGACGGCACGGTAGCACAGTGGGGGACGGCACAGTAGCACAGTGGGGGACGGCACGGTAGCACAGTGGGGAACGGCACGGTAGCACAGTGGTGGGCGGCACAGTAGCACAGTGGTGGGCGGCACGGTAGCACAGTGGAGGATGGTACGGTAGCACAGTGGTGGGCGGCACGGTAGCACAGTGGAGGATGGCACGGTAGCACAGTGGTGGGCGGCACGGTAGCACAGTGGAGGATGGCACGGTAGCACAGTGGAGGATGGCACGGTAGCACAGTGGTGGGCGGCACGGTAGCACAGTGGAGGATGGCACGGTAGCACAGTGGAGGATGGCACGGTCGCACATTGGGGGACGGCACGGTACCACAGTGGTGGGTGGCACGGTAGCACAGTGGGGGACAGCACGGTAGCACAGTGGGGGACGGCACGGTAGCACAGTGGTGGGCGGCACGGTAGCACAGTGGTGGGCGGCACGGTAGCACAGTGGGGGACGTCACGGCAGCACAGTGGGGGACGGCACGGTAGCACAGTGGTGGGCGGCACGGTAGCACAGTGGGGGACGACACGGTAGCACAGTGGGGGACGACACGGTAGCACAGTGGGGGACGTCACGGTAGCACAGTGGGGGATGGCACGGTAGCACAGTGGGGGACGTCACGGTAGCACAGTGGGGGGCGGCACGGTAGCACAGTGGGGGACGACACGGTAGCACAGTGGGGGACGACACGGTAGCACAGTGGGGGACGTCACAGTAGCACAGTGGGGGACAGCACGGTAGCACAGTGGAGGACGGCACGGTAGCACAGTGGTGGGCGGCACGGTAGCACAGTGGGGGACGACACGGTAGCACAGTGGGGGACGACACGGTAGCACAGTGGGGGACGTCACGGTAGCACAGTGGGGGGACGGTACGGTAGCACAGTGGTGGGCGGCACAGTAGCACAGTGGTGGGCGGCACAGTAGCACAGTGGTGGGCGGCACGGTAGCACAGTGGTGGGTGGCACGGTAGCACAGTGGGGTCGTCACGGCAGCACAGTGGGGGACGGTACGGTAGCACAGTGGTGGGCGGCACAGTAGCACAGTGGGGGACGGTACGGTAGCACAGTGGGGGACGTCACGGCAGCACAGTGGGGGACGGTACGGTAGCACAGTGGGGGACGTCACGGCAGCACAGTGGGGGACGTCACGGTAGCACTGTGGTGGGCGGCACGGTAGCACAGTGGTGGGTGGCACGGTAGCACAGTGGGGGACGGTACGGTAGCACAGTGGTGGGCGGCACGGTAGCACAGTGGTGGGTGGCACGGTAGCACAGTGGAGGATGGCACGGTAGCACAGTGGTGGGCGGCGCGGTAGCACAGTGGTGGGCGGCACGGTAGCACAGTGGAGGATGGCACGGTAGCACAGTGGGGGACAGCACGGTAGCACAGTGGTGGGCGGCACAGTAGCACAGTGGTGGGCGGCACGGTAGCACAGTGGTGGGTGGCACGGTAGCACAGTGGAGGATGGCACGGTAGCACAGTGGGGGACAGCACGGTAGCACAGTGGTGGGCGGCACGGTAGCACAGTGGGGAACGGCACGGTAGCACAGTGGGGGACGGCACGGTAGCACAGTGGGGGACGGCACAGTAGCACAGTGGGGAACGGCACGGTAGCACAGAGGTGGGCGGCACAGTAGCACAGTGGTGGGCGGCACGGTAGCACAGTGGAGGATGGCACGGTAGCACAGTGGTGGGCGGCACGGTAGCACAGTGTGGGACGTTACGGCAGCACAGTGGTGGGCGGCACGGCAGCACAGTGGGGGGCAGCACGGTAGCACAGTGGTGGGCGGCACGGTAGCACAGTGGGGGATGTTACGGCAGCACAGTGGTGGGCGGCACGGTAGCACAGTGTGGGACGTTACGGCAGCACAGTGGTGGGCGGCACGGCAGCACAGTGGGGGGCAGCACGGTAGCACAGTGGTGGGCGGCACGGCAGCACAGTGGGGGGCAGCACGGTAGCACAGTGGTGGGCGGCACGGTAGCACAGTGGTGGGTGGCACGGTAGCACAGTGGGGGATGGCACGGTAGCACAGTGGTGGGCGGCACGGTAGCACAGTGGTGGGCGGCACGGTAGCACAGTGGAGGATGGCACGGTAGCACAGTGGGGGACGGCACGGTAGCACAGTGGAGGATGGCACGGTAGCACAGTGGGGGACAGCACGGTAGCACAGTGGTGGGCGGCACAGTAGCACAGTGGAGGATGGCACGGTAGCACAGTGGGGGACGGTACGGTAGCACAGTGGTGGGTGGCACAGTAGCACAGTGGGGGACGGCACGGTAGCACAGTGGAGGATGGCACGGTAGCACAGTGGGGGACGTCACGGCAGCACAGTGGGGGACGGCACGGTAGCACAGTGGGGGACGGCACGGTAGCACAGTGGAGGATGGCACGGTAGCACAGTGGAGGATGGCACGGTAGCACAGTGGGGGACGGCACGGTGCCACAGTGGTGGGTGGCACGGTAGCAGAGTGGGGGACAGCACGGTAGCACAGTGGGGGACGGCACGGTAGCACAGTGGTGGGCGGCACGGTAGCACGGTGGTGGGCGGCACGGGAGCACAGTGGGGGACGTTACGGCAGCACAGTGGGGGACGGCACGGTAGCACAGTGGGGGATGGCACGGTAGCACAGTGGTGGGCGGCACGGTAGCACAGTGGGGGACGACACGGTAGCACAGTGGGGGACGACACGGTAGCACAGTGGGTGACGTCACGGTAGCACAGTGGGGGGACGGTACGGTAGCACAGTGGTGGGTGGCACGGTAGCACAGTGGTGGGCGGCACGGTAGCACAGTGTGGGACGTTACGGCAGCACAGTGGTGGGCGGCATGGTAGCACAGTGTGGGACGTTACGGCAGCACAGTGGGGGGCAGCACGGTAGCACAGTGGTGGGCGGCACGGTAGCACAGAAGGGGACGTTACGGCAGCACAGTGGTGGGCGGCACGGCAGCACAGTGGGGGGCAGCACGGTAGCACAGTGGTGGGCGGCACGGCAGCACAGTGGGGGGCAGCACGGTAGCACAGTGGTGGGCGGCACGGTAGCACAGTGGTGGGTGGCACGGTAGCACAGTGGGGGATGGCACGGTAGCACAGTGGTGGGCGGCACGGTAGCACAGTGGAG
This sequence comes from Scyliorhinus torazame, assembly GCF_047496885.1. Classification (NCBI taxonomy): domain Eukaryota; kingdom Metazoa; phylum Chordata; class Chondrichthyes; order Carcharhiniformes; family Scyliorhinidae; genus Scyliorhinus; species Scyliorhinus torazame. The sequence goes on from NC_092707.1 coordinate 401,158,885, forward strand.
GATGGCACGGTAGCACAGTGGGGGACGGCACGGTAGCACAGTGGAGGATGGCAAGGCAGCACAGTGGGGGACGGCACAGTAGCACAGTGTTGGGCGGCACGGTAGCACAGTGGAGGATGGCACGGTAGCACAGTGGGGACAGCACGGTAGCACAGTGGTGGGCGGCACAGTAGCACAGTGGAGGATGGCACGGTACCACAGTGGTGGGTGGCACGGTAGCACAGTGGAGGATGGCACGGTAGCACAGTGGGGGACGGTACGGTAGCACAGTGGTGGGCGGCACAGTAGCACAGTGGGGGACGGCACGGTAGCACAGTGGTGGGTGGTACGGTAGCACAGTGGTGGGTGGCACGGTAGCACAGTGGGGGACGGTACGGTAGCACAGTGGGGGACGTCACGGCAGCACAGTGGGGGACGGCACGGTAGCACAGTGGGGGACGGCACGGTAGCACAGTGGAGGATGGCACGGTAGCACAGTGGAGGATGGCACGGTAGCACAGTGGGGGACGGCACGGTACCACAGTGGTGGGTGGCACGGTACCACAGTGGGGGACAGCACGGTAGCACAGTGGTGGGCGGCACGGTAGCACAGTGGTGGGCGGCACGGTAGCACAGTGGGGGACGTCACGGCAGCACAGTGGGGGACGGCACGGTAGCACAGTGGGGGATGGCACGGTAGCACAGTGGAGGGTGGTACGGTAGCACAGTGGGGGACGACACGGTAGCACAGTGGTGGATGGCACGGTAGCACAGTGGTGGGTGGCACGGTAGCACAGTGGGGGACGTCACGGCAGCACAGTGGAGGACGGCACGGTAGCACAGTGGGGGACGGCACGGTAGCATAGTGGTGGGCGGCACGGTAGCACAGTGGGGGACGACACGGTAGCACAGTGGGGGACGACACGGTAGCACAGTGGGGGACGTCACGGTAGCACAGTGGGGGGACGGTACGGTAGCACAGTGGTGGGCGGCACAGTAGCACAGTGGTGGGCGGCACAGTAGCACAGTGGTGGGCGGCACGGTAGCACAGTGGTGGGTGGCACGGCAGCACAGTGGGGGACGTCACGGTAGCACAGTGGGGGGACGGTACGGTAGCACAGTGGTGGGCGGCACAGTAGCACAGTGGTGGGCGGCACAGTAGCACAGTGGTGGGCGGCACGGTAGCACAGTGGTGGGCGGCACAGTAGCACAGTGGGGGACGGTACGGTAGCACAGTGGTGGGCGGCACGGTAGCACAGTGGTGGGCGGCATGGTAGCACAGTGGGGGACGTCACGGCAGCACAGTGGGGGACGTCACGGCAGCACAGTGGGGGACGTCACGGCAGCACAGTGGGGGACGGTACGGTAGCACAGTGGTGGGCGGCACGGTAGCACAGTGGTGGGTGGCACGGTAGCACAGTGGAGGATGGCACGGTAGCACAGTGGTGGGCGGCACGGTAGCACAGTGGTGGGCGGCACGGTAGCACAGTGGTGGGTGGCATGGTAGCACAGTGGGGAACGGCACGGTAGCACAGTGGGGGACGGCACGGTAGCACAGTGGGGGACGGCACAGTAGCACAGTGGGGAACGGCACGGTAGCACAGAGGTGGGCAGCACAGTAGCACAGTGGTGGGCGGCACGGATAGCACAGTGGAGGATGGCACGGTAGCACAGTGGTGGGCGGCACGGTAGCACAGTGTGGGACGTTACGGTAGCACAGTGGGGGGCAGCACGGTAGCACAGTGGTGGGCGGCACGGCAGCACAGTGGGGGGCAGCACGGTAGCGCAGTGTTGGGCGGCACGGTAGCACAGTGGTGGGTGGCACGGTAGCACAGTGGGGGATGGCACGGTAGCACAGTGGAGGATGGCAAGGCAGCACAGTGGGGGACGGCACAGTAGCACAGTGTTGGGCGGCACGGTAGCACAGTGGAGGATGGCACGGTAGCACAGTGGGGGACAGCACGGTAGCACAGTGGTAGGCGGCACAGTAGCACAGTGGAGGATGGCACGGTAGCACAGTGGGGGACGGTACGGTAGCACAGTGGTGGGTGGCACAGTAGCACAGTGGTGGGCAGCACGGTAGCACAGTGGGGGTGGCACGGTAGCACAGTGGGGGACGGCACGGTAGCACAGTGGAGGATGGCACGGTAGCACAGTGGTGGGCGGCACGGTAGCACAGTGGAGGATGGCACGGTAGCACAGTGGTGGGCGGCACGGTAGCACAGTGGGGGACGGCACGGTACCACAGTGGTGGGTGGCACGCTAGCACAGTGGGGGACAGCACGGTAGCACAGTGCGGGACGGCACGGTAGCACAGTGGTGGGCGGCACGGTAGCACAGTGGGGGACGACACGGTAGCACAGTGGGGGACGGCACGGTAGCACAGTGGGGGATGGCACGGTAGCACAGTGGTGGGCGGCACGGTAGCACAGTGGGGGACGACACGGTAGCACAGTGGGGGACGACACGGTAGCACAGTGGGGGACGTCACGGTAGCACAGTGGGGGGACGGTACGGTAGCACAGTGGTGGGCGGCACAGTAGCACAGTGGTGGGCGGCACGGTAGCACAGTGTTGGGTGGCACGGTAGCACAGTGGGGGACGTCACGGCAGCACAGTGGGGGACGGTACGGTAGCACAGTGGTGGGCGGCACGGCAGCACAGTGGGGGACGTCACGGCAGCACAGTGGGGGATGGCACGGCAGCACAGTGGGGGATGGCAAGGCAGCACAGTGGGGGACGTCACGGCAGCACCGTGGGGGACGGTACGGTAGCAGAGTGGTGGGCGGCACAGTAGCACAGTGGGGGACGGCACGGTAGCAAAGTGGTGGGCGGCACGGTAGCACAGTGGTGGGTGGCACGGTAGCACAGTGGTGGGCAGCACGGTAGCACAGTGGTGGATGGCACGGTAGCACAGTGGGGGACAGCACGGTAGCACAGTGGTGGGCGGCACGGTAGCACAGTGGTGGGTGGCACGGTAGCACTGTGTGGACAGCACGGTAGCACAGTGGGGAACGGCACGGTAGCACAGTGGTGGGCGGCACAGTAGCACAGTGGTGGGCGGCACAGTAGCACAGTGGTGGGCGGCACAGTAGCACAGTGGTGGGCGGCACAGTAGCACAGTGGTGGGCGGCACAGTAGCACAGTGGTGGGCGGCACAGTAGCACAGTGGGGGGCGGCACAGTAGGACAGTGGTGGGCGGCACGGTAGCACAGTGGTGGGTGGCACGGTAGCACAGTGGGGAACGGCACGGTAGCACAGTGGTGGGCGGCACAGTAGCACAGTGGTGGGCGGCACAGTAGCACAGTGGTGGGCGGCACAGTAGCACAGTGGTGGGCGGCACAGTAGCACAGTGGTGGGCGGCACAGTAGCACAGTGGGGGACGGCACGGTAGCACAGTGGGGGACGGTACGGTAGCACAGTGGGGGACAGCACGGTAGCGCAGTGGGGGACGGTACGGTAGCACAGTGGGGGACGGTACGGTAGCACAGTGGTGGGCGGCACGGTAGCGCAGTGGGGGACGGTACGGTAGCACAGTGGGGGACGGTACGGTAGCACAGTGGTGGGTGGCACAGTAGCACAGTGGGGGACGGTACGGTAGCACAGTGGTGGGCGGCACGGTAGCACAGTGGGGGACGGCACGGTAGCACAGTGTGGACAGCACGGTAGCACAGTGGTGTGCGGCACGGTAGCACAGTGGGGGACGGCACGGTAGCACAGTGGGGGACGGCACGGTAGCACAGTGGGGGACGGTACGGTAGCACAGTGGGGGACAGCACGGTAGCGCAGTGGGGGACGGTACGGTAGCACAGTGGGGGACGTCACGGCAGCGCAGTGGGGGACGGTACGGTAGCGCAGTGGGGGACGACACGGTAGCACAGTGGGGGACGTCACAGCAGCACAGTGGGGGACGGTACGGTAGCACAGTGGTGGGCGGCACGGTAGCACAGTGGTGGGCGGCACAGTAGCACAGTGGTGGGTGGCACGGTAGCACAGTGGGGGACGGTACCGTAGCACAGTGGGGGACGGCACGGTAGCGCAGTGGGGGATGGTACGGTAGCGCAGTGGGGGACGGTACGGTAGCACAGTGGTGTGCGGCACAGTAGCACAGTGGTGGACGGCACGGTAGCACAGTGGGGGACGGTACGGTAGCACAGTGGTGTGCGGCACAGTAGCACAGTGGTGGGCGGCACAGTAGCACAGTGGTGGACGGCACGGTAGCACAGTGGTGTGCGGCACAGTAGCACAGTGGGGGACGTCACGGCAGCACAGTGGTGGACGGCACGGTAGCACAGTGGGGGACGGTACGGTAGCACAGTGGTGTGCGGCACAGTAGCACAGTGGTGGGCGTCACGGTAGCACAGTGGTGGGCGGCACAGTAGCACAGTGGTGGGCGGCACAGTAGCACAGTGGGGGACGTCACGGCAGCACAGTGGTGGACGGCACGGTAGCACAGTGGAGGATGGCACGGTAGCACAGTGGTGGGTGGCACGGTAGCACAGTGGGGGACGGTACGGTAGTACAGTGGGGGACGTCACGGCAGCACAGTGGGGGACGGTACGGTAGCACAGTGGGGGACGGTACGGTAGCACAGTGGGGGACGGCACGGCAGCACAGTGGGGGACGGTACGGGAGCACAGTGGGGGACGGTACGGTATCACAGTGGTGGGCAGCACAGTAGCACAGTGGTGGGCGGCACGGCAGCACAGTGGGGGACAGTACGGTATCACAGTGGTGGGCAGCACAGTAGCACAGTGGTGGGCGGCACGGTAGCACAGTGGGGGACGTCACGGCAGCACAGTGGGGGACGTCACGGCAGCACAGTGGGGGACGTCACGGCAGCACAGTGGCGGGCGGCACGGTAGCACAGTGGGGGACGTCACGGCAGCACAGTGGCGGGCGGCACGGTAGCACAGTGGTGGGCAGCACAGTAGCACAGTGGGGGACGCCATGGCAGCACAGTGGGGGACAGTACGGTAGCACAGTGGGGGACGGTACGGTAGCACAGTGGTGGGCAGCACAGTAGCACAGTGGTGGGCGGCACGGTAGCACAGTGGGGGACGTCACGGCAGCACAGTGGTGGGCGGCACGGTAGCACAGTGGGGGACGTCACGGTAGCACAGTGGGGGACGGTACGGTAGCACAGTGGTGGGCGGCACAGTAGCACAGTGGTGGGTGGCACGGTAGCACAGTGGTGGGTGGCACGGTAGCACAGTGGTGGGCGGCACAGTAGCACAGTGTTGGGCAGCACGGTAGCACAGTGGGGAACGGCACGGTAGCACAGTGGGGGATGGCACGGTAGCACAGTGTGGACAGCACGGTAACACAGTGGTGGGCGGCACAGTAGCACAGTGGTGGGCGGCACAGTAGCACAGTGGTGGGTGGCACAGTAGCACAGTGGGGGACAGCACGGTAGCACAGTGGGGGACGGCACGGTAGCACAGTGTGGACAGCACGGTAGCACAGTGGTGGGCGGCACAGTAGCACAGTGGTGGGCGGCACAGTAGCACAGTGGGGGGCGGCACAGTAGCACAGTGGTGGGTGGTACGGTAGCACAGTGGAGGACGGCACAGTAGCACAGTGGTGGGTGGCACGGTAGCACAGTGGGGGACAGCACGGTAGCACAGTGGGGAACGTCACGGTAGCACAGTGGTGGATGGCACGGTAGCACAGTGGTGGGTGGCACGGTAGCACAGTGGGGGACAGCACGGTAGCACAGTGGGGAACGTCACGGTAGCACAGTGGTGGACAGCACGGTAGCACAGTGGGGGACGGCACGGTAGCACAGTGGGGGACGGCACGGTAGCACAGTGCGGGACGGCACGGTAGCACAGTGGGGGATGGCACGGTAGCACAGTGGGGGACGGCACGGTAGCACAGTGGTGGGCGGCACGGTAGCACAGTGGGGGACAGCACGGTAGCACAGTGGTGGGCGGCACGGTAGCACAGTGGAGGATGGCACGGTAGCACAGTGGTGGGCGGCACGGTAGCACAGTGGAGGATGGCACGGTAGCACAGTGGTGGGTGGCACGGTAGCACAGTGGAGGATGGCACGGTAGCACAGTGGTGGGCGGCACGGTAGCACAGTGGTGGGCAGCACGGTAGCACAGTGGAGGATGGCACGGTAGCACAGTGGTGGGCGGTACGGTAGCACAGTGGTGGGTGGCACAGTAGCACAGTGGAGGATGGCACGGCAGCACAGTGGGGAACGGCACGGTAGCACAGTGGTGGGCGGCACAGTAGCACAGTGGTGGGTGTCACGGCAGCACAGTGGGGAACGGCACGGTAGCACAGTGGTGGGCGGCACAGTAGCACAGTGGTGGGTGTCACGGTAGCACAGTGGGGAACGGCACGGTAGCACAGTGGTGGGCGGCACAGTAGCACAGTGGTGGGTGTCACGGTAGCACAGTGGGGAACGGCACGGTAGCACAGTGGTGGACGGCACAGTAGCACAGTGGGGAACGGCACGGTAGCACAGTGGTGGGCGGCACAGTAGCACAGTAGTGGGTGGCACGGCAGCACAGTGGTCAGCACGGTTGCTTCACAGCTCAGGTTCCCAGGTTCGATTCCCGGCTTGGGTCACTGTCGATGCGGAGTCTGCACGTTCTCCCCGTGTCTGCGTGGGTTTCCTCCGGGTGCTCCAGTTTCCTCCCACAGTCCAGAGATGTGCAGGTTAGGTGGATTGACCATGCTAAATTGCCCCTTCCTGTCCAAAAAATGTTGGGTGGGGGTCTTGGGTTTTGGGGATAGGGTGGAGGTGTGGGGTGTTCTTTCCAGGGGCACGTGCTGACTCGATGGGCCGAATGGTCTCCTTCTGCAGTGTAAATTCTATGATTCTGTGATTCTCACTCAGGTCTTAGGAAACTACAGAAAACAGGTTTGACAAGAAGACACAATCTCGGAGCAGGAGCAGATCATTCGGCCTCTCGAATCTGCTTCGCCATTCAATAAGATCCTGGCTGATCTGATCGTGGCATGGACTTCACCTTTCCCCGAACCCTTCACTCCCGTGCCGATCAAAACCCTTTCTAAACTCAGTCTTGAATATAGTCAATGACCGAGCCTTCAACTGCCCTCAGGGCAAGAGGATTTCACAAACCCACAACTCTCTGAGAGAAAAATATTCTCCTCATCTCAGTCTTAAAATGGTAGGCCCCCCCTTTTTTTTTAAACTGTATTCCCCCTAGTCTCTCCCACACGGGGAAAATTCCTCTCAGCGTCCATCCTGTCGGGATCTTTTTCAGGGAGATCACCTTTCCCCATGAATCCCAGATTCGAATGGTTCACAGCACAAGCTATTCAGTCAATACTCGCAGACATTGAGTCACTCCCACACGAAGGCCAACAGGATAGCTGATCATGAAAACGCAGCAGTTGCACACTTTAGTCAGCAGTTTCTCCTGAGGCCAATCTCCAGATGTGTCTATGGGACACAGTAGAGGGTTCTTCACTCTGCATGTAGCTTGCACTTTGTTAGTGTACCAAACACGCCAATCGCCATCCCAGCCAACTCCCATCTTGCAGCACGGTAGCATAGTGGTTAGCACAATTGCTTCACAGCTCCATGGTCCCAGGTTCGATTCCCAGCTTGGGTCACTGTCTGTGCGGAGTCTGCACCTTCTCCCCGTGTGTGTGTGGGTTTCCTCCGGGTGCTCCGGTTTCCTCCCACAGCCCAAAGATGTGCAGGTTAGGTGGATTGGCCGTGCTAAATTGCCCTTAGTGTCCAAAATTGCCCTTTGTGTTGGGTGGGGTTGCTGGGTTATGGGGATAGGGTGGAGGTGTCGGCTTGGGTAGGGTGCTCTTTCAAAGAGCCGGTGCAGACTTGATGGGCCGAATGGCCTCCTTCTGCACTGTAAATTCTATGATTCTATGAAAACACAGGCGAAAAACAGCTGGACTCCGAATACCGTGACATTAAGCAAATGGAAACTCTCTTTGTCCTTCCAATTGAATGTCTGATAGATTAAACATGGACGTCAAGAGAAAAAGCCAGTCATGTATGTTGGGACCACAGGTATCAATGCTTTATTGAGTGTAGATTTTCTATACGGGGGGGGGGGGGGTGAGGTTGGGTATGAAAACAGCAGCAAAGTAAATGGCTCGACAAATCTGTGACACTCCAAATACAGATAGCACCGAAAGAAAGTGACTCAGAAGCGGCTCACCCGATCTCCAGAGCGCCTCACTGGTAGCCAGCAAGAATTTAATAAGTCACCAAGGCAGTCATTATATCGGCACACACAGAAACCACTGTGTGCCAAGCAGAACATTCCATCAATCATCAATGGTCGAGATAAGACAGGTTGGCCACGATGCCAAGGGAACTTCCTAATCCTTTCCAGAGTACAGCATTCCGAACAATGCAACGCTCCCACGGTGCTGCATTGGAGCGTCAACCCAGACTCAGTGACCTCGGAATGGGATTTGGAACACCACCTCGTGACTCACAGGCAGGAGTGCTGCCGAGCTGACATTAAGAGTCAGATGTTCAAGAGGTTAGTCCAATTCACCAGTCAGAAAGATGCCAGCCATCACGAATGAAATGAGGGGAGACAGCGTTGAACAGTACAACTGACATTCAGCAGAAAAGCAGCAGCAAGGTAAATAATTCTCAAAACACGTTGGCAAGGGTTTGTAGCGCTCGGGTGCAAGAATCGCACCTCCACGTGTGTGCAGAAAACCAGTCATCTCAGGGTGGCTCGACAAGTACATTCAATAAAGACAAGTACATTCATGAGCTTCTGAAGAGCTCGATGCACCATATTCGGAAGAAACAGCAGCCTTTACCCCTCCACTGCGAATTACACACTCCAACTTGGAAATATTCAACATAGTTTGTTTTGAATTCTCCCACACCAGATACCCCGACAGAAAACTGACCCCGTTTCTTTATTTTTCCGTGGGATGTGGGCATCGCTGGCAAGACCAGCATTTGTTACCCATCCCTAATTGTCCTTGGACTGAGTGGCTCGCTCGGTCATTTCAGAGCGCGGTTAAGAGTCAGCCACATTGGCTGAGGGTCTGGAGTCACATGGAGGCCAGACCGGGCAAGGACGGCAGATTTCCTTCCCGAAAGGACATTAGTGAACCGGATGGGTTTGTATAACAAATCGTTGCCGTAGTCACCATTACAGAGACTCGTTTCCAGTTCCAGATATATTAATTGAATTTAAATTCCACCGGGGTCTGTGATGGGCTTGAGCCATCTCCTCAGAACATTAACCTGGGCCTCTGGATTACCAACCCAGTGTCATTGTCACTATCCCACCAACGCCCCCAGGGTACTGTCGTTACAAATGAATGTTGAGAGCATGAGATCAGAAGAACGAGGGGAAGGGGTAGACCATTCGGCCCTTCGAACCTGCTCCTCCAGTCAATAAGACGATTGGTCAATCTGATGTGGCCTGACTCGCCTTTCCTGTCAGAAATCTGTCTAGTACAACCTTGAATGTATTCCCCAGACAGCACTGTTCTCTGCAGGAGAGAATTGCAAATACTAATGATTCTCTGAGGGAAGTAATACCTCCTCATCGCTGCCTTAATTGAGAGATCCATTATTTTTAAACTATGCCCTCTGCCCAGTTCCATGTTCCCCTGTCAAGGGAAACATCCACCCTGCCAAACCCCTTGCTTCTGCCAAACTTCACACCAATCTCGTCCAAACACACTTGCCATATTCCTCATTCGAGAGACAAAGGGCGCGATTCTCCGAGATGGAGACAGAGTGTTCACGACGGCGCAAAACGGGGGCGGGCAGTCCCGATTCTGGCCCTGGCGCTGGAGCGGTTCACGCCGCTCCAGCCTCCCTTCCCTGCGCCAAATGGGCGCCGCACCAACCCGCGCATGCGCAGTTGGACCGCGTCATCCCGCGCACGCGCGGGGGACTTCCTCAATGCGCCGGCCCTGGCGCAACATGGCGTTGGGGTCAGGGGCCCGCCGCGTAATAAAATAGGGCCGGGGCTGGAGAGGCCGGCCCGCCGATCGGTGGGCCGCGATCGCGGGCCAGACCCCATTGGAGACCCGCCCCCCCCCCCGGTGAAGGAGCCCCGCCCCACAGGCCGCTCCCCCCCCCAAACCCGGTGAAGGAGCCCCGCCCCACAGGCCGCTCCCCCCCCCCCCCACCCGACCCTTCGCGCAGAGTTCCCGCCGGCTGCGAGCAGGTGTGAACGGCGCCGGCGGGACTCTGCTGTTTCCGCGCGGCCGCTCGGCCCATCAAGGTCGGAGAATCGGCGGCCCGGCCGCGGACAGCGGCCCGCGACCGGCGCCGCGCCAAACACGCCGGCGCAAATGGCGCCGATTCTCCGCTCCTCAGAGAATCGCCTGCCGGTGTTGGACCGGCGCCGCGGGAAAAAGTGGCGCGAACGGCGATTCTCCCAAATGGCGGGGCATGGGAGAATCCCGCCCTACGTTGTCCCGCTGGAGTTGAATTGCTACTGGGAGCGCAAATCAGGGAGAGATTCCCAATCTTCAGCCACATAAATTTATGAATGGCCGGGATTGCAAGCGATTCCCGAGGGGCGCCCGCTATCGGGCTGCCATTTTGTGTGTGCCGCCCGATAGTGAGGTCCCGGAGCTGGCCACCCCTCCCCACATAGCGGAGCAACACCCCCCCCCAATCCCCACAATCCCCACATCACGATTCAGCCCGCCCCCCCTTGCCCAAAGTACAGGGGTGACCCTTCACCAGTGACCTCCCGAGTAGGGGGCTCCTGCCAGCGACCTCCTAAATAAGGAGACTTCCCCAGACCCCAAAATTACCCAGAGATCCTCTATGTTAAGGGACCTCCCCCCAGCAAATACTGCAGCATGGTAGCATAGTGGTTAGCACAATTGCTTCACAGCTCCAGGGTCCCAGATTCGATTCAGGCTTGGGTCACTGTCTGTGCGGAGTCTGCACGTTCTCCCCGTGTGTGCGTGGGTTTCCTCCGGGTGCTCCGGTTTCCTCCCGCAGTCCAAAGACGTGCAGGTTAGGTGGATTGGCCATGATAAATTGCCCCTAGTGTCCAAAATTGCCCTTAGTGTTGGGTGGGGTTACTGGGTTATGGGGATAGGGTGTACGTGTTGACCTTGGGTCAGGTGCTCTTTCCAAGAGCCGGTGCAGACTCGATGGGCTGAATGGCCTCCTTCTGCACTGTAAATTCTATGAAAATTCTGTAAGACCCCCAACTAAAGATGTCACTGTGGGGGGTCCCCTTATTTAGGGGGTTTCTGGGGGGGGAGCTTTTTAAGAGGGTTTCTGGAGGAGTCTTCTCATTTAAGGGTCTCTGGATGGGGGGTCTCTAAAAACCAGTTCAGATTCAAATTGAATCCAATTCCTGGTCGCCATGAGAGGCAAACTAGACCCAGGCTGACAAGAGCTGACATTACAGCTGATCTCTGGCTTGATCTGAGCCAATAGGTCAAGAATTGAATCCACTATGGACCCAAGTCAGATCCTCTCTTCCTTTCCGTCCCATCTCAGCTGTCTGCTCAGCAATATAATCGCCATCAGTCTGCAACTGTCCAGAGGAAGGTACACGATCCAATGCACATTTTACTTTTATCTGCATTATGCACTTGGAGTTCGAAAGCACTTTGGGACGTGCCAGGGTCATGAAAGGTGAGATGTCAATTGCCTTCTTTTTGGCTAAACATGCAGTGTGAGAGACGCCAGGTGCCTCGGTGATAGCCACATCCTGTCACCCGGACCCCAGCACACATCCCACCCACCCACACACACACACATACGCACCCCACACACACGCACACACTCCCCCTTCCCACACACACTCCCCCATCCTGCACACACACACACTCCCCCATCCCACACACACTCCCCCATCCTGCACACACACTCACTCCCCCATCCCACACACACTCCCCCATCCCACACACACACACACTCCCCCATCCCACACACACACTCCCCCATCCCACACACACTCCCCCATCCTGCACACACACTCACTCCCCCATCCCACACACACTCCCCCATCCCACACACACACACACTCCCCCATCCCACACACACTCCCCCATCCCACACACACTCCCCCATCCCGCACACACACACTCCCCCAACCCGCGCGCACACACACTCCCCAATCCCACACACGCACACTCCCCCATCCCACACACGCACACTCCCCCATCCCACACACACTCCCCCATCCCGCACAAACACACACTCCCACATCCCACACACACACTCTCCCATCCCGCTCACACACACACTCCCCCAACCCGCGCACACACACATTCCCCCATCCCACACACGCACTCCCCCATCCCCCACACACTTCCCCATCCCGCACACACACACACACTCCCCCATCACACACACACACTCCCCCATCCCGCACACACACACACTCCCCCATCCCGCTCACACACACTCCCCCATCCCGCTCACACACACTCCCCCATCCTGCACACACACACACTCGCCCATCCCGCACACACACTCCCCCATCCCACACACACACTCCCCCATCCCACACACACACACACTCCCCCATCCCGCACACACACACTCCCCCATCCCACACACACACTCCCCCATACCACACACACACTCCCCAATCCCACACACACTCCCCCATCCCGTTCACACACACTCCCCCATCCCGCACACACACGCACTCCGCCATCCCGCACACACACACTCCCCCATCCCACACACATACACACACTCCCCCATCCCGCACACACACACTCCCCCATCCCACACACACACTCCCCCATCCCACACACACACTCCCCCATCCCGTTCACACACACTCCCCCATCCCACACACACACTCCCCCATCCCGCACACACACACACTCCCCCATCCCACACACAAACACACACTCCACCAGCCACACACACACACACTCCCCATCCCACACACACACCCCCCCATCCCGCACACACACACACTCCCCCATCGCACACACACACACACTCCCCCATCCGACACACACACACTCCCCATCCCACACACACACACTCCCCCATCCCGCCCACACAAACACTCTCCCATCCCCCACACACACACTCCCCCATCCCCCACACACACACTCCCCCATCCCGCACACACACTCTCCCCCCCACACACACACACTCCCCCATCCCGCACACACACACTCCCCCATCCCGCACACACACACACTCCACCATCCCACACACACACGCACTCCCCCATCGCATACACACACACACACTCCCCCATCCCGCACACACACTCACCCCCACACACACACACACTCCCCCATCCCGCACACACACACTTCCCCATCCCGCTCACACACACACTCCCCCATCCCGCACACACACACTCACCCATCCCACACACACACACTCCCCCATCCGACACACACACACCCCCATCCCGCACACACACACTCCCCCATCCCGCCCACACACACACTCCCCCATCCCCCCCACACACACACACTCCCCCATCCCGCACACACACTCTCCCCCCACACACACACACACTCCCCCATCCCGCACACACACACTCCCCCATCCCGCACACACACACACTCCACCATCCCACACACACACGCACTCCCCCATCCCACACACACACACACACTCCCCCATCCCGCACACACCCTCTCCCCCCACACACACACACACTCCCCCATCTCGCACACACGCACTCCCCCATCCCGCACACACACACTCCCCCATCCCGCAGACACACACACTCCCCCATCCCGCACACACACACACTCCCCCATCCCGCCCACACACACACTCCCCCATCCTGCACACACAAAGTCCCCCATCCCGCACACACACACTCCCCCATCCCGCCCACACACACACTCCCCCATCCCACACACATACACACTCCACCATCCCACACACACACACACACTCCCCCATCCTGCACACACACACTCCCCCATCCTGCACACACACACTCCCCCATCCCACACACACACACTCCCCCATCCCACACACACACACTCCCCCATCCCACACACACATGCTCCCCTATCCCACACACACACTCCCCCATCCCGCACACACACACTACCCATCCCACACGCACACACTTCCCCATCCCACACGCACACACAATCCCCCATCCCACACACACACACTCCCCCATCCCGCACACACACAAACTCCCCCATCCCACACACACACACAATCCCCCATCCCACACACACACACACTCCCCCATCCCACACACACACGCTCCCCTATCCCACACACACACTCCCCTATCCCACACACACACTCCCCCATCCCACACACACACACTCCCCCATCCCGCACACACACACTCCCCATCCTACACGCACTCTCTCCCCCATCACACACACACACACTCCCCCTTCCCGCACACACACACTCCCCCATCCCGTACACACACACTCCCTCATCCCACACACACACACTCCCCCATCCCGTACACACACACTCCCCCATCCCACACACACACACTCCCCCATCCTGTACACACACACTCCCCCATCCCACGCACACACTCCCCCATCCTGCACACACACACACTCCCCCATCCCGCACACACACACACGCCCCCATCCCGCACACACACACACACACACACACCCCCATCCCACACACACACTCACCCATCCCGTACACACACCCACCCCCATCCCACACACACACACTCCCCCATCCCGTACACACACACTCCCCCATCCCACACACACACACAATCCCCCATCCCACACGCACACACTCCCCCATCCCACACACACACACAATCCCCCATCCCACACACACACTCCCCCATCCCACACACACACACAATCCCCTATCCCACACACACACTCCCCCATTCCACACACACACTCCCCCATCCCGCACACACACACACACTCCCCCATCCCGCACACACACACACACTCCCCCATCCCGCACACACACACACCCCCATCCCGCACAGACACTCTCCCACATTCCGCCCACACACACACTCCCCCATCCCGCACACACACACACTCCCCCATCCCACACACACACACTCCCCCATCCCACACACACACTCCCCCGTCCCGCACACACACACTCCCCATCCCGCACACACTCCCCCATCCCACACACACACACTCCCCCATCCCACACACAAACTCCCCCATCCCACAAACACACACTCCCCCACCCCACACACACACACTCCCCCATCCCGCACACATACACACACTCCCCCATCCCGCACACATACACACACTCCCCCATCCCACACACACACACTCCCCCATCCCACACACACACACTCCCCATCCCGCACACACTCCCCCATCCCACACACACACACTCCCCCATCCCACACACAAACTCCCCCATCCCACAAACACACACTCCCCCACCCCACACACACACACTCCCCCATCCCACACACAAACTCCCCCATCCCACAAACACAACCCCCCCATCCCACACACACACACTCCCCCAACCCGCACACACACACACTCCCCCATCCCGCACACACACACTCCCCCATCCCACACACACACTCCCCCATCCCGCACACACACACTCCCCCATCCCGCACACATACACACACTCCCCCATCCCACACACACTCCCCCATCCCGCACACACACACTCCCCCATCCCGCACACATACACACACTCCCCCATCCCGCACACATACACACACTCCCCCATCCCACACACACACACTCCCCCATCCCACACACACACACTCCCCCATCCCACACACACACTCCCCCATCCCACACACACACACTCCCCATCCCGCACACACTCCCCCATCCCGCACACATACACACACTCCCCCATCCCACACACACACACTCCCCCATCCCACACACAAACTCCCCCATCCCACAAACACACACTCCCCCACCCCACACACACACACTCCCCCATCCCACACACAAACTCCCCCATCCCACAAACACACACTCCCCCAACCCGCACACACACACACTCCCCCATCCCGCACACACACACTCCCCCATCCCACACACACACTCCCCCATCCCACACACACACACACTCCCCCATCCCACACACACACTCCCCCATCCCACACACACACACACTCCCCCATCCCGCACACACACACACTCCCCCATCCCACACACACACTCCCCCATCCCACACACACACACACTCCCCCATCCCGCACACACACACACTCCCCCATCCCGCACACACACACACTCCCCCAACCCGCACACACACACACTCCCCCCCACACACACGCACACAAATCCCTCCCGCTCACCCACACACACACTCCCACCCTCCCACACCCACACACCCCACCCACACACCCCACCCACCCACACATTCCCCCCCATCCTACCCACAAATACTCTTTGCATCTCACACACACCCGCAAAAAACTCCCCTTCCCACACATGCACCCCACCCCACACACACGCACACACATACTCCGCACCCCCCTCCACACACACTCAAATATGAACACACACGCACACATACTTTCCCCCCACTCACACGCGCATACACACACAGTCCCCCACCCCGCACACTCACACTCAAACACACACGCGCATACACACACACTCACTAACACACACACACACTCACGAACACACACACCCACCAACAAATCTTGGCTCCTGGAAAACCTGTGCCTTGGTTATCCCAATCTTGGGCAAATGCGTCATGCCCTTACCTTGCCCCACTCAATACCAAACAAATGCTGCTTCTGGGCTGAGACATTTTTTTGAGCTCTTAAGCTAAGTGTCAGATGTGTGCAAAATCAAAAGGACACAAAGCAAACTCGACATTTCAGATCAGTCCCTGACAACAGCAGTTTGTCCGCAGGTTACAGGAACTGTCACTCGACCTCTCCATGGCGGTGACTAGCAACCACCTCTCAGTAGAATGGACATAACGTAACAACACAGAGAATAAATCGCACAATGGTGACGCTAAACCGTGTTGGGAAAAAAGCCATATGTTTCCAGCCCTATTTTTAACTTCAAAGATGTTTGGCATAAGAACCAGGGCCAACATGATGCGTTCTTCTCAAGCAGCCAGTTGCTGTGATCTGGAATGCAATGGCGGCAAGAATGGCAGGAGGCCATTCAATCATCGTTTTCCAAAGGATTAATATTTGTCCGGAAACATTTGCTGGGCAATGGGGAAGGAACAGTGGGACTAATTGAATAGCTCTCTCAAAGGGCTGGCCAGACAAGATGGGCCAATAGCCTCTTCCTTTGCGCTGCATCAGTTTATGGATCGACCGGAATTTGCAGGTAATTCCTAAATCTGGAAGCAATTCAGGAGATCGGAACGGAATCATAGATCCATAGAATCCCAACAATCGAATCTCTGATAGAGCACCCTTACTTAGGCCCAACTCGCCCTACCCCTGTAAGCCCGCAACTGACCAGCACATCCCTGACACTAAGGGGCCAATTTCGCATGTCCAATCCACCTAACCTGCACATCTTTGGACTGTGGGAGGAAACCGGAGCACCCGGAGGAAACCCACGCAGGCACGGGGAGAACGTGCAAACTCCTTACAGTCACCCAAAGTCAGAATCGAACCCAGGTCCCTCGCGCTGTGGGGCAGCAGTGCTAACCACTGTGCCACCTTGATAGAGTGAGCGATAGTTAGAACTGGGCAGTGCTGTCATTAGTTGCGGTCTCCAAATGCATTGCAGAACACCAGTTGCCCCTACCCCATCAGTATTTGTACGCTGGATCATTTACTGAACCGACGAACCCAGCAAGGACATTTCATCCATTTACATTTGGTATCACTGGACTGGACAAAACGCACAACCTTCTAGCTGTTGTTTTTCTATCAGCCAGTTTTAAAACTGGATCGGGAAGTCCCTCCTCGATAGCAAAACTTGTAGTTTGCGATGTCAGTGACGGCGATCTGGTTGTTGACTGAAAAAAAGTGAAAATGTGGTGGCACAGTGGTTAGCACTGCTGCTTCACGCCGCTGAGGACCCGGGTTCGAATCCCGGTCCTGGGTCGCTGTCCGTGTGGAGTTTGCACATTCTCCCCGTGTCTGCGTGGGTTTTACCCCCACAATTCAAAGATGTGCAGGTTAGGTGGACTGGCCACGCTAAATTGCCCCTTAATTGGAAAAAATAATTGGGCACTCTAAATTTAAAAAGTGAAGCCCATCAATTGAACTGTCCCCGGTGTTTGCCACACACAGCATAACACAGAGACCTCCAGAACTGTGCAACTGTAACCCGGAGCTTTGTGGGTCCTACAGGCCGATATCCCTGTTGAATGTGGATGCCAAATTGCTGGCCAAAATTTTGTCCTCCAGGATTGAGGATTGTGTTCCGGACGTTATTGGGGAGGACCAGACAGGGTTTGTTAAGGATAGGCAGTTGGTGGCCAATGTAAGAAGGTTGTTAAACGTGATCATGATGCCCCCGGAAGGTAGGGAGGTGGAGGTAGTGATCGCAATGGATGCAGAAAAGGCTTTTGATCGGGTAGAATGGGATTATCTGTGGGAGGTGCTGGGATGGTTCGGATTCGGGCGGGGCTTTATTGACTGGGTCACGTTGCTGTATCAGGCTCCTGTGGCAAACGTAAGGATGAATAGGACAGGAGAGGTGATTGGGGGAGCTGCTGTTTAGGTTAGTAGGGGGAAGCTTCAGGTACCTAGGTATTAAAGTGGCGCGGGAATGGGACCAGCTGCATAAATTAAATCTGGCCTGACTAGTGGACCAAATGAAGGATGATTTTCGGAGGCGAGACGCGCTTCCGTTGTCACTGGCTGGGAGGGTGCAGACGGTGAAGGTGACGGTCCTCCCGAGATTCCTGTTTGTATTTCAGTGTCTCCCCATCTTTATTCTGTGGTCCTTTTTTAAACGGGTCAACAAAGTGATCACTGGCTTCGTTTGGGCAGCAAGACCCCGCGGGCAAGGAAGGTAATGCTTGAGCAGAGTCGGGGAGAGGGCGGGCTGGCGCTGCCAAATTTTAGTAACTATTACTGGGCGGCGAATATAGCCATGATCAGGAAGTGGGGGAGGGGTCAGCATGGGAGCGTGTGGAGGCGGCTTCATGCAAGGGCGTTGGTAACTGCGCCTCTGCCGTTCCCGCCGGCACGGTACTCCACCAGCCCCGTGGTGGTGGCGGCCCTGAGAGTCTGGGGGCAATGGAGGAGACATGTGGGAGCAGAGGGAGCATCGGTCTGGTCTCCAATCTGTAATAATCACCGGTTTGCCCCGGGAAGTATGGATGGGGGGTTCCGGATATGGCGGAGAGCAGGGATTGAGAGGATGGGGGATATGTTTATAGAGGGGAGCTTTCCGAGTATGAGGGCGCTGGAGAAGTTTGGGTTGGTGAGGGGAAACAAATTCAGGTATCTGCAGGTGCGGGACTTCCTACGTAAACAGGTGTCAGCCTTCCCGCTCCTACCGCTAAGGGGGGTTCAGGACAGGGTAGTTTCCAGAGGGCGGGTAGGAGAAGGGAGCGTCTCTGACATTTACAAGGAACTTATGGGGTCAGAGGAGACGCAGACCGAGGAGCAGAAGCGCAAGTGGGAGGAGCTGGGAGGTGAGATAGAGGATGGTCTATGGGCGGACGCGTTGAGTAGAATCAACGCGTCCGCAACATGTGCCAGGCTCAGCCTGATACAATTCAAGGTCGTTCATTGGGCTCACATGACAGTGACCCGGATGAGCAGATTCTTTGGGGTGGAAGACAGGTGTGCAAAATGTGCGGGAGGACCAGCGAACCATGTCCACATGTTCTGGGCATGTCCGAAGCTGAGGGGATTCTGGCAGGGGTTTGCAGATGTCATGTCCACGGTGTTAAAAACAAGGGTGGCCCCGAAATTGGAGGCCTGGCTATCGGACATGGCTAGCTTTCTGTTTGGAGAAAATCAAGTTCGCCTTGAGAGGGTCACTGTTAGGGTTCGCCCGGAGGTGGCAACCGTTCGTCGACTTCTTTGCGGAAAATTAATCGTCAGCAGAAGGGGGGGGTTTACCTTAGAGTAGGGGGTTATAAAGGTGGGACCTGTAAGGGAGGGAGACGGCTTTTGCACTATGTTTACAGTTTCATGCACATTGTTTATTTTGTTGTTGCTATAATACTAAAAAGACCTCAATAAAATGTTTATTAAAAAAAAAGAACTGTGCAACTGATGTGAATAAAGACTTGCATTTGTTTATTTTTTATTCGTTCATGAGATGTGATGTCACTGGCGAGGCCAGAATTTATTGCTCATCACTAATTGCTTTTGAGACGGGGGTAGTGACCTTGTTTCTTGAACCGCTACGGTCCATGTGTTGTGGGTGCACCCACACTGCTGTTATTGTAGACTCCAACATAGTATTCCCAACAGTGCAGAAGGAAACCATTCGGCACATCGAATCTGCACCACCTCTGATCCAATATAGCACCCTATTAGGCCCAATCACTCGCCCCTCCAAATCCCTGCCCCCCTCCCCCCACCAATCCCCCATAACCCCACCTGACTTTTGGGCAATATTAGCATGGCCATTTCACCTAACCTGTGCATCTTTAGACTGTGGGAGGAAACCAGAGCACCCGGAGGAAATCCACGCAGACACGGGGAGAACGCGCAAACGCCACACAGACAGTGACCCAAGGCTGGAATTGAACCGGGGTCCCTGGTGCTGTGAGGCAGTGGTGCTAACCACTGTGGCACCATGTTGTTCGGGAATGAGTCCCAGAATGTTGACCCAGTGACAGCGAAGGAACCGTGATACAGTTCCAAGTCAAGGTGGTGAATATACAACTGCAGGAAGTCCTAAAGCTTTACATCCAATAAAGTACCTTTGCAATTTTTACACTGTTATCATCTGGGAAACATGGCGGCCAATTTGAGCACAGCCGGCTCCCATAAACAGCAATGAAATAAATGGCCAAATAGTCCATTGTGGAGATGTTGTTTCAGGAATCAATATTGGCTCCAGAGCAGTGATGGCGGAATAGGATTGGAAGCACCATGGAGTGCACTGTTTCACGAAGGCAGTGTCCCCTCCACCTTCTCGAGGGCAACGGGCAACAAACTCTGACCTTGGCCGTGTGCCCACATCCCAGGAATGAAAGAGAAAAGAAAAAAATGTTTCGGATAAGACATTAAGCAGAATTTGCAAGTTGCATGTAAAAGATCTCATGGTATTATTCAAAGAAGATATGAGATTTCCTGGCCAATATTTAGCCTTCAACCAGCATCACTAAAATGGACTGTTTGTGACATCCTGCTGCGCATAAATTGGCTGATGCCTTCCTGATGCACGATCAATGACCACTAAAGCGAGGTTGTAGTCCAGCTGAAGGCTTTAATAAGCTAGATGTTTACCCCAGCAGCTCAGGTACAGAATGAGGGCTGCTGGGGCGGCACGGGTTCTTATACCCCGCCTTGCAGGGCGGAGCTATTATACACTCTAGCCAATAGCAAGCATACAGGTTCTACCAATGTTACTTTAGCCTCAGGTACCGTAATACCTATAATACCACATTCACCCCCTGTTAAAAAAAGTTCAGCGGGGGTGGTGGCCAGAAACTACAAAACATAACAACATGGTATAATTAGTTATGGAGGTACCGTAATACCTCCGTACAGTGTTTAGTAACTATTCACAAGTCTGGTAGCTATGTACATTTTTTTATTTACAGATTACAGTTAAAATGAAGCAATCAGTCGATCGGGGGCCCTGGTCATCCTCTGCGATCGTTGGAGCCTCGGTGGTGACTCCGGTGGAGGATCAGGCTTCGATCGCCATGGCAGCTTCGTCACCCCTAGACGGCGCTGGTGGGGAAAACGGCTGACCTGGGAAGGGAGCACCTGCAGGGGGCGTCGGTGGGTGGGGGGCCTAGGCAGGGGCGGCGGAAGGACCGATCCTCCTGTAAGGTGCTGCGGTGGAGGGGAGGGTGGGATTGGTAGCTGGAATGTGCGTGGAGTTCCAGCGGGCGCCAAGTCCTGTAGGGAGACCGTATCTTGTCGGCCGTCAGGGTACACCACGTAGGCATACTGGGGGTTAGCATGGAGCAGATGGACCCTCTCAACCAATGGATCCGACTTGTGCGCCCGCACGTGTTTTCGGAGCAGGATGGGTCCGGGTGCTGCCAGCCAGGTCGGGAGGGAGGTCCCAGAGGAGGACTTCCTCGGGAAGACCAGGAGACGTTCGTGAGGTGTCTGATTGGTGGTTGTACAAAGGAGTGACCGGATGGAGTGGAGAGCACCCGGGAGGACTTCTTGCCAACGGGAGACTGGGAGGTTCCTGGACCACAGGGCCAGTAGGACGGTCTTCCAGACCGTTCCGTTCTCCCTCTCTACCTGTCCGTTACCCCGGGGGTTGTAACTGGTCGTCCTGCTCGAGGCTATGCCCTTGCTCAGCAGGAATTGACGCAGTTCGTCACTCATAAAGGAGGACCCCCTATCACTGTGTATGTAAGCGGGGAAACCGAACAGTGCAAAGATGCTATGGAGGGCCTTGATGACGGTGGTGGCAGTCATGTCGGGGCAGGGGATGGCGAATGGGAACCGGGAGTACTCATCAATTACGTTCAGGAAGTACGTGTTGCGGTCGGGAGGGGAGGGGGCGTTAAGTCCATGCTGAGGCGTTCAAAGGGACGGGAAGCCTTTATCAGGTGTGCTCTCTCTGGCCGGTTTGCACTCCGCGCAGATTTGGCAGTCTCTGGTGGCAGTCCTGACCTCCTCGATGGAGTAGGGCAGGTTGCGGGTCTTGACGAAATGGAAAAAGCGAGTGACCCCGGGTAGCAGAGGTCCTCTTGGAGGGCTCGGAGGCGGTCCACTTGTGCGGTGGCACATGTGCCGCGGGACAGGGCGTCAGGAAGCTTGTTTAGCTTCCCGGGACGATACAAGATCTTGTAGTTGTAGGTGGAGAGTTCGATCCTCCACCGCAAGATCTTGTTGATTTTTATCTTGCCCCGCTGTGCATTATCGAACATGAAAGCAACCGACCGTCGGTCAGTGAGGAGAGTGAATCTCCTGCCGGCCAGGTAATGCCTCCAATGTCGCACAGCTTCTACTATGGCCTGGGCCTCCTTTTCGACTGAGGAGTGGCGGATTTCGGAAGCATGGAGAGTACGGGAGAAGAAGGCCACGGGTCTGCACGCTTGGTTGAGGGTGGCCACCAGAGCTACGTCGGACGCATCGCCCTTGACTGGAAGGGGAGGGACTCGTCGATGGCGTGCATCGTGGTCTTTGCAATGTCTGCTTTGATGCGGTTGAAGGCCTGACGGGCCTCTATCGACAGAGGAAAAACTGTGGATTGGATCAGGGGATGGGCCTTGCCGCATAGTTGGAGACCCACTGGGCGTAATTGCTAAAAAACCCGAGGCAGCGCTTCAGGGCCTTGGGGCAGTGAGGGAGGGGGAACTCCATAAGGGGGCGCATGCGTTCCGGGTCGGGGCCTATAACTCCATTTCGCACTACGTAGCCGAGAATGGCTAGGCGGTCGGTGCTAAACACGCATTTATCCTTCTTGTATGTTAGGTTAAGGATTTTAGCGGTCTGGAGAAATTTTCGGAGGTTGGTGTCGTGGTCCTGCTGGTCGTGGCCGCAGATGGTGACATTATCGAGGTACGGGAATGTTGCCCGTAAACCGTACCGGTCAACCATTCGGTCCATCTCGCGTTGGAAGACCGAGACCCCGTTAGTGACACCAATGGGAACCCTAAAGAAGTGACAGAGCCGCCCATCTGCCTCGAAGGCAGTGTATTTGCGGTCACTAGTGCGGATGGGGAGCTGGTGGTAGGCGGACTTGAGATCCACCGTGGAGAAGACCTTATAATGCGCGATCCAGTTCACCAGGTCGGATAAGCGGGGGAGAGGGTACGCGTCCAGGTGCGTAAACCTGTTGA
Source organism: Scyliorhinus torazame (assembly GCF_047496885.1). Taxonomy (NCBI): domain Eukaryota; kingdom Metazoa; phylum Chordata; class Chondrichthyes; order Carcharhiniformes; family Scyliorhinidae; genus Scyliorhinus; species Scyliorhinus torazame. The sequence goes on from NC_092707.1 coordinate 401,182,654, forward strand.
TGGTCTGACTGTAGTCGATGACCGTCCTATGCTTCTCCCCGGTCTTTACCACCACCACTTGAGCTCTCCAGGGGCTGTTGCTGGCTTCAATGACCCCTTCCCTCAGTAGCCTTTGGACCTCTGACCTAATAAAGATCCGATCCTGGGCACTGTACCGTCTGCTCCTGGTGGCGACGGGTTTGCAATCCGGGGTGAGGTTCGCAAACAGGGCAGGCGGGTCGACCTTAAGGGTCGCGAGGCCACAGACAGTGAGGGGGGGTATAGGGCCGCCGAATTGGAAGGTCAGACTTTGAAGGTTACACTGGAAGTCAAAACCCAGGAGTGTAGCCGCGCAGAGGTGGGGAAGGACGTAGAGACGGAAATTTTTGAACTCCCTTCCCTGGACTGTGAGGTTTGCTAAACAAAACCCCTTTATCTCCACTGAGTGGGAACCGGAGGCCGGTGAGCTTTTTTGATTAACAGGGTGGATGAGAAGGGAACAGCGCCTTACCGTGTCGGGGTGTATGAAGCTCTCCGTGCTCCCAGAGTCAATTAGGCAGGACGTCTCGTGCCCGTTGATGAAAACGGTCGTCGTAGCCGTTGAGAGTGTTCGAGGTCAAGACTGATCCAGAGTCACCAAGGCCAATCGCAGTAGTTGGGAATTCTGTTCAGGCAGTGTGTGGTCGGCCGAGCTGGGGTCCTGGGGGTCAGCCAAGATGGCATCTCCCATAGGTCGCACAAGGCTGGGGGTGCACAAAATATGCGCCGCCCATCCCTCAAGTGAGGCGTCCGCGGAACAAGATGGCGGCGCCCGGGGTCAGCACGTGGCCCTGGCATATGGGGGTGGCGGCGACCGCTGGCCGCACGGATCCCGTGGAGACGTTTGTGGTGGAGGTCCGGATTCACCATTGGAGACCGCGGTCACCGCTTGGGCCTGACATACCCCCACGAAATGGCCCTTTTTGCCGGATCCCTTGCAGGTGGATGCGCAGGTCGGTCAGCGCTGGCGGGGGTGCTTGGCCTGCCCGCAAAAGTAGCAGCGGGGCCCCTCTGGATTGCCAGGCCGCCTTGCAGCACAGGCCTGTGAAGGAGCGGGGTAAGTCTTGGGGTCGGCTGCTGCGGGGTTCCACGCTGCCCAGGGGGCTGCCGCGCGGTCGGGAACGTAGGCGCGGGCGTTTCTGGAGGCCACGTCCAGGGAGCCTGCAAGGGCCCGGTGCCTCCCTGAGACCCAGGGTGTCCTTCTCTAACAGGCGCTGGCGGATTTGTGATGAAAGCATACCTGCCACGAAAGCATCCCAGACTCAGAGTTTTGTGTGTTCGCTCGCCGAAACTTGCGGGCAGCCGCAGCTTCTTCCCAGCAACAGGAGTGCGCAGTAGAATTCCTCCAACGATTCCCCAGGGGTTTGTCACCTTGTTGCATACAGGTGCCAGGTGTCGACCTGGTTTACCGGGTGAATATAGTGTCCTTTTAGCAGCTAAATTGCTGCATCGAAGTCTTCCGCTTCCTCGATGAGGGTGTAAATCTCCGGGCTCATCCTTGAGTGCAGGACGTGCAGTTTCTGCTCTCCCATGGGTGCGTTTTCGGCCGTCTCGAGATACCCTTTAAAGCACACCAGCCAGTGCTTAAAGATTGCCGCTGAGTTCGCCGCGTGGGGGCTAAGTTGCAGACACTCCGGCTTGATTCGGAGCTCCATCCTTTCTTCTTAAAAATCTAGCTTATTAAATTGATGCACGATCAATGACCACTAAAGCGAGGTTGTCGTCCAACTGAAGGCTTTAATAAGCTAGATGTTTACCCCAGCAGCTCAGGTACAGAATGAGGGCTGCTGGGACGGCACGGGTTCTTATACCCCGCCTTGCAGGGCGGAGCTATTATACACTCTAGCCAATAGCAAGCATACAGGTTCTACTAATGGTACTTTAGCCTCTCAGGTACCGTAATACCTATAATACCACACCTCCTACATTCCAGCAGTGACTACGCTTCAAAAAGTGCTTCATTGGCTGTGAGGTGCTTTGGGATATCCTGCCGTTGCGAAAGGCGCTATATTAATGAAAATGTTTCCTTCGTGGATTCAGAAGGATTCACAGCCATTAGTTAGTCCAGGAGGGCTGCTTGAGACAGAGTAGCCATGCTGTCTCTTTCACACTCACACCCACCTCAAACTATCCAACATGGACATGGCCACGCTCGTGCTAGTGGCTGGAATTCTCCAGCCGTTGAGATTCTCTGTTCCCGTGGCTTTCCCAATGGCGTGAGGTGTCTTCAAAGGGAAATCCCATTGACGAGCACCAGCAAACGGTGCGTCTCCGAGAAACACACACCTGGGTGGAACCGAGAATCCCGCCCAGTATAATTACAGGTTTGGGGGAACACAGCAATGAAAATCGCAGCTACATGGGGAGGCTGCACTTGTTGTCATCACAGAGACATGACTCATGCGGAGGTCGTTTATCCCATTATACGTGTGGCAGCTCTCTGAAAGAGCTATCAAAATACATCGTGACTCGTGAAATGGCCAGCACACTTTGGTTTTAATAGCAGGATGCCAATGAAGCAATGAGTGCCGTGATATTTGACCTCTCTTGCAAGGGGGTCACTTGTGATCTGTATCGTTCTCACACATCCACGATTCTAATTACTCCACTGTTGTTGTGTGTGTCGTCAGCAGCCAAGGTTCAAGCTCTGGGACTCCGTTCCTGAACCTCCCGACCTCTGTATATCTCTTGCTTCAAAACATTCCATAAAACCTCCCCTCCATAACCAAGCTATTGTTGACCAGCTCCAATATTTGCTCAAGGGGCCTTTGTCAAATTTTGTTTGATTGTAACTGCTGGAAAGTGCCATGAGATGTTAGGTTAGGTGGATTGGCCATGATAAATTGCTATTAGTGTCCAAAATTGCCCTTAGTGTTGGGTGGGGTTACTGGGTTATGGGGATAGGGTGGAGGTGTGGGTTTGGGTAGGGTGCTCTTTCCAAGAGCCGGTGCAGACTCGATGGGCCGAGTGGCCTCCTTCTGCACTGTAAATTCTATGATGTTTTATTCAGCCCAGTCAACTTGTTCCCATCCTGGTGGATAAGCCCTCCCCGACTAGTTACAATCACAAGTTTCATGGTATCAGCCCAGTGCTTCCCCCACACATTAGTCTTGAAGTTGCAGTGGCTGGGGCAGAGAACTGTACAGAAGCCACACCAGTAAACCTTACGCAAAGAGTGGTGAGGCCGTGGAATGCCCTACCTGCAACAGTAGTGAACTCGCCAACATTGAGAGCATTTAAAAGTTTATTGCATAAGCATATGGATGATAATGGAATAGTGTAGGTTAGATGGCTTTTGTTTTTTGACTTCCCATGTCGGTGCAACATCGTGGGCCGAAGGGCCTGTACTCCGCTGTATCGTTCTATGTTCTATGTTCATCATCCAGTGAAGTTCTAAATGGTGTACTCCATTAAACCACAGCATTAAAGGGCAGCACGGTAGCACAAGTGGCTAGCACTGTGGCTTCATAGCGCCAGGGTCCCAGGTTCGAATCCCGGCTGGGTCACTGTCTGTGCGGAGTCTGCACGTTCTCCCCGTGGTCTGCGTGGGTTTCCTCCGGGTGCTCATTCTGCACAGTATCTTCTATGTTCATTCAGACACGTTACTGAAAATCAGCAGGTCTCCTTAACGGGATCTTTGAACATCTAAATGTATTGCAGAGTCTTCAAGTAAGCCAGCTCGCTCACGGGTAGCCTTGGCATGGTGACCATTGGGAACAGTGGAATTAACCGCTGTCAACTGTTCATAGTGTAACGGGGTCAAACCTATACGAGAGGTAATTGGACGCGGCTTTGTTGACCAATATTACAAACCACTGCACCAGACCTTGAAAACAAATGAATTCTCAGGATGTGACTGAGGCCACATTTACTGGCCACCCTGAGTTGCCAGGAGAAGGTGTTGAAATAACTAAGTGATTTGCTAAAGCTATTTTGGAGGCTGTGGTAGTATGCATTAGGGGTCATGTGGGACTGTGAAGCCATGATGTCATTGGCTGACAGATCCCAGGTCCTGGTTGGCTGTTGATCTCTAGCTCCGCCCTGAAGGCGGAGTATAAGAACCAGGAGTTCTCCCCCGCAGGCCAGTCTGTTGCTGAACTGCGGGGAACAAGTCACGCTTAATAAAGCCTCATCGACTTCATCTCTATTCGTCTCTCGTGAGTCTTTGTGCGCTACAGAGGCAAGTTAAGAGTCAAACCCGTTGATACGGGGCTGGAGTCAGGTAAGAGCGGGAAATTCTCTCACCGCAGTGCGACGTTAGTGAAACCAGTTGGGTTTTTACAATCTGACAGCTTCATCGTCACTTTGCTTAAGCTGCCGTGGCGCGGTCTGAATTACATTGCCTGGATGGCTCGACCAGTCAACCTTTACACCGGCAACAACTAAGAGGGTTCAAGCCAAAGGCCAGAACAGGCAGAGCATCAAAAACACAAATTGGTACAAATTAAAGATAAGAGCAAGTCTGCACTTGCCAAAAGCTGCGGGACCTGGAAAGGCCATGAGGACGTATTCTCAAACCGAGACAGGGCCTGCCTACGTAAGGTTGCAAAAATGGGTTATGCTCACAATACCAGGAACCAATGAGGGTTAACATGACCTAAATGCAGCACACTTTTAATATATCAACATGTGGTGGAGAGACATAAAAATGGGGTGTTCTCTTTCAAGAAAAGCACAGTTTGTTGGTTGGATCCCTGTGGTTTTGGGTGGGAGAGGAACTGATGAGAACTTTATCACATGATCTGAAACTTCACAAGTCAAATCAGAGGAGAGCAAACTGCTGCTATTATGCCCTTACACGGGGTAGTAACAGAAGAGTTACTTTCAGTAGTCCATTGTACCAGTAAGATATTGGAAAGGGAGTGCCGGGGGGTGGGGGGGGGGGGTGGGGGGGGGGGGGGGGGGGGGGACGAAAACTAGGCACCAATCATTGTGTGTCCATATTGTGCCACACTTAATTCATGACCTCGAGTTCATTCTTCGTCAACCTGCCCTACGTTACCACAGCCAGCAAAGTACCAGTAACCACGAGCACCTCATTGAAATGAAACACAGCACAGAAAAACACTCGCCAAGCTACACCCCAAAGTTTCGATGGGATATAAATCTACCATTCTATTAATGGGCTTTTTTGAAAAAAAAAACCCAGTCAAGTCAACATCGTGCAAAATAAATTCTGGTTTCCTGACCAGAAACCTATGACAGTCAGCCGCATAAATACTGTGGCTACAGATCAGAGACTGGCTATTCTGCAAGGGGTGACTCACCTCCTGACTCCCCAAATATCTACAAATCAGGACTGTGATGGAATACTCTCTACTTACCTGGATGACTGTGGCTACAATCTTCTACACTTCCTGGGTCCGTATCCCTCTATTCCCATCCTATTCATGTATTTGTCAAGCTGCCCCTTAAATGTCACTATCGTCCCTGCTTCCACCACCTCCTCCGGTAGCGAGTTCCAGGCACCCACTACCCTCTGCGTAAAAAACTTGCCTCGTACATCTCCTCTAAACCTTGCCCCTCTCACCGTAAACCTATGCCCCCTAGTAATTGACCCCTCTACCCCGGGGAAAAGCCTCTGACTATCCACTCTGTCTATGCCCCTCATAATTTTATAGACCTCTATCAGGTCGCCCCTCAACCTCCTTCGTTCCAGTGAGAACAAACCGAGTTTATTCAACCGCTCCTCATAGCTAATGCCCTCCATACCAGGCAACATTCTGGTAAATCTCTTCTGCACCCTCTCTAAAGCCTCCACATCCTTCTGGTAGTGTGGCAACCAGAATTGAACACTATACTCCAAGTGTGGCCTAACTAAGGTTCTATACAGCTGCAACATGACTTGCCAATTCTTATACTCAATGCCCCGGCCAATGAAGGCAAGCATGCCGTATGCCTTCTTGACCACCTTCTCCACCTGTGTTGCCACTTTCAGTGACCTGTGGACCTGTACTCCTAGATCTCTTTGACTTTCAATACTCTTGAGGGTTCTACCATTCACTGTATAATTCCCTTCCTGCATTAGACCTTCCAAAATGCATTACCTCACATTTGTCCGGATTAAACTCCATCTGCCATCTCTCCGCCCAAGTCTCCAAACAATCTAAATCCTGCTGTATCCTCTGACAGTCCTCATCGCTATCCGCAATTCCACCAACCTTTGTGTCGTCTGCAACCTTACTAATCAGACCAGTTACATTTTCCTCCAAATCATTTATATATACTACAAACAGCAAAGGTCCCAGCACTGATCCCTGTGGAACACCACTGGTCACAGCCCTCCAATTAGAAAAGCATCCTTCCATTGCTACTCTCTGCCTTCTATGACCTAGCCAGTTCTGTATCCACCTTGCCAGCTCACCCCTGATCCCGTGTGACTTCCCCTTTTGCACTAGTCTACCATGAGGGACCTTGTCAAAGGCCTTACTGAAGTCCATATAGACAACATCCACTGCCCTACCTGCATCAATCATCTGAGTGACCTTCTCGAAAAACTCTACGAAGTTAGTGAGACACGACCTCCCCTTCACAAAACCATGCTGCCTCTCACTAATACGTCCATTTGCTTCCAAATGGGAGTAGATCCTGTCTCGAAGAATTCTCTCCAGTAATTTCCCTACCACTGAAGCAAGGCTCACCGGCCTGTAGTTCCCTGGATTATCCTTGCTACCCTTCTTAAACAGAGGAACAACATTGGCTATTCTCCAGTCCTCCGGGACATCACCTGAAGACAGTGAGGATCCAAAGATTTCTGTCAAGGTTACTGTGGTACATTGAGCATTGGCGCACGATGCCATTGTAAACTGCTCTGACATATAAAACCTGCAGATTTGTCGCTCGGGCCCTCCTCTCTGTCCATCTCTCTACTCCCAGGAATTTGGGATTGCAAAGAATCTGGGCCTAGCCCAGTTTACATAAAATGTACCTGGAGTAATAATAATAATCGTTTATTGGGCTTCGATGAAGTTACTGTGAAACGCCCCTAGTCGCCACATTCCGGCGCGTGTTTGTGGATGCCAGTACGGGAATTGAACCCGCACTGCTGCCTTGTTCTGCATTACAAGCCAGCTATTTCGCCCAGCGTGCTAGACCAGCCCCTAAGCTGGAGCAAGAGAGAAAGAGAGGGTTGAAATCCTGGTGCATAGAAGCACTGTCCTGCAGCTCTGGGTGGAATGGTAGACTTTGGTGTGAATTATCCTGATCTGAGCACAATACATCAAGGCTGACGCTCCCAATGCAGGACTGAGGGAGCGCTCCGGATGTCTTATGGATGAGGTGTTAAACTGAAGCCCCACCTGCCTGCTCAAGTGGATGTAACTGACCCAATGGCACCATTTGAGGAAGGGGGCGCAGGTCAATATCTATCCCTCAATCAACATCACAAAAAAGACGGATCCATAGGATCATAATTCCTACTGTGCAGGAGGAGGCCATTCGGCCCATCGGGTCTGCACCGACCCTCCGAAAGGGCACCCTACTTAGGCCCACTCCCCCACCTTATCCCCGTAACCCCACGCATTGAACATGACCAATCCACCTACCCTGCACATCTTTGGACTGTGGGAGGAAACCGGAGCACCCGGAGGAAAGCCACGCAGACACGGGGAGAACGTGCAAACTCCACACAGTCACCCAAGGCCGGAATCGAATGCGGGACCCTGGCGCTGTGAGGCAGCCATGCTGACCACTGTGCTACTGTGCCGTCGGTCACTATCTAGTCAGCATCATCTGGTCATTATCACTGTGGTAAATGTCGGCCGAATGCGGACGTTACTCTGTGATGTTGGCACGACCAGAGTAGAAACTATTGACCAGGTCAGTGGAATCAGCCTCTTCACCTTGGCCAGGCACCAGTTGGTGATGCTGACAATGTGGGGATCGGGGGGGTGGGGGGAGGTTGCCGGGGGGTGTTGGGAAGAGGAGTCACTCCAAACTGCTCCAGTTCCCCCACTCGTGGTGGACTCAGAAGTGACTTTGACAGGAGCCTGCCTGGGGTGACCACCCCTCGGTGTACCGTACGACAAAGCAAGAGGGTGAGAGAGGTGCTGCTGACGCTGGGATTTCAGTAAAGTGTATCTTTTCTTTCCTATTCACTGTATCTATTTACTGGAAGTGACATCGCCGGCTGAGCACAATTGTTACCCATCCCTAACTGCCCTTGAGAAGGTGGTGGTGATCCGCCTTCTTGAGCCGCTGCAGTCCCTGAGGTGTAGGTACACCCACAGTGCTGTTAGGGAGGGAGTTCCAGGATTTTGACCCAGCGACAGTGAAGGAACGACGATATATTTCCAAGTCAGGGTGGTGAGTGGCTTGGAGGGTAATGTCGACATGGGGGGGCGGGGTCAATGCATCTTTGTCCTCCTAGATGGCAAAGGTCATGGGTTGGGAAAGTATTGACAAATAAGAATTGGTGAGTTTAGATTAAATTTAAAAAACTGAGGAAAAAAGATGATTCAAAAGGACAAGTCAAGGAAGATTTTTTTTTAATTTGAAAAAGGAAAACCAAAATGGGAAAATGCAGTCTTGAAAAAGTGAGCTCCTTTTGCCCGGAAAACATTGCGCTTACCTGTCAGAAAAGAGAATACAGACACCCAGCATCTGTTTTGTTACCATACAGTATCTGCCTGCCCCCCAACCATCATTTCCAACTATATCTACAGCACAGATGCTGCAAACATCAGTGAGCCAGTTTAAGGGAGCCATGCCTAGGGCTGTAGTCAGGCCAATACCAGCCAGGCCCAGCAACCTCTGCCAACACACAGAAGAAATAGAACATTACAGCGCAGTACAGGCCCTTCGGCCCTCAATGTTGCGCCAACCTGTGAAACCAATCTGAAGCCCATCTACACTAATAGAACAATTAGTGCCCTGAAATGCCGTGAATTAAAATAGAGCAGGCCAACCCTTGGGTAAAACAGCAAGGTACTCATCAGATCAGAGAATCATAGGATAGTTACAGCACAGAGACAGGCTAATTGGCCCATCCTGTCAGTGCCGGCTCACCGCAAGAGCAATTCACGCGGTAACCTTCTACTTCTTGACCTGCGACATTTTTGCTTTTAGGGCAATTAGGGATGGGTAATAAATGATGACCTAGCCCGTGATGCCTACATCTTATGAATGAATAAAAAATGTAATTCTCGTGAACCTTCTAATAATAATCTTTCTTAGTGTCACAAATAGGCTTACATTAACACTGCAATCAAGTTACTGTGAAAAGCCCCGAGTCGCCGCACTCCGGCGCCTGTTCGGGTGCACGGAGGGAGAATTCAGAATGTCCAATTCACCTAACAAGCCCGTCTTTCGGGATTTGTGGGAGGAAACCGGAGCACCCGGAGGAATCCCTCGCAGACACGGGGAGAACGTGCAGACTCCACGCAGTGACTCATGCTGGGAATCGAACCTGGGATCCTGGCGCTGTGAAGCAGCCGTGCTAACCACTGTGTTACCGTGTCGCTCTCTGCCCCCTCCCTAATCCTTTGACATCCTCCTTAAGTGTGGCTCCCAGAACTGCACAAAACTCCAGTTGCGGCCAAAGCAGTGTTTTGCAGGTGTTGATCAGAACATGCTTGCTCTTGGACTTCTGTGCTCCTATTTATAAAACCCAGCATGTCGTTCACTTTATTAATTACATTCCCAACCTGCCCTGCCACCTCCAATGACTCATGCAGACGTAACCCCCATTTATTTTATCCTACCTCTCTCTCTTCTTCTTACCAAAATGAATCATTTCACGCTTTTCCGCCATGCCAGCTATTTCCTGCCATTCCACCAACCTATGTCCTTCTGGGATTTAACACGATCTTCCTCACAAGTTCACAATATTTCCAGGTTTTGGGTCATCCGCAGATTTGATCTGACAAAGCGCGGGATCAGTGCACAACATGCTCGCCCTGTCCAGTTGCAACATACCCATACCGTCGGGACCAGTAAAACGGAGATTTCCACCTTAAGGTGTTCCTCCGTCCTCTGTTCTTTACCCTCTTCAGTGAGGCACCTTCAGGGAAGGGTTGCCTTAAAAACCATCTACTGCGCTCTAGGTATTTGACAGGAAAGTTCAGACTCGATGGGCCGAATGGCCTCCTTCTGTCCTGCAGGGATTCTATGATAATGTTGCGCTGCAGTCTCCTTCCTCCTCATACTCCAGTGTGACTGTATTCTGGAGTAACAACGCGTCAGTCAAGAGGAATCTGGATTCGACAAACAGAAAGCAACCGAGACCACCTTCAGTAAACTGTACCACTGAACGTGTTCTTCACAGCCAGTCAGCGCTATTTAATTTTAAAGGTTATTTCGTCACCATTTGCCTGGTGTGCAAAAAAAATACATTAAACTTCCCAAATTACACAGAGCACTGCCCTCAATATGAAGACTGTGGATTCCCTTTTACAGCCCTCACACAGGAGTCTGGATGGGGAATGTTAACAGGACATTCATCTGTGGGGGGAATCTGTCTGTGTACACACATATAGACAGGGACGCTGCGTCACTTAGGAAACACGGTGTTTGCATTTAATAATCCCCTTAAACTTGGAACTAGACTGGACTGGAGTGGGTGGGAGACTTGGCAGCAGGGAGAAGGAAAGTCAGCCTGGATTTCTGGTCCGGCTAACTGCGACTGGATTCCCGATTGGTATAGACATAAGCTGAGGTCCTGCATTGGGCTCGGCTAGTGTCCAAGGCAGCCAGAAAGTCTCCTTAGGTGAGAGTGACTGTCCTTGACAGCAAGGGAGCATTTGACCACGTACGGCAGCAAGGAACTCCAGTGAAATTGAAGTCAATGGGGATCAGGGGAAACCCGTCTCTGGATGTAATCACAAAGGAAGCTGGTTGTGGTTTTTAGAAGTCAATCATCTCAGCCTCAGGCCATTCCTGCAGGAGCTCCACAGTGTAGTGGGACAACCGTCTTTGGCTGCTTCAACAATGACTTCCCTCCGTCATGAGGTCAGAAGTGGGGGTGTTTACTGATGATTACACAAAGTTCGGTATCATTTGCAACTCTTCAGATACTGAAGCAGTCCACGTGCAAACGCAGCAAGACCTGGACAACATTCAGGCTTTGCCTAATCAGTGGCAAGTAAGCTTTGTGCCACACAAGTGCCAGGCAATCGCCATCTCCAACATGAGAAAATCTAACCATCGCCCCTTGACATTAACAGTATCCCCCGCACTGAATCCCCCAACATTAACACCCTGGGGGATACCATTGCCCAGGAACTGAACTGGACCAGCCATATACATATACTGTGGCTGCAAAAGCAGTTCAGAGGCTGGGAATCCCTGCGGCGAGTAACTCCCTTCCTGACTCCCAAAGTCAGGAAGTCAGCAGGAGTCAAAGGCACAAGTCAGGAGTGTAATGGAGTACTCTCCACTTGCCTGGGAGAGAGCAGCTCCAACACTCAAGAAGCTCAACACCATTCAGGACAGGACAGCCCCGCTTGATTGGCACCCCGTCCACCATCATCAACATTCGCTCCCTCCACCTCTGACATACAGAGGCAGCCGTGTGTACCATCTACCAAGTGCACTGCAGCAACTCATCAAGGCTCCTTTGACAGCAACTTCCAAACTCGTGACCCCTACCATCTAGAACAACAAAGGTAACGGACAGGTGGGGCTGGATTTTACAAGGGGCCATTGGCCCAGCTAAAAAAACCATTTGAGGAACGCGCCTCGGGGAAGGACGGTTGCCCTGTTTTCATTTAACGACCAATTCAGGCTTGAAGCGGGATAGCTGCCTCTCAGGGACAAGAAGCCCTGCCTCAGAGAGCTGCAGCTAATCGGGTGGCACGAAACTCCGCAGTCCCAGCAGGTCAGGAGGGGGCCAAAGCCCTTGCTGAGATTTTGGGCAGTCTTCAATAGAAATCAGTACTGGAGCTGGAGAGCAAAATACGTGGTGGAAGGGGGGGTTCATCAGGGCCAGATTGGCAAGCCCCAGCAAGGGGGGGGGGGTGGCAGGGTGAGGCATCATGTTTGAGAGGTCTGTTGGGAGGGTAAAGGGGCACTCACAAAGGAGGTTCCCCCTGACCATGCCCCCCAGGGCACCCCACACAACTAAATCCGCCAGGTTTCCTCCATGTCTTGGAGCCCCTCCTATCGCTGGCAAAGTTTGTAAGGCCAATGAAGAGTCCATACCAAGTAGGCCAAAACAAAGACTTGCTTTATTCAACAATAACTATTATTTAGAGCTCCAGTAGTTCCCTACTTGAGACTTCTCTGGTCTGTGCCTTACTGGCGACTCTATTTATACAAAGACAAGTATTTTTAAGGGTTCCCCGCCCCCTTAACGGGGGAGTTCGTATTTTGCAAGGTCCACAGGGCTGTGGGTCATCCCTACCCTGCAAGATCCATGTGGATTATAACAGTGGAATAGCGATGGATGTGGGATGAGGCCCTTCATGACCAATTAAAGGCCTCAACTGGCCCAAGGATGGACAGGCCGCCCGATACCACCACCACACCCCCCCTAGAATTTCATATAAGTCGAGGGGGGTGGGTACAGGCATTGCGAAGGCCAGTTAATGGATTTTGCTCGCCCTCCTCCCCTTTCAAACCAGTGAGAGAGCAGAAAATCCAGCTCGAGAGAACACCACCATAAGACATAGGAGCAGAATTAGGCCACTCGGCCCATCGAGTCTGCTCCGCCATTCAATCATGGCTGATATTTTCGCATCCTCATTCTCCTGCCTTCTCCCCAGAACCCCTGACCCCTTATTAATCAAGAACCTATCTAACTCTGTCTTAAAGACGCTCAATGATTTGGCCTCCACAGCCTTCTGTGGCAAAGAGTTCCACTGATGAGGAGGTTCCCTTCCGAGTCACACACCTTCCTGACTTGGAAATATATCGGCTGCTCCTTCACTGTCACTGGGTCAAAACCTGGATCGCCCTGCCTAACAGCATAGTATGTACCTACGCCACACGGACTGCAGCGGTTCAAGAAGGCAGCCCAAATCCTGTGATGGAATTTTATTAAAGGTTCCCCTTCCTGCTCCTGTACTGTTATTCTGCTACTCCGCATGTTACATATTTGGCCCCTCCTATTTCTCATCTACATTCTGTCTCCAGGTGACATCATCTGAAAACACATCGGGTTGCTCATGTCCGCAGCCAACACCCAGCTCTATTTCACCGCCACTTCTCTTGACCCCTGCATTGCCAGGACTTTCATATGCTGCATGATACTTAATACTAAGTAACGTTGCTTATTGCAAATCGTGGGGTGGAGGATATCGTGGGAAGGTGGAGCTGGGTTGAAAGATCAAATATTTTCTTATTGAATGGTGGAGTTACATAGAACATACAGTGCAGAAGGAGGCCATTCGGCCCATCGAGTCTGCATTGCCAGGACTTTCATATGCTGCATGATATTTAATACTAAGTAACGTTGCTTATTGCAAATCGTGGGGTGGAGGATATCGTGGGAAGGTGGAGCTGGGTTGAAAGATCAAATATTTTCTTATTGAATGGTGGAGTTACATAGAACATACAGTGCAGAAGGAGGCCATTCGGCCCATCGAGTCTGCACCGACCCACTTAAGCCCTCACTTCCACCCTATCCCCGTAACCCAATAACCCATCCTCACCTTTTTGGACACTAAGAGCAATTTATCATGGCCAATCCACCTAACCTGCACATCTTTGGACTGTGGGAGGAAACCGGAGCACCCGGAGGAAACCCACGCAGACGTGGGGAGAACGTGCAGACTCCGCACAGTGTCCAAGCGGGGAATCAAACCTGGGACCCTGGCGCTGTGAAGCCACAGTGCTAGCCACTTGTGCTACCGTGCTTCAAGGAGTCACGTGGCTCGCACCAGCTCCTATTTTGTACGTCCCTATTGTGTCCAACGTCCAGTGCTGGATGAGCAGAAATATTCTCCAATTAAATACAGGGATGATCAAAGCTAATCGTCTTTGGCCCTTGCTACAATCTCCATTCCCGAACCATCGGAATTCCATCCCTCTCCCTGGCGACTGCCGGAGGATGAAGTAGACAGTTTACTACCTTGGTTTCCTCTTTGGTGCTGAGCGAGCTTCCGACCTCTCCACATTCGAGACAGGCCCACTTCCACTCCTGTGACATCATCTGACTCCTCACTAGTCTCAGCCAATCTGCTGCTTAAATCCTCATCCGTGCGTTCGCTACCTCCATCCTCGGCACTTCCCCTCAGCCTCCCGTCTTTCACCTCCATCACTTTGAGCTCTTCCAAAAATCTGCTGCTATTGTCTCACTACATTACAGGAATGATATAAATCAAAGTTATTGTTTCTGATGCTGCCACACACACACACCAGCTCCTCTTCAAGCAACATCTCACTTTTAAAATCCTTGCCCTTTTCTTCAAATCCCTCTGTCACCTCGTCCCATCGCCCCCTTCTCTGTGTAATCTCCTTCAGCTCGACAACCTCTCTGCACTCCTCCAATTCTGGCTCTTCACACTCCATCCCTTTGGTTAAGCTCTGGATTTCCATCCCTAAACCTCTCCGCCTCTCTACCGTTCACTCCTCCATTCAGACCTACCTCACTGACCAAACTTTAGGGCAGCTCGAATCGGTTTTTAAAAAATGTGACGCCGGGCAAGATTCTCTGGCATCCCTGTGACATGATTCCCGTCATTGACCTGCAGCGGGATCTTCTGGGCCCACTGCTGAGAATGGGATTTCCCATTGAATCCAACCCACCCCCGCGACCGCCAGGAAACCCACTGCGGGAGTGCGTCATTGGCGAGACCAGAATATCCTGCAGGCGTGAACAGTCGGCACTTTGATCATCCCTGTATTTAATTGGAGGATATTTCTGCTCATCCAGCACTGGACGTTGGACACAATAGGGACGTGCGAAATAGGAGCTGGTGCGAGCCATGTGACTCCTTGAAGCACAGTAGCACAAATGGCTAGCACTGTGGCTTCGCAGCGCCAGGGTCCCAGGTTCGATTCCGGCTTGGGTCACTGTCTGTGCGGAGTTTGCACGTTCTCCCCGTGTCTGCGTGGGTTTCCGCCGAGTGCTCCGGTTTCCTCCCACAGTCCAAAGACGTCGCCCTCTGTGTCACATCTATTTTGATAACACTCCTGCAACGTGGTTTGGGGTGCCTTACTACATTTGAGGCACTCTGTAAATATAGGTACATACACATGTGATTGTAGATACAGACATCTATCCACATATGTACATTTATATAGATTTAAATATGTGTGCGGATATGTGTTTGTGCTCCACACAATATATATTCACCTATAAACATACACAAATACATATATTGTCACAATTACTGAATAGCCAATATTCATAGAATCCCTACAGTGCAGAAGGAGGCCATTGGCCCATCAAGTCCACACCAGCCCCCTGAAAGAGAACCCTACACAGGCCCAAAATCCACACTATCCCCATAACTCCTCCTAGGGCCAATTTATCATGACCAATCCACCTACCCTGCACATCTTTGGACTGTGGGAGGAAACCGGAGCACCCGGAGGAAACCCACGCACACACTGGGAGGAAGTGCAAACTCCACACAGTCACCCGAGGTCGGACTCGAACCCGAGTCCCTGGGGCTGTGAGGCAGCAGTGCTAACCACCGTGCCGCCCATATCCTGATCCAGACTCACGCTGGAAGAATGTTCACCTGATCGAAGGTTTGTCATCTCTGTTGCTCGGACCCCAGCGTGAGTCAGCAGCTTTCTGCATGCCTGAGGCTGGCGTAGACAAGTGCGGGTGTGGGTACTCGGACAGGGAGGATTAGGGAGTGGGGGTGGGGAGGGTTGGAATTTTGTCCTCCAGCCCCTTGTAGAACAAGCATGAATAAAAGTCAAAACACTGCTGTACAGCTCACAGGAAAACAGCTTCTCTCTGCATCAGCCTCCTCGGTGCTAAAGGATAATTGTTTACATGGGGGGGGGGGGGGATCTGGCACATTAATAAACATGAAGGTGCAAGAAACATAATGCTCTCCTTAACACTCCCAGGTTCACTGGCTTTTAATTACCTGCGTTTCAACCGCACTCACTCCAAACGCCCCCCATCCACCCCCACCCTCTCAGGGACTCAGGTAATGACAGGATCCCAAACCCCTGACACAGGGTTAAGCCATCTCTTGCACTGTGAGTCCTGCAGGCTGCCGAGAAGGCAAAGAGCTAAGTCTCCAAAGCACATTGCCGGAGGAAAGCTAACAACAAAAAATGCCAGGGACACATTCTGCCTTCAGGTTTTGAACTTGCTGACATCCTCGAATTACATCTCTCTGCGCCGGCTCCTTAGCAACCCCTGGCCACTGTAGTCCAGTCCACCATCGCCTTTTAAAATGACCTGTCTCCAAAAACAGGAGGAATGGAGGTGGGGGGGTTAAAGGAATATCAGCCAATTACACTGACTGGTTGGTATGTGACACCCTGTCTATTTTTTTTTAAATGAGCATTAAAACTCCAGAGGATTTGCTTAAACATTGGCACACGCACAAAAAAAAGAATAATCCACCAGGAAGGCCTGCTATCACCAGTGACATGATAAACTGACCAGATCCAAAAGATACACAGAACACACAAGCTCACCTGATACAGTGTATTCCACGCATAATGTAACTGATGGATTCTCCCTAAGGTGACTTGGTACTTTCCATCCTGGCTCTTTCAGAGGACTGTGCATGCACGTATTCCGTCAAGGATTGTCATTGCGACATAAAACTGTATTCCCCCTCTGTCACTCTTTAGGGAAGATCGTTATATGTTTACATCATCAAGTTGGGAAGCACCGCCAGCCCTTCCATTGGTTGAGGAGGGAATGAGGGATGTCAATCAGGATAGTGGACCAGGGCTGGCTGAGTGCAGAGTGCAGATATGAAAAGCTCGGGGTCCCAGCTGGTTCCCTGCAGAACGAGGTGTTTTTTTTCCCCCTCTCTCTCTCTCTCTTCAAAGCAGGAAGAGGGGAGGCCGCGAGAGCGTTTCCTGTTGGACAGCTCAGATAACTAAGGACGTCATTGCATGCAAACTCCCTCAGGGTGTCAGCAGATACAGGGGCAAAGTTCAGTCGTTTCCAAGAAGCTGAAGAGGAGGAGACACCGAGGGAATGGAGTGACGAGAACGAGGGAAAGAAGGGGACGGCAGGGGGAGAGAGTGAACGAGGAAGTGACAGTGGGAGAGAGATACAGACACAAGAGTCTTTTGCAGAAAGGGAGCAATCGGCGAAGGAGGGAGGCAGAGAGAGAGAGAGGGTCACACACAGGCAGAGTGAAAGAGGAAATGGCGAGGGGGGGAGAGACAGAAAGAGAGATAGAGGGGAGAATAGGCAAAGAAGGGAGGCAGAGAGAGGAAATATACCATAAGTGACAACCATTGTCAGTTTCAGGTCATGTTCATAAACATGCAATATTAATCCAGTGACTGGGAGACATGGAATCAATATTACCAGTCACGATTTTTTATTGAATGGTATTTTCTCTGTTTAGTTTTTATTGGAATTGTGCCCTGCCTTCCGCCTAAAATCATTGCGAATTAGCTGCGCGCTGACATGAAGCAAAAAACAAGGGATTGATGCTTTTTTAAAATAATAGGATAAACTGAGATTTTGAAACGGTTAAGTGTAATACTATTAATCAGATGGATATTTCAGCCATGGCTGTGAATTCTGAATGCAAATCTAAAGCCACGTGTGTATTCGACAAATAAAGCAGTGGTCACAAACAGACACTTCACTGCCCAGGCAAATTCATCACCAGTCCTGGAAGAGTAACACATCAACAATGCTGGATCTGTGCAAATGAAGATTTCTACTTGCGTTGCGTGCGCCAGTATTTATCAACTTGTCTTGGAATTTAAAAATAAAATCGCTTGCTCCCACTGACATGTTAAGGAAGATGTGTGTTATTTCCTGTGCTGATTTAGAGAGAGCCGGTGTGAGAATCCTAGTATTGGGCACCCTATTTGACCTTGAGCTCAGCTTCCGGCTTCTTATCCAAAACTGTTGACATCCACCCCTCCTACCCCCCCCCCACCCCGCCCCCGGAATATCATTCATTCCCATTAGCTGATAGACCTCCCTTCAGATTTCCTGTTTCAGCCTTTAGTCCCGGTCATCACTCTGCTCAAGCCTGTGCCCCCCTGATACTCACTACCTGTGTCTCCCTGATATTCACTATCTGTGTCCCAACCCTGATATTAACTACCTGTGCCCCCCCCCTGATATTCACTACCTGTGTCTCCCTGATATTCACTACCTGTGTCCTCCCTGATATTCACTACCTGTGTCCCCCTGATATTCCATAACTGTGTCCCCCCTGATAATCCCTACCTGTGTCCCCCCCTGATATTCACTACCTGTGTCGCCCTGATATTCACTACCTGTGTCCCCCCTGATATTCCCTACCTGTGTCCCCCCCCCGATATTCACTACCTGTGTCCCCCCTGATTTTCATTACCTGCGCCCCCTGATATTCACTACCTGTGTCCCCCTGATATTCACTACCTGTGTCCCCCTGATATTCACTACCTGTCCCCCCTGATATTCACTACCTGTCCCCCCCTGATATTCACTACCTGTCCCCCTCTGATATTCACTACCTGTATCCCCCTGATATTCACTACCTGTGTCCCCGATATTCACTACCTGTGTCTCCCTGACATTCACAACCTGTGTCCGCCTGATATTCACTACCTGTGCCCCCCCTGATATTCACTACCTGTGCCCCCCCTGATATTCACTACCTGTGTCTCCCTGATATTCACTACCTGTGTCCCCCCCTGATATTCACTACCTGTGTCCCCCCCTGATATTCACTACCTGTGTCTCCCTGATATTCACTACCTGTGTATCCCTGATATTCACCACCTGTATCCCCCACAATATTCACGACCTGTGACCCCCTGATATTCACTACCTGTGTTCCCCTGATATTCATTACCTGTTGGCAGGCATATTGGCAAATAGGGTTAAGGAAAATCCCAAGGCTTTTTACACATACATAAAAAGCAAGAGGGTAGCCAGGGAAACGGTTGGCCCACTGAAGGATAGGCAAGGGAATCTATGTGTGGTGCCAGAGGAAATGGGCGAGGTACCAAATGAATACTTTGCATCAGTATTCACCAAAGAGAAGGAATTGGTAGATGTTGAGTCTGGAGAAGGGTGTGTAGATAGCCTGGGTCACATTGAGATCCAAAAGGACGAGGTGTTGGGTGTCTTAAAAAATATTAAGGTAGATAAGTCCCCAGGGCCTGATGGGATCTACCCCAGAATACTGAAGGAGGCTGGAGAGGAAATTGCTGAGGCCTTGACAGAAATCTTTGGATCCTCACTGTCTTCAGGTGATGTCACGGAGGACTGGAGACTAGCCAATGTTGTTCCTCTGTTTAAGAAGGGTAGCAAGGATAATCCAGGGAACTACAGGCCGGTGAGCCTTACTTCAGTGGTAAGGAAATTACTGGAGAGAATTCTTCGAGACAGGATCTACTCCCATTTGGAAGCAAATGGACGTATTAGTGAGAGGCGGCATGGTTTTGTGAAGGGGAGGTCGTGTCTCACTAACTTGATAAGAGTTTTTAAAGGAGGTCAAAAAGATGATTGATGCAGGTAGGGCAGTGGATGGTGTCTATGTGGACTTCAGTAAGGCCTTTGACAAGGTCCCTCATGGTAGACTAGTACAAAAGGTGAAGTCACACGGGATCAGGGGTGAGCTGGCAAGGTGGATACAGAACTGGCTAGGTCATAGAAGGCAGAGAGTAGCAATGGAAGGATGCTTTTCTAATTGGAGGGCTGTGACCAGTGGTGTTCCACAGGGATCAGTGCTGGAACCTTTGCTGTTTGTAGTCTATATAAATGATTTGGAGGAAAATGTAACTGGTCTGATTAGTAAGTTTGCAGACGACACAAAGGTTGGTGGAATTGCGGATAGCGATGTGGACTGTCAGAGGATACAGCAGGATTTAGATTGTTTGGAGACTTGGGCGGAGAGATGGCAGATGGAGTTTAATCCGGACAAATGTGAGGTAATGCATTTTGGAAGGTCTAATGCAGGTAGGGAATATACAGTGAATGGTAGAACCCTCAAGAATATTGAAAGTCAGAGAGATCTAGGAGTACAGGTCCACAGGTCACTGAAAGGGGCAACACAGGTGGAGAAGGTAGTCAAGAAGGCATACGGCATGCTTGCCTTCATTGGCCGGGGCATTGAGTATAAGAATTGGCAAGTCATGTTGCAGCTGTATAGAACCTTAGTTAGGCTACACTTGGAGTATAGTGTTCAATTCTGGTCGCCACACTACCAGAAGGATGTGGAGGCTTTAGAGAGAGTGCAGAAGAGATTTACCAGAATGTTGCCTGGTATGGAGGGCATTAGCTATGAGGAGCGGTTGAATAAACTCGGTTTGTTCTCACTGGAACGAAGGAGGTTGAGGGGTGACCTGATAGAGGTCTACAAAATTATGAGGGGCATAGACAGAGTGGATAGTCAGAGGTTTTTCCCCGGGGTACAGGGGTCAATTACTAGGGGGCATAGGTTTAAGGTGAGAGGGGCAAGGTTTAGAGTAGATGTACGAGGCAAGTTTTTTACACAGAGGGTAGTGGGTGCCTGGAACTCGCTACCAGAGGAGGTGGTGGAAGCAAGGACGAGTGACATTTAAGGGGCATCTTGACAAATACATGAATAGGATGGGAATAGAGGGATACGGACCCAGGACGTGTAGAAGATTGTAGTGTAGTCGGGCAGCATGGTCGGCACGGGCTTGGAGGGCCGAAGGGCCTGTTCCTGTGCTGTACATTTCTTTGTTCTTTGTTCTTTGTTTTGTGTCCCCCTGATATTCAATATGTGTGTCTCCTGATATTCACTACCTGTATCCCCCCGATACTCACTACCTGTCTCCCTGATATTCACTACCTGTGTCCCCCTGATGTTCACTATGTGTGTCTCCTGATATTCACTACGCGTGTCCCCTGATATTCACTACCTGTATCCCCCCGATATTCACTACCTGTGTCCCCTGATATTCACTACCTGTATCCCTCACAATATTCACTACCTGTGACCCCCTGATATTCACTACGTGTTCCCCTGATATTCATTACCTGTGTCCCCCTGATATTCACTACCTGTGTCTCCTGATATTCACTACCTGTGTTCCCCTGATATTCATTACCTGTGTCTCCCTGATATTCACTACCCGTGTCCCCCTGATATTCCCTACCTGTGTCTCCTGATATTCCCTACCTGTGTCTCCTGATATTCCCTACCTGTGTCTCCCTGATATTCACTACCTGTGTCCGCCTGATATTCACTACCTGTGTTCCCCTGATATTCCCTACCTGTTCCCCCCCCCCCCCCAATATTCACTACCTGTCCCCTCCCCTGATATTCACCACCTGTCCCCTCCCTGATATTCACTACTTGTGTCTCCCACAATATTCATTACCTGTGTCCTCCCCCGATATTCACTACCTGTCCCCCCCCGATATTCACTACCTGTGGTGGGGCTGGTTTAGAACAGGGCTAAATCGCTGGCTTTGAAAGCAGACCAAGGCAGGCCAGCAGCACGGTTCAATTCCAAACCAGCCTCCCTGAACAGGCCCCGGAATGTGGCGACTATGGACTTTTCACAGTAACGTCATTTGAAGCCTACTTGTGACAATAACCGATTTTCATTTAATTTCTGTGTCCCCCCTGATATTCACTACCTGTGTCGTCCCTGATATTCACTACATGTGTCCTGCCCAATATTCACTACCTGTCCCCCCCCCAATATTCACTACCTGCATCCCGTGATAGTCACTACCTGTGTACTCTGATATTCACTGTCACCTCCTTCCTTCACTGCGATAAACATCTCAAAAGTACTTCACTGGCTGTGACGCTCATGGGGACGTCCCCGGGGTCATGGAAAGTGCTAATATAAATACAAATTCTTTCTCCACTTTCAGAGTGAGCAATTTGCCCACATCAACTCTCTCTCTCTCGCTTCCCCTCACAATCTTGAAAACTGATCTTCCAAAGTCTGTCCTTGTCCAAAATAAACAAGTTCAACTTCCTCAAACTTTCCTCAACACTTGGGTACCAAATATCGGGAATCATCTTCGCCACCAGGCCTCCGAAACCTCTCAGAGGGCAGCGGGGTCCTTTCTACGATTCCAACGAGTCGGTGTGGCTCGATGGGGGCGATACCTTACGCAGTACCTTTCTCTTGTGTGTTAATGTTTTAATTGAAGGCAAATCTGATGCTCTCGAAACTTGGCCCGTACGTGCTGTGAGTCATTAGGGACTGTGGAGGAATATTCACTGATGTGGGTCTAATATAGTAAGGTGTGAACTGGTGGTCGGTGGTGTTTGTCATCGCTGGCACATTCAGCAATCCTGGGACAGGCATGCTGTACGTAGCTTTCAGCCTCAGGTGAAGGGCTCACCTGGCGAATTGGCCACGTCGCCTTCTCCACTAAAGCCCCCGCAAAGAGAAGTTTCAAAGGGAAACAGAATACGCTGGAAACATTTGTCTATGGAAAGGGCAGGAGGAGCATTGCAAGTGTAGTCCGGTTGTCAGAACTGGGAGAGGTTGCAGGCAAAACAGCATTTTAAAACAAAAATAGATCCGAACTAGGGTCACTGGCCTCAAACTTAAACTCTGTTTCTCTCTCCACAGATGCTTCCTTGCCTGCTGTGTATTTCCTGCATTTTCTGTTTTTATAACAGAACCATGGGAATGGAGTTGGAAAGAAACCGCACACACACATGTAAGTGTGAAGTGGAATAAAACAGCCTGTAAAATGTTCAAGTGGAGGAGAGGAAATAGCTAAACAGCAGAATCTAAGGCAAAAACAGCAACAACAATAACCTGTAGCAATGTGGGGCTTTTAACATAATAAAACGTCCCATTGCACTTCACAGGCATGTTGTTCAACCAGTTAAATCTGACATTGATGCACAAAAAGGAAATTTTCCGGAGCATCTTAAAGGAGAAGAGACACTTTTGATCACCTGTCTTAATATCTCTTTAGGTGGCTCGGTGTGACATTTTGCCTGATTTGTGCTCCTGCAAAGAGCTTTGGGGACATTTGACAACAATAAAGGAGCTATTGGTGTCGGACAAAATAAATCAGCACGCCAAAAACAAAGACCCTTTCTTTCATCGGAACCGCTCCCCACGTATGTGGGACAGTACCCATTTGGCGCAGTCATCAACATGTTTCCAGAGTGGCTTTCAGGTTGTCGTAACGGTGGGACACGCAAACTCGAAAGGCCCACTCGGTTCCCAATCTGCGCCTGGGCTCAACTGGGACAGGAGGCAAAGGGTACAAATTGTTTTAGTGGCCGGGACCAGTTATGGGAAGTGGGTGGGTGGGGTGGGGGGGGTTAGTGGGCAGGCAGGAGGAGGGGGAAAGTGGGTGGGTGGGGGTGGGGGGGGGAGTTAGTGGGCAGGCAGGAGGAGGGGGAGGTGAGGGAAGATGAGCATTTCCTCCTTTTGATTGTTATCCATTGAGTCTCAGGAAACAATATTATTTGTGGGTGGGTTTGGCATCCATGTGGGAACATCTGGCACCTGGAAATCAGAGGAATCCATTCAGCTCCTTGATTCTGTTCCTCATGGGTTAGCACCTTTTTGGAAAGGAGAAGACAAAAAGCTAGGGAGGGGGGATGGAGAGCGTGAAATAAAAGCACAATACTGCAGCTGTTGGAAATCCGAAATAAGAACAGTAAATGCTGGGAAAGCTCAGCGGGTCTGGCAGCGTTTGTCGGGAAAGAAACAAAGTTAATGGTCAAGATTTTCCGCAACCCCCGCGGCGTGATTTGCGGCAGCAGAGGCAGCTCACCATTGGCTGGCAGCGGGATCTTCCAGTCCCAACGCTGTCAATGGGTTTTCCCGCTGTGCACGTCCTTCACCGCCAGGGAAGCCGCGAGACCAGAAGATCCCACCAGCGGGAATGACCGGAAGGTTCCGCCCAATGTTTCGAGTCCATGTGACTCTTCTTCAAAGACTGCATAAATTTACCTGAGCTGTCAAGGTGTTGCTGCCTGGGTAAAATGTTTCTGGAATGACTTAATCCAAGAGTCATACTCGTTAGCGCGTAATCGCCAAAGAAGGCAAATCCAAGATTTGAGGTTCTTCTGAAAATAAGTACCAAGGTGAAAGCACCTCCCTTTAAATTAGCATTAATATCAAGCACACACTGAAAATTCTCTTGGCAGCTGTTGCTCTTTAGCAAGATCTTTTTCGAAGATGGTAAATAATAATTTCTTGCAGAGAAACAAGCCAAAACCAAATTTCATTGTTTATGCTCTCGGGGCTGGTTTAGAACAGTGGGCTAAATGGCTGGCTTGTAATACAGAACAAGGCCAGCAGTGCGGGTTCAATTCCCGTAACAGGCACCGGAATGTGGCGACGAGGGGCTTTTCACAGTAACTTCATTTGAAGCCTACTTGTGACAATAAGTGATTGTTATTATTACCAGTTGCAGCTGGATCCAAAAGTCAATTTGCTTTTCAACCGAAGTTACAGAAAACCCGTTTCCAACAATGCACTCAGGAGTAAGTCATCTGCAAAGCACCAAGGCAAATAACAACAACAACAACAACTAATAAAGCAATGTTTCACAAAACATTGCATTAAGTGCTGCAGATTTTGACACCAAACCAGATAAAGAGATATTAGAATGGAAGACCGCAAACCTGGTAAAAGAGATCGGGTTTTAAGGAGGGTCTTCGAGGTAGAGATAGGGTTTTAAGGAGGGTCTTAGAGGTAGAGATAGGGTTTTAAGGAGGATCTTAGAGGTAGAGATAGGGTTTTAAGGAGGGTCTTTGAGGTAGAGATACCATGACTAAATCTGCTCTTTAAGGCGGATGTACATGACCCCATGGTATTATGTCAAAGAGGAATAGAGGGCTTATGTCCTGGGCAATATTTATATCTCAACCGACTTCGTTAAAAATCATTATCACATTGCTGTTTGCTGTGAACTGTCTGTGCAAATGTATGCTGCTGGATTTCCGATACTGCAACATTTCAAAAAGTGTCCCATGAGCTGTGAAGTGCTTTGGGAGGTGCCACAGAAATGCAGATCTTTCTTTGACATGCACGATACTACAGTTTCAGCACAGCAATCCAATCGCCAATATTCTCCAGGAAATTCTTATAAATGCACACTGCAACATCTGAAATCGACACCCGTCAGGCCATGTTTGTAACAGAGAAACCAGCGTTCACTGTTCTAGAATCTCAGAGAGATGGAACAATGATATGGGCGGTACACGTTTATAAAAATGGTCCACAGTTCTTGTATTACTCATTCACAATAGATACGCTGGGGCCAGCTTCTGTATTAAATTCACTTCAAATACTTATCACACCTTCGGTGTAAGACACCCTGGTCTCGATGGCAACAAACACAGTTCTGTCCCAGACTGTGCCAGAGCTTGAAAAATAAGTGAGCGACGTGAGCAAATTTTCAATTTGACCAATTTATTGGTCAGGATTGGCTCCTTAACTCACAGCAGATTGCAATACTTCGCCACTGGTTTACTGTTATAAAAGAGCAACTACAAGCTTAAGCTCCGAAACTTGTAAGATTTAAAGCCCACCCAGAAAGGACTGTACATTTGGACGTTTAAGATTTGTAGACTGTTAGGTTGGAGGGTGAGTCCAGGTCCCTCGGTGTTGTTAACAAATGGTACAACGGGCAGCACGGTGGCGCAGTGGTTAGCACAGCTGCCTCACGGCGCCGAGGTCCCAGGTTCGATCCCGGCTCTGGGTCACTGTCCGTGTGGAGTTTGCACGTTCTCCCCATGCTTGCGTGGGTTTCGCCCCCATAATCCAAAGATGTACAGGGTAGGTGGATTAGCCACGCTAAATTGCCCCTTAATTGGACAAAAATGAATTGGGTACTCTAAATTTATTTTTTTAAATAAAAAACGGTACAACCAAGTATTCTAGAAGGAAGAGATTAAATCGGCTGATGTCGTCTTCAGTGGGCCCAACCGTGAGATCCTTCAGATTTATTGCAACAAATAAAGCCCTGAAAACTGAGCAACGCAAGTTTCAGGAGAAAATAAAACAACAGGCATTTGTTGCACTTATTCCATCATGTTTCTGTTAAAGTGCTTGAGCTTGACTATGGAATTCCCCTAGACTGCAGGGTACAGTCGCAAAATAGTTAATGGACCAGTCAACCAAAAGTCTTGTGTCTTTCATAATCTCAGGACATCTCAAAGTGCTTTATATCTTATATGAGGTACGTGTTGAAGTGCAGTTACTATTAAAATGTATGCAACACGACAGCTAAATAATGCACGCAAGCTCCCACAAAGAACAATGTGACAATGACATTGATTGAGGAATAAATGTTGGCCTCGCCACCAGGGAGGCCTCCCCGATCGCCTTCAAAGTCGCTCCACGGGATCTTGTACATTCACGTGAGAGAGCCCACAGGACCTCAGTTTAACGTCTCACCTGAAAGACTGCACCTCTGACAATGCTGCACTCTTTCAGTACTGTACCATACTAGAGGGACAGCCTAGATTTTTGTTCCCGAGGCTCTGGAGGGGGGAAGTCGAACACACAGACTTGCGATTGAGAGGCAATCCACGTTAATTCCTCCATTCCTCTGTTCAAAAAGTGTGAGGATTCTTTGCAACCAGAAATTGGCTATGAATGCCAGTACCTTCCTTGCTTTCATCTGATATCGTCACAGGCTCGGGGTTGGTTGGGGTGTGGGCAGCAGGGTAGCACAGTGGTTAGCACTGTTGCTGGATGATCTGAGATGTTATTATGCGGGCGGCACAGTAGCACAGTGGTTAGCACTGTTGCTGGATGATCTGAGATGTTATTATGCGGGTGGCACAGTAGCACAGTGGTTAGCACTGTTGCTGGATGATCTGAGATGTTATTATGCGGGTGGCACAGTAGCACAGTGGTTAGCACTGTTGCTGGATGATCTGAGATGTTATTATGCGGGTGGCACAGTAGCACAGTGGTTAGCACTGTTGCTGGATGATCTGAGATGTTATTATGAGGGCGGCACAGTATCACATTGGTTAGCACTGTTGCTTCACAGTGCCGGGGACCCGGGTTCGATTCCCGGCTTGGGCCACTGCCTGTGCGGAGTCTGCACGTTCTCCCCGTGTCTGCGTGGGTTTCCTCCGGGTGCTCCGGTTTCCTCCCACAAAGTCCCGAAAGACGTGCTTATTAGGTGAATTAAACATTCTGAATTCTTTCTCTGTGTACCCGAACAGGCGCCGGAATGTGGCGACTAGGGGATTTTCACAGTAACTTCATTGCAGTGTTAATGTAAGCCTACTTGTACACTAATAAAAATTATTATTATTACGTACCCCTGGACTGTTTGTATCCACACCATAAGGTACATTTGCACTCTCATTGTGCGATTGTTACTATAAGCCAGGAGACATCCAGTTTACTGTGGGCAGTTATCTACCCTGGGCATATATGCGACTGGTTCAAATGGCCTGAAGATGATGCGCATTTTAAGCAAAACTACATTTTAAGAATTCATGGAATGAATGGAACATCTACAGTCTTATTTGCAGTCAAAAATTTTAAATTTCTACAGCACCTTTCATAGCCCCAAGCACTTTACAGCCCCCCCCCCCCTGCTGCTGACTATTAATTTTCCGCAAAGAAGTCGACGCATGATTGCCACCTCCGGGCGAACCCTAACAGTGACCCTCTCAAGGCGAACTTGGTTTTCTCCAAACAGAGACAGCTCGCCATGTCCGATAGCCAGGTTTCTGACTTCAGGGGCTTTGAGTCCCTCCAAGCTAATGGTATCCGACTCCGGGCTATCAGGGAAGTAAAGGCCAGAACGTCTGTCTCTTTCTCCTCCTGGATTCCCGGGTCTTCCGACACCCCAAAAATCGCCACCTCTGGACTCCGTGCCACCCTTGTTTTTAACACCGAGGACATGACATCTGCAAACCCCTGCCAAAATCCCCTAAGCTTCGGACATGCCCAGAACATGTGGACATGGTTCTGAAGAAGTGGCTTAATTGTCTGAAGTTAATGTATGGCATTGCACCATCCATGATCCCCGCAGCAAATCTCCAGGAAACGCATCAATATCTACCAATGACTCCCAGGAATGTGTCAATATCTGCCAGGGGCTGCCTGTAATGCAATACGGTCTAAAGCTCATCTGCCACACATGAAGGCTGCAGGCACTGAAGAAGGGTCATGTTCCCTTGTCTAAGGAAATCATCAAAGATTGAGAACATGCTTAATGTCATTCTTGGTTCAATTACCCACCGGCCAAATTAAAAATGGGAGTGTAGGGCAGCACGGTGGCGCAGTGGGTTAGCGCTGATGCCTCACAGCAGTTTGTTCCCGGCTCTGGGTCACTGTGGAGTTTGCACATTCTCCCCGTGTTTGCGTGGGTTTCACCCCCACAACCAAAAGATGGGCAGCATGGTAGTATAGTAGTTGGCACAATTGCTTCACAGCTCCAGGGTCCTAGGTTCGATTCCTGGCTTGGGTCACTGTCTGTGTGGAGTCTGCATGTTCTCCCCATGTGTGCGTGGGTATCCTCCGGGTGCTCCGGTTTCCTCCCACAGTCCAAAGATGTGCAGGTTAGGTGGATTGGCCATGCTAAATTGCCCTTAGTGTCCAAAATTGCCCAGTGTTGGGTGGGGTTACTGGGTTATGATAGGGTGGAGGTGTGGCCTTGGGTAGGGTACTCTTTCCAAGAGCCGGTGCAGATTCGATGGGCTGAATGGCCTCCTTCTGCACTGTAAATTCTATGTGTAGGTTAGGTGGATTGGCCACGCTAAATTGCCCCTTAATTGAAAAAAAAATGAATTGGGTACACTTAATTTATATTAAAAAAAGACTGGCTTGATACAATTCACACCTCTTTAACCTGGGGTTACCCCATCTCTGGATCTGTAAAGATTTAATCACCTGCTAATGCTCGCATTCCTAGCATTGTTTGGCATCTTTGAATTTGTCTATATATGTGTTTCTGGAACAGACCTCTTCATTCACCTGAGGAAGGAGCAGCGCTCCGAAAGCTAGTGACATCGAAACAAACCTGTTGGACTTTAACCTGGTGTTGTAAGACTTCGTACTTAAAAAAAGAAGAAATGGGAGTGTACTTAAAATGAAAAATAGCTACGGGGAAAGCAAGAATAAACTGGACAGCTCTAATAGCCAGTGGAGCTATCATGGACTGAATGGCCTCCTTGTGTGCTGGATGGTCCTCTGATTATAGACAGACTGTTTAAGGGGTAACGGGCTCCATAGAATGTGCAGCTCAACCACCATATTTGTCATTTCCAGTGCGAACATGCTCCACTTAAGCAGGAATTCTCATCCTAACAGTCATTAAATAAGTAGAAGAGAGCACTCGCAATCAATCACGGTGGGCTGTTGCCAACACTGTCTCGACCCTCACCATTCCTACAAGGGTTCACTTGTAAATTGGAGGTACAAAACTGGCTCCTACAGAACTCACCCAGGCGTATGACTCTTATTACAGCAAGGCTTATTTATCTTCCACGTACCGCATGATTTAGGTTTACTAACGTTATGGTGCATTACAAGATTGCTGCTATTAAGCTTCGCACACATATCATGAGGTGACAATTGTGCGAAATAGTATTATAAAGGCATATGTGTGCATATTTCTCAACTTCTCGTAAAAAATATCTTTGTGCCCCTGGGCAATGGGAATTTCTGGTTCATGCCCATGTTGGCACACCTCAGCCAGCATGGCGACAGGCAGGGTGCTGCAACTGGTATCACTAAAGAGAAAATATTTGCTTTGTACAACACCTTTCGCGATTCAAGGATGTTACAACTCAACAATTAAGGGGTGAATGGGGGTGAAACAATGGAGAGGAATCATTACATTGCAGCAACAATAAGCTGCATTGATAAAGAGCCCTTTTCTCCAAATGTTCTTCCCAGGTAGGCGTGCAATCGGGAAGTGTGGGCGGCACGGTAGCACAGTGGTTAGCACTGTCGCTTCACAGCTCCAAGGTCCCAGGTTCGATTCCCGGCCTTAGGTCACTGTCTGCGCGGAGTCTGCACGCTCTCCCCGTGTCTGCGTGGGTTTCCTCCGGGTGCTCCGGTTTCCTCCCACTGTCAAAAGATGTGCAGGTTAGGTGGATTGGCCATGCTAAATTGTCCAAATAGGTTAGGTGGGTTTACTAGGTTATGGTGATAGGATGGAGGTGTGGGCTTAAGTAAGGTGCTCTTTCCAAGGGCCGGTGCAGACCCGATGGGCCGAATGGCCTCCTTCGACACTGTAAACTCTATGATTTCTATTAAATGGAGGAATCATTTAAAGGCAAGATCATCAGCTGGATGGGTTTGAAAGAGGGGCTTGAAGGGGGGTAAGGAAATGGGGTTTTACACATGGTATTCCCTTTTTATAGAGTACCCAATTTTTTTGTGAAAATTGTAAGTTACGAAACGTAATCCCCAAACACCAGAATATCACCCAGCATGTAATGCAATAAAGAAACGGCTTTGGCACGTTCGAGCGCCATGAGCAAGTAGCCTTGGCGGTCACCACACCAGCTCCTGCGACATTGAACCTCACCTTTGTTAACTTTGGGTTAGAACATAGAACATAGAACGATACAGCGCAGTACAGGCCCTTCGGCCCACGATGTTGCACTGAATTGGGAAGTCAAAAAACAAAAGCCATCTAACCTACACTATGCCATTATCATCCATATGCTTATCCAATAAACTTTTAAATGCCCTCAATGTTGGCGAGTTCACTACTGTTGCAGGTAGGGCATTCCACGGACTCACCACTCTTTGCGTAAAGAACCTACCTCTGACCTCTGTCCTATATCTATTACCCCTCAGTTTAAGGCTATGTCCCCTCGTGCTAGCCATTTCCATCCGCGGGAGAAGGCTCTCACTGTCCATCCTATCTAACCCTCTGATCATTTTGTATGCCTCTATTAAGTCTCCTCTTAACCTTCTTCTCTCTAACGAAAACAGCCTCAAGTCCATCAGCCTTTCCTCAGAAGATTTTCCCTCCATACCAGGCAACATCCTGGTAAATCTCCTCTGCACCCGTTCCAAAGCTTCCACGTCCTTCCTATAATGAGGTGACCAGAACTGTACGCAATACTCCAAATGCAGCCGTACCAGAGTTTTGTACAGCTGCAACATGACCTCATGACTCCGGAATTCAATCCCTCTACCAATAAAGGCCAACACTCCATAGGCCTTCTTCACAACCCTATCAACCTGGGTGGCAACTTTCAGGGATCTATGTACATGGACACCGAGATCCCTCTGCTCATCCACACTTCCAAGAATTTTACCATTAGCCAAATATTCCGCATTCCGGTTACAGGCAGAGATGCAAAAACACGTGAAAAGTAACTCCACCTGTCCAGTGCATTTTTTAGCACTGGTATATTTTGAGAAAGAGGACATCCAACATATATTTCAAATGTCATGGAGGGGGAGGGGGGTTGGGGGAGAGGGTGTGAGGGGAGGATGGTGGAGGGGCACTTCCTTTTTCTCAGAGACTAATCAGGCTTGCCAATCTGACAATCCGCCAAGTAGTTCTAGGATGCAGTGGGAAGTGATGGTGGCCAGACTTTGAAAGGAAGAGTTCAGGACATCAAGGGATGTTTTTAATATGAGATTGCGCCATACATATTTCGTTCAATTAAAAATCAGTCACAGCAGGCAAGGCAGCAGCCTTCTTTTGAGCCAACTTGCTGTGTATATAAATAAAAGGACATTCTATAAATAAAATGCTTCCAGCCTCAATAGTGAAGTTGTCTTTGGGAGGACCCTGCTGTCTGGTAAACTCCTTTCCAGCAACTTCACATCAGACTGTGAAGATGTAATTCCAGCAGTTTTCACACAGGTACACATCACACACACACACAACCTGTCTAACTGTGCAACATGATCAACTGTAGGAAAAAAAATACAATCGTTTTTTCTGGACAGGGAATCTCCTGATTCCCAAGTTGATCCTTTAACCCTGGAGAAATCCCAGTGATAAAGACAGATAGACACACCCAGTACACTGTCGTCACTGCAATTGCGTTGTTCCCACGTCGGGGAAGCGAACCGCCAACCTTTTTTATTTTCTCCATGACTTTAAGCGTCTGCAGGCAGCAACAGGGAGGGGGGAATTCTTCTCATGTTGGGGGTAAGCTCAGCAAATGTGTCGTTTTAGTGGAACTAAGCAGCATCAATCTGCCCCATACATCAAGCCCATGTGCAGAGTCTACCCCTGTTAAAGAGCAGCCAGCATTTAGACTGTGGATCAAGCACAGGCGCTGAGCTGTTGGGAGTGGCCCACTGGATTCCCTCCTGTCCACCCTCTCCTTTCCCGAGACGTCATGGAACATTCCACATTCCACCCGCAAACTTTTTCCCAAACACCGGGAGCCCGGCCAAGGAGCGGGGAGGGTGGGTGGAGGAAACCAGGGAGCAAGGTCCACAAGCTGGGCCAGCTCCCGGGGAGAGGAGGGGGTCCAATCCAGGAAACAGAGCCAGAATCGGGAATGGGAACGCGGTGCAGGACCAGGTCTGGGGGACGAGCTCGGAGACAAGTGTCTCCTCACTGAAATGAGACACAATTGAATGGCCACTCTCCAGCCTGGTACACAGAAAGCTGCCAGCATTCCTCAAGGTTAAAAATGTGACTGTTGCTGGGGACAGCCATCAGTTGCATTAGATTGCCAGCAGCTGATAGGCAGGTCTAACCCTGCTGTTCCTGGGACTGAGGGTATTCCCCCGTGTCCCCTCCCCTGTGTGTGTGTATGGGGGGCGGGGGGAGACCTGGTTCTCAGAGGAATCAACAGATCATTCCCCAATCCACATTTCCACTCGATACCAGAACAAAAACAGACCCCCCCCCCCCAAACCATCTCCCAACCAGAGACCCCTTGTCTTAAAAAAAAACACTCCGGTCCATTAATTCCTCAATCAAGTAATTCCAGCAAAACAAACATTAAAGGGAGAGAATCCCATTACAGAGAGACAAATAATTCCCCCACACCCCTTTCCACAAATTATTTTGAAGACAATCAATAAATCCCCACACACACAGACATACCCCCCCCACACACACATACCCACATATCCCCCCCCCCACACACACAGACATACCCCCCACCCCCCCACACACATACCCACATACACACATAACCGCCCCCCACACACACACATACCCACATACCCCCCCCACACACACACAGACATACCCCCCCACCCCCCCCACACACATACCCACATACACACATAACCCCCCCCACACACACATACCCACACACAGACACACATACCCCCACACACACAGACATACTCCCCCCACACACACACACCCCACACACACACATACCCACACACACACACACATACCCACACAGACACACATACCCCCACACACACATACCCACACACACACATACCCCCCCACACACACATACCCACACACACACATACCCACACACACACATACATACCCACACACACACATACCCACACACACACACATACCCCCACCCACACATACCCCCCGCACACACACATACCCCCCGCACACACATACCCCCCCCCACACCCACACACACACATACCCCCCGCACCCACACCCCCACACACGCACACATCCCCACACACACACACATACCCCCCACACACACACATACCCCCCGCACACACATACCCCCCCACACCCACACACACACATACCCCCCGCACCCAGCCCCCCACACACGCACACATCCCCACACACACACACATACCCCCCACACCCACACACACACATACCCCCCGCACCCACACCCCCACACACGCACACATCCCCACACACACACACATACCCCCCACACACACACATACCCCCCGCACACACATACCCCCCCACACCCACACACACACATACCCCCCGCACCCAGCCCCCCACACACGCACACATCCCCACACACACACACATACCCCCCGCACAGACACATACCCTCCCCGCACACACATACACCCCCCCCCCCCCCCCCCCACACACACACACAGAGTGATGAGAAGGGTCTCACTGTTGGCCTGTCGCTGAGTTGCCCTCTTGTTTGGGTGTTGTGTGTGTGTGTCTGTCTTGCCTTGTCTGTACCGCTCACCACGCGGATCGCCTCTTCCCTCTGCCAGGAACCGGTGCTCCCATTGCCTCTTGTTGCTTTCTCTTTGACGCTGCAGTGTGTGTGTGTGTGTGTGTGGTGGTGGTGGTGGAGGCTGACGGGGTTATTCCTGGCACTGATTCCCAGAATAGCAATTGTTTTTGAGAGAGAGAAAAAAAACTGCTGGAGACTTTGTGCAATGACGTTGTCGGATCTCCCCAACTGCAGCAGCCTTGCCTGGGAGCTACTTCCAATCGCCCTTCACCCCTCCAGAGGAGTCATATTTCAAATGCGCCGTGCAATCTTGATCAGATCAAAGCTGGTTTGATATATGAATATTTATCAAAAATGCATCTTATCAAGAATGGGATTGCACTGTCAACAATGCATTGCAATAAATGCATCACTCACTGCCTTGTTAGAGGGTTTGTTCTGGACTGGGTGGGAGGGAATATCTGTGTGTGTGGCGGGGGGGGGGGGGGCTCTAGTTTTGTGTGTGTAGTGTGTGTGTGTGAAAATACCTTCAGGGTTACCTCTTTGTAAATCAAACACACACACACTCATTCGACCTTCACTGGGTGCCCTGAGCAAAAGCTGAATGGCACTGTGACAGGGACACCGTCATCTCCTCTGTGTGTGTGTGTGTGTGTTTGTTCTTAACCCCTTGACTGCTGGCGTCCTCAAGCCGAGCCGGAAGGACTTTATCATTTTCAAACGAACAAAAAAAAAATAAACAAGCCATCAGCAATCCTGCAATTTTATACCTGAGGGCAGGTCGGGTTTCAATTTGAGGTCTTCTGCCAAATTCTAGGCTCATTCCATAATTGGCCTCACCCATCATGGATCTCATTAAACAAGATGCATTAATGGGCAGCATTATAGCATAGTGGTTAGCACAGTTGCTTCACAGCTCCAGGGTCCCAGGTTCGATTCCCACTTGGGTCACTGTCTGTGCGGAGTCTGCACGTTCTCCCCATGTGTGCGTGGGTTTCCTCCGGGTGCTCCGGTTTCCTCCCACAGTCCAAAGATGTCCAGGTTAGGTGGATTGGCCATGCTAAATTGTCCTTAGTGTCCAAAAATGTTACGTTGGGTTACGGGGATAGGGTAGCGGTGTGGGGCTTAAGTAGGGTGCTCTTTCCAAGGGCCGGTGCTGACTCGATGGGCTGAATGGCTGAATGGCACTGTAAATTCTATGATTCTATGATCAAAGTTGAGGGGGGGGGGGTATGAAGAGCAAGTAGCAGGATTTTGGCACCCGATTCTAGCTTTGGGCAGGACTCCTGACACCTGCCTGCCCATTCATTCAGTCTTTGCAAGTTACTCTAACAGCTCTCTTTGTTTGATTAACAGTTCTCTGCGCACTTACAACCTGTGAAGTGTATGTCCCATTCAGATTTCCATGGGAATGATGCTGTGCAGATTTCAACAAGTGAATGGATTGTGAAATAAAGACTGAAACTGCTGGGGAAACCCAGCAGGGCCGGCAGCATCTGTGGAGAGAAGAACACAGTTAATGTTTGGAGCGCAATGTGACTTCTTCAGAACAGAACACAACCCGATTATGATAGTTACTTTCCTGATTATCCAATACGTCTTTGCATCTTCGTCCTATCTTTTCGTCCCCCCATTTCCACCCCCCCCCCCCCCCAACAATTTCTATTTATAAAGTGTTTTTTATTCTGTGAATCATCCCAAGGTGCTTTCCCAGGAGTTTTTTCCAAAGACAATTTGACATAGAGGTACAATTGGCTAGATAGCTGGGTCGGAGATGGATTTTAAGGAGCATTTAAGGGGGTGGGGGTGAGACAGAGAGATTTACCACAACATAGAATCTGTACAGTGCAGACAGGGGCCATTCGGCCCATCGGGTCTGCACCAACTCTCTGAAAGAGCACCCTAGCTAGGCCCACTCCCCCCCCCCGCCCTATCCCCGTAACCCAGTAATCTCACCTAACCTTTTGGACACTAAGGGCAATTTAGCACGGCCAATCCACCTAACCTGCACATCTTTGGACTGTGGGAGGAAACTGGAGCACCCAGAGGAAACCCACGCACACACGGGGAGAAAGTGCAAACCCCACGCAGACAGTCACCCAAGGCTGGAATTGAACCCGGATCCCTGGCACTGTGAGGCAGCAGTGCTAGCCACTTCCTACGGAGGCTAAAGAAATTTGGCATGTCTGCATCGACTCTCACAAACGTCTATACATGTACGATAGAGGACACCCTATCCGGCTGCATCACAGCCTGGTAAGGCAACTGCTCGGTCCATGATCGCAAGAAACTGCAGACTGTGGTGCACTCAGTCCAACGCATCACACAAACTTGCCACCCCCACATTGATTCTGTGTACACCTCCCGCTGCCTCAGGAAGGCAGACAGCATTATCAGAGACCACTCCCACCCAGGCATTGCCTTTTTCCAGACCCTTCCATCAGGCAGAAGGTACAGAAATCTGAAGACTCGCACATCCAGACATAGGAACAGCTTCTTCCCCACAGCTACAAGACTCCTCAACGACTCCCCCCTCGGACTGATCTGTTCCCTGTAAGAACACTATTCACGACGCCCTATGTTGCTCTTGCTCATGTATTTGCTTTGTTTAGCCCCTTGTTCCGCACTGTAACCAATCACTCGATGTCAATGTACCATTTGTCAATGTTCTCTGTTGATTATTCTCTTTGTCTACTATGTACTTACTGTGTACGTTCCCTCGGCCACAGAAAAATACTTTTCACTGTACTTCGGTACATGTGACAATAAATCAAATCAAATCAAAACTTTGCCACCGTGCCGCCCCTTGTATTTATCTAGTAACTTCAATGTAATAAAACATCCAACGGTTGTTGGATTGATTGAGGGACAAATTTCCAACATTAAGGTCCAGGCAGCTGAAAGCTGGCAAGATTAATGGCAGAGAAGAAGACCATTCAGGCATTCTGTCTGTGCTGCTATCCAAAACTGTTACCCTGCCCAGTCCCAACTTTCATCTCTGAGTCTGTCGCCCTGTAAGTTCCAGCACCTCAAACACGTAAACAATTTTCTTCTTAAAGCGGGAAGAGAATTCGCCTCTCACCCTCTTTCGGGCAGTTTGGCTAAAAAAAATTAATCTTCAGCTCCCCTATAATCTTTCTACCAATTACTTTCAATCTATGTCTCATGGTTATTGACCTCTGTACAAATAGAAAATGTCCCATCCACTGTATCTCAGTCCCTCCTAATTTTATGCATCTCGCTCCCAGTTAGATCTCTCTTCAGCTTTATGTTTATTTGGGTTTATGTTGAATCGTTTAAACGTCTGCAAAGCTGTTGTCGCGATTTTACTCCAAACAGTCATGGGAAATTATCTTAATGACTTCAAGGAGCTTGGTAGAGACACTAGTCTGCAAGGGAGCTGAACAATGCAGAAGGTGGGAGCCCCATATTTTCATCCACCCCCCCGCTGTTTGATTAGCTGATCTCAGACGAGATGACAATATCCCCGTGCTAGGGAGGGGAAACCAGCCTGCGTCCCGTACCTTATTTTTAAAAAACTGCACAGTTGTGGATGTCAGATGAGGAAAGATTCAATTGTACATTTCCATAGTTGATGAAATTGTGGCTTTATTGTAGAAACACGTCTCACAGATACATAGATAAGCGGCTGAGCTGGGCTGAGAGGTGGCAAATGGAGTTTAATGTAGAGAAGTGTGAGGTGATTCACTTTGGAAGGAATAACAGGAATGCGGAATATTTGGCTAATGGTAAAGTTCTTGGAAGTGTGGATGAGCAGAGGGATCTAAGTGTCCATGTACATAGATCCCTGAAAGTTGCCACCCAGGTTGATAGGGTTGTGAAGAAAGCCTATGGAGTGTTGGCCTTTATTGGTAGAGGGATTGAGTTCCGGAGTCAGGAGGTCATGTTGCATCTGTACAGAACTCTGGTATGGCCGCATTTGGAGTATTGCGTACAGTTCTGTTCACCGCATTATAGGAAGGACGTGGACGCTTTGGAGCGGGTGCAGAGGAGATTTACCAGGATGTTGCCTGGTATGGAGGGAAAATCTTATGAGGAAAGGCTGATGGACTTGAGGTTGTTTTCGTTGGAGAGAAGAAGGTTAAGAGGAGACTTAATAGAGGCATACAAAATGATCAGGGGTTTAGATAGGGTGGACAGTGAGAGCCTTCTCCCGCGGATGGAAATGGCTGGCACGAGGGGACATAGCCTTAAACTGAGGGGTAATAGATATAGGACAGAGGTCAGAGGTAGGTTCTTTACGCAAAGACTGGTGAGGCCGTGGAATGCCCTACCTGCAACAGTAGTGAACTCGCCAACATTGAGGGCATTTAAAAGTTTATTGGATAAGCATATGGATGATAATGGCATAGTGTAGGTTAGATGGCTTTTGTTTCGGTGCAACATCGTGGGCCGAAGGGCCTGTACTGCGCTGTATCGTTCTATGTTCTATGTTCTATGGGGAAGGTCGGAAGTTCAGGTTCCAGTCCACAGTCCAGGGTGACGTTCCCTGTGCAGTTCTGAGAGATTGCTGCATTCCCATCCTTCCTAAACCAAGGTACCCACCTCCCCTCTCGGATGAGCATAAAAGCTTTCTTGACACAACTTCAAAAGAGGGCAGGGGGAATTCTCCCTAGTGTTACGACCAACACTTATCCCTAAAGCAACATCACTAAAAGCAGATTATCTCAGTGACACGTCCTTGGATAGGGAGCTGAGGAGGTTTGCTGGAATAGTACCAGAGATTAAAGGGCTTCAGTTATACAGGAGACTGGAGAAGCTGACCAGTTGTCTTTAGAGCTGATAAAGTTAAGGAGAAGTATAATAGGGTTTTGACCGAGTGAATAGGAAAAAACAAACTCTTTCCATTGGCAGAAGGATTAGGAACCACAGGAGTCAGACTTGAATAAATGACGGAAGAGACAGAGGTATCCTCTACGATAGCCCTCAATATCGGGGCCCCGCAACGCTGCCTGCTTAGTCCCCTACTATATTCCCCTACTATACTCCCTGTACATACATGGCTGTGTGGCAAAATTTAGCTCGAGCTCCATCTGCAAGTTTGTTGATGACACGACCGCAGTGGGTCGGATCTCAAACCACGATGAGTCAGAGTACAGGAGAGTGATAGAGAACCTAGTGATGAAGTGTAACAACAACAATCTCTCCCTCAATGTCAGTAAAACTAAGGAGCTGGTCATTGACTTCAGGAAGCAAAGTACTGTACACATCCCTGTCTGCATCACTGGTGCTGAGGTGGAGATGGTTGACAGCTTCAAATTCCTAGGTGTAAACATCACCAACAATCTGTCCTGGTCCGCCCACGTCAAAGCTACGACCAAGAAAGCACAACAGCACCTATACTTCCTCAGGAAACTAAGGAAACACATTGACTCTTACCAATTTTTAGTAATAATAGGGAAATTCGGCATGTCCACATAGACTATTACCAATTTTTACAGATGCACTACAGGAAGCATCCTATCTGGCTGCATCACAGCCCGGTATGACAACTGCTCGGCCCAAGACCGGAAGAAACTACAGAGAGTCGTGAACACCGCCCAGTCCATCACGTGAACCTGTCTCCCATCCATTGACTCTGTCTGCACCTTCCGCTGCCTGGGGAAAGCAGGCAGCATAATCAACGACCCCTCCCACCTGGGTTATTCACTCTTCCAACTTCTTCCATCGGTCAGAAGATACAAAAGTCTGAGAACACGCATGAACAGGTTCGAAAACAGCTTCTTCCCCGCTGTTACCAGACTCCTGAATGACACTCATGGACTGAACTGATCTCTCCACACATCGTCTCTACTGAGTAGCACTACACTTCTGTATGCTTCACCCGATGTCTATATTGTAGCCAGTTACAATGGCTAACTCCCGATTAGAATGGCCAAACCCCGATTTAAAATGGCAAACGGAAGAGGCTGATGGGAAAATCAGCCAACAGGACTCAAACAGACAGCTGCAGGTAAAACAGTGTATTCGCCTCTGGGGAGGCCAGACAGAATCAATACCTGCAGCCATCAACATAACAACACACCAGCCATCTGAATATAAAGTAGCAATCCCCGGGAACAATGTACAACAAATTAGACACACAAAGCCAACCCAGACTTTTCGGCGCCAGCAGGAGCCTACACAATGAGAGGTGAACGACCACCCCAAAACCGCCCATTGATCAAGGAATCGCTCGAGCATTGGAGAATATCGAACCAAGTGATTGGGACGAAGTCCAATCACTTGGAACCAGGTACAGGGTCCGCCCCGAAAGGCGGGAAGCCCCTGGGGACTATAAGAATAGAGTCCAAGGTCGAATCGATCTCTCTCCATCCTCCCGCACCCTTCGAGACCTTTCTGCTGACCTTCTACAACAGCTGCGA
Source organism: Scyliorhinus torazame (assembly GCF_047496885.1). Lineage (NCBI taxonomy): Eukaryota > Metazoa > Chordata > Chondrichthyes > Carcharhiniformes > Scyliorhinidae > Scyliorhinus > Scyliorhinus torazame. Next base: position 401,223,125 of record NC_092707.1, read on the forward strand.
GAACCGTAAGTCCAACGCTCGCTACGAGATAGGCACTCCTGACTATCGACCTGTACCAGCTTTGAATCCCGCAGGCTCAGAACCCATACGAAAGGCCATTCGTTTCCCTGACCTGGTGGGCCATTCCCAAAGTTAAGTATTGGCCTGTTAGTTGTAGGAAGTAGCTTAGAAGTAGAATTAATGTATAAGTATTGATTACTGTATATAATAAATGTGCATTGATTTAACTCTTACTAAGCGGTGTGTTGGATTATTGATCATTACTCGGGCTTGAACCACGTGGCGGTATCAGAAAGATACCTGGCGCCTCGGACTTCCGGGTGCGGCTATGCAGAGCTAGGTCGCATATTCGGCAGCTCCTGCTTGGAACGGACTTTTGGGCTCTTTTACAGGGCCCCCACGGCATTTGTTTGACATTTCCCGGTGTGGGAAGAAGGCGGCAATATTCCCCCGACAGTGTCCCCCAGGAAGGGTATGTCTCTTGGTTGCCAGACACACGCAGAAACAGTGAAAGATTTGGCTGCAACTACAGGATAAACAGGGCCTCTTCCAGCATGCAGGCGGGGGAAGGGCAAGCTTAAAGCTGCAAGCTGACCTGAGGGCCTGTATCAAAGGTGAATTCTAGCAGCAGAGGGAACAACTGTGAAAAGACCTCATCAAGGCCACTGAAGGGACTTCCGGTTGCGGTGATGCCTAGCTAGCCGCACGCTTCGGCGGCTCCAGCTCCGACGGACCTTCGGGCTCTTTTAAGAGCCTCAACAGGGAATTTTTCGACGACGCAACCCGGTGTGGGGCGTGTGAGAAGGGAGTCCCCCCCAAACGAAGGAGGAAAAAACCGGCGGCGGCGGCTGCAGCGCGAGGAATCGTCGACCAAAGGGTCAGAAAGAGAGAAGTACAAGATGGCGGCGGAGAAAGCGCAGGCGACATGGGGGCCTGAGCATGAAATTGTGAGACGGTGCGTGGAGCTGCTGAAGAGGGAGGTGCTGACCCCGTTGCTACAGGCAATTGAGGGGCTCAAGGAGACATTAAAGACCCAGGAGACAGAGCTCCGTGTGGTGGAGCAGAAGGTGACAGATATTGAGGACGAGATCCTGGGCCTGGCGGTTAAGACACAGACGCACGAGGCACTTCATAAAAAGTGTACTGAAAGGATCGAAGCCCTAGAAAATGGAGCGCGAAGGAAGAACCTTCGGATACTGGGTCTCCCTGAGGGTGTGGAAGGAGTGGACTGTGGAGCGTACGCAAGTACGATGCTGAGCTCACTGATGGGTGCTGAGGCCCCTACGGGCCCCTTGGAGGTGGAGTGGGCAAATCGGATTCCGGCGAGAAGACCAAAAGCGGGAGAACCACCCAGGGCGATAATCGTGCGATTTTACCGCCTTAAGGATAGAGAAGAGGTCCTGAGATGGGCTAAAAAGGTGCGGAGTAGCAGATGGGAGAATGCAGTGGTACGGGTATACCAGGATTGGAGTGCGGAGGTGGCGAGAAGGAGGGCGAGCTTCAACCGAGCCAAAGAGGTGTTGCATAAAAGGAAGGTGAAGTTCGGGATGCTGCAGCCGGCAAGACTATGGGTCACGTATCAGGAGAGACACCATTATTTCGAGACGGCGGAGGAAGCATGGACCTTCATCAAAGAAGAGAAATTGGATCGGAACTGAGGGACTGATGCTGCAGGAAATGTTATTGTTAATGTTACGGTGGAAGTTAATTGAGAAGTAAACAGGGAAGGGGGAGACATTGGGGAAATGTGGGCGCCGGTGAGGGGGGAAAGACGGGACATAGTTGGAGAATGGGGAAGGGGAGGGGGAGGGGAAAGGGAGCTGCGCCATAAGAGGCGGGTCAGGTAAAGGGATGTTCCCGCACCAGAAAGAATAAGGCGGGAAGACAGGCGCAAGGCGGATGGGAGTTCCCCACATGGGGGGGGTCGAGGAGTGAGCAGGAGTAGCCGGGGTCAGTTGAAGTCAGCTGACTTACGGAAGTAATATGGGGGGAGCAATCAAGCTAGAAAGAGATCTAGCGGGGAGGGGAGGAGGGAGGGAGAAGGGGGGGGGGGACAACTGGGTTGCTGCTGCGGAAATCCAAAAGGAAATGGCTAAAGAGTGGGTGGGCGGGGATGGTGTGCGACGCTGGGGGAGCGAGCGGGAGCGTGGAGGCGGGATATGGGACTGGCCTAGAGAAGGTAATGGCTAGTCGACACGGGAGGGGGGCAGGTAGCCCCCTAGTGAGGCTGATCACGTGGAACGTGAGAGGCCTGAACGGACCGATAAAAAGGGCCCGAGTGCTCGCGCATTTGAAAGGACTAAGGGCAGACGTGGTTATGCTCCAAGAGACGCACCTAAAGGTGGCGGACCAAGTTAGGCTAAGGAAAGGATGTGTGGGACAGGTGTTCCACTCAGGACTGGACGCAAAGAATAGAGGGGTGGCCATTTTGGTGGGGAAACAGGTCGCATTTGAAGCAAAGAACATCGTAGCAGATAGCGGAGGTAGATATGTAATGGTGAGTGGCAGGCTGGAGGGAATGGAGGTCGTGTTGGTTAACGTGTATGCCCCAAACTGGGACGATGCGGGATTTATGAGACGGATGCTGGGGCGTATACCGGACCTGGAGGTAGGAAACTTGATTTTAGGAGGGGACTTTAATACGGTGCTGGACCCGGGGCTAGATAGATCCAGCTCAAGGACCGGAAGAAGGCCGGCAGCGGCCAAGGTACTTAAGGGGTTTATGGACCAAATGGGGGGAGTGGATCCATGGCGATTTCTTAGACCTAGGGCTAGGGAGTATTCCTTCTTCTCCCATGTCCATAAAGTGTACTCCCGGATAGATTTTTTTGTTTTGGGAAGGTCGTTGATCTCTAGGGTGGAAGAAGCTGAGTACTCAGCCATAGCGGTTTCGGATCATGCCCCACATTGGGTGGACCTGGAATTAGGAGAGGAAAGGGAGCAGAGAACACTCTGGCGATTAGATGTGGGACTGATGGCGGATGAGGGAGTGTGTGCAAGAGTGCGGGGGTGTATTGAGAGATACCTGGAGGTCAATGACGACGGCGAGGTCCCTGTGGGAGTGGTATGGGAAGCACTAAAAGCGGTGGTCAGAGGAGAGCTGATCTCCATTGGGGCCCACAAAAGGAAAACAGAGGCCAAGGAAAGGGAAAGATTACTGGGGGAGATTTTAAGGGTGGATAGGGAATTTGCAGAGACCCCGGAGGAGGAATTGTACAGGGAGAGGAGACGACTCCAGACGGAATTTGACCTTCTGACCACCAGAAAGGCGGAGGTACTGTGGAGGAAGGCACAGGGGAGGAGGTATGAATATGGGGAAAAGGCGAGTCGCCTGTTGGCTCATCAATTGCGAAAGAGGGCAGCAGCGAGGGAAATAGGAGGAATTAGAGACGAAAGGGGAGACACGGTGCGAAGGGCAGGAAAGATAAATGAGGTGTTCAAGACCTTCTATGAGGAACTGTATAGGTCTCAACCCCCAGAGGGAGAGGAGGGGATGCGGCAGTTCCTGGACCAATTGAGGTTCCCGAAAGTGGAGGAGCGGGGGGTGGTAGGCCTGGGGGCACCGATTGGGGTGGACGAGGTTATTAAGGGACTGGGAAGCATGCAAGCAGGGAAGGCCCCAGGACCAGACGGGTTCCCGGTGGAGTATTACAGAAAATATGTGGACTTGTTGGCCCCGTTGATGGTGAGGACGTTCAATGAGGCCAGGAAAGGGGGGACTCTACCCCCGACGATGTCGGAGGCGACGATATCGTTAATTTTGAAGAGGGATAAAGATCCGTTGCAGTGCGGGTCCTATAGACCCATTTCATTGTTGAACGTGGACGCCAAATTGTTGGCAAAGGTACTGGCATCGAGGATAGAGGACTGTGTCCCGGGGGTGGTGCACGAAGACCAGACAGGGTTCGTAAAAGGGAGACAACTGAATGTTAACGTGCGACGACTATTAGGGGTGATAATGATGCCCCCAGTGGAGGGGGAGGCAGAGATAGTGGCGGCAATGGACGCAGAGAAGGCATTTGATAGGGTGGAGTGGGAGTATTTATGGGAAGTGTTAAGGAGGTTTGGGTTTGGGAACGGGTTTATTAGCTGGGTTAGACTTCTTTATGGGGCTCCAACGGCAAGCGTAGTTACAGGTCGACATAGATCGGAGTATTTCCGACTATATAGGGGAACAAGACAGGGATGCCCGCTGTCTCCATTGTTGTTCGCGTTGGCAATTGAACCTCTGGCCATGGCGTTGAGAGACTCCAGGAAATGGAGAGGGGTGATTAGAGGGGGAGAAGAACACCGAGTCTCGTTATATGCGGATGACCTATTGTTATACGTGTCGGACCCAGCGGGGGGAATGATAGAGGTTATGCGAATTTTGAGGGGGTTCGGGGATTTCTCGGGGTATAGGCTAAACATGGGGAAGAGTGAATTATTTGTGATACATCCAGGGGACCAGAGTAGAGAGATAGAAGGCTTGCCTCTAAGGAAAGTGGAAAGAAACTTCCGATACCTGGGGATTCAGATCGCTAGGAGCTGGGGAACCTTGCACAGACTTAATCTGACACGGTTGGTAGAACAAATGGAGGAGGACTTCAAGAGGTGGGACATGCAGCCTCTATCGCTGGCGGGCAGGGTGCAAGCAATTAAGATGATGGTCCTCCCGAGGTTCTTATTTGTATTTCAATGTCTCCCTATACTAATCACTAAGACCTTTTTTAATAAAATAGACAGGAGCATCACGAGCTTCGTGTGGGCAGGGAAAGTTCCGAGAGTAAGGAGGGGGTTCCTTCAGCGTAGTAGGGACAGAGGAGGATTGGCACTACCGAACTTGGGCGATTACTATTGGGCCGCCAATGTGGCAATGATACGTAAATGGATGATGGAGGGTGAGGGAGCGGCGTGGGAAAGACTGGAGAGAAAGTCCTGTAAAGGGACGAGTTTAGAGGCGCTGGTGACGGCGCCGCTACCGATCTCACCTAAAAAGTTTACCACGAACCCGGTGGTGGCGGCAACATTGAATATCTGGGGACAGTGGAGGCGACAGAGAGGGGTGCGGGGAGCCCTGGTGGGGTCCCCAATCAGGAACAACCATAGGTTCGCCCCAGGAAGAATGGATGGAGGATTTCAGAGCTGGTTCCAGTTGGGAATTAGGAGGGTGGGAGATTTATTTATAGATGGGACTTTTGCGAGCTTGGGAGCATTGGAGGAAAAGTATAAGTTGCCCCGGGGAAATTTCTTGAGATATATGCAGGTGAGGGCATTTACTAGACAACAGGTGAGGGAATTTCCATTGCTCCCGACACAGGGGATACAGGACAGGGTGCTTTCAGGGGTGTGGGTCGGAGAGGGCAAGGTGTCAGAGATTTACCGAGAGATGAGGGAAGAGGGGGAGGAGTCGGTGGGCGAACTAAAAGGAAAGTGGGAAGAAGAACTAGGGGAGGAGATAGAGGAGGGTATGTGGGCTGATGCCCTAAGCAGGGTAAATTCCTCTTCCTCATGCGCCAGGCTTAGCCTGATTCAATTTAAGGTGCTACATAGAGCACACATAACGGGAGCAAGATTGAGCAGGTTCTTTGGAGTGGAGGACAAATGTGGGAGGTGTGGCGGGAGCCCGGCAAACCACGCACATATGTTTTGGGCATGCCCGGCACTGGAAGGGTATTGGAAGGGAGTGACGGGAGTGATTTCGCGGGTGGTGAGGGCCCGGGTCAAACCAGGCTGGGGGTTAGCTCTATTTGGAGTTGCGGAAGAGTCGGGAGTGCAGGAGGCGAAAGAGGCCGACGTTGTGGCCTTTGCGTCCCTAGTAGCCCGGCGCAGGATCCTACTCATGTGGAAGGAGGCGAAACCCCCCGGACTGGAGGCCTGGGTAAATGATATGGCGGGGTTCATTAAACTGGAGCAGATAAAGTTTGCCCTGAGAGGATCGGCTCAAGGGTTCACCAGGCGGTGGCAGCCATTTCTCGACTACCTAGGGGAACGTTAGAGGGAAGACAGATGACCAGCAGCAGCAACCCAGGGGGAGGGGGGGGGGGGAGGGGGGGTTTAGTTTAGGTCAAAGATAAAGGGGTTTTGTTACTTGTGTATTGTTTAAAATTTCTGTATTGTTATTGTTGCGTTTGCTTTGTAAGAGGGGAAAAATTGTTGTTTGGGAAAAAAATTTCAATAAAACATTTATAAAAAAAAAAAGAAAGATACCTGGCGCCTCAAGAGCAAAGGTGATAGAACAAGAGCAATTAAACTAAGGCTAAAACGAGCAACAATATCTATATGTTTATCGTATCTCCTATGTTTTTCATGTACTAAATGACCTGCTGAGCTGCACGCAGAGCAATACTTTTCACTGTACCTCGGTACATGTGACAATAAATCAAATCAAACCAAAGAGTTATGAACGTAAATTACTGAGGATGCTGGAATCTGAAACGAAAGAGAAAATGCTGGAAAATCTCAGCAGGTCTGGCAGCATCTGTAGGGAGAGAAAAGAGCCAACGTTTCTGTTGTGTTACCTGCGTGGTCGATAACACGTGTTACTCAATCCTTGGCTGATGGTGAGGTCCTCTGAATCTTGTTGAAGAAGACTCGAACTCGTCCAGTAACAACAAAGGTTTATTGAGTAACTATAACTATTAATCCGTGAGTTCTTTACCTTAACATGGGAACTAGGAATTGGATAACAAGATTTAACAATTGTAACTAAATGTAACTCCACTAACTATCTATGTGATTCTGATGTTTCCCTGTTCACAGCACACCCGAGAGAGAGACAGAGACCCGTGTGGTTGCCCTTTATACCCCTGTTGGTCCAGCCCTCTGGTGATCATGTGGTGCTGCTACCTACCCTTAACCCCTTGTGTGCATGCACCTACAGAGATCACCACATCTCCCCCTTTTTAATGTGGTACAGGTTTTCTGTATGGTGTAACGAAAACTAAACAAACATAATGAATTAAGTCAACTGGGAACAGATAAAACAAGTAACGCTGTGTACAGAATGGGATGGTATTAATGACTGTACAAAGTCAATCAACGTTTAAAAAGTCCAATTCTAATGAAAAACTGTGAGTCCAGACTGTATGCGTTTTGATCAGGTGGGTTGATCCTTCCGCCTGTCGTTGAGGTGGCAGTGTTGATGTCGCCATGTCGTTGTGACCGTTAGTGTTTATGTGTGTCCGTGAGGACATCATAAGACATCGGAATGGTCGAAGTAAGTTGACGTTAGTAGCGGACTTTCTTTTGTGCTTGCAGTGTTGACCCCATATGTCATCTTTTTTGCAAGCTGGGTTGGGTGATTGCTGCGGCGCAGACACAAAATCATGAGATCTGTTGATGTTGTTGTGGTTTTGTTCACTGCTTTGATCAACAGTGGGTAGACATTTAATGTCTGCTGCTGGCTGCTCATACAAGGCAGATAGACCGTCATAGTCTTCCTCGTTCACGGCTGCCGCTCCGGAGCCGTCGCTTGTGGCCATTCTGGAGCCTGTCAACGAGCTCGCTATGCAGGCCGGTATCACTCCCTCAGTGGAGTCAATCTGTGCTCTCTGCGTGGCGTCGCCTTCTGCTAGGATATATGACATGTGGTTGTCATCCATTTTGTCGACGAGCTGCCATGTCGTCATGGTACTGGATTCTCCCACCATGAGACTCGTATGGGCCTCCCCACCCATGTCACTGCTGCAATGACCATCAGATCCGGAGAACTGATCCATGGCTGAGTGGCATTCGTCAGCGAGCAAATCATCGCTTCTTGTCAAGGATGTGTCATGGTGCTCTACTTGTCCAATGAGGAACTCATCCCCTGAGTAATCATCGTCAATGGACAAATCTTTTGCTATGGATTTGCCATTGTGCTCTTCTCTTTGGGTGTTGCAAACGGTATGTTTCAGGGTGCTGCGGCAGTGATCGTTAACTGTAAGTGGAGGCTCGAGCTTCATTCTGTCGCTGGGGAAAATAATTTTTTGTTTTGAGACTTTAAACCCCTTTTTGTTCACTTTCGGGCATTTTGGATGAGGCGTGGTGAAGTAAGGTTCCTCCGTTACTGTAATCGTGTCCACACCGTAGGAGTCATCATAGGCAAGGTCATCATTTTCGGACAGGTAATCACTGAATATTGGTTGGTGGTCCAAAGATGCAACGTTCCGAACGTCGCAGGGTCTTAGTTGTTGTCCCGTGGAAGTCATCTGTAGCACAGCTCGACATTTGAAGGCATAGTGGTTGTACTTTCCACACCTCAGACACTGTTTGCCATAAACTGGGCATTGCCCTTTTAAGTGGGCATGTCCGCAGTTATGACACGTCATGACCCCGTCCTGGCACGTTCGCGCATGCGCAGTAGCGTTCCCAGCCGGTTCCAGTCTCCGTGCGCATGTGTGTGGGCCACTTGCAGATTCGCGCGCGCGAGATTGCCGGTGGAGGAGCGCCTTCGAGAAGGCTGGGCCACCATTTTGACTGCTCCAACCTCGTGGTGGAGGCCTTGGTCCCAGTAAGTAAACTGTTGATATTGTGCTTCAGTGATTTCATGAGCAGAACATAGTTGTGTAGCCATTTCAAGATCAAGATTTTTGTGCTTCAGGAGAGATTTTCTGAGTCCCTCATCAGAGATGCCACTGACAATCGGGTCTCTGATGAGGGAGTCACGTAGGGTCTCATAATTACAGGATTGGGCCAGCAGCTTTAAGTCAGTGAGAAAGCTGCTGAATGATTCTCCTGGTCTTTGTATACACCTGGTGAACTTGAAGCGTTCAAATGTTTCATTCACCTCCGATTTGCAGTGGGTATCGAATTTTTTTATAATTGTGTCCCACTTATTCTTGTCCTCCCCTTCGGCATAGGTAAATGAGTTATATATCTCCATGGCCGGTTTCCCTGCCGCAGCTAAGAGGTATGCTATTGTTTTTATCTGGCGTAGCGGTCATGTCCTTAATTTCCAGAAACAAATTAAGCTGTTGCAGGAAAATCTACCAATTATTACTGGAGATTACCAGAGGTTCTGAGGTGTTCTGGAAGTGATTCCGTCTTACCGGTTTGTGCCCGAGAGATCCGAGTGTAGCGATGCCTTCCTTGGCCGAATATCATATCCAAGTCTTTTTTTTCTCTTGTCTGTCGAACCTAAGCTAGCTAGTTTCTATTTTCGTTGTTAAGGCCAACACACTCCGTGGTACCATGTAGTGTTACCTGCGTGGTCGATAACACGTGTTACTCAATCCTTGGTTGATTGGTGAGGTCCTCTGAATCTTGTTGAAGAAGCCTCGAATTTGTCCAGTAACAACAAAGGTTTATTGAGTAACTATAACTATTAATCCGTGAGTTCTTTACCTTAACATGGGAACTAGGAATTGGATAACAAGATTTAACAATTGTAACTAAATGTAACTCCACTAACTATCTATGTGATTCTGATGTTTCCCTGTTCACAGCACACCCGAGAGAGAGAGAGAGACCCGTGTGGTTGCCCTTTATACCCCTGTTGGTCCAGCCCTCTGGTGATCATGTGCTGCTATCTACCCATTAACCCCTTGTGTGCATGCACCTACAGAGATCACCACAGTTTTGAGTCCAGATGACTCTTTGTCAAAGCTTTGATCTATTCACCAAAGAGAAGGAATTGGTAGATGTTGAGTCTGGAGAAGGGGGTGTAGATAGCCTGGGTCACATTGTGATCCAAAAAGACGAGGTGTTGGGTGTCTTAAAAAATATTAAGGTAGATAAGTCCCCAGGGCCGGATGGGATCTACCCCAGAATACTGAAGGAGGCTGGAGAGGAAATTGCTGAGGCCTTGACAGAAATCTTTGGATCCTCGCTGTCTTCAGGGGATGTCCCGGAGGACTGGAGAATAGCCAATGTTGTTCCTCTGTTTAAGAAGGGTGGCAGGGATAATCCCGGGAACTACAGGCCGGTGAGCCTTACTTCAGTGGTAGGGAAATTACTGGAGAGAATTCTTCGAGACAGGATCTACTCCCATTTGGAAGCAAATGGACGTATTAGTGAGAGGCAGCACGGTTTTGTGAAGGGGAGGTCGTGTCTCACTAACTTGATAGAGTTTTTCGAGGAGGTCACTAAGATGATTGATGCAGGTAGGGCAGTAGATGTTGTCTATATGGACTTCAGTAAGGCCTTTGACAAGGTCCCTCATGGTAGACTAGTACAAAAGGTGAAGTCACACGGGATCAGGGGTGAACTGGCAAGGTGGATACAGAACTGGCTAGGCCATAGAAGGCAGAGGGTAGCAATGGAGGGATGCTTTTCTAATTGGAGGGCTGTGACCAGTGGTGTTCCACAGGGATCAGTGCTGGGACCTTTGCTCTTTGTAGTATATATAAATGATTTGGAGGAAAATGTAACTGGTCTGATTAGTAAGTTTGCAGACGACACAAAGGTTGGTGGAATTGCGGATAGCGATGAGGACTGTCTGAGGATACAGCAGGATTTAGATTGTCTGGAGACTTGGGCGGAGAGATGGCAGATGGAGTTTAACCTGGACAAATGTGAGGTAATGCATTTTGGAAGGGCTAATGCAGGTAGGGAATATACAGTGAATGGTAGAACCCTCAAGAGTATTGAAAGTCAAAGAGATCTAGGAGTACAGGTCCACAGATCACTGAAAGGGGCTACACAGGTGGAGAAGGTAGTCAAGAAGGCATACGGCATGCTTGCCTTCATTGGCCGGGGCATTGAGTATAAGAATTGGCAAGTCATGTTGCAGCTGTATAGAACCTTAGTTAGGCCACACTTGGAGTATAGTGTTCAATTCTGGTCGCCACACTACCAGAAGGATGTGGAGGCTTTAGAGAGGGTGCAGAAGAGATTTACCAGAATGTTGCCTGGTATGGAGGGCATAAGCTATGAGGAGCGATTGAATAAACTCGGTTTGTTCTCACTGGAACGAAGGAGGTTGAGGGGCGACCTGATAGAGGTATACAAAATTATGAGGGGCATAGACAGAGTGGATAGTCAGAGGCTTTTCCCCAGGGTAGAGGGGTCAATTACTAGGGGGCATAGGTTTAAGGTGAGAGGGGCAAAGTTTAGAGTAGATGTACGAGGCAAGTTTTTTACGCAGAGGGTAGTGGGTGCCTGGAACTCACTACCGGAGGAGGTAGTGGAGGCAGGGACGATAGGGACATTTAAGGGGCATCTTGACAAATATATGAATAGGATGGGAATAGAAGGATACGGACCCAGGAAGTGTAGAAGATTGTAGTTTAGTCGGGCAGTATGGTCGGCACGGGCTTGGAGGGCCGAAGGGCCTGTTCCTGTGCTGTACATTTCTTTGTTCTTTGTTTGTTTTTTGTTCTTTGGAATGCATTGCCTTGAAGCATGGTGGAAGCAGATTTAACCGTAACTTTCAAAGGGGAATTGGATAAGTGCTTGAATAGGACATGATTGTCGGGCTATGAGGAAAGAGAAGGGCAATGGGATTAATTGGATTGCTCTCCCAATGAGCCAGCATAAACACATTGGGCCAAATAGCCTCCTTCCCCGCGGTATGATTTTAATTTTAGCCTAACTACCACTTCGGTGGTAGGCAAAGTAATGGAAAGGGTACTGAGGGACAGGATTTCTGAGCATCTGGAAAGACACTGCTTGATTAGGGATAGTCAGCACGGATTTGTGAGGGGTAGGTCTTGCCTTACAAGTCTTATTGAATTCTTTGAGGAGGTGACTAAGCATGTGGATGAAGGTAAAGCAATGGATGTAGTGTACATGGATTTTAGTAAGGCATTTGAGAAGGTTCCCCATGGTAGGCTTATGCAGAAAGTAAGGAGGCATAAGGAGGATAGTGGGAAATTTGGCCAGTTGGATAATGAACTGGCTAACCGATAGAAGTCAGAGAGTGGTGGTGGATGGCAAATATTCAGCCTGGATCCCAGTTACCAGCGGCGTACCGCAGGGGTCAGTTCTGGGTCCTCTGCTGTTTGTGATTTTCATTAATGACTTGGATGAGGGAGTTGAAACGTGGGTCAGTAAATTTGCAGATGATACGAAGATTGGTGGAGTTGTGGATACTGAGGAGGGCTGTTGTCGGCTGCAAAGAGACATAGATAGGATGCAGAGCTGGGCTGAGAAGTGGCAGATGGAGTTTAACCCTGAAAAGTGTGAGGTTGTCCATTTTGGAAGGACAAATATGAATGCGGAATACAGGGTTAACGGTAGGGTTCTTGGCAATGTGGAGGAGCAGAGAGATCTTGGGGTCTATGTTCATAGATCTTTGAAAGTTGCCACTCAAGTGGATAGAGCTGTGAAGAAAGCCTAAGGTGTGCTTCCGTTCATTAACAGAGGGATTGAATTTAAGAGCCGTGAGGTGATGATGCAGCTGTACAAAACCTTGGTAAGGCCACATTTGGAGTACTGTGTACAGTTCTGGTCGCCTCATTTCAGGAAGGATGTGGAAGCTTTGGAAAAGGTGCAAAGGAGATTTACCAGGATGTTGCCTGGAATGAAGAATAGTTCTTACGAGGAAAGGTTGAGGGTGCTAGGCCTTTTCTCATTAGAACGGAGAAGGATGAGGGGCGACTTGATAGAGGTTTATAAGATGATTAGGGGAATAGATAGAGTAGACAGTCAGAGACTTTTTCCCCAGGTGGAACAAACCATTACAAGGGGACATAAATTTAAGGTGAATGGTGGAAGATATAGGGGGGATGTCAGCGGTAGGTTCTTTACCCAGAGAGTAGTGGGGGCATGGAATTCACTGCCTATGGAAGTAGTTGAGTCAGAAACATTAGAGACCTTCAAGCAGCTATTAGATAGGGACATGGATTACGGTAGAATGATATAGTGAAGATTAATTTGTTCTTAAGGGCAGCACGGTAGCATTGTGGATAGCACAATTGCTTCACAGCTCCAGGGTTCCAGGTTCGATTCCGGCTTGGGTCACTGTCTGTGCGGAGTCTGCACATCCTCCCCGTGTGTGCGTGGGTTTCCTCCGGGTGCTACTGTTTCCTCCCACAGTCCAAAAATCTAGGACAAAGGTTCGGCACAACATCGTGGCCTAAGGGCCTGAGCTGTGCTGTATTTTTCTATGTTCTATGTCATAGATTATCATAGAATTTACAGTGCAGAAGGAGGCCATTCGGCCCATCGAGTCTGCACCGGCTCTTGGAAAGAGCACCCCAGCCAAGGCCAACACCTCCACCCTATCCCCATAACCCAGCAACCCCACCCTAAGGACAATTTTGGATACTAAGGGCAATTTATCATGGCCAATCCACCTAACCTGCACATCTTTGGACTATGGGAGGAAACCGGAGCACCCGGAGTAAACCCACGCACACATGGGGAGAATGTGCAGACTGCGCACAGAGAGTGACCCAAGCTGGAATCGAACCTGGGACCCTGGAGCTGTGAAGCAATTGTGCTATCCACAATGCTTACCGTGCTGCCCCATTCTATGTTCTATGTTCTAACTCTTCAGCGGGATTGAATGCGACGCTGAAGTCAATGAAAGGCTACGTTGTGCGGTGTGTAAAACTGGCATTCCACATGTCCCGTGGCTTACACACCTGACCAGCTGGTTAAAAATGATCCCATATGATTCTATGATCTGGTCACTACCTCGTTGCTGTTGAGGGGATCTTGCTATGTGCAGATTATCTGTGACGTTTGCTGCATTACCACAAGCGACTAGATTGCAAAAAAGTGCTCCAAAGGGGGTGAAGCATTCTGAGTCAGGCTCAATATAAAATCCATGTCCTTCTTTAAACAGTTATCTTTGGCTTTGGCCTGCTGCTCTATGGGTGAAACCGCTCGTATTGCGATTGCGATGATGCGCGACTATTCACTGTGAAAGCAGAAAGGAAAAATTCACCAGAGGGCCATCGCGGGTTCCACGGCCACTCTAAGCTGGAATCTGGCCATTATAAATGTGTGGACGATCCAGCCAGCTTGGAAAGCATGCTCCTTTCATGGTTACAACAGGGGTCGGGGAGGAACAAAGTGACACCTGTTTTTAATCAGAATGACAGCATGCTATGTTGCCATTTCTTATGGTTGGACAGCAAAACAGTACATCGCTTGTATTTCCCTTTCAACATTGCTGGTAACTTAGGTCCTTGGAATTGATATTAACCGAAGCATAATGGATACCATTAAGTATATTACCAGCTGCAATCCACTCGAGACGTTCTGCTTAACAATGGCAATCTGAGAGTGATTAAAGTCTGTAATCCAATCAGACAGTTTATATACGGACTGAGACACATTCTGGAATGTTACAAAAGGGCAAGAAATCAAAGGTTTGACAGTAACATCTGTACAATACATCAAATTTACTTTTATAGATCTCTGTTGTATATTTGCTTGTCCTCGGGGTGGTGGATGGCAATGAACCCCTGACTCCCATGATTATTATGTCCAACAGAAATAGGGTTCAGTGGCAATATTAGGATTTGTTACATTTCACTTTCCACAAGCACTTTGCAGCTCGTCTCATTATCATAAACAGAATAATGGATGCTGGGAGTGAGTTACAGACTGGAATCTAATCAAAGTGGTCGAGTAGTTTGTATATAGAATAATGGACACCTGGGAGTGAGTTACACATTGGAATCTAATCGAGGGGCTCGGGTGGTTTGTATATAGAATAATGGGTACCTGGAGTGAGTTACACACTGGAATCTAATCGAGGTGGTTTAAGTCATTTGTATATGGAACATACAAATCAGACTAGTAATCCAGAGGCCCAGAATAACGCTCTGGGGCCCTGGGTCGAATCCCACCAGGGCAGATGGTGAAATTTGAATTCAATAAAAATCCGCAATTAAAAGTCTAAGCCATGAAACCATTGTCGATTGTCGTAAAAACCCATCTGGTTCACTAATGCCCTTCAGGGAGGGAAATCTCCCGTCCTTACCCGGTCTGGCCTACATGTAACTCCAGACCCACACTGCGAGGGATTGACTCTTTACTGCCCCCCACTGAAATGGCCTAGCAAGCCGCTCAGTTCAAAGGTAATTAGGGACGGGCAACAAATGCTGACCCAGCCAGCAACACCCACATCCCAAGAACAAATAAGGAAAAATATAGAATAATGGAACCTATTGGGTGCCGGTTTAGCTCAGTTGGCTGTTGTGGTGAACCACTGTTAGTATATTATATGTATTGTGGTAAACTGTTACTGTACCACATGTATTGTGGTAAACCAGTGCCTGATGTCTCCGCCTCCCCTCGGGCTCGGTAGAAAGGTGGCTGACCTCCAGCCCTGCCTCAGCTCAGGATCAGAGGCCAGGAGGCTTTCTGTTAAGCTTATTAAATTGATGTGCCATCAATTAATCATGAGACGAGTAGTGAACGAAACTGAGGCTTTAATAAGCTAAACAGAAAGCCTCCTGGCCTCTGTTCCTGAACTGAGGCAGTGCCGGAGGTCAGCAACCTTTGTACCGAGCCCGAGGGGAGGCGGAGCCATCAGGCAGTGGTTTACCACAATACATGTAGTACAGTAACAGTTTACCACAATACATATAATATACTAACAGTGTTTTACCACAGCTGGACAGCTGGTTTTGTGATGCAGAGCGAGGCCAACACCGCAGGTTCAATTCCCGTACTGGCTGAGATTATTCAACCTCTCAAACCCGCCTGATCCTCAGGTTAAATCACCACCAGTCAGCTATCCCCCCTCAAAATGGAAAGCAGCCTGCGACTTGACGACTTCACTTACTAATGGAATCTAATCAAAGGGTTTGGATGGTTTGTACATAGAATAACAGATACCCGGGGGGTGAGTTACAGACTGGAATCCAATCGAGGGGCTAATTTGGTTTGTATATAGAGTAATGGATACCAGGGACTGAATCATGAGCTAAAATCAAATCGAGGGGTTTGGGGTGACCTGTATGTGGAATAACAGGCATCTGGGTGTGAGTTACAGACCAGAATCTAATCTAGGGATTCACGTGGTTTATGGTTATATATGTGGGTGAATAACACACGGCGTGGCTTTAAATTCACACCCAAAATGATGTTGACAGCGCTTTAAGGCTTCATAGGTTTTTTCTTGCTATGTTGTGGCATGTTAATAATTGTTCAAGGGGTATCTATGGGTGTAACGCTACAACAAAAGGTGCTGACATGTCAAGCAATTCAGAACTGACTCTGCTGCTGTGTGCAGAGCAACACTAGAATGACGTGTGTGTGTGTGTGTGTGTATGTGTGTGCTTACTTTAGTTTGAGGCCATCCCTAGGACACAGGCTGGTATGGAGAAAGATGTAAGAATATGTATGATTGGTCAACTGAACTCTGCTTTATCTTTTGGCTTTAACTCTTTGAACGTGAGCATCTTGGGCAAGGCCAGAATTTATTTCCCAGCCATAATTGCCTTGTGAAGCTGCTGGCTATGGTGACGGACAGTCTCGGAAATGGCCGGTGCAGGTTTGATGCCGCTGAGTGGCGGGCTATGACATTTCTAAGGGAAGTTAGGAGTCATCCACATCGGTGTGGGGCTGGAACCACGCGTAGGCTGGGCCAGGTAAAGGTGTCCGCTTTTTTCCTCTGAAGTCGACTGCACGACAGAAATGTAATTCATTTGGTTGTTACGCTTTGGCTCATTCCCATGTTTAAAATTCACCACAAATTATTTCTTTCTGATTAACCATGGCCCTGATGAGTAAGTTATTTCCTCCCCCCTGACTTACTGGGGAAGTCTGATGCATTATAAATCTATATTTACCATTGTACTCTAACCAGGTTAATAAAAGATATCTTTAACCACATACAAATACACTATCAACTGCACAGCAATAAATTTATGGATATTCCAGTTGAAGTTTGACATTGTGCCAGCCGGTTACTATAAGCAGCTCATCACAAGCCATCAGCAACAATCTGTTCAACAAGCTTTGTTTCTGTCCAACAATGAACTTGCACTCAGAGACTGGGAGACCCGTCATTCTGGGGTCTTCCTTGTGCACTTGGCTCCGTTGTGGAGCTCAGGGATGAGCAATCATAGAAAGTGAATTCCCCAGTTCCCCTGCAGGACAGATCAAACAGTCCAATATAACCTCCGGGCTGCCATAAAGTTGATAGGCGCCTTTGTTCCACCTGGTGTTGCCCTGTCGTTATCTCTCAACAAGCACGGGATAAATGGCTGCACATCAAAGAACGGATGGCCATTGAAAACGTTGTAAAAACGCAGTCTCTTTTTGAGGGGAGCTCCTGCGATTGGTTCAAACAGCACCAAGGCCGCACCTTCATTCAGGTTGAGGCGAGTGAAATGAGTCCCACTGATACGTGGCACTGTTTCCTATAGTGGGGGGGGGGGGGGGCAGGTCAAGGTGGCGCAATCTTAAAATTACAACTGGGCTGTTCAGGAGCTGATGTCAGGAAGCACCTCTTCGCTAAAAGGGTAGTGGAAATCTGGAACTCTCTCCCCAGCAAAAGCTGTTGATACAGGGGCAGCACGGTAGCATTGTGGATAGCATAATTGCTTCACAGCTCCAGGGTCCTAGGTCCCAGGTTCGATTCCGGCTTGGCTCACTGTCTGTGCGGAGTCTGCACATCCTCCCCGTGTCTGCGTGGGTTTCTTCCGGGTGCTCCGGTTTCCTCCCGCAGTCCAAAGATGTGCAGGTTAGGTGGATTGGCCATGATAAATTGCCCTTAGTGTCCAAAATTGCCGTGAGTGTGGGGTGGGGTTACTGGGTTATGGGGATAGGGTGGAGGTGTTGACCTTGGGTAGGGTGCTCTTTCCAAGAGCCGGTGCAGACTCGATGGGCTGAATGGCCTCCTTCTGCACTGTAAATTCTATGAAAAAAAAAATACTGGTGAGGGTCAAAAAAACCTTCATAGCCGAGATCGCTAGATTTTTGTCAGGCAAGGTTATTTAATGTTACAGATACAGGTCACTAGGATACACACCAGCCATAATCTTATTGAATGGGCGGAACGGAATCAAAGGGCCGAATAGTTTCTTCCTGTTCCCCTGTTTGTCGATTCCTAAAGCCATTTCCCAAAACCCTGGAAGGATTCTCCGTCCCGCCAGCCCTGTTTTCCAGTGTGCCCCCCCCCCCCCCCCCCCCCCCGCCAGCAGCGGGATTCCCAGCTCCCGTAGCCAATCAATGGGGTTTCCCATTGTGGTCACCCCACGCCGTCGGGAAACCGTGGGTGCGCTGCCAGCAAAGCGGAGGACCCCGCCCACAGAGAATCCCGCAGCCTGTTTTTTTCTTTTACGGCAAAACTTTTTTCCTTCTTTCTTTCCCCTCCCGCTTGTAACTATTCCTGCCAGGGGGTCGGCTCTCAGGGTATGCCTCACTCGTCTGTTTTTGCACCATCCTCACACTTCCGCTGTAGCTCATCTGCAAACGCCCTGTGACGTCCGTCTCCCAAATTCGCCAAGGTTGACCCCCCCTTTCTACTGCCCTCCACTTTGCCCTCTGGAAGAGATCTCTGTAGCTGTACAGCTCTGATCATTTGGCTGAAATACCGACATTGACTTTTCTGACCACAGTTCTTTTTGCTCTTGCAATTTCAAGCACCTCTTCATTGGTCTTCTGGTCTGGCGATGGAATTTTAAACGGACATCTTAGCATTCACACTCCAAAGGCCTCAGCTTTCTTCCTCTTAACTGTCGACAAAGCCTAAACCTTTCCAAAACTTTAAAACATCTCTCGTGTCTCTTGAGACCCTTGTGCTGTCTTTTTCTCACCCCTGCACAGGTTACCAGGTGCCTGTCGCCTCCCAGGTAAAGTCACTCCCGCCTCGACATTTCAACTCTCTGTTGCAGCCATTCTTGCCCATCTCTATTTCTTGGCACCAATAGAATGAATGTACCTCTGCCGTTTTGTGTCCTCCTCCTCAAGGTCCCCATGGTAGGCTGGCACAAAAGATTAGATCACATGGGGTCAGGGGTGAACTAGCTGGATGGATCCAGAACTGGCTTGGCCATAGAAGACAGAGGGTAGCAGTGGAAGGGTGTTTTTCTGAATTGAATTCTGTAACTAATGGTGTTCCGCAGGGATCGGTACTGGGACCTCTGCTCTTTGTAATATATATAAATGACTTGAAAGAAAATGTAGTTGGTTTGATTAGCAAGTTTGCGGATGATACTAAGATTGCAGGAGTTGCGGATAGTGATGAAGATTGTCAGAGAATACAACAGGATATCGATAGGCAGAGAAATGGCAGGTGGAATTTAACCCGGACAAATGTGAGGTGATGCATTTTGGTAGATCCAATTCAGGTGGGAGCTATAAAATAAATGGCAGAACCATCAGGAGCATAGAGACACAGAGAGATCTGGGCGTGCAGGTCCACAGATCCTTAAAAGTGGCAGCACAGAAGGAAATGGTGGTCAAGAAAGCATATGGCATGCTTGCCTTCTTAGGACGGGGTATCAAGTATAAAAGCTCGAAAATTATGTTGCAATTATATAGAACGTTGGTTAGGCCACATTTGGAATATGGGGCGGGATTCTCCGACCCCCCGCCAGGTCGGAAAATCGCCGGGGGGTGGCGTGAATCGCTCCCCCCGCAGAATTGATTCGACGGGGGTGGGAATCGCGCTGCGCCGGTCGGCGCCCCCGCCCCCCCGCTGATTCTCCGGCCTGCGATGGGCCAAAGTCCCGCTGCTGTAATGCCGCCGGCGTGAATTAAACCACCTCCCTTACCGGCGGGACCAGGCGGCGAGGGCGGGCTCCGGGGTCCAGGGGGTGACCCCACGGTGGCCTGGCCCACGATCGGGGCCCACCGATCTACAGTCGGGCCTGTGCCGTGGGGGCACTCTTTCCCCTTTCCCCTCCGCGTCGTCCATCAGCCTCCGCGATGGCCGACGCGGAGGTGACCCCCCCCCCCGCGCATGCATGGGGATGACGTCAGCAGCCGCTGACGCTCCCGCGCATGCGCAGACTTCCGCCGGCCGGCGGAGTCCCTTCGGCCCCGGCTGCCGTGGCGCCAAAGGCCTTTTCTGCCGGCCGGCAGCGCGCCAACCACTCCGGCGCGGGCCTAGCCCCTCAAGGTGAGGGCTTGGCTCCTCAAGGTGCGGAGGAATCCGCACCTTTGGGGCAGCCCGACGCCGGAGTGGTTCCCGCCACTCCATCCCGCCGGGACCCCCCGCCCCGCAGGGTACGGGAGAATCCCGCCCATTGTGTCCAATTCTGGTCACCGCACTACCAGAAGGACGTGGAGGATTTGGAGAGAGTACAGAAAAGGTTTACTAGGAATTTGCCTGGTATGGAGGGTATTAGTTATGAGGAGAGATTGAATAAACTGCGATTGTTCTCCCGAGAGAGGCGGAGGCTAAGGGGCGACCTGATAGAAATATATAAAATTATTAGAGTATAGATAGGGTGAACAGTTGGAGGCTTTTTCCCAGGGCAGAAATGACAATTTCAAGGGGGCACAAGTGAAGTTGAGGGGGGAAAGGTTCAGTGGAGATAGGTGGGGGATGTCTTCTACACAGAGGGTGGTGGTGGCCTGGAATGCACTGCCAAGTGAAGTGGTTGAGGCAAATATGTTAGTGACCGTTAAGACTTAGCTGGATAGGCACTTGAACAGACGGGGCACAGAAGGGCACAGGCGGTTGGTCTAGATAGGACACGTGATCGGCGCAGGCTTGGAGGGCCGAAGGGCCTGTTCCTGTACTGTATTGGTCTTTGTTCCATCACGGGTCATTACCTCCTCCTGGCAACATCCCTGCCAGGTTGCAAACAAAACAATTTCCTCCTCTGGCTCATTCATTCCTGAGACCTTCTGACTTCCTCCCCCAGCTTCTCTTCCTCTGACAACCTTAACGGCTTTTAACAATATCGGAACATAGGAGCATGAGTCGGCCATTCAGTGCATTTAGCCTACTCTGCCATTCAATATGATAATGGGTAATCGGACACTTCAATGCCTTTCACACGCACTATCCCCATGACCCTTCACGTTTTTTGTATTGATATGAGATGTTAATCCACTGTTTTAATAACTGCAATGCTGGAACTGTGCATTCCCCTGACTGGTCCCTCAGGGCCAGAATTGTGCGCCACCCACCCGCTCTGATACACGCCACTCCTCCGGCCCTCTCTTCTCCCTTCTGATCCTCGTTGAAACTTCCTGGTTTGACAAAATGTTCGATCACCTCTCCTACTGCGCCACTGTGCTGCCCTCTAAAAATTGTTGTTGATGAGAAGGGGGAATGGCTGAAAGGAAATACGGAGAAGCGAATAGAAAATGCCCCTTTTCAACCAAACAGGTGACACTTTGTTCAGGCGAAGCAGAACCAGGTGCTGCCATATTGGCCGAGTTTACACGTGGGAGCTGCCCACTCGGAATATGTACCTACACAAACGGTGTGGCGTTTACCCAGCAAATCTCCAGGTAATAAATACAAGCTGCAAGGAAGCAGGACTGCAATTAATGAGTGATTAAACAGCTCATATAATTTGATTTCCAAAGCTTTTTTTTCAAGAGGGCGTGGGGCATGGTCTCAAAATATTTACTCTGGACTTAAGTGTTTAGAACCATTTGCCTACCTGTCAACTTTTGAATGAAAGGCGTTTACGTCACTTGAAGAAGAAACATTATAGTTGGTGGTGGGAAAAACATCGAATTGCTTTATAAAACTTATTTTTCCAATTGGCAAAGCCTTACTGACTTTGAAGTGTCATGCTGCGTGTTTCAGTGTTTCTAACTGTGGTGGTGTTAAGTTTTCCAACGTTTAAGTAATGAGCAGGGGTACGTCAGTCATTGCACAATTGCACCTGTATTTCACTATGGTTTTTTTCCATGAATCTCGGACACCATCTGTGTTCAGGTTTCAGCTAACACTGTCCCAGGTCCAATCAGTCCTGAACCATCAAACATACGTCAAATTTGCGTGGTTGGCTGGTCGTTTGAATCATGTGCCTAACTTACACACATGGAACTTTCTTAACCTCGCTCATGCAGCATTCCAGCGACCTCCTGAACTTCAGTAGCTGAGGAATACGCTCTCCCCAAAAATGTTTTTTTTTTAAATTTAGAGTACCCAATTCATTTTTTCCAATTAAGGGGCAATTTAGTGTGGCCAATCCACCTACCCTGCACATCTTTGGGTTGTGGGGGTGAAACCCACTCAAACACGGGGAGAACGTGCAAACTCCACACGGACAGTGACCTCTCTCCCCAAAAATAACACCGTTAAGGCCAAGGAAGGTGCATTTCTAACGTGGTCAAACAGTTTGAGTGACAACCTGCAAATCCTTCCAACGCGGTAATGGCTGACAGTAGGAGTGGTCAGCTATGCTTGATGTGGAGTGGCGCCCCTCAAACTAGTAGCCTCTGGCGGCAGACTATTGACGTTATTCAGGAATAACTAGCAATGGAAACAGGCCAAGGTCTACCTGAGTGCACCACTAGGAGTGGGAAGAGAATTGCAATGGATTATTCCATCTTGTCGGACATATTGGTAGAGGTTTCATCACATGACTTTGTTGCTCATTTTAGCCTTAGTTTATTTGCTCTAATTCTGTCACCTTTGCTCTTGAGTCGCCAGGTATCTTTCTGATACCGCCACGTGGTTCAAGTCCGAGTAATGATTAATAATCCAACACACCGCTTAGTAAGAGTTAAATCAAACGCTCATTTATTATATACAGCAATTAATACTTATACAATAATTCTACTTCTAATCTACCACTAACAGGCCAATACTTAACTTTGGAAATGGCCCACCAGGTCAGGGAACTGAATGGCCTTTCGGATGGGTTCTGAGCCTGCGGGATTCAAAAGCTGGTACAGGATGATTGTCTGGAGTGTCTATCTGGTAGCGATCGTTGGAGTAAAACTTACGGTTTCTTTCAGCAAGGGTCTCGAAGGGTGCAGAGCGGAGAAGAAGGGTCGAGTTGAACTTGGCCCCTATTCTTATAGTCCACAGGGGCTTCCCGCCTCTCGGGGCGGACCTTGTACCTGGTTCCAAGTGATTGGACTTGGTCCCAATCACTTGGTTCGATATTCTCCAATACTGGAGCGATTCCTTGATCGAGGGGTGGTCATTTACCTTTCTTTGTGTCAGCTCCTGCTGGCGCCGAAAGGTCTGGGTCGGCTTTATGTTGCTAATGTGTAGCAATTGTTCCCGGGGATGGCTGATTAATATGCAGATGGCTGGGATGTTGTGATGTTGATGGCTGCAGGTATCAGTCTGGACTGACTTCCCCCAGAGGCGAATACACTGTTTTACCTGCAGCTGTCTGTTTGAGTCCTGTTGGCTGATTTTCCCATCAGCCTCTTCCGTTCGCCATTTTAGATCGGGGTTTGGCCATTCTAATCGGGAGTCAGCATTTTACATGGCTACAACTTCAAACTACTCTCCCCATGCTCCTGCTATTGGTCACCTGACACATTCGTCGTCATGGCAAACTCCCTCCCCATGACTAATTGGAAAGTGAGCAAACCCGTCATTGACCCATCAGGTGGTTCTTTATTGTCAGTCAAAACAGCTTTGTTTCCCATCCTCTCCGTAAATATCATCAATAAAGAAAAGTGTTGGAAGAAAATGAAAAATGCACACAATTCTCTTTCATGCCCCAATTAATTTTCTCATAGATCTTTCTCCTGAGCATGTCGCAGTGCTCTCCTGGGGTTATACACTTCAATTCCAGGAGATTCCTATCCACTGTTGGAGCCTTGGTAATCTGAGAGAGTGATGGACATTCAGCCATGGTTCTTGCTCCTAAGAAATATTCAAGCTATCTTGCAGTAACTATACGTACGTTCATGCCAGGAGATGGCTGGATTGGATTCAACTGCTATGCCCTCTGTTGCCAAATTGCCTGCAAACACTAGCGACACAATGTATAGTCATATAGAGCCATGAACTAAAGGTAACATCCCACGGCATCTCACAGGGGCATTGTAAAACAAAGTATGATTCGAAGCTGCGTGAGGGATTGGGTCAGATGACCAGACCTTTGGTCAACGATATAAGTTTTAGGAAGTGTCTTAGAGGAGGAAACCAAGGTGGAGAGGGAATTTCAGAGCTTGGGGCCCAGATAATTGAAGGCACTAATTGAAGACTAATAACCAAACTCCGCAATCTTGGACTTGACCCCTCCCTGAGCAGCTGAATCCGTGACTTCCTCACCAACAGACCACAATCTGTCAGGATCTTCTCCACAATATCCTCACATTGAGGTCCCGCAAGGATGTGTGCTCAGTCCTTTACTGTACTCCCGAGACACACACGACTGTGTGGCAAGCTTCAACTCCAATTCAATCTCTAAGTTTGCGGATGATACGACTGTGGTGGGTCGTATCTCAAACAACGACGAATCAGACTACAGAAGGGAGATAGATCACTTGGTTGCATGGTGTACCGAAAACAACCTCTCTCTAAATGTTGGAAAGACCAAGGAACTGATCATCGACTTCAGGAAGCGTAGCGCAACACCTCCTCCCCCCCCCGCCACCCCCCCCACCCCCACCCACCCATCTGCATCAATGGCTCTGAAGTGGAGATGGTTGATAGCTTTAAGTTCCTGGGGGTCACCATCACCAACAGTCTGTCCTGGTTCACTCACGTTGATGCAACAGTCAAGAAAGCCCAACAACGTCTCTACTCCCTACGGAAGCTGAAGAAATTCAGCATGTCTGCATCGACTCTCACAAACTTCTACAGATGTGCCACGGAGAGCATCCTATCCAGTTGCATCACAGCCTGGTATGGCAACTGCTCAGTCCAAGATCGCAAGAAACTGCAGAGTGTGGTGAACTCAGCCCAACGCATCACACAGGCTTGCCACCCCCACATTGATTCTGCCTACACCTCTGTGGTAGTCACCACTAGGAGTATTATATGTATTACGGTAAGACACGTATACTAGAGGTACATGGGTAAATCCCTGCCTGCTGGCTCCGCCCAGTAGGTGGTGTATAAATGTGTGTGCTCGCCTGCGCTGCAGCCATTCTAGTTCCAGCTACAGGAGGCACAACATCTTTGCTCAATAAAGCCTTGATTATTCCACTACTCTCGTCTTTGTGGTAATTGATAGTGCATCAACCTCCTGCTGCCTCAGGAAGGCAGACGGCATTGTCAGAGACCCCTCCCACCCAGGCATTGCCTTCTTCCAGATCCTTCCATCAGGCAGACGGTACAGAAGTCTGAAGACTTGCACATCCAGACATAGGAACAGCTTCTTCCCCACAGCTACTAGACTCCTCAACGACTCCCCCTTGGACTGATCTGTTCCCTGGATGAACACTATTCACGACGCTCTATGTTGTTCTCGTTTGGCCCCTTGTTCCATACTGTAACCAATCACTACCTATTGATGTACCATTTGTAAATGTCCTGTCGATTATTCTTTTTGTCCACTATGTACATACTGTGTACGTTCCCTTGGCCGCAGAAAAATCCTTTGCACTGTACTTCGGTGCATGTGACAATAAATATCAATAAATCAATCACAGCAACCATTTGCTAAACAGGGAGTCAATGTAGGCCCAAACTGATAGAGGCCAGGGAGTATCGTGCATTAAGACATGGGCAGAAGAGGTTTGAATGACCTCGGGCGTGATTCTCCGACCCCGCGCCGGGATCATGCAACGCTGCTCTGACGGCGATTCGCCAGCGACCGGCGCCGGTGCGGTCGGCGCGGCTGAGGTTGTCGTGTTGGGTGTTTCGCTATACAGATGAACCAAGACGGTTGCAGATGGCACAACTCTGTTTTATTACTATCAATAACAGCATCTGTAAACTTATGACTGTGGTTCGCTCTTTGCCCTTTAACCTGTGGACCCAGCCCAACACTATCTTAGAGAGGCACTCAGCACATGGTGTATGTCTGAGTGGCTTGCTGTGAGCTCTGTGCCCTGAGCTGTCTCCTGCTGGAATGAGCGGGAACTGTGGTGTTCCCCGTTTTATAGTGCGTGTGCTCTTGCCTGTGATTGGCTGTGATGTTGCGTGTGTGTTGATTGGTCCGTTGATCTGTCCATCAGTGTGTGTGTGTGTTTGCACCATGATGTTTATCTGAATATCATGACAGTGGTGTTCATGTTGTGGGGGCGGCTTGGTGGGGGGGAGACGGGATCTGACCCCGGTGGGGGGGGTGGGGGGCCACGATGGCCTGGCCCGTGATCGGGACCTACCGATCGGCGGGCGGGCTTCTCCAGGTGGGGGCATATGTTCCTCCTTAAGACAACCCACGCGCATGCGCGAACCCGCGCCAGCCGTGGCGTGCATGCGCGGTCCCGCGGCGCCAGTCCTGACGCCCGTATAGGCAGCTAGAGGTGTGTGAGTCGCTGCAGTGCCATGCTGGCCCCCTGTAGGGCGCAGGATCGCTGATCCGAGGGGCCTGTTTACAACGGTGTCAAAACTTAGCCCCAGGATCGGAGAATCCCGCCCCTCATGTTTTTGGAAAGCAGAATGTGGGGGAGACTAGGCAGGAATAGTTGAGTCAAGAAGTAACAAAGGATTTTGGCCGTCGACGAGCTAAGACTGGGGTGAAAGCAAGCAAGATTGCAGAGGTGGAAAATAGGCAGACTCTCTAAAATAATGTCTATTTGACCAGGCTATGTGAGGGTGATCTGTTGTCGGGGAGACATTACCCAAGCAGGATTCAGGAGAAGCACTGGGAGGGGCAAGGTGATAGTGAAAAGGCAGTATTGGAGGAAGGGAGATTCCAATCACTGACCACCGTGACTAACAGGGCGGCACGGTAGCACAGTGTTCAGCACTGTTGCTTCACAGCGCCAGGGACCCAGGTTCGATTCCCGGCTTGGGTCACTGTCTGTGCGGAGTCTGCACGTTCTCCCCGTGTCTGCGTGGGTTTCCTCCGGGTGCTCCGGTTTACTCCCACAGGTCCTGAAAGACTTGTTAGGAGAATTGGGCATTCTGAATTCTCCCTCAGTACATAGAACATACAGTGCAGAAGGAGGCCATTCAGCCCATCTAGTCTGCACCGACCCACTTAAGCCCTCACTTCCACCCTATCCCCGTAACCCAATAACCCCTCCTAACCTTTTTGGGCACTAAGGGCAATTTAGCATGGCCTATCCACCTAACCTGCACGTTTTTGGACTGTGGGAGGAAACCGGAGCACCCGGAGGAAACCCACGCAGACACGGGGGGAACGTGCAGACTCTGCACAGACAGTGACCCAGCGGGGAATTGAACCTGGGATCCTGGCGCTGTGAAACTACAGTGCTAGCCGCTGTGCTGCCCGTACAGGCGTCGAAGTGTGGTGACTAAGGGACTTTCACAGTAACTTCACTGCAGTGTTATGTAAGCCTACTTGTGACACTAATAAAGATTATTTTTATGATATTTTACTTTTGACATTGCCCAGGATGTCCTTTATTGTATGAGATTAAACTAGCCAAAGCAAATACAGGATATTATAACTTGCTGATTGATAGCACACACAACAAACACAATAAAACTCACAAAGGAGGCGGTAAAGGCAAGTTCTTCTCATGAATTCTCAGGATGTAGGTGTTACTGGAGAGACCAGCATTTATTGCCCATCCCCAGTTCCCCAGGGTTGATACAGCTGAGTGGGTTGCTTGACAAAGGACAACTAAGTGTCAACACTGCCAAGTTACGGATAGATCAGACTGGGTGGACAGGTTTCATTTCCGAAGGGAACTAACTATCTTTTCACAGTTTCATAGTCACTTTTAGTGATTCCAGCTGTGCATTCCCAGATTTCATCCTTATTCTAAGTCTTTAAAGGGTCATGGGTGGGATTTGAGCCTACGTTTGAACTGGGAGAAAATGTAGAAATGAAGACAACAGAGGCAGGAGGAGGCCATTCGGCCCTTCGAGTCTGCTCCGCTATTCAACATGATCATGGCTGACCATCTATCTCAACACCAAATCCCACGCTCCACCCATTCCCCATGAATCGAAAAATCTATCCATTTCCTTATTAAATATATTTAGTGACTTGGCCTCCACAGCTTCCTGAGGTAAAGAGTTCCATAGGTTCACCACCCTCTGAGTGAATAACTTTCTCCTCATCTCTGTCCTAAATGTCCTATCCTGTACCATGAGACTGTGACCCCTTGTTCTAGACCTCCCTCCACCCCCCAGCCAGAGAAAACAACATCCCTGCATCCAGTCTGTCCATTCCTGTCAGAACTTTGAACATTTCAATGAGATCCCATCTTGCTTTTCTAAATTTCCAGTCAACCCAATTTCTCCTCATACGACAAATCCTACCATCCCAGGAATCACTCCGGTGAATCTTTGCTGCACTTGCTCTCTGGCAAGTATCCTTTCTTAGATAAGGAGACTAACGTTGCACACATTACTCCAGGTCTGCTAGTCTAGGCTGCTGGGCTACACGTACCGATAATTTAACCTTTTCTTGGAGCAAAGGAAGTCAGGTGGAGAACTGATAAGAGGTGTACAAGACACGTTTAGATATGATAGACAAAGAAAATACTGTTTTCATTAGCTGCTGATGTAACGATTGGAGGCTTAAGGGACTGAAGTTTCTGGGCCCTTAGGGAATTGGACTGGAATTCGGGAAGGCTTGGCAATATGGCATAGGAAGTATTAGGAATTTGGGAAATTAACTAGGTTAATAGTGAACTGGAGATGAAAACAAAATAATAGACAAGTAACAAAGACTAGCAGGCATCTAGAGGAATAGTGTTATGCGGTTTGCCCAGTAACAAGATTAGCAGGCGTCTAGAGACATTGAGGTGTGAGTGGCCATATCAGAAACATTAGTTACTAGAGATCAGTGGGCCTATACAAATAATAACATCTAAAGGCAAATACTTTGCGAGATGCAGACAGCCAAATCCATGGGGCAGGATAGCAAAGAAACTGAACAGTATAGCTGCTGGCACGCTCATTGGGGAAGTTGGCTCGTTCTCCATCCAACAGTCAGACAAGCCAGTTCCATCTACAATCCGAGCCAAGGCAGATTGCAGATATTCTCCTCTAAAAGGCGCAGATTCGCGCCTACACTGAACCAGGAAGAGACGTTTTCCAAGACTTGGTCACCGAAGCAGTATTGTGTGGTAACTATAATCTAGATTTGACCTATAGAGTTAGAAAAATTGGATGTTGTTTGGAAAAAGGGGTGTCTCAGTGAGTTCAAGGAATGTGGGTATATTTTGGAAACGAGAGGTCATCTCAGATCAAACGGTGTGTTTAGCTACTAATGTATTAATGTACTAAGCTACTAATGTCCCCGAACAGGCACCAGAATGTGGCGACTAGGGGCTTTTCACAGTAACTTAATTGAAGCCTACTTGTGACAATAAGCGATTTTCATTTCATTTCACTTAAGGCTCATTGAGTATATTAGTGTATTGTGCGTTTTTTTTCTTTCCTTTTACTTTAATAAACATTCTTTATTAATTATGTACACAACGACTGGTCTTGTTCCTCATTGGGTTGTATATTGCTCCTCACATTATTCCAAACAAACAGACACCACTAAGAACCCATGTTTCAAGTTATCCTTGGGGGTTGTGGTGATATGCATCACTGTAAAGACACAAGGGGTTAATGTAAATACATGTAGACTAGCTCGACACTAGAGGGAGCACCAGAGACATGACACACAGACACTCAACCAATAGAACAGTTAGATAGGACACGATCAATGGGCACTCACGATACACACAGAGGTGACACGACCATAGGAGGACATTACACCAACCCATATATAAAGGACACAACACACATGATTTTCCTCGTTCCAGTGGAGACAGTCAGTGAGTAGAGACACAGGGCTGATTCAATATCACTCCCACCACGTGGATTGTGGCAGACTGGTTAGTCAGTCTGGGTAGCTATAGTAGGATTAGCAGTAGTGTCGAACCCAAGTAATAGAAGTTTAAATAGTTTAATAAACGTGTTGAAGTTATCTCCACGTCTGAACCTTCCTTTGTCAAGTGACCACAAGGGAGCCGCCTATGCTACACCTAGAGCATAACAAATCAGGGGTTTTGAGACACTCAAGCAGGTAACATCAGAGGGGTTCTTAGAAGGCAATGGGTAGGATGCCATTTTGCCAGTGTTGGCTCAGGTGTTACCAGGAAGCCAATTAAATGCCACTTCCTGTCTCCACGGGCATCTTGCCTTTTTATAAAAAACGTATTTTATTACAAACATGTATCAAAACAGGTTACAGCAAATAAACATCCCAGGAAACACACTTCCCAACAATCAACTATACAGTTAGTAAAGCTTTTACCCCTTTTTCACCCCCCCCTCCCCCTCCACCCTCTCCTCCCCGACGGACAGCTCCTCAAACACGGTCACAAACTCCCCTACCTTTTTTCAATCCCTTCTGTTGAGCCCCTTAACTCATACTTTATCTTCTCCAACCATAGGCAGTCGTACAGGTCATCCAACCAAGTCAATACTCCCAGTGGCGATGCCGACCGCCACTCCAGTAAAATTCGCCGCCGTGCAATCAGAGAGGCGGAAGCATGCGAAGAGTCATAAATCGGATCCCCTCATCGAGAAGGTCCTGCTCCTCCATGCCAATCCACAATATGCCTACGTGGCACATCATGACGGGCGGCAGGACACAGTCTCCCTCCGGGATTTGGCACCTGTAGGTTCCCCAGCGACCATCACCACCACCCCCGACCCTACACCGTCTCCCTCCACCACTACCCAGCTACTTCAAGATGTGGCACCCGCAGCCCTACCGGCGACCATCACCACCACCCCCGCCCCTCCACCGCCCCTCCCTCCACCAACTCAACAACTGGGTGAAGAAGAGGACAACACGCTCCCGGATGTGCAGGTCTCGACACCAGTGCCCACACCACAGCCGGGACTGAGGAAATCACGGCGGAAGGTCAAGGGCCCCGACAGACTTGACCTTTAAGTCCACTTCACCCCAGCTGGACTCTTTTTTTTAACAGGGGGTGAATGTGGTAAACCACTGTTAGTATATTATATGTATTGTGGTAAACTGTTACTGTACTATATGTATTGTGGTCAACCACTGCCTGATGGCTCTGCCTCCCCTCGGGCTCGGTACAAAGGTGGCTGACCTCCGGCCCTGCCCCAGTTCGGGATCAGAGGCCAGGAGGCTTTCTGTTTAGCTTATTAAAGCCTCAGTTTCGTTCACTACTCGCCTTGTGTTCATTGATGGCACATCAATCGGCTGCATAATGCATTCTCCGCCCAACTTAATATCGGAGCCAGACCAGGGCTGGGAGGGAAAGGCTGAGCGGGGACGAGTCCAATGAGTGGAAGGAAAGTGCTGCTTAGCATTGAGCAAAATTCGTTTGGGATTGAACCTTGCTGAATTCCAGTTACTGAAGCAGATCTCCCTCGATACCTTTGCTCTAAATGTTAAATGGTGACTGTGATAATCGCCGCCATTAATCAGCCAGGCTTCCTCAATCAATGGAATGTAAGGTGTAAAATCTTACTGGAAAGCTAGCCTTTCATGTGTAACCTTGGTCAATGTGTAGGTTATCATCGATACCAGTCTGTTATCTTGTGCTAAATTTTAACTCGTCTCCCACCACAACCTTTGCCTCCAACGTTTTCATAAAAGAACAATTTAAATTTGAACTGAAACATTTGCCAGAGTTATAACCAAAGGATCATTCCGAATGAGCAGACGACAATTCTTAGAGAGAGGGCAAAGCCCGCAAGCTTGATAAAGCCATCGGCTTTTGCCCAAACTCAACCTTTGTGTACTTCACTATAATCTTCTTACTATATCGCCTTCTGTTTCATAAACAACTCTTGGACACATTTAATGTATTCACTTCAGAAACCACGGTAACTTATTCTACAACTTATTTAACATTCACAAGCAGGATTTCGCTTTTCCTGTGGGATTTTACGCGTTCCGCCCGCCTCCACGGCGTGTCTTCCGGTCGTCCCCCCCACCCCCCCCGCCCCCGCTGTCAACAGGACGTCATGTTTTTTGCATCCTCTGTTGCTCAGGAACCCACGGCGGGTAGATTTGAGGGCGGGGAGGTGGGTAGATTTGGGGAGGGGGCATCGGCAGGACGGGAAGATCCCACCAAATGGAACAGCCGGAAACGCTCGCCCAATTTTCTGTCATTGGTTAAGAAAGGAATTCTTCCATGAAGTGCCTTAGGGTGTTTTGCTCCCTTAAAGGTGCTATATCAATGCAAGTTATTGTTGGAGGTGACAAACTGCATCAACATGCACTTGCCTAAAAGCAGAAACACAAGGTTAAAGATGTTTTTTTTTAAGGCCATAGAAAACAAATAGACGATTCCATGCTAGATTTGACAGCCTTTGGAACCCTTCCTCACACTGGGCAAACACCAGGTGCGGCATTCTCCGTTTCTGGGATGAAGTGTTGACGCCAACGCAGAGTCCGTGGATCGTTATGACAGAAGAACCAGCGCCATACCTGGAACGATTCCGCTACCGTTGAGGGGCTGGCACTGGTGTTGTTTGGAACACAATCAACTCCAATGAAAAACGTTGCGGGATTCGCCGGGTCCGTGATTGACACTCGGGAGGCTGACAAGCTGCAGCCGCACATTACACTCACCACCCACACTCATCCCAGCCAACAAGGTGGCACTGGTTGTGCTGGAGCGCACCCACGCAGCTGATGGGACGGCTGGGGCCAGAGGACACAGAGTGGGGTGCCCTGGGGGGGACACCTATACAACCCGTGGCCGTAAGTTCACTGTGGGCTGTTAGCGGTGTGCGCAGCTGCATGGCTGCCTTGCCGGCTGCGGCAAGGGTGTTCCGTGCCCGTCCACCCTGACCCCACAGCCCACCTCCTGGCCACCCCCGCCACTCCCCTCGGCCCTGGCAGATGCCCCCCAGCGGCACAACTGTCAGCACACTATGGCGATGTTGGACACTTTCTGTACCCCCTCTCTCTCCCTCAGCAGCCGCCACGCCAGTTTCACAATTTTTTAAAGCACATGTTGTCTGGCCTTGGAAGGTAATGGAAGCAATGATAAGGGGAGCTGAATGGATAGTGAAACTGAAAAAGTGGAGCCCACAGGAGATATGTTGAGTGTGTACGATACGCCGATATTACAGCACACAAATAGACCATTCAGCCCAAGCAGAGAGCCATGAATCTCTGGAACTCTCTTCCTCAAAAGGCATTGGAGCCTTTGAATATTTTTAAGGTAAAGCTAGACAGATTCTTGGTTCATGAGGGGGTGAGAGGTTATCGGGGGGAAGCGGGAATGTGGGGTTGAGATTACAATTAGATCAGCCATGATCTTAGAACATAGAACATAGAACATAGAATGATACAGTGCAGTACAGGCCCTTCGGCCCACGATGTTGCACCGACATGGGAAGTCAAAAAACAAAAGCCATCTAACCTACACTATGCCATTATCATCCATATGCTTATCCAATAAACTTTTAAATGCCCTCAATGTTGGCGAGTTCACTACTGTTGCAGGTAGGACATTCCACGGCCTCAACACTCTTTGCGTAAAGAACCTACCTCTGACCTCTGTCCTATATCTATTACCCCTCAGTTTAAGGCTATGTCCCCTCGTGCTAGCCATTTCCATCCGTGGGAGAAGGCTCTCACTGTCCACCCTAGCTAACCCTCTGATCATTTTGTATGCCTCTGTTAAGTCTCCTCTTAACCTTCTTCTCTCTAACGAAAACAACCTCAAGTCCATCAGCTTTTCCTCATAAGATTTTCCCTCCATACCAGGCAACATCCTGGTAAATCTAACGAAAACAACCTCAAGTCCATCAGCCTTTCCTCATAAGATTTTCCCTCCATACCAGGCAACATCCTGGTAAATCTCCTCTGCACCCGTTCCAAAACTTCCATGTCCTTCCTATAATGAGGTGACCAGAACTGTACGCAATACTCCAAATGCGGCCGTACCAGGGTTTTGTACAGCTGCAACATGACCTCATGACTCCGGAACTCAATCCCTCTACCAATAAAGGCCAACACACCATAGGCCTTCTTCACAACCCTATCAACCTGGGTGGCAACTTTCAGGGATCTATGTACATGGACACCGAGATCCCTCTGCTCATCCACACTTCCAAGAATTTTACCATTAGCCAAATATTCTGCATTCCTGTTATTCCTTCCAAAGTGAATCACCTCACACTTCTCTACATTAAACTCCATTTGCCACCTCTCAGCCCAGCTCTGCAGCTTATCTATGTCCCTCTGTAACCTGCAACATCCTTCCGCACTGTCGACAACACCACCGACTTTAGTGTCATCTGCAAATTTACTCACCCACCCTTCTGCGCCCTCCTCTAGGTCATTTATAAAAATGACAAACAGCAACGGCCCCAGAACAGATCCTTGTGGTACTCCACTTGTGACTGAACCCCATTCTGAACATTTCCCATCAACCACCACCCTCTGTCTTCTTTCAGCTAGCCAATTTCTGATCCACATCTCTAAATCACCCTCAATCCCCAGCCTCCGTATTTTCTGCAATAGCCTACCGTGGGGTACCTTATCAAACGCTTTACTGAAATCCATATACACCACATCAACTGCTCTACCCTCGTCTACCTGTTCAGTCACCTTCTCAAAGAACTCAATAAGGTTTGTGAGGCATGACCTACCCTTCACAAAGCCATGCTGACTATCCCTAATCATATTATTCCTATCTAGATGATTATAAATCTTGTCTCTTATAATCCCCTCCAAGACTTTACCCACAACAGACGTGAGGCTCACCGGTCTATAGTTGCCGGGGTTGTCTCTACTCCCCTTCTTGAACAAAGGGACCACATTTGCTATCCTCCAGTCCCCTGGCACTATTCCTGTAGCCAATGATGACATAAAAATCAAAGCCAAAGGCTCAGCAATCTCTTCCCTGGCTTCCCAGAGAATCCTAGGATAAATCCCATCAGGCCCCGGGGACTTATCTATTTTCAGCCTGTCCATTATTGAATAGCGGAGCAGGCTTGAGGGGCCAAGTGGCCTATTCCTGCTTCTAATTTGTATATTCATATGGCATTTACCCTCTGTGAACCCATGTAATAATAATAATAATAACAATAATAATAAATAATAATAAATAATTATTAATAATAATAATAAATAATAATAATCTTTTATTGTCACAGGTAGGCTTACATTTACATTGCAATGAAGTTACTGTGAAAACTTCCGAGTCACAACATTCCAGTGCCTATTCGGGCGCATGGAGGGAGAATTCAGAATTCTCAACTGGTACGGGAATTCAACCCGCGCTGCTGGGCTTGTTCTGTATCACAAACCAGCCGTCTAGTCCGCTGAGCTAAACCACCAGGGAAGACCACACGTGGATGGCGCCGGCGGGACTCGGATTTTTTGTACGGCCGCTCGGCCCATCCCGGGCGGAGAATCGCTCTGGGGAGGGCCGCGTAGAGCAGCCCCCGACTGGCGCCGCGCCAGCGCCAATGGCGCTGGAGAGCGGAGAATCGGCGGACTGGAGTCGGAGCGGCGTCGCGCGATTCGCACCCGGCCCGGCGATTCTCCGGCCTGGGCTGGGCTGAGAGGATCCCGCCCAAGGCTTTTTGTGTACTGTGTCCTAAATCTCTCCTTTTTTTGGTCTTGTACATGAGATAATTAAGCCTTTATCCAATAAAGGTGGACAAAGGTGCTCCCTGTAAAAGACTAGACAAGATCCAAGAGTGCTTCAAAGCCATTTGAGAGGTGCTGAACAGTTCGACACTACAACCGAGAGAGATTCCAGAAAGAGCGATGACAGTACTTGAGATGGCAATGGGACCATCTGAACAGGATTAATAGCGAAGCAGAAGTACTTGCATCCACTGATTTTGTAATCCGAGTACATCAGGAAGGAGTTTGAGTTGCAGAACATGGGAGCCTCAAGTTTAATTCCCCATCTGGCCTAACTGATCTCAGTGGAAAGGCTGTATAATTACTCAGGGATTGGCAGTAGGGTCTGGTGAGAAATCAGTGAAGGTTCTTTTTTCAAGATAAAGATAGATAATTTTTTGAAGAATAAAGGAATAAAGGGTTATGTTGTGCGGGCGGGAAAGTGGAGCTGAGCCATAATCTCGGTGAATGGCGCAGCAGGCCCGATGGGCCAGATGGCCTACTCCTGCTCCTAGTTCTTATGTTCTCTCTACTTGATCACTATTTCCAGAAAACAGCTGGAGTCCACAAATGAGCGCCTTCAGGAGGGGAGGGAAGAAGGGCAAAAGGCAAGAGATAAATATAAGCGTCAGAATAACAGAGAGGCGTGCGTGGGGGGGGGAATTTGAGTTCAATTTTTTAAAATATGGAATTAAAAGTCTCAGGATGGCCGTGAAACCATTGTTGATTGTTGGAAAATCCCATCCGGTTCGCAAGTGTCTTTTTCGGGGAGGAAATCTACGATCCTTGCCCGGTCTGGCCTACATGTGGCTCCAGACCCTCGGCAATGCGGTTGACTCTTAACTTGACTCAAGGGCAATTAGGGATGGGCAATAAATGGCAATTAGGGATGGGCAGCACGGTAGCATAGTGGTTAGCACCGTGGCTTCACAGCGCCAGGGACCCAGGCTTGATTCCCCGCTGGGTCACTGTGCGGAGTCTGCACGTTCTCCCCGTGTCTGCGTGGGTTTCCTCCGGGTGCTCCCGTTTCCTCCCACAGTCCAAAGACGTGCAGGTTAGGTGGATTGGCCGTGATAAATTGTCCCTTAGTGTCCAAAAAAGGTTAGGAGGGGTTATTGGGTTAGATGGATAGGGTGGAAATGAGGGCTTAAGTGGGTCGGTGCAGACTCCATGGGCCAAATGGCCTCCTTCTGCACTGTATGTTCTATGCTCTATGTAAATGCTGACCCAGCCAGCAACACCCACATCCCATGAACACATTTTTAAAAATGTATTCTCTTCTTCTTCTGCCAAGCCCCAGAGTGTCTCCTGAAGCATATAAAATCCTGAGGGGACTTTATAAGGTGGACACCGGGAGGGGGACTAGAACAAGGGGACACAGCTGAAGAATAAGGCATCAGATGAGGAGGATTTTTTTCCCTCAGAGCGTAGGTAGCCTGTGGATCTGTCTTCCGCACAAAGACGCACTGTCATCGAATTTAATCACAGCAGAGTTCGATAGATAATCTGATAGACAAGGGAGTCAAGGGTTCTGGGGGGACAGACAGTAAGAGGAATTGAGACCACTCTCAGGTCAGACATGGTCATGGCGGAGCAGGCTAGACGGGCCGAATGGCCTACTCCTGTCCTAAATCCCAGTACATCCCTGAAGTAGTGCAAGCTTGTACAAACAGCAGTAATAAATAATCCTTGGATTTCTGCACCAATGTTCGTAGATCTGTCCCCTGTGTATTGTCAGTTTGTGGGTGTTGAGTGATGCACTCGCCCAGAATTACTGTACACCTGTCAACTTTAGTCGAAATGCAAATTTCTGAGCTGAGTGGGGGTAAAATGAGATTGATCCAATAGTCCTTTTGTTAAGCTCATTCCTGTGGAGTGGGTGTCACTGGCCAGGCCAGCATTCATTGCCAAGGCCCTACGTTTCCCTTGAGAAGGCGACGGGTTTTCTTTGTGACCTACTGTAGACTCCGTGGTGTAAATGCCTCCACAAAGTTGTTAGGGACAGAGTGCCACCATTTTGATGCAGGCATGATGACGGAGAAGAGATCTAATTTGCGGTCAGGATGGTATGTGACTTGAAGGGGGGGTCTTTGCAGTTGCTGGCGCTTCCTTGCGCCTGCTCCCCTTGTCCTTCGAGGTGGTGGAGGTCACGGGTTTGGGGGGTTCTGTCAAAGAGGCCCTGTTGGAGTTGCTGCATGGCATCTTGTAAGGGGGTACACACCAATGTTGACTGTGCGTCAGTGGCGCAGGGAATGAATGTTTAAGGTGGTGGATGTGGTATTGATCAGGATGGACCGATTTTGTCCTGGATTGAGTGGAAACTCTTGGGTTTTCACGGAGCTACCCCCAGCAGGCAAATGGAAAGCCTTCCATCTCAGCCTGGCCTCTGGGTCCAAATCTTGGAACTCCCTCCCTAACAGCGCTGTGGGTGTACCTACACCACATGGATGGGAGTGGTTCAAAAAAGCAGCCCGCCATCACCTGCTCAAGGGTAATTAGGGAAGGACAATAAATGCTGGCCCAGCCGGCAAGGCTCACTTCCAATGAAAGAACAAAAAGGTATCTGGCCTGCAATGCAGGAGTGCCAAGATTAGATGATGCCCAATCCTCTGACCTACATGACCTGACGCTTGGAAGGATAGGCATTTCCTTAGCCCGACAGAGCCACATTTAAGGTCCTTTATGAATAGTTTCAGAGGAATCTGACCTCAGCTCCCAGTGCTTGCTGCTCCTGGAGAATACTCTTTGCAGCATGTTTAAAGCTGCTCGCAATTTAGCATCAACTGGCACTGAAAGCCCAGCTGAAATATGAATACTGGCTCTGTCTGGTATGCTCTTTTCAAGTACATTGCTTTGAAGTAAGTGCATAGCGAGAAATAGTTTCCATTCGTGGGCGGGTCAGTAACCAGGGGCCGCAGATCGAAGATAATTGGCAAAATAAGTAGAGGGAAGATGCGGAGGATTGTTTCAAGCAAGACGCCCCTCAAACATTGCCACCAAAATAGATTATCACATTGCTGTCCGTGGGAGCCTGCTGTGCACAAAATGGCTGCCATGTTTCCTACATTGCAACAGTGACTACACTTTAAAAAGTATTTCAACGGCTGTAAAGTGCTTTGGGATGTCCTGAAGTCATGAAAGGCGCTATAAAACGGATTGTAGGGGAGGACATTCCTGTCACGCTTCCCTGCTCTTTTCCTGATCTCCCTGCCTCTCAGCCTCAGCGTGGTGGGATGACCCTGCCCAATGAGTTTCTTTCGAAGTGCACAGGCTGCTGTCATGTTGATTTATTTTGGCTGGGCGCGGGGATTAAGGGTTACGATATCCAAATCAACATAGTGTTGATTTATTTTGGCTGGGCGCGGGGATTAAGGGTTACGATATCCAAATGGTCAGCAAAAGCTAAGTTACAGATTGGACGGGATCTAATTGAATCGCGGAACAGGGTTGAAAGCCTGTTCCCTGCCGTTCCTGCTGTGGCATTTGAGTCCTTCCGGCAAAGAGGCGGAAGTGTTGGCAGTCTAGGCCAGGCCGAAAAAAAACCCCCAACAACTCGCATTTACGTAGCATCTTTAAAGTAACAAAACATCGCAAGGCACTTCAGAGAGGTGCTGGCTTGACACCGAACCGCAGAGGACCAAACACCTTGTCAAGGCGTCAGGTTTGAAGGGATGTCTAAAGAATGGAGAGAGGTGGGGAGAGGCAAAATGAATTCTGGAGCCTAAGGATCTGGACACCATTGGTAGCATAATGAAATTCAGGGTTGGGCAGGCGCTCTGAATGGGAAGGGGGCAGAGATACGGACATTGTGGATGGGTTCATTGTAATATTTGGCTGGGGGCGGGGGGGGGGGAGGAGTTGGAAAACAGGAGGCCAATCTGAAACCCCTCTGCACCACTCCCATTCGAAAATTGCAATGAGCACCCCCTATTCCCCCCCCCCCACCCCACCACCAACATTTTTCTATGTAACACTCAGGGTATAATTACTCTCCACGAGTCTGAAACAGTTGCAAGTCCAACCAGCAACACAAAACGTTTTGAGGCCATAGATGTATTGCGACCAATTGATTCCTTTGTCAGAAATGTAACTCAGGATTCTGGATCAGGACAGAGCCACACAAAAATAAATGCCGGATGTGATTCCTATTCTGCTTTAACCACACGCCAGCACGTTCACCTATGGGGTGTAATGTGGGATCATTCATGGCAAGGTTATTAAATCATCAAATGAAAAGCTCACTGATTGTGAAGCTGAACATCAAATAAATTGCAGCATTGGCTGTGGGTAATTGAAGTCAGCGAGTGAAACTGAATGGACTTCTGTGAACTCTGGACTGTGTGTGTAGGCGGAGAGACACGTGGGAGGAGAAATGTGAGAATGCAAAGCAGCCTGTGAGTGAAACTGTGAGCTGTGACAGCTTCTAACAGGTGTCGAAATGAATAGAAGCAAGAGAGGCTGGTCCAGACTGACAAACACTCACAAAGACACTCAGACTGATACAGAAAGAGGGAGAGGCAAAGAGAGAGAGAGAGACTCACATCGCATACACAACACACACACACTCATACACAGACACACACAAATGTACACCACACACATACGCATACAACACACACACCACACACACACACACACAGAACACGCACACACAGGCACACCACACACACAACACACACATACGCACACAACACACACACCACTCACACAACACACATGTACACAAACACGTATGCCACACGCACACACACAACACACGCACACAACATACATACACCACACACACCACACATGCACACAACACACACACCACACACACGCATGCCACACACATGCACACCAGACACATGCACACATTACATACATACAACATACATACACCACATGCATCTGCACATATTAGACACACACCCAATACACACCATGCACAAATAACCTGGCACTTCACAGTGCCAGGGTCCTAGGTTCGATTCCCGGCTTGGGTCACTGTCTGTGCGGAGTCTGCACGTTCTCCCCGTGTCTGCGTGGGTTTCCTCCGGCTGCTCCGGTTTCCTCCCACAGTCCAAAGATGTGCAGGTTAGGTGGATTGGCCATGATAAATTGCCCTTAGTGTTCAAAAAGGTTAAGAGGGGTTATTGGGTTACGGCTTAAGTAGATCGGTGCAGACTCGATGGGCCGAATGGCCTCCTTCTGCATTGTATGTTCTATTACATACACACAATATATATACTCCGCATGCATCTACACATATTGGACACATCAAATACACACCATGCACAAGTACACCACATGCATGTGCATACACACACACAACACACACATGCATTCACATCATACACATACAAAAACATGAACACACAGACACCCACACACCACATGCATGCACACACCATACACAAACACACCACACACATACACACATGGACACGCACCACACACATGTACACCCCAAACACACACACACAAACCACACACACATACATATACACCACACACATGCACACATGCCACACACATGAGTACATACACACACATGTATGTGCACACATACACACACAGGCACACAATCCACACACACACAGGCACACACACACAGGCACACATACACATTCGCACAGGCACACACACATACACTCGCACAGGCACACACACACACATACACAGGCACACACACACACACTCGCACAGGCACACACACACACACTCGCACAGGCACACACACACATACTCGCACACACACACACACACACACACACACAGGCACACACACACACTCACACAGGCACACACACTTGCACAGGCACACACACACACACTCGCACAGGCACACACACACACACACTGGCACACACACACTCGCACAGGCACACGCATATACACTCGCACACGCACACACACACACACACACACAGGCACACACACTTGCACAGGCACACACACACTCGCACAGGCACACACACTCGCACAGGCACACACACACTCGCACAGGCACACGCACACACACACACTCGCACAGACACACACACACTCGCACAGGCACACACATACACACTCGCACAGGCACACGCACACACACACTGGCACACACACTCGCACAGGCACACACACACGCACACAGGCACACACACTCATGCACACACGCACACACATTCGCACAGGCACACGCACACACACACACTGGCACACACACTCGCACAGGCACACACACACTCGTACAGGCACACACACTCACGCACGCACACACACTCGCACAGGCACACACACACACACACTGGCACACACACACTCGCACAGGCACACACATACACACTCGCACAGGCACACGCACACACACACAAGCACACACACTCACACAGGCACACACACACACACACAAGCACACACACTCACACAGGCACACACACACACACACTCGCACAGGCACACACATACACACTCGCACAGGCACACGCACACACACACAAGCACACACACTCACACAGGCACACACACACTCGCACAGGCACACACACACTCGCGCAGGCACACACACACTTGCACAGGCACACACACTCGCACACACACAATGCCAACTGCTTGTAGTCCCCGCACTGGCTTGCAGTGGGGCTGCTGGGAATACAAAGCTGCCGACCAATCAGATTAACCTGAGCTTTCGAAGGCAGGCCCTCTGTCAGGAAAGGGATGGAAGTCTCACCTTAAAGTGATTGCCCTCTGCGTTAAATTGCCTCGGGGCAGCTGTCGGGGTGGTGAGCGGGCGCCTCCCAACCTTTTATCCAATGGGATGGCGACAAGAGGGCCTCATAAAACCCAGCCCCACCTGTCTGGCTGAGACTGTCCGATCCACTGACATCCAGCCAACACCATAACACGTCTGAATTCAAGACAAACACCTTCTGTGGAGTGGTGTCACACTCCAAACTTTGTCTAACAACACACTTGACAGACTCACATTTATATAATACCAGTCATCATCTGAAGATGTCCCTGACCACTTGGCATTCGATGGAATCCTCTAGACATTGGTTCAGCTGACAGCGCTCTTGAGTCTTCATTTGAAGGTTGTTGTTTCAATTCCCACTCCAACAAGTGAGCATGATAATCGAGCCGGACCCTCCATTGCAGCACGAAGGGTCCTGTCGGAATGAGAAATTTTACCAGTCTGTTCAAGTGGATGCAAATGATCCCATAACCTTATTTTGAAGAGGCATACCTGGTGCCCTGATCAACATTTGTCCCTCACTCAATACCATCCGCAAACAGCATATTTTCTGGTCACCCTCACACTGCTTGTCGGGCACAAATAGGCAGAAATGTTTCAGCAATTCAGCAGGGGCACTCTTTATAATCTGGGAAACATGGCAGCCAATTTGAGCACAGCCGGCTCCCAGAAACAGAAATGAAATAAATGGCCAAATAATCCATTGTGGAGATGTTGTTTCAGGAATCAATATTGGCTCCAGAGCAGTGATGGCGGAATAGGATTGGAAGCGCCATGGAGTGCACTGTTTCAAGAAGGCAGTGTCCCCTCCACCTTCTCAAGGGCAACGGGCAACAAACTCTGACCTTGTCCGTTGCCCACATCCCAGGAATGAAAGAGAAAAGAAAAATGTTTCGGATGAGACATTTAAACAGAATTTGCAAGTCGGATGTAAAAGATCCCATGGTATTATTCAAAGAAGCAATGACAGGTTCTGACCAACATTGAGGCCTCAACCAACATCACTAAAACGGATTGTGTGCGGGATCTTCCTGTGTACAAATCGGCTGCTGTGTTTCGTACATTCCAGCAGTGGCTACGCTTTAAAAGTTACTTCACTGGCCGTGAAGTGCTTTGGGATGTTCTGAGGTTGAGAAAGGTGCTTTATAAATGCAAATCTCTTGTCCGTGGAACTCAGAATTGGAACGCACTATTGCTGGTGCAAAGGGGCAGTGAACGCCAGCGATACGCAGCCGGTTCCAACGTTAAGATCCCACTTAAAACCCACCTC
This sequence comes from Scyliorhinus torazame, assembly GCF_047496885.1. NCBI lineage: Eukaryota > Metazoa > Chordata > Chondrichthyes > Carcharhiniformes > Scyliorhinidae > Scyliorhinus > Scyliorhinus torazame. Next base: position 401,266,533 of record NC_092707.1, read on the forward strand.
CCAGACCAAGTCTACGCTGACCTTCCCTAATGCCTTCTTCGAACATGCCGTCCAATTAGGAGCAAAGGAACAGGAGTAGGCCATTCAGCCCATCGAGTCTGTTCCGCCATTCATTATGGTCATGGCTGGTCGGTCACTTTGCTGCCTTTAACCCCCACTACCTCCATAACCCTCTATGTTATTAATCAAAAATCCATCAATCGCTACCTTTTTAAAAAAAAATTTTTATTAAGGCATTTATGGTTTCATAACAATAGACAATACAAATGCAAATGGAAGCATACTTGAGTGCATAACACATCCCTCCACCTCCCACTGTTGTTGCCTACTCTAGACACAAAATAACCTAACTCCCCCCTACCCCCCCTTACTCCCTAACCCCCCGCCTTATTGAATCTGCTAACAGTTTAGTTTTCTCTGAAGAAGTCGATAAACGGCTGCCACCTCCGAACGAACCCTAACGTTGATCCTCTCAGGGCAAACATAATTTTCTTACGTCTAAGAAGCCCAGCCATGTCGCTGACCCAAACTCCTGATTTCAGGGGCTTTGAGTCCCTCCACGTCAATAAGATCCGTCTCCGGCCTACCAAGGAGGCAAAGGCCAAAACGGATTCTCCATTGGCTTCAACACTTATTCTCAGAAACGGAGAATCCCGCCCCTTGTCTGTTGTACCTTCGTGGTCTGCAAGCCTATCCATTAAAAATACTACAGAGGGATGTTGTAGTCTGTCTTTAAGGTACATCAGGATGACATCACTAAAAGGGAAATGTGTGATGTGATCCAGTCTTAGTTTCACTTTTTGCTTAGAGCAGAGCACACACACACAGCTCTGATGTCTTCAAGCTTTATAGCTATTATAACCCTTCTCATGTGCCTCATCTTAATAGGCTTAATAGCTGGGCTTGTATCCACTGGGGTATGGAGGAATAAGAGGTGGCTTGATTGAAACCTTTCAGATCCTGAGGGGTATTGACAGGGTGGATGTGGAGAGGTTGTTGCCTCTTGTTTAAAAATCAGGGGTTGTTTGTTTGTCACAGAAATTGGGAGAATTTCTTTCTCTCAGAGGGTGGTGGGTCTCTGGAACTCTCTTCCTCAAAAGGCAGCGGAAGCAGAGTTTTTAAGGCAGAGGGAAATAAATCATTGATCACCAAGGGGGTGAAAGGTTATCGGGGGTGGGCAGGAATGCGGGGTTGAGGTTACAATCAGATCAGCCACGATCTTATTGAATGGCGGAGCAGGCTCGAGGGGCCGAGTGGCCCACTCCTGCTCCTAATTCGTATGAACACATAACAGGTTTACCCAATCCCTGAAGAGTGATTGGTGACCAGTGCCTTGTGCAGTAAACAAGCCCTAGGTAGGATATTGTTATGACACCACGACAATGGCTAGCCTGGTCTTGACCACGTGCAAAAATTCATTTGTAATTTTTGGGCAGACACCAAATAATGACCATGGAAACTGCCGGAATCTTGCAAAGGATCCAACCTCCCCCACCACGTCTGTACTACATGTCTCTCCAGTTTCACACAATGTGGTTGGCTCTTAATGTTCTCGGGGAGCGAGGGACGATTAATAAATACAGTGTCGCCCACATCCTAGGAGTTAACTAGACTCATGATTTGTTTATCTATCACAATCGGGTCTCTTCAATTAAAGCGTACGACTAAAATAGAGGGAGGCGCTCTTTAACAAAACACTGGACAAGTGTAATTGCCTGAAAGCAAGGGGATTCCTTCAAGGTGTGTTATTCTCTGGTAAATATATTGTCCGACTGTTGTTGAAAAACACATGATCGTAAGTCTTTCTGTTCTTTCAGCAGTTACTGTCAAGACATTCGTGCATCTCTCACTTGCCTCCATCTGCATCCTGTTACTCGTATGCCCTTGGATTATGGAAGAGTGAGGTTCCTGCTCCTGATTTCTGCACCGTGGCTCCTTCTGGAAATGGTCATCTTTCAGCGACAGTGCCGTTCAACCCGCGACCTCCACCACCTAGAAGGGGAAGGTCAGCGAACAGATGGGAACATCACCACCTGCAGGCCCACCTCCAAGCCACACACCACACTGCCTTGGAAATATATCGTGATTCCTTCACAGTCACTGGGTCAAAATCCTGGAACTCCCTCACCAACAGCACCATGGGTGTACTTACACCTCATGGACCGCAGCGGTTCGAGAAGGCAGCTCATCACCACCTTCTGAAGGGCAATTAGGGATGGGCAACAAATGCCGGCCTAGCCAGTGAGGCTCACATCCCGTGGTAGAATAAAAAAAGCTTGTCTGGGCTCCTGAGGAGGGATCTTTCAGGCTCCCAGCTGGGATATTTCCGAGGTTCATTCAAAATTCAGACAATTATAATAGCCACTTGTGGGGTGCTGGAGACTGACGAAAGCTCATGGAGTCAACATGGAGTCAAATGAGGAAGCTTTATCTCCAGGAAATTAAAGGGAGAGTTGAAATTGGAACATCAAAATGTACAGCAGAAAAGGAGGCTATTTGGACCTTCAAGTCTATACCAACACCTGCATTTTTCAGAGGTGGGCGCTCAACCCCTACCATCTGGAGAGTCTGCGGGGAACACATCCCCCTTGACCCCCGACTCCATCTCCTCTGCCATTTTAAGCTCCCTCACTTGGAAGGAAGTCCTGCCATGGAGCAGTATCAGCCAATGAGATTGGCTGCCAGCTCTCCAGCCCATCCCGGCACAGCGCTCCAGTGGTCAAAAGAGGAACTGCTGTTATGTGCCTGGAACTAAGTGTCGGGACATGGAAGCCAGGTAAGTGGTAAGAATGGATGAGACTCTTGGGAGGGATTGTGAGGGGATGATTATGTTATCGAGGGATAGGCCGGGATGGAGGCGGATCTGGAGGTGTCTCCAGGTCCTTGAGGGGAGGGTTCGCCCAATCATAGTAGGACTTCTGAAGGAGGCACCCCCCCCCCCTCCATTCCCCCACTCTCCACCCACCTTCCCGCCCGAGATTGAGGATGTTTAATTGTTCCATTTCCCACCCTGAGCTATCTGGCGGCTGCCATCTTGAAAATTGAGGCTGGGTGGGAAAAGGCCCTGAAGTGGCCATTAAGTGGTCACTTCAGGGCCTTAATTGGGGCCTCCCGGCCAAGGCCCTTCCTGTCCAGTTCTGAGAGGGCTGGACCCTGGGTGGAATCCTGTCAGTGCGATTTCACTCTCGCCCCCAATGCCTCAAATTCAGGCCTAGCTCTTTCAAAGAACAATCCAGTTCGTCCCACTGCCTCCAAACCTTTTCCATACTCGTGCGATATTCCCCCTTCTAATATTTAACCCTTTTGCAAGCTAACATTTCTACCACCCCATGAGATAGCTTATTCCAAATCCCAACCGCTCATTTGGTAAAACTATTTTTCCTCATACCATTTCTGGCCAGTTACATTAACCCTGTGCCCTCTCATTGGTGACTCTTCAGAGAAAAATGTGGTTTTAGGTTTGGCAGGACAAAAGATAATTTGAAATGAAAATTGCTCATTGTCACAAGTAGGCTTCAAATGAAGTTACTGTGAAAAGCCCCTAGTCGCCACATTCCGGCACCTGTTCGGGGAGGCTGATACGGGAATTGAACCGTGCTGCTGGCCTGCCTTGGTCTGCTTTAAAAGCCAGCGATTTAGCCCAGTGTGCTAAAACAGCCCCTGGATTTTAAAAGATTTAAAAGATTTTAAAATCTTTGATCAGATTGGGCCCGACGTAAAACATTGGAACAAAGGAATACATTTGTACTTTGATGAAAAGAGATTGAAGTTGCCAGAGTTTTTAATCTTGCAGTCAAGGGGGCAAATACAAGAATGCCAAATTTTGGATGCTCACGCGATTTGTCCCACAGGATCAAAGCATGTAGGTAGGGTGACTCTGATTGGCTGATTCTTTGCCATTGAGAAAGCAATGGGGGAAACAAAGGCTCCCCAAACTCCCGGCTAATTCAAAGAAGGTGGAGAGCTTGAACATGTTTCTTTTGTTTGCAGACAATATGGGTCCCTGCGTATGGAGGTATGTCACTCCCAGCAAGCATAAATGAGTTTGACTGATTACCTTAAATTGATTGTTAATGTAGCAGTTCTGCATTCAGAATTAGTGCACGCAAAACAAACATCTGTCCAAAGTGATTGCAAAATTGAGCAGCATTGGGATATCCACAGCAGGAAAGAAAAGTGAGAGTGGCAACACCGGTATGAAATTGGCCGAGTGACAGGGAGCAGAGTCTGGTGGTCAATGGATGTTTTTTTGGGCTGGAGGAAGGTTTGTAATGGAGTTCTCCAGGGGTCAGTTTTGGGACCCTTGATTTTCCTGATATATATTAGTGATCACGACCTCGGTGTACAGGGCACCATTTCAAAATTTGCGGATGATTCAAAACCTGGAAGCATTGTGAACTGTGAGAAGAATGCTGCAGAACTTCAAAGGGACATAGACAAGTTGGTGGAGTGCGTCGATGACGTTTGATGTAGAGAAGTCTGAAGCAATTCATTTTGGTCGGAAGAACATAGAGATACAATATAAGATTAAGGGTAAAATTCTAAAGGGGTGCAGGAGCAGAGGAATCTGGTATATATGTGCATAAACCATTGAAGGAAGGAGCAAAGGTTGAGAGCGTGGTTAGCTTTTTAAAAATCTTAATATTGTCACAAGTAGGCTTACATTAACACTGCAATGAAGTTACTGTGAAAAGCCCCGAGTCGCCACATTCCGCCGCCTGTTCGGGTACACGGAGGGAGAATTCAGAATGTCAAATTCACCTAACAGCACATCTTTCGGGACTTGTGGGAGGAAACTGGAGCACCCGGAGGAAACCCACCCAGACACGGGGAGAACGTGCAGATTCCGCACAGACAGTGACTCAAGCCGGGAATTGAATCAGGGACACTGGCTCTGTGAAGCAACAGTGCTACCCACTGTGCTACTGAAAGCATACAGTATCCTAGGCTTTATTTACAGGTGTACAGACTACAAGAGAAGGAGGCTACGTCAAACTTGTATAAAACACTGGTTTGCCTTCAACTGAAGTGCTGTGTCCAGTTCTGATGGCACATTTTAAGAAAGACGTGAAGGCATTAGAGGGGGCGCAGAAAAGAATCACAAGTGTTATTCCACGGTGGAAGGACCAATGCCAATAGGGCACAGATTTAATGTAATTGGCAAAAGAAGAGATGGAGAAATGAGGAGAAACTTTTTCACACAGTGAGTGGTTAGGATTTGGAATGTACTGTCTGAGAGTGTGGTGGAGGCAGATTCACACAGCGAGTGGTTAGGATCTAGAATGCACTGCCTGAGAGTACAGTGGAGACAGATTCACACAGCGAGTGGTTAGGATCTAGAATGCACTGTCTGAGAGTACAGTGGAGACAGATTCACAGAGCGAGTGGTTAGAATTTAGAATGCACTGTCTGAGAGTGTGGTGGAGGCAGATTCACACAGCGAGTGGTTAGGATCTGGAATGTACTGTCTGAGTGTGGTGGAGGTAGATTCACACAGCGAGTGGTTAGGATCTGGAATGTACTGTCTGTGAGTGTGGTGGAGGTAGATTCACAAAGCGAGTGATTAGGATCTGGAATGTACTTTCTGAGAGTGTGGTGGAGACAGAGTCACAGAGCGAGTCGTTAGGATCTGGGATGTACTGTCTGAGGATGTGGTGGAGACAGATTCACACAGTGAGTGGTTAGGATCTAGAATGTACTGTCTGAGAGTGTGGTGGAGACAGATTCACACAGTGAGTGGTTAGGATCTGGAATGCACTGTCTGTGAGTGTGGTGGAGGCAGATTCACACAGGGAGTGGTTAGGATCTAGAATGTACTGTCTGAGAGTATGGTGGAGACAGATTCACACAGCGAGTGGTTAGGATCTGGAATGCACTGTCTGTGAGTGTGGTGGAGGCAGATTCACACAGGGAGTGGTTAGGATCTGGAATACACTGTCTGAGAGTGTGGTGTAGGCAGATTCACACAACGAGTGGTTAGGATCTGGAATGTACTGTCTGAGAGTGTGGTGGAGGCAGATTCACACAGCGAGTGGTTAGGATCTGGAATGTACTGTCTGTGAGTGTGGTGGAGGTAGATTCACACAGCGAGTGGTTAGGATCTGGAATGTACTGTCTGTGAGTGTGGTGGAGGTAGATTCACACAGCGAGTGGTTAGGATCTGGAATGCACTGTCTGAGAGTGCAGTGGAGACAGATTCACAGAGCGAGTGGTTAGAATTTAGAATGCACTGTCTGAGAGTGTGGTGGAGGCAGATTCACACAGCGAGTGGTTAGGATCTGGAATGTACTGTCTGTGAGTGTGGTGGAGACAGATTCACACAGCGAGTGGTTAGGATCTGGAATGTACTGTCTGAGAGTGTGGTGGAGGCAGATTCACACAGCGAGTGGTTAGGATCTGGAATGTACTGTCTGTGAGTGTGGTGGAGGTAGATTCACACAGCGAGTGGTTAGGATCTGGAATGTACTGTCTGTGAGTGTGGTGGAGGTAGATTCACACAGCGAGTGGTTAGGATCTGGAATGCACTGTCTGAGAGTGCAGTGGAGACAGATTCACAGAGCGAGTGGTTAGAATTTAGAATGCACTGTCTGAGAGTGTGGTGGAGGCAGATTCACACAGCGAGTGGTTCGGATCTGGAATGTACTGTCTGTGAGTGTGGTGGAGGTAGATTCACACAGCGAGTGGTTAGGATCTTTAATGTACTGTCAAGAGTGTGGTGGAGGTAGATTCACACAGCGAGTGGTTAGGATCTGGAATGTACTGTCTGAGAGTGTGGTGGAGACAGATTCACAGAGCGAGTCGTTAGGATCTGGGATGTACTGTCTGAGGGTGTGGTGGAGACAGATTCACACAGTGAGTGGTTAGGATCTAGAATGTACTGTCTGAGAGTGTGGTGGAGACAGATTCGCACAGCGAGTGGTTAGGATCTAGAATGCACCGTCTGAGAGTCTGGTGGAGACAGATTCACAGAGCGAGTGGTTAGGATCTGGGATGTACTGTCTGAGGGTGTGGTGGAGACAGATTCACACAGTGAGTGGTTAGGGTCTGGAATGTACTATCTGAGCGTGTGGTGGAGACAGATTCACAGAGCGAGTGGTTAGGATCTGGAATGCACAGTCTGTGAGTGTGGTGTTGGCAGATTCACACAGCGAGTGGTTAGGATCTAGAATGTACTGTCTGAGAGTGTGGTGGAGACAGATTCACACAGCGAGTGGTTAGGATCTGGAATGCACTGTCTGAGAGTATGTTGGAGACAGATTCACACAGTGAGTGGTTAGGATCTGGAATGCACTGTCTGTGAGTGTGGTGGAGACAGATTCACACAGCGAGTGGTTAAGATATGGAATTTACTGTCTGTGAGTGTGGTGGGGGCAGATTTACACAGCGAGTGGTTAGGATCTGGAATGCACTGTCTGAGAGTGTGGTGGAGACAGATTCACACAGTGAGTGGTTAGGATCTGGAATGCACTGTCTGTGAGTGTGGTGGAGGCAGATTCACACAATGAGTGGTTAGGATCGGGAATGCATTGTCTGTGAGTCTGGTGGAGACAGATTCACACAGCGAGTGGTTAGGATCTGGAATGCACAGTCTGAGAGTGTGGTGGAGGCAGATTCACACAATGAGTGGTTAGGATCGAGAATGCATTGTCTGTGAGTCTGGTGGAGACAGATTCACACAGCGAGTGGTTAGGATCGGCAATACACTGTCTGAGAGTGTGGTGGAGGCAGATTCAAACACCGAGTGAGTATGATCGGCAATGCACTGTCTGAGAGTGTGGTGGAGGCAGATTCACACAGCGAGTGGTTAGGATCAGGACTGCACTGTCTGAGAGTGTGGTGGCGGCAGATTCACACAGCGAATATTTAGGATCAGGAATGCTCTGCCTGGGAATGGGGTGGAGGCAGCTTTAAATGAGGCAATCAAACAGGAATGTTATTATTATCTGAAAAGGAAGAAAGTTCTGGGTTAGGGACAAAGGCAGGGGAATAAAACTAGATGCATTGCTCATCAAAGAGCTGCTGTTGTCACAATGGGCCGAATGGTCCCCTTTGTGCGCTGGAATAATTCTGTGATTCTGCGATCCGCAAATCATATTTTTTAAAAACGAAACAATTCAGTGATGCTGATGGAGAGAGGAGTGTTGGCAAGGCCGCCAAGGAAATTAATTTCTCCTTATCGAAGTGCCCAGGACCGTCCACACCCACCTAACCATGCCTGCTTTTCCCGTGTCATCTGAAAGATTTTATCCATCCCGAATCTGCCATTAAACCTCATCCCCCTATCTTTAACAGGCTGCCAATGAATATCCACCCCTGTCTGTTTGCATTGCAGATTTTCAACACTTTCTATTTGCATCAGGAAAAGGTTCTCCTTTTGGGTGACAGAACAATGCAGTCAGTCAGTCAGTCAGTCAGTCGCCGACACGGGGACAGGACACTTCAACATCTTTTAACGGAGAAGTCTATGTGCACTCAATGAGAAGTGCACTGCTGTTATTGTAAAATATGGATGAGACACACTCAACAGGTGTGCTGTCAATATTTTGATCTGGTGTTATAGCAATTTGATGGAGTGGAATCATAAGTGCGGCCACTTGCTGTGCTGGTAAATACATTTCATCGCACAAAGAGTGTCACAGTTCAAACAGCTCATACTGAACTCCTGACCACAAGGCCTATGGTCCAGTGGCTGCGGGAGGTGAAGTTTATCTGGCACTTTGTGCCACTTTGCAGCCCAGGGCTGTTGTTTGGGCTGCTTTCATTCTCAAAGGAATTCTGAAGGCAACGTGGAGAAATAAATAAATAACTGCATTCACCTGCAACCTTTCATTACTTCAGGAAGTCCCAGAGGGCTTAGCAGGCAATTATGTGCTCCTGAAGTGCAGGCGCTGGTGTGCTGCAGGAAACGTGGAAGGATTGCAAGATCCCACGAGCAACGTCGGCTAATGCAGAAAATCTGCATTAGCGATGTTGGCTAAGGGATGAATAAATGTTGGCTAGGATGCTGGGGAGAGCTCCCCTGTAGAACAAGGCCAGCAGCGCGGGTTCAATTCCCGTACCGTCTTACCCGAATAGGCGCCGGAATGCGGCGACTAGGGGCTTTTCACAGTAACTTCATACTTGTGACAATAAAATAATATTATTATTATTAAACAGGTCGATGGGATCTTCTGTGCCCACTTCTTTTGTCTCGTCTGAAAGACACTTCCAACAGCGCAGCACTCAGCCAGTACTGCATTACAGAGTCAGCTGAATTGTTACGCTTGAGTGTCTAGAGTGGGACTTGAACTGACAACTTTCTGGCAGAAATGTGAGTGTGACACTGACCCATGATGACAAATTGCTATTTTACGAACCAAAGGAATTATGATTTGTCATCACCTCTCTTTCTAGCCCAATCAGCTCTCAAGATTGTTACCTTAAGTCAGTGGGTGAGTGTAGTTCATTTGCCTCCATAGTTGCTCATTTCTGTTCACATTTCTTCTGCAATAGTTCTTTCTCGATTATAGACAGCCTTAAGAACTCTTGTATCATCACTTATCAATAATACATGTTGAACTGATCTGTACTGCGAGAATTATTATAATTTCCAGGGCCACCTACAACCCCACCTATATTTCTGTCGCACATTTTATCCTCTATGCGTGGCTAATATGGTGGCACAGTGGTTAGCACTGTTGCCTCACAGCGCCAGAGACCCGGGTTCAATTACAGCCTTGGGTCATCATCTGTGTGGAGTTTGCACATTCTCCCCGTGTCTGCCTGGGTCTCCTCCGGGTGCTCCGGTTTCCCCCCACAGTCCAAAGATGTGCGGGTTAGGTCGATTGGCCATGCTAAATTGTCCTCAGTGTCCAGGGACATGCAGGTTAGGTTACGGGGTTATTGGGAAACGTCGGGGTAGACAAGGGAGTGGACATGGGTAGAATGCTCAGTCAAAGGGCCGGTACAGTCTTGATGGGCCGAATGGCCTCCTTCTGCACTTAAGAGATTCTATGTAACACCAGAATGCTATTTGTCTCTCTCTGGGTAGCACTCATTAACTAAAGCTTGTTAGTCATGCATTTATATCGCCATAAGGCAGGGTCAGGAGGCAGGCTGTACAAACCACCTGAGCTATGAGAGAGATTGAGCCCATTGTCTTGGTGTTATTTTATGCCACACTCCAGCCATCCAGCCAGCTGAACTAACCAGACAGCAATACTCCCTGTGTTATCACCTCTTCCTCCATCAGGAGCACTGCCCCATGAGGACCTTTCCCTGGATTTGTCCATGATTATACTTGGCAAAATCCTGCAGTGTTTTACCATTACCTTCTGCAGAATGGCTGACCATGAAACTCTCCCGCCCTTACCACTGTCGACAGGTGTATTGGAAGGGTTTACAGGATAATCAACCTCTTTGCCCATGTAATGAACATGCCCTCCATAGTCATCAAGACCTGGGGGCGGGATTCTCCGACCCCCCGCCGGGTCGGAGAATCGCCGGGGGGGGCGGCGTGAATCCCGCCCCCACCGGCCGCCGAATTCTCTGGCACCGGAAATTCGGCGGGGACGGGAATCGTGCCGCGATGGTCGGCGGGCCCCCCCCCCCCGAAGTCCCGCTGCTGTTATGCCAGTCCCGCCGGCGTGAATCAAACCACCTACCTTCCCAGCGGGACTGGCGGTGAGGGCGGGCGGGCTCCGGGGTCCTGGGGGTGGGGGGGGGCGGCGCGGGGTGATCTGGCCCCGGGAGGTGCCCCCACGGTGGCCTGGCCCGTGATCGGGGCCCACTGATCCGCGGGCGGGCCTGTGCCGTGGGGGCACTCTTTTCCTTCCGCCTCGGCCACAGCCTCCGCGATGGCCGATGCGGAAGTGACAACCCCCCTGCGCATGCGCGGGGATGACGTCAGCAGCTGCTGATGCTCCCACGCATGCGCGGAATTCCGCCGGCCGGCGAAGTCCTTTCGGCCCCGGCTTGTGCGCCGCCAAATGCCTTTCCCGCCAGCCGGCGGCGCGCCAACTCCTCCGGCGCGGGCCTAGCCCCTCAAGGTGAAGTCTTGGCCCCTAAAGGCGCGGCGCGCCAACTCCTCCGCACCTTTGGGGGGCCCGACGCCGGAGTGGTTCCCGCCACTCCATCCCGCCGGCACCCACCGCCCCGCCGGGTAGGGGAGAATCACGGCCCTGGAGTGGGACTTGAACCAGAACATCTGACCTAGAATTGGGACGTTACCCACTGCACCCACAAGGCTGTGCCACCACAAAACTATGTCAGCACATCCTTTGACACCGTTGCCAGAAAGAGGAATCTCTTCATTTTATCTCATATTGTTCGAAAGTAGACAGAGTAAATACAAAAGCTTCTTTCCTGACGTATGTTCAAAGTGGCGCCCTGGAGATGATTTGTCTGTGGGGACGAGGCCGGGGAAGATTGGTTTGAAAAGTAGATGGGATAAATGCGCTTTGCTCTAGTTGATAATTCAGTTACACATGGTCAAGGTATTATCAGGTATATGATATGCAGACAATTAGTGAGCATCTCACTATGATACGCAATATCCTCCCCCATTGTGGTACCGCAATGACTGACAAGTTTCACACAGGAGGCTGTTGGATTGTTTAAGTCTGGGGAATATTCTCACCAGCTTTAATTCCAGATGGAAATCAGGAACCATGAAGCAGTTAGATATAGCACTTCGGGCAAAGAGGATCAAAGGATCATAGACTCCCTACAGTGCAGAAAGAGGCAATTTGGCCCATCAAGCCTGCACCGACCCTCTGTAAGAGAGGACCCGAGCTGGGCCCAATCCCCCACCCAATATACATAACCCCACCTCGGGACAATTTATCAGGGCCACTCTAGCCAACCTGCACATCTTTGGACTGTGGGAGGAAACCGGAGCACCTGGAGGAAACCCACGCAGACACGGGGAGAAGGTGCAAATTCTCACAGACAGTTGCCCGAGGTCAGAATCTAACTTGGGTCCCTGGAGTTGCGAGGCAGCAGTGCTAACCACTGTGCCACTGTGTCACCCCTGGCAGGACATAATAATAATAAGCTTTATTGTCACAAGTAGGCTTACATTAACACTGCAATGAAATTACTGTGAAAATCCCCTAGTCGCCACATTCCGGCGCCTGTTCCGGTACACAGAGGGATAATTCAGCATGTCCAATTCACCTAACAAGCATGTCTTTGGACTGTGGGAGGAAACCGGAGCACCTGGAGGAAACCCACACAGACACGGGGAGAACATGCAGACTCCGCACAGGCAGTGACCCAAGCCGGGAATCGAACCTGGGATCCTGGAGCTGTGAAGCAACAGTGCTAACCACTGTGCTACCATGCCGCGCAATAAGGGAAGGTGCGATTAGGCTATTGAGTTAGATTATCAGCCATGATCAAAATGGATGTCAGAGCAGGCTCAAAGGGCTGAATGGCTTTGTCCTGCTTCTATTTTCTATGTTCCTACGTTATTGACTGGAAATTAGAAGCACCTAAATGTGACACAGCACCGTGAAGCTTTCTGAAAGATATTTTCATCTCGAAATCCTCTTGGTTCTCAAACTATGTCAGGAAAATGTTGCAAACAAAATAAAATCACTTCCTCATAGTCTGGTTGTGCACCCATGGATATTATTTAATGATTAAATTAATTCAGAGGGTTGTGAATCATTGGAATTCTCTACTCCAGGGAGCTGTGGGTGGTCACACATTCAAGACCCAGGTCGATAGATCTTTGGTGCTAAGCGACATGGCGACAGTGCGTGGAGGTCGGTTGTGATCTTGTTGAGAGGCGGAGCAGGTTCGAGGGGCCATTTGGCCAACTCCTGCTCCTGTTTCTCATGTTCATGGATTAGCCAGGCCATTGCAGTGGCATGTGTATTTATACAAAAAAGATATCGATATATCATGTACAACAGTTGAACAGACAAGGAAATAGTGCTGGAGGAATGCCAAACGGCAAATTTAATCCTATCGAAAGAAGAAAGATAGAAGCAATCTCGGGAACTGTGGATTTGTTAACGTGAGACCACCGGCAAGGCACATGCTAGAAACTTTGCACAAGATCAGGACGTTGATTTTCTGTTTCTTCACACCGGCGGGAAGCTCCCTTCCCGCTGCAGTCAATGGAGATTTCGCTGAGCGTCAAATTCTCCTTCCTCGCTGGCAGCGGTTGCGAGACGGACTCACCACGGAAAATCCCACCACAAATCATCAAATATCTCCAGACAGAGGATGCAGTTAAAAATGTATGAGGGGCAGCATGGTGGCGCAGTAGTTAGCACTGCTGTCTCACGGCTCCAAGGTCCCAGGTTCGATACACCCCACACACCCTCATGACCGGATGACCCATGAAGGGTACCGAGTATTTATTTGGACTTGATTTGGCCAGCCCCACGGTCACCGCCCTTACCCACGAAAAAGCAGTCACACAAATAAAGGAGAATATGAAAGCAGCACAGCTTGCTGCAGCTGTTCGACTAGGCGCTAGGAAAAAGCAGAGTAAGGCCTGCTTTGATAAAACAGTACACCTGGTAGAGTATACAGTCGGACAGCAAGTCATGGTCTCCCTGTACAATCCTAGTTCATTCCTCTCCCCCAAATTTGCAGGACCCTACTCAATTTCGTATCCGAATGGAAAGTCAGGATGGTTTCACATAAACCAACTTAAGGTTTATGGAACTCAGTGCAGCCACTCACACCACATTTCACTGGCAATAGCAGACAACGACGACCTGCCCACTGGCATCCCAATCCAACCCTCCACCAGCCAGGACAGCACGTCCACGGACACGACTTTGACTCCACCCTCAGAGATGAGTTTCTGCCTCACACTTGATTCGGCCGCTAGCGACAGCGATAGTGCTAGCGAAAGCACAACGGATGTATTTGAAATCCCCGACCAATGGCAAAACAGACCAGGCCCCAGTCACTACAGCCCCAGTGACACCGACCACGATATGATCGGCCACTCAGAGACCATTTATTTGCCACTACCAGAACCTAACCCACCGCCCGACGATAACGACCCCCCCGTGCCACGACTGCCCTACAGGATAAGGAACAATGGCACCGCGATAACTCTTATCGACTGATAAGAAACGCGAGATGGATCCCACATCGGCCCAGGCCGCCATGGCACAGAAACTCCAGTCACGAGTTTGGCAACCGGGGGATAGTGATGACTCAGAGTCTGACTCCCATCATGCTAACCACTTTAGGACTCTTTTCGGAATGAAACCCTGAGGTGTCCAGATGATGAGAGAAAGGAACCGATTGAAATTTACGGTGTCCTATTCTCTGCTGGAGCCTGCCCGCTTTCTTTCTTTAGTTTGTTTTTAATGTTGAATGCTTCTCTCTTGTACGACTTTGTGTGCCGATCTCATGCAAAATCTCTTGATGCAGTCAGAACTACTCTTTTGATGCCACATGGTAGTTGAAGGAACACGTTTGTCAGAAGTCCATAGATATTCAAATTCTTTCCGTTTTTGTAAGGTCACCTAGACAGTGGAGTAACGGCACTGATCTCCGCCCTGCCTGAGGACCCCCTATATATTTGGTCAGCCAAGCTCGGGTAGTGGAGCAACGGCACTGATCACCGCCCTACCCGGAAATTCCACCCATTCTGGCCCTGCCGCGGCTCATACGCACCCCATTCGGAAAGCTCTTTTTGAAACTCTTTTACTGTTCTTTTAAAGTGTGGTTTAAAGAATGCACTTTGCCACAATTTTTGTTTGCTTTCCGGTGACCCTTCGGTCGCTAACCCCCAACTGCTATTTACATGTCCAAACACTTGGTTGAAACAAATTTGCTGCTAGGAAAAACTACCTCAACACTGGACGGAGAAATTGTCCGCCCACTCAGCCCATCGACCACAGGCTGCGAGAGTGCTCGCACTGTGACACAGTTTCTTTCTCGGATGTCTTGTGTCCCAAATGGTTGGTTAAAAAAAAAAATGAGAGAGTCACATATTTTGACAATTCTAAACGTGAAATTGATGTTAAGGAGAAACAGACAGACAAACGAGATATTAAACAACAAGATAATAACAGATATTATGCTTGTACCCCCAGGAATAGACAAATATACCAGGAGACAGAGGAAGACAAAGACAAAATGAAGACGGACCTGATGACCTGCATCATGATCATCGTTGGATCACTACAGTTGCGCGCATTATCAGCCCCTATACCCTTCATCACACAGGCCCTAAACATGACCACCTAACATGATACCCCTAGCCCGGACACTACACCACACATAGAAACAGACACTGATACCCCGACATGGTGCGAATACATCATAAAGTGGTATTCCCTTTCTTACACGGTCGAAGCCTTATTGATTATAGCAATGCTTTGCAGTGTCATCCAGACACTCAGACTTCGGAAATGGCGAAGGGGAGCCTCCTGCCCCCCAGTATACACAATCAGAGCCCCTTTTCTCGGACTTCAACAGACCCCACAATCTTTCTGAACCCTTTTCTGCCGACTAAATTCCGTGGTTTTCATGACAAATTACTTTCTCTGTAAATGGCATAAGTGTTAAGTAGAAATGTGATGCTGCTATTGTTTATTTTGTACTGTAATATAAGTTATTTGGTTATTAGCTAGCAACATAAGTGTAGTTTAGGTAAGGACAGTTCAAGGTTCCCCTTTGTGTAAAGAAATTGAAATGTATGATTGAATGTTATAGTGCCCCCTTAGAATTTTTTATAGATGTGTGTTGTGTTAAAAACTTAGGTAAATGTTCCAATCCATAGGACAGAGTAGGATAGAACCTATCCTTGATTAAGGGTACCCGACACACCAGAGAACAGAAGAAGATTCAGTAGTGTGATCCATCACGCTTCACGTTTAGGATCAAGAGGACGGACTGTAGCCATCTGGAATGGCCACTTACAACAAGAAACATGAACGTTCGCAAAGCCTAAAGGGAAACACGGCCAGTGTAAGATTCAGGCAGGCACAGAGCCTGCATGAAAATTCGTGAGCAGAGAATCCAGGCAGCTTCGAAACCCCCAACCGATTAGCATTTTAATGGCCCATCTCTGTAAGACAAAGGATTTATACTCAGGTAACCGATACTATCTCAGACACATCGGCGCCACTCCCTTTGCTCAGGAAGCATAAACAGCAAGGTCAATGACCGCATAGGACACGCCCAGCCATCAAGGCACCCGCCCCTTTATTGGCTCAGATCGAAAGCAGTGATCGAGAACTGCCCAATTAATTGGGTCCAAACCTAAGGACCGCACAAACTCCCCAAGGATAAAGAGAGACACTGCCATGGGTTCAATCTCTTTTGGACCTGGCGCTCCGGCAACGTCCATCTCCAACTGCAGCACCATGACCAGAAACAAGTCCAAGTTCAACGCCCGCTACCAGACGGATGAGCCCAGCTGAACAGCAAGTACTTCTCCAGATCCAGCCGATCCAGATTCGAACAAAGGCCTTGTTCCTCTGACCTAAACCGGGTGCCTGAAGTTAAGTACGGGTTGTCATAGTTGTTAGGTGTAGTTTAGCTCGTAGTGTTTATGTTGCATGTGTAAGTTAATCTTGTGTATAAATAAAGTATTATTGAACTTGAACTAACTAACTGGTTGTTGGGTCTTTGATCGATATCCGGTTGAACCTTGTGGCAGTATCATTTGATACCTGGCGACTCTGAAAGCAATATAATATCGATATCTAGACAAAAGAAGGGAAACTTTATTGACTGCCATATTTATAACAAGTAAACATAGCAACAACTTGAACGTGGGGGACATGATCGGGAAATTTGCAGACGACACAACAATTATCCGTGTAGCGGATAGTGTAGAGGATATCTGGAAGCTCCAAAATGGAGTGGGCAGGAAAGTAACGGATGGAGTTCAACTCAGATAAGAGTGAGGTAATGCATTTAGGGAGGTCAAACAGTAAAAGAGAATGCACAATAAATGGGAATAAACTGAAGCGGCAGGTGAAGTGAGAGATCTTCGTGTGCAAGTGCACAGGTCCCTAAAGGTGGCAGTACATATAAGGTAGATAAGGTTGTAAAGAAGGCAGATGGAATGCTCTCCTTCTTTGGCAGAGGTATAGATAATAAAAGTAGGGATATAATGATGGAACTGTATAAGACACTGGTGAGGCCACAACCAGAGTATTGTATGCAGTTCGAGCCACCACGTTATGGGAAGGATGTAATTGCTCTGGAAAGAGCACAGAGAAGGTTTACTGGAATGTTGCCAGAGCTGAAGAATTGTAGCCAAGAGGAGAGATTGGAGAGGTTGAGGTTTTTCCCTTGAAACAGAGAAGGCTGAGGGGTGACGTGATTGAGGTAGACAAAATTGTGAGGGGTAGAGATAGAGTAGACAGGAGGAGCCTGTTTCCATTGGCAGAGTTCAAAAACCAGGGGCGAAATTCTCCGGTATTGGCGCGATGTCCGCCGACTGGCGCCCAAAATGGCGCAAATCAGTCGGGCATCGCGCCGCCACAAAGGTGCGGAATGCTCCGCATCTTTGGGGGCCGAGCCCCAACCTTAAGGGGCTAGGCCCGCGCCGGACGAATTTCCGCCCTGCCAGCTGGCGGAAAAGGCCTTTGGTGCCCCGCCAGCTGGCGCGGAAATGACATCTCCGGGCGGCGCATGCGCGGGAGCGTTAGCGGCCGCTGATGGCATTCCCGCGCATGCGCACTGGAGGGAGTCTCTTCCGCCTCCGCCATAGTGGAGACCATGGCGAAGGCGGAAGGAAAAGAGTGCCCCTACGGCACAGGCCCGCCCGTGGATCGGTGGGCCCCAATCGCGGGCCAAGCCACCATGGGTGCACCCCCCGGACCCTGGAGCCCGCCCGCGCCACCTTGTCCCGCCGGTAAGGTAGGTGGTTTAATCTACGCCGGCGGGGCAGGCATTTTAGCAGCGGGACTTCGGCCAATCCGGTCTGGAGAATCGCGGGGTGGGGGGCGCCAATCGGCGCGGCGCGATTCCCACCCCCGCCGAATCTCCGGTGCCGGAGAATTCGGCAACCGGCGGGGGGGGGGATTCGCGCCAGCCCCCGGCGATTCTCCGACCCAGCGGGGGGTCGGAGAATCTCGCCCCAGGGGTCGTAGTTTCAAGATAAGTGGCAGAAGGTGGATAGGGAACATGAGGAAAAACATTTTTACAGAGAATGGTGGGTGCCTGGAATTCGCTGCCTGAGTTTGTGGTGGAGGCAGAGACCTCTGTTAAAAAGTACCAGGATCTGCAGCTTAAGTGCTGTAAGGTTCAGGGCTGTGACCTGTGTGCAGGATGATGGGTTTGGAAAGGGCGTCTGGGTGCCTTTGGGTCGGCACGGACAAGATGGGCTGTCTGGCCCGCTTCTGTGCTGTAGCATTTCCATGGCTCTATGCTTCTATTAATGGGTGAGTTGAGAATATGGGAGCATAAATATAAGATAGCCACTTAACAGATCACTTAAAGAATTTAAGAGGAATTCCTTTTCTTGCGAATATGGAACTTGTTAGAGTGCTTACAGCAGATTGGAGTGGTGCATTTAAGGGAGTCTTGATATGTACATGAGGGAGAAAGGAATAGTGAGATACAGAGAATAGGGTGGGAAGGGGTAATTAGAGTGGGAGGGGGTTTGCATTAACAGTATAATAGACAGCTGGAATAAATGGTTGTTTCTCTGCTGTAGATTCGATGTAATACTGCATTTTCTTTAGGATTTTTGACTATTATACCTCAGTACCTTGCAGCACCTTTGCCTATTCGCAATAATTAGCTTGAAAACTGTTAGCTTCAGATACTGATCTGATAGTGCTTTTTGTAAGAGTCAACGGACCATAGTGGCCATTCCACTTGATCTCCTGTTGTCAGTGCAACAATCTGGGGCTAATTGTTAATCCTGTGTCTGCCGTGCCTGACACAGCTTCCATGAGGCTTCAATGTCTAGTTGTCTGTGTGCTGACTGACCTCCATTGGATCTTTGGTTGGCAATACCTTGGTTTTAAAAGTCTCACCCTTGCTTTCAAATCACTCGGTGTCCTTCCCTTCCCTGTGTCTGCAATCTTTCCCAACCCGTCACATTGAAATCTCTGTGCTCTTCCAATTCAGGACTCTTGTGCATCTCCGATTCTAATCACGACAACATTGGCGGCCATGTCTTCAGCTGCCTGGGGTGTGAGCCCTGGGCGTCCCTCCACCTCTCCTCCATTACGATGCTCCTTAAAATGTTCCTCTTTGACCAAGCTTTTTAGTCAGTAGCCGGAATATCTCATTATATGGTTTGGTGTCAAATTTGATTACTTTACATAAATGCTTTTATTGAGCTTTTGGCAGACAAAACAAATATGAATATGAACATGAACAAACAGTGGGAAATGAACGAAAGAATATAAAAAGTAAAACTAGACCTATTTACACCAAGATCGGTTTTGACTATTTACATATATACATCACAGTTTCCGCATATTCAGTCGGCATGAGGGGCGCATTCCTGGCAAGGTCAGCATTTCCCCTTCCTTTTCTTTTATTCCTTCCTTACAGTGATTGCCGTGGTGAATATGGTCCACTGCATTTCGTTCCCCACCAGCTTTCTCTTTGCTTTTCTTCCCTTTGGTTCAGGTTGCTGTTGCCCCCCACCCCCTTGTGTCTCCTGGTATCCTGGTTCTGATGTTGGGCTTGATTGAGTTCCTTGTTCTTCTGACTGCACCCTGTGTCCCCCCCCTTCCTTACTAATCTTTGGCTTCCTAGTCATTGGCTACCAACAGGTCTTGGAACAGCCGAGTGAATGGTTCCCATGTTTTGTGGAAGACCTCTTCCGACCCTTGGATGGTGAATTTAATTTTCTCCATTTGGAGAGATTCTGACAGGTCGGACAGCCAGTCTGCAGCTTTGGGTGGTGCTGCTGACCGCCAGCCGAGCAGGAGTCTCCGGCCGGCGATTAGGAAGGCAAAGGCAAGGGCGTCCGCCCTCCTCCCCATGAAGAGATCTGGCTGTTCTAAGACCCCGAAGACTGTCACTCTCGGGCACGGCTCCACCCTCAGCCCCACCTCTTTGGACATTGCCTCGAAGAAGGCTGTCCAGAACCTCAGCAAGTCTGGGGCAAGACCAGTGTGGTGAACCACTGTGTTCTTATATTAGAGGTTGTACGGTAGAACATGCACTACAGGTTCACCTGTGGCCCCTGCATGCTAGCTCCGCCCAGGAGCCGGGTTATAAATATGCGTGGCCTCCAGCTCGCAGCCATTTCGTCAGCTGCTGTGGGAGGCCACACATCTGATACTAATAAGGCCTCAGTTTGGATTCAACTTTGTCTCCAGTCAAATTGATCGTGCCTCAACCAGAACATGTGGGTGTGATTGGCCGGGCCTCCTTGACACCGTTCACATCTATCCTCCACCTCTGGGAAGAACCTGCTCATTTGGGTTCTGGTTAGGTGAGCTCCGTGTACCACTTTTAGCTGCGTTAGGCTAAGCCTTGCACATGTGGAGGTAGAGTTGATCCTGTGCAGTGCTTCGCTCGAGTCCTCACCCTATTTCAAACCCCAAGTCCTCCTCCCACTTCTTCCTCATCTCGTGCAGTTGGGTGTTCGCCCCCGTAGCAGTTGCCCATACATGTCACCACAGTTCCCTTTCCCTGGGGTTTCCGTGCCCAACAGGTCCTCTAGCAGTGATTGTCTTGGTGGTCGTGGATACGTCCTTGTTTCCTTTTGTAGGAGGTTTCTGAGTTGTAGGTAACTAAATTTGTTCCCCCCGTCAGCTGGAATCTTTCTGTCAGCTCTTCGAGGGTTGTTAATCGATTGTTGGTGTAAAAGTCTCTAACTGTCAGGCCCCGCCGTCCTGTCTCCACCTTTTGAAGGAGGTGTCCATTGTCACCAGTGTGAACCTGTGGTTGCTGCAAATGGAGGCTGTGTTGGACATCTCAGTAGCCCCGCAATGCTGTCGCAGTTGTTTCCACGACTAGAATGTTGCTCCCACCACTGGGCTCGTTGAAGTCAAATTTGATTTATGTTGTCGCTGTGCCGCGCCTGGGGATGTTTTACTTCCTTGAAGGCGCTATATAAATGCAAGTTGTCACCTTCAGAAACCACCTTTACACAATAAACTTAAGTCAAATATTCATAAATGAACAACAAGGACTTCCCACCCATATTTTTTTTTTCTTTTAAAAAATAAATTGAGAGCACCCAATTCATTTTTTTTCCAATTAAGGGGCAAATTAAAGTGGCCAATCCACCTAACCTACGGGGGAGAAACCCGAGCAAACACGGGGAGAATGTGCAAACTCCACACGGACAGTGACCCAGAGCCGGGATCGAACCTGGGACCTCGGCGCCGTGAGGCAGCAGGGCTAACCCACTGCGCCACCGTGCTGCCCACCCATATTTAATAAGCTGCATTATTTCCTTTCTCTTGTATGAATTCATGGTCGTTCTGAAAAATTAGCTCACCTAGCTTAGCCGTGCATTATTGGTTATTCTTCCCACTCTACCTTAACTTAATCCTAATTACTGCTTTTGAATATAGTGGCAATAACATAGATTGCCTCCTAATAATTACCTTCAATTATTCCTTCTTGAAGGCATTTCTTTTTAACTGAGAATGTGCCGATGTTATGCATGGACTCACGTTCATCGTATCCTTACCTTCTGAACAATAATGAACAGAAAGGGAAGAGAAAAGAGAGAGGGAGGGACTAATATTTCACAGACTGACTCTGTTGAATGAACTGCATGCAGTTTTTCAGTCCAAATTGTGATTCGGGCTCGCGTTCTATGCATTCAGTCCAGGCCTCTGGTTTACTCGTGTACTAACGGTTACGAGTCGCGTCGCGGTTATGTTGGAACAGATGAGTTTCAATCCCATTCCGGCAGCTTGAGAAATTTGAACTCCTTGAAGGAAAATCTAGTGACAGTAACCGCCAATCTCGGTTATTTGTCCTGCCAATCCCACACCCCTCTCTGGGGTGGCCGAGCAAGATGCTCATTCGAGGCAGGAAGGGATGGATAATAAATGCTGACCTTGCCAGGAATGCCCCCCTCATGCCGACTGAATATGCGGAAACAAAATAAGCGCTACAATTCTCTGATAATGCTGTCTGCCTTCTTGAAGCAGCGAGAGGTGTAGACAGAATCAATGTGGGGTGGCAAGCTTGTGTAATGCGTTGGGCTGAGTTCACCACGCTCTGCAGTTTTTTGCGATGTTGGGCCAAGCAGTTGCCATACCAGGCTGTGATGCAGCCGGATAGGATGCTTTCTGTGGCACATCTGTAGAAGTTTGTGAGAGTCGATGCAGACATGACGAATTTCTTTAGCTTCCGCAGGAAGTAGAGACGTTGTTGGGCTTTCTTGACTGTTGCATCAACGTGAGTGGACCAGGACAGACTGTTGGTGATGGTGACCCCCAGGAACTTAAAGCTACCGACCATCTCCACTTCGGAGCCATTGATGCTGATCGACACCTCAATGAGGCCCGAATTGGGAGGTGCGAATGTTTGAGTGTGAGGGTTTTCAGAGTGAAGCTGTGTGTGCGCAGGAGAACAGATGAGGCAAAAAGTCCTACCTGAGAAAACCCTCCAGCACCAATGTAACTTCAACCTTTTCTTCACTGCATTTGTTTTATCCAATTTCTGCACCTTACGGACACTGATCATCAGTCCTGCTGTGAAGTTCCAGCATCTGCTCTCTCTTACAATCCACAATGCCAACATCCAGCGTTACATTTCTTTTTCATCTAGTATTGGATTTTCATCGTTATCCTGTTCAAACAGGAAATTAAATAGTTGCGGTACAAAACTGTCTACTCAGCCACAATATGCTGGAAACACTCAGCAAGCCGGGCAGCATCTTCAGAGAAGAGGTAATGTTTCAGTTCAACCATTTTTGATCAGACGAGTGCATGCAGACTAAAACTGACCTTATTTATATGCTCAATAGCACAGGCAATGAGGCACCACATTTTGAAGGTCTGTTTTCAATCTGCAGTTGCTCATCCCGCATAGTTCCATCAGAAGGCAGGTCCACTCGTACTCTATTGTGCCAGCACAAAATTCTGCAGTCTATTTGGTTCTGTTCTGCATTTTACTGCACCATATTGACTCTATAACATGTTGGGTGGGATTTTCTGTGCAACCTGCTATGCGTTATTTCCATGTCTATTACTAGGAGAACAACAGAGCTTTCATTTTGAACAGCTGATATTATCGTCCATCACATCCATTCCCGGCTTGTGACATTGTCTGCGCGGAGTCTGCACGCTCTCCCCCTGTCTGCGTGGGTTTCCTCCCCGTGCTCCGGTTTCCTCCCACAAGTCCCCGAAAGACGTGCTTGTTGGGTGAATTGGACATTCTGAATTCTCCCTCCGTGTACCCGAACAGGCGCCGGAATGTGGCGACTAGGGGATTTTCACAGTAACTTCATTGCAGTGTTAATGTAAGCCTACTGGTGACAATAAAGATTATTATTATTATTACAGCCACAGTGCTGTTAGGGAGGGGGTTCTAGGAGCAGTGAAGGAACAACAATGGTGATTGGCTTGGAGGGAACTTGCACATAGGGGTGTCCCCAAGTGCCTGCTGCCTACGCTCTTCTCGATGGTAGAGGGTTTTGAAGGTGCTGTCGATATGGAGTTGCTGCAGTGCACCTTGTTGATGCTACACACTGCTGCCACTGTGAGGATCTTTGGATCCTCGCTGTCTTCAGGGGATGTCCCGGAGGACTGGAGAATAGCCAATGTTGTTCCTCTGTTTAAGAAGGGTGGCAGGGATAATCCCGGGAACTACAGGCCGGTGAGCCTTACTTCAGTGGTAGGGAAATTACTGGAGAGTATTCTTCGAGACAGGATCTACTCCCATTTGGAAGCAAATGGACGTATTAGTGAGAGGCAGCACAGTTTTGTGAAGGGGAGGTCGTGTCTCACTAACTTGATAGAGTTTTTCGAGGAGGTCACTAGGATGATTGATGCAGGTAGGGCAGTAGATGTTGTCTATATGGACTTCAGTAAGGCCTTTGACAAGGTCCCTCATGGTAGACTAGTACAAAAGGTGAAGTCACACGGGATCAGGGGTGAACTGGCAAGGTGGATACAGAACTGGCTAGGCCATAGAAGGCAGAGGGTAGCAATGGAGGGATGCTTTTCTAATTGGAGGGCTGTGACCAGTGGTGTTCCACAGGGATCAGTGCTGGGACCTTTGCTCTTTGTAGTATATATAAATGATTTGGAGGAAAATGTAACTGGTCTGATTAGTAAGTTTGCAGACGACACAAAGGTTGGTGGAATTGCGGATAGCGATGAGGACTGTCTGAGGATACAGCAGGATTTAGATTGTCTGGAGACTTGGGCGGAGAGATGGCAGATGGAGTTTAACCTGGACAAATGTGAGGTAATGCATTTTGGAAGGGCTAATGCAGGTAGGGAATATACAGTGAATGGTAGAACCCTCAAGAGTATTGAAAGTCAAAGAGATCTAGGAGTACAGGTCCACAGGTCATTGAAAGGGGCTACACAGGTGGAGAAGGTAGTCAAGAAGGCATATGGCATGCTTGCCTTCATTGGCCGGGGCATTGAGTATAAGAATTGGCAAGTCATGTTGCAGCTGTATAGAACCTTAGTTAGGCCACACTTGGAGTATAGTGTTCAATTCTGGTCGCCACACTACCAGAAGGATGTGGAGGCTTTAGAGAGGGTGCAGAAGAGATTTACCAGAATGTTGCCTGGTATGGAGGGCATAAGCTATGAGGAGCGATTGAATAAACTCGGTTTGTTCTCACTGGAACGAAGGAGGTTGAGGGGCGACCTGATAGAGGTATACAAAATTATGAGGGGCATAGACAGAGTGGATAGTCAGAGGCTTTTCCCCAGGGTAGAGGGGTCAATTACTAGGGGGCATAGGTTTAAGGTGAGAGGGGCAAAGTTTAGAGTAGATGTACGAGGCAAGTTTTTTACGCAGAGGGTAGTGGGTGCCTGGAACTCACTACCGGAGGAGGTAGTGGAGGCAGGGACGATAGGGACATTTAAGGGGCATCTTGACAAATATATGAATAGGATGGGAATAGAAGGATACGGACCCAGGAAGTGTAGAAGATTGTAGTTTAGTCGGGCAGTATGGTCGGCACGGGCTTGGAGGGCCGAAGGGCCTGTTCCTGTGCTGTACATTTCTTTGTTCTTTGTTCTTTGAGGTGATCGTGGAGGAATTTAAAAGTTAGGGTGGTGGGTGTAACGGCAGGTCAATGCTTTGTCCAGGATGGTGTTAAGATTCTTGGAGTTCAGTTCAAAGGTCTGGTTTAGCTCAATTAGCTGGACAGCTGCTTTGCGATGCAGAGTGAGGCCTACAGTGTGGGTTCAATTCCCTGAGCTTCATGAAGGCCCTGACCTGCCCCTTGCCTGAGCTGTGGTGACCCTCAAGTTAAATCACCACCAGTCATCTCTCCCCCCTCAAAGGGGAAGCAGCCGATGGTCATCTGGGACTATGGTGACTTTACTTAAGATTCTTGGAGTGTTGTTGGAGCTGCATTCATCCAGGCAAGTAAAGAGTATTTATCACCTTCTTGACTTGTGCCTTGTAGCCAATGGACATAGAAAGTTAGGACAGAGGAATGCTTAATTTTTATTTTGAACACTCTGCCACAATGATATATAATCTGAAAGCCAGTGATGCCCTTTTTGGGAAGAAACGATAAATTCAGTGTGATATTTAATTTAGTCATTAACATTTAGCATTATTAGCCTCAGAATATAAATCTGTGTATCCGCGTGCGTATATGTGTGTGTGTGCGCGAAGCTGTTAAGACATTATCTTCAAACTGTAAAAGAGAGAAGATGAATATGAATAATGAGTGGGTGGGAGTGATTACATGGACATAATCCCATTGAGGCGTTTGAATGACGTTGTAACCACAAGATGTGATTTCCACTGTAAGCAATCCTGCTCAATTTCTTTTGGAAAGAATTGTTATTTATTCTGTGATCAAATAAATTTAATGCACGTACGGAAGGAACACGGCTCTGTGTATATTCAAATGAGCCACGTTATACAATTGCTCGGACTCAAGGGCAGGCAGACAAGGTCCAGGCATTCATTATGCCCCCAGTCAATGAGAGACTCGCAGTCTTAAAAAGACGAGAGACAATTATGATAATTTTATTTGTGAAGATAAGCAGCAATAGAGTCATTGATACCTTGTAGCACATACTGCAGGAAAATTAAGACAGCACAGGATATTTGTTTATTGTGTAGCACAAATATATGTGCATGTTTATATACAAAAATGCACATAGTTAAACACAGATAGATAGATAGATATCTTGTGAATAAGTAAATAAGTCAATAGATAAAAGGTTGATTGTGGGTTGATGATGGACAACTTGTGAATAAATACATAGATAGATAAAAAGTGTTGGATGTTAATGGGGCTTTTCACAGTAACTTCATTGCAGGGTTAATGTCCATAGAACATACAGTGCAGAAGGAGGTCATTCGGCCCATCAAGTCTGCACCGACCCACTTAAGTCCTCACTTCCACCCTATCCCGTAACCCCCTCCTAACCTTTTTTGGACACTAAGGGCAATTTAGCATGGCCAATCCACCTAACCTGCACGTGTTTGGACTGTGGGAGGAAACCAGAGCACCCGGAGGAAATCCACGCAGACACGGGGAGAACGTGCAGACTCCGCACAGACAGTGACCCAGCGGGGTAATCGAACCTGGGACCCTGGAGCTGTGAAGCCACAGTGCTATCCACTTGTGCTACCGTGTAAGCCTACTTGTGGCAATAAAGATTATTATTATTATAGGCAGAGAGGTAAATAGTTGATGGATAGATACTAGATGGCTAAATAGATAGATATATAGTGGGCAGCACGTTAGCCTTGTGGATAGCACAATTGCTTCACAGCTCCAGGGTCCCAGGTTCGATTCCGGCTTGGGTCACTGTCTGTGCGGCGTCTGCACATCCTCCCCGTGTGTGCGTGGGTTTCCTCTGGGTGCTCCGGTTTCCTCCCACGGTCCAAAGATGTGCAGTTTAGGTGGACTGGCCATGATAAATTGCCCTTAGTGTTGGGTGGGGTTATGGGGATAGGGTGGAGGTGTTGACCTTGGGTAGGGTGCTCTTTCCAAGAGCTGGTGCAGACTTGATGGGCTGAATGGCCTCCTTCTGCACTGTAAATTCTATGAAATACAGAAAATGCTCCTTTTTTTTTAGCAGGAAGAAAGATGAATACTGATCCACGAACTGCATCTGAGTATACATCTCAATACAGCTATATCGCAGCATATTAATTCAAGCATCCTTTTCCCCCATTTCTAATTTGAGTTAGATTTTATACACCTGAAGAATAATAGGTGCATTGGTGTGCATTTCTGCGGTTTATGTCTTGGAGGCCTATGTGATCCTGTGCCTAGCAGCAGCCTGCCAGCCCAGGTTTCCATGGTAACAGGCTCCCTCTGGGTCTGGGCAGTTACTAGGCAGCAGAGGAGAGGAGCAGCATCAGCCGCGGCAACATGGCTCTCATCCCCTCCCAGGTCCTGCGGGTCGCCATCCTGCTCTCCTACCTCTCCATCCTCTGCAATTTCAAAGCCCTCGACATCCCAGCTCACCAAACATACGGCGGCAGCTGGAAGTTCCTAACATTCATAGACCTGGTAAGTGGTGAAGAGAGTAAAGTCCTGATTATTATTCTTATGGCGTCGCTGCTGCTATTCCTTTCTTCTTCCTAAATGCACCCTCCCGCCCCCTCCCTCTTACACACACACACACATGCAGACACAGAAAATGCCTGCTCAATGAATATTATTCCGTACTTAATGGAGGTGTTCCTCCTCCCCACTATCTTTCTTGAAACAAAACAGCATCTTCAAGACCATCATCATTCACAAAATGCTGAAAGCATTCCTTTCTTTTATTTTGTTGGCATTGTGAGTCTAATTTTGTGAATTTGTAACCTTTGCATTTTGAGGTCTGACCACTTTCTATTCCTTTCCCCTCAAACCTCATTCTATGGATAGAAAATCATTGCTCTGCATTTGGGGGAAGAAAATGCCCATTAGTTTGCAAAAGGAAAGGTGAGGGGAGTTTGATTTAGAAAGAAAATCCTGCAATCTTATGGTTTATATTTTCAGTTACTTTCATTTATTTTTCATCAGGTTCCAGCTAGGTGGTTTGCTTCCGTGAAGTTTGCGAGAGCATTTATCAATATAAATGTTGACATCGTGGAACATGAAAGGTACAGTTAGACAAGGTGTCTTGTTGGCAGCTGGGGACTGAGTGTCTGGGCGGCCCTTACACCGATGTCACAGGGTCAGAAGGAGATTCTTGTACCTGGGGGTGAGTGCACGTGGCAGCTCCTGTTGTTCCCTCTAGTGTCAGCCGTCATATATTGTAAAGTGTTCTGCTATTTATGATGAGGAAATGAAAAAAGGAAATGAAAATCGCTTATTGTCACAAGTAGGCTTCAATGAAGTTACTGTGAAAAGCCCCTAGTCGCCACATTCCGGCGCCTGTTCGGGGAGGCTGTTACAGGAATTGAACCATGCTGCTGGCCTGCCTTGGTTTGCTTTCAAAGCCAGCGATTTAGCCCTGTGCTAAACAGCCCCTGGAGCAACCTTATGTTATACACACTGAGGAAGGAGGCGTGATCTTTTTCTTCTGCCTGTACTCCGCGGCAGGAGGTGATTGACAAGGTAAATGCTGTGCTGACCAATCATACTGGCCTCAGTGACAGACAACACCTGCAATACAGGAGAAACATACATTCTCTGTGCAAACATCAGGACAGTGGAATATATAAATGATAAGTGGGAAGAGGGCACCCTTGAAGGAGGCCATTAACATGACAAGGACAGTCCACTGCATCTCAATGATACTGAATTGTTAATTAAGATTGCCGTTAAAAGATTGCCATGCACTAATAACAATGGCTCGGTTTCACGGGGGATACTGGGCTCAAACTGATGCATTTAGCAAGGCACTGGGACAGTCATGCCATTCATATCGGAAAGATTTGCAGGAGTGTGCTTTTCAGTGACGTTAAAGTTGCATTCGAAATACGGAACGAGGCCTGTTCTAACTCTGGAATGAAGCGGTATAGAGCCCCCTGGAGGTCACCACAAAGAGTATGGCTCCAATCCAGTGTCAATCCTGAGTTTAAAAAAGGCTCTTTCAACATTATTTTGCGGGTCGCGGATGTCACCGGCAAGGCTGGCATATCTCCACAAATACACGGATAGGATGGGTTTGGAGGGATACGGCACTCGGGAATGCTGAGGGCTTTGGCCAAGGTTGGTATCATGACCGGTACAGGCTCGGAGGGCTGAAGGTCCTGTTCCTGTGCTGTACTGCTCTTTGTTCTTTGTTCCCTTTGTTCTGTGTTGCCCACCCTTAATTGCCCTCGGCTTGCGAGGCCATTCCGGGAGGGCTTAAGAATCAACCACATCACTGTGGATCTGGAGCCACATATAGGCCAGGCCGGATAATGGCGGCAGATTTCCTTCCCAAAGAGGGCATTAATGGATCAGGTGGGCGTGTGCAACAAATAAATAGTTGTTATGGCCACCATCATGGTGACGAGCTTTACATTCTAGATTTACCAGCAGTTGCCATTGTGGGATTTAAACCTCTGACCCCAGGACTTTAGTATGGGTCATTAATCCAGTGATAACACCATTGCAATGCCATTACCCCCTGTACCTGACAGCCCCTTCAGAGATCTGAGACACCTCATAATCATCCCCAATAGCTGCAGGTTATGTCGATAGGCATCAGTGAAAGCATTCTGGCATTGAGTCAATCCGTGTTTGCATGTTTACGGTGCAAATGATGCATTTTTACGTTGCTTTTATTTCTTTCTGCAAGCATAACTTTACTTTTGGTCAGTTCAAAGGCCTAACTCTATTTATTTCACACCTTCACAACGATGATTCTCGAAGACATAAGCCTGCTCCAGTTCTAATGTCGAAAAGGGTTCTGAAGGCCCTTCATCCTAGCACTTAGCTGGCCCAGGAATAACTGCAGAGCTTCTGCCTGTACTGCCCTACTGGCAGACTGACAGTGAGAAACAGGTGGGCGTGTGCTTTTTTTCGGCAGGGCCCCTGCTTTTTTTTGACAAGGTGTCAGAAGATCTGGAGTGAAAACATAAGAACATAAGAACTAGGAGCAGGAGTCGGCCATCTGGCCCCTCGAGCCTGCTCCGCCATTTAATGAGATCATGGCTGATCTTTTATGGACTCAGCTCCACTTTCCGGCCCGAACACCATAACCCTTAATCCCTTTATTCTTCAAAAAACTATCTATCTTTATCTTAAAAACATTTAATGAAGGAGTCTCTACTGCTTCACTGGGCAAGGAATTCCATAGATTCACAACCCTTTGGGTGAAGAGGTTCATAGATCATAGAATTTACAGTGCTGAAGGAGGCCATTTGGCCCATCGAGTCTGCACCGGCTCTTGGAAAGAGCACCCTACCCAAGGTCAACACCTCCACCCTATCCCCATAACCCAGTAACCTCACCCAACACTAAGGGCAATTTTGGACACTAAGGGCAATTTATCATGGCCAATCCACCTAACCTGCACATCTTTGGACTGTGGGAGGAAACCGGAGCACCCGGAGGAAACCCACGCACACACGGGGAGGATGTGCAGACTCCGCACAGACAGTGACCCAAGCCAGAATCAAACCTGGGACCCTGGAGCTGTGAAGCAATTGTGCTATCCACAATGCTACCGTGCTGCCCTTTAGGTTGCTCCTAAACTCAGTCCTAAATCTACTTCCCCTTATTTTGAGGCTATGCCCCCTAGTTCTGCTTTCACCCGCCAGTGGAAACAACCTGCCTGCATCTATCCTATCTATTCCCTTCATAATTCTATATGTTTCTATAAGATCCCCCCTCATCCTTCTAAATTCCAACGAGTACAGTTCCAATCTACACAATCTCCCCTCGTAATCCAACCCCTTCAGCTCTGGGATTAACCTAGTGAATCTCCTCTGCACACCCTCCAGCGCCAGTACGTCCTTTCTCAGGTAAGGAGACCAAAACTGAACACAATACTCCAGGTGTGGCCTCACTAACACCTTATACAATTGCAGCATAACCTCCCTCGTCTTAAACTCCATCCCTCTAACAATGAAGGACAAAATTCCATTCGCCTTCTTAATCACCTGTTGCACCTGTAAACCAACTTTTTGTGACTCATGCACTAGCACACCCAGGTGTCTCTGCGCAGCAGCATGTTTTAATATTTTATCATTTAAATAATAATCCCTTTTGCTGTTATTCCTACCAAAATGGATAACCTCACATTTGTCAACATTGTATTCCATCTGCCAGACCCTAGCCCATTCACTTAGCTTATCCAAATCCCTCTGCAGATTTCCAGTATCCTCTGCACTTTTTGCTTTACCACTCATCTTAGTGTCGTCTGCAAACTTGGACACATTGCCCTTGGTCCCCAACTCCAAATCATCTATGTAAATTGTGAACAATTGTGGGCCCAACACTGACCCCTGAGGGACACCACTAGCTACTGATTGCCAACCAGAGAAACACCCATTAATCCCCACTCTTTGCTTTCTATTAATTAACCAATCCTCTATCCATGCTACTACTTTCCCTTTAATGCCATTCATCTTTATCTTATGCAGCAACCTTTTGTGTGGCACCTTGTCAAAGGCTTTCTGGAAATCCAGATATACCACATCCATTGGCTCCCCGTTATCTACCGCACTGGTAATGTCCTCAAAAAATTCCACTAAATTAGTTAGGCACGACCTGCCCTTTATGAACCTATGCTGCATCTGCCCAATGGGAAAATTTCCATCCAGATGCCTCGCTATTTCTTCCTTGATGATAGATTCCAGCATCTTCCCTACTACTGAAGTTAAGCTCACTGACCTATAATTACCCGCTTTCTGCCTACCTCCCTTTTTAAACAGTGGTGTCCAGTTTGCTAATTTCCAATCCGCCGGGACCACCCCAGAGTCTAGTGAATTTTGGTAAATTATCACTAGTGCATTTGCGATTTCCCTAGCCATCTCTTTTAGCACTCTGGCTGTGTTTCTGGGAGAAATCTCCCCGGCTTTCAGTCAGAACCTGACACTGCCAAATCCCTAAAAACGATTCAATGTTAAAGCACAATGCTGAAGGGAAATTGATACAAACTGGTAAAAGGCAAGTTTGGAATTGATGTTAAGAACTAATTCTTCATGTGTGGTTTCCCAGATAGGGCAGAAAGAAATAAAAGCAACGTAAGTCTGCAGTGTGGGGGAGAGATGGCATCTCTCTCTGGGTAAATGCTGACTCCAGTCCTGGTCTCGAGGGGTGCACCCCCGATGGCGGGAGACCTGAACTACAGCATGGAATGGATGCGTTCCGTGTCCAGCTGGGCGCCCTAGGTTGAGGACAGCCATTTCTCGGATTTCCTGGACTCTGAGTTCTGCGCCATCCCGGGACAAGGCTACATTGGTGGCTTTCTTCAAATCGAGATGTGTTTCAACCCATAAGCATGCTTGGGTCGCCGCATCGTGGATGACACAGACCAGCCGGTCTCTGAGCACCTCGGTTAATGTTGGCAGAACATGCAGAACCCGCCGAGTTTCCATAATCGGGCCAGGAATTCATTCACATACGCTCCCTGGTTTTGGTGGCTGTGTGAAAATTATAACGGCGGCCAATCAGTGGCGGTTTTGGATCAAAATGGTTGCTTACCACTAATTCAGCAAACCGGCAGGTGTCGGGCAAATCTGGAAAAGTTAAACTCTTGATAATGCTGTAGGTGTCTGCCCCGCAGACAAGGAGGGTCACCGTTTGACTCTCAATGTTGCTGAGCCTGAAAAAATAGTGCACTCGCTCAATATATTGGGCCCAGTCACCATCGCAGCGACAAACGCCTCTAACGTTCTGATTAGTGGCATAACCGCAGCCTGGATGGAGGCCTCCTGAGGCCGAGTCAAGGAGGGCCTGGCCTGGAGGAAATGGCATCCTCCTGTAGCTCCACTTTACCCTCGTCGCCAGTGTAAAGACCCAGGCAAGCGACCACTTGGAAACGATGACAGTCAGAAAACTCCAATTTATTATATCTATTATATTACACTCCCTACTGTTGCTCTCTTTGGTTGGCTCTTAATTTGGCTCTGTTTAATTCCGTTTGCTCAAGAGTCGCCAGTTATCTTTCGACACCGCCACAAGATTCAGAACCGAATACTGATCAATGACTCGATGCACCAGTTAGTAAGTTCAAAAGCAATGCTCATTTATGTACACACAGTCAAATCTACTCATGCATAAACTCTACAAACGAAACTACCACTGTTATACTTAGCTTCGGGTGCCCACTCAGTCAGAGGAACAATGGCCGTTGCTCGGTTCTGAGGCTGCTGGGGTGAGCTGTTTACAGGATAGCAACTAGGAGCATCTATCTCGTAGCGTGCGTTGACTTGGAACTTACTTGGTCTGCTGCAGCTGCGAGGCTGGTCTCTCTCTTTGATGAGAGCCAAAGCCAAAGAAGAAAGATTCTCCCTTGGGGAATATCTTTTGTACTAAAAAGGGCTTCGCCCACTTTTGGACGGGCCTTGAATTTGGCCTCAACTAATTGGGTCTTTCCCAATCAGTCGTATCGATCTTCCTCCAATAGAGGGGTGGTTCCCTGATCGCTGGGCGTGTCCTGGTGACTGTCAGTCTGCTTTGTCTTAGCTTCTTCTGGCGCCGGGGAGTCTGCCTTAACATTGTGTATCTAAATATTTCCCTTTTGTCCCTGGAGATGGCTCATTAGTATGTAGATTGCTTGGTAGTTTCTGTCCTGTCTGAGGGTTTAAGGTTCTAATCAACAGACAGAGCTTGCACCTGCTTGTTTCTTAGCATTGCCCAATTTTCCCTGCATTCTTTGCAAGTGTCCATTTTGTAATCGGGACGTGGCCAGCCCAGATGGCTACACTGCTCTCCTTGTGATCCTCAACGCGAAGCGTGAAGGATCACACTACTATGTCGTATTCATCCTCTGACCAACCGGGGCACCCATACTTAGGCTCTACACTGTCCTGTCCTATGCAACACAATTTTACCTCAACCATTTTACATACATTCATTATCATAAAACTCTACGGGGCGTTATGACATTAATACATGCATTACAGAAAAATAAAAAACTGGAACCTCTAACTATTCTCAATAAGCTATCCTCATTCAAACAATCCAAAAATACAAATAATCCAAAAATAATCTATACATCTTAAACTGCACACAAATGTCTCTGGCCTGGCAGTCAGACACAGAGGTTTACATCTCTTTATTCCACAGAATACATTAAACAAAATGGATGCTCTTTAATCCGTCCCAATGGGTTCGGGGTCTGGTGAAATCCAAAAATGGGGATCTAAACCTGTATACCGGGGTGCGAGAGCGGTATGCTCTCTTTCGCCATTTCCTGACTCTAAACGTTTGCACGACACTGCAAAGTATCGCCAGCACGAAGAGTGCTACGACTACATATGACAGTGAGTACCAGGTGATAAACTTATCACACCAGGTCGGGGTATTGCTAGCTGTCGCTGGGCTAGTTATCTCGGGGTTCCATGTATTGCAGGGGTGAGAATCATTTACGGTTTGTGTGGTAGGGGTCAGGGGGGTAGCGTTCGCGCGCAACTGAAGGGATCCCGCTAAGATCCATGTGAACACGAAGGCTGTCTTCACCTTTGTCGGTCATCTTCTTTGTCTTCCTCTGGGGTTCCTGTGTTTCTGGAGTTCTGTGAACACAAGCATAATTTCTGTTATTATCTTGCTTAAGATCTCGTATGTCTGTCTGTTTGTCCTTAATTGCCAACTTCCCTTTATAATTGGTCACCATCTGTGACGCCCTCATTTTAAAAAAAAACGAATATTGGGACAAGACATCTAAGGAAAATACTGCCATACTGCTAGCCGTCTCGCAGCCTGTGTGATTTACCATGCCACTGTTTGAGGATGTAAATAGCATAGGGAAACAACCTAAGGATTGCTAAAACCAAACAAAAGAATTTCAAACGTAATGAGCCAAAATGGGGTGCGTATGGGCGGGTAAGAAATGGGTGGGATCCCCGGGTAGGACGGTGATCAGTGCTGTTTGTGCTCTACCCGAGCGTAGCTGACCAGAGGGGGGCCCTCAGGCAGGGCGGGGACCAGTGCCGTTTCTCCACTGCCTGAGCAACCAGCAAGAACAGGTAAGAATGTGGTCGTCGTGGGGGGCTGCCTCTCGAATTAGGAGAGCAACTATGAGTCGTGTTCTGTCAACAAACTAGTTCCTCTGAACTATTGTCTGGGGACAAACTTGTTCCATTAACAGCCACGGGGCGTTAAAGGAATGGTGACGTGGGGCTGTGAAAACCTTTGGGTTTACAAACAACACGCAACGTTAACACTAACGAACAAACATTCAACAAACATGGTGCAGGGTCCGTCAGAAAGGACACCGTATCTTTCCATCGGTTCCTTTTTTCTCCATCATCTGGACACCTCACTGCTCAATAGCGAACAGGGTCGCAAAGGGATTTGCTTGGTGGGAGTCAGACTCTAAGTCATCATCTTCTCCCGGCTGCCAAACCCTTGTCTGTAGTAATCGTGCTAAAGCTGTTTGGGGCGGATTGGGGTCCATCTCATCATTCCGGATGAGCCTGAACAAATTGTCTTGGTGCCAGAATCGTGTGTCGAGGTTGGAGCTACTATGCTTCAATCCGTAATCGTCAGGCGGTGGGTCTGGGTCGGGGGCTTTGATATAGGTGATCTCAATGGGTTAGTAGAATCATGCTCGGATTCGCTGGGAGTGGGGCCTGGTATAGTCGTAACATGGTGTGCTGTGGCTATCGTCATCGTGAGTGTCGCAGTCGCTGCTGGTTGAGGGAAGGGAGAGGCGGAGTCGTGCCTCTGGGGGCGGAGTTGAAGTCGTGTGTGAGGGCGGGCTGGAGTGATTGGGGGGGGTAGGAATATGTCATCTGTGGGTGGGGCGTGATCGTCTGCTGCGCGAGCAGGATGTGGTGTCTGTGGTTATTCTGTGAACCGTAAGCCTTGAGCTGGTTTATATGAAACCACGCAGACTTACCATTGGGATAAGTTATTTTGTATACTGAGGGGCTGACTTTGTCCGAAATGGAGTACGGTCCGGAAAATCTGGGGGAAAGGAATGAACTGGGGTTGTAAAGGAAAAGCATAATTTGTTGCCCTACTGTAAACTCAGTGGCGTGTACTGTTTTGTCGAAACAGGCCTTGCTCTGTTTCTTCCTGGTTCCAAGTCTCACTGCTGCGGCGAGTTGGGCTGCCTTTATGTTCTGTACTAGTTGTGTAACTGTATTTTCATGCGTGAGGGCTGTAATTGCGGTGCTGGCCAAATCCAGTCCTAATAAATACTCAGTGCCTTTCATGGGGCGTCCGGTCATGAGGGTGTGGGGGTGTCATCCTGTGGACGTGGATACCGCGTTTCTTAAAAACATGAAAGCAAATGGGAGAACTGGAGAACTGAATCCCAGGTGCTGTTATTTTGCTGTACCATTTTCCTGAGGGTGGCTTTCAATGTCCGATTCATTCGTTCTGCAATACCACCTGACTGGGGGTGGTATGCGATATGGAACTTTTGTCTAATGCCGAAAATCATGAGGACGTTTTTCATTACACGTCCTGTGAAATGGGAGCCTTGATCGGACTCTATACTGCGTGGGAGGCCCCATCTTGTAAAGATGGGGTGTGTTAATATTTTAGCCATCGACTTGGCCGCATTAGTTCGTGAAGGAAATGCTTCCACCCATTTTGTGAAGGTGTCTATGACCACAAACACATACTTGTAACCATTTCTGTACGGGGGTAGGGGTCCTATATAATCGATCTGGAGATTTGTCCAGGGTCCATTAACGGGGCGGGTATGGCTAAGTTGAGCCTTTTTCGCATATCTGTCTGGATTGTTCTGGGCACAGATTAAGCAATTCTCAATGTAGTGCGTTCCAGCGGTTTTTACATCAGGCCACCAACAAAGCGGTCTGAGGTGGGCTAGGGTGGGTTCAATACCTTGGTCTCCATGATTGTCATGGAACTGACAAATGGTCTGGTTCCTGTCCTGGCTGGGAACTATATAAATGCCATCCTTTAAAATCACACCGTCTTGTGTGGTTATTGAGTTTTTAAACTTGTCGTACGGGGCTGGGAAGGTTCCCTTTAAAACTTCCCTGAGTTTCTCGTCCTTTTTCTGGGCCTTCGCTAGATCCTGAATGTTGGTCTGTGAGACCTGAACTGCATGTACTGGGGTGCTTTCCAGGGGATTCCAAAAATAACCATGCCTGGAGTCTGCCTTCGCCAGGGCGTCTGCTTTAACGTTACCAGGGGGGGGAAGAACGGTGATGACTGCGAACCTTAATTATTCCGTATTTCCTATCCTTCGCTGTCTCTAAGATATGGCGGAGTAATGGGGCTGAGGGTAGGGGTTCAACGTCTGCGGAAACAAATCCTCTTGTTTCCCAGAGTGGTAGGAACTCTGTCAAACTATTGCAGACATACAAGCTGTCTGAATAGATGTCTGCTGGGGTCGGGAACGAGTCTGGATGGTCTACAATGTGAGCAATTGCTGCCAGCTCTGCCGCCTGCGAGCCTAAGTGTCCTGGCAGCTTTAAGGAAATTTCATCTAGGGCGCGTCCCTGCAAGTCCTCTACATATATACCGCAACCGGTAATTCTCTCTCCATTTAACACTGTGGAGGAGCCATCCACATTGATCGTCAGGGATGCGCACGTGTTTGTGGGCTGGGGTCTCTGGGGTGCACTACCTGTTTTCCTGGGGGGTGTTTTGGGATTGAATGGGCCTGAGTTCTGTTTCGTGGTGATGATCTCACATTCATGAGGGGTGCCTGCATACTGCAAATTATCGGTAAGGAAGGTGTGGGTTTTGGTTCTCTTTACCGTGATGTCCCGTCCCTGCAAAAGAAGGGTCTAACAGGCTGTGCGGATTTGGCTGACTGCCATCCTTAAGTCGGCCGTCTAACAATAGCTGTGTCGGGGTGTGTTCTGGGAGGATGGTGATGGGGTTGAGTCCTGTAATGTATGCAAAGTATTGCACTGCCCAAAAAACTGCGAGCAGGTGCCTTTCACAGGCAGAAAATCCTTGCTCTACGGGGTCTAACACGTGTGAGGCGTATGCTGCGGGGTAATTGGTCATGGCGTTCCTGGAGGAGCACGGCCGAAAGAGTTCGGTCGGTGCTTGCTACTTCAATAGTGTATGGGGAATGTGGATCTGGGACCTGTAGTGCAGGGGCTGTGCTGAGGGCTCTTTTTAAAGCGTCCACGGCATCTGTATGCTGTGTAGCCATTCCCAAGGTGCCTGCTTCTTGAGAAGGTTGGATAGGGGCGCTGCTTTAGTGGGGAAACCGTCAATATGGTTTCGGCAGTTACCAACCAGTCCTAAAAATGACCGGAGGGCTGAGACATTGTGGGGAAGGGGCAATTTGACGATCGAGTCAATTCTCTTGTGCTCGATCTCACGTTTACCATGAATCATCACTGTTCCCAAGTAAATCACTTTTTCTTTCAAAATCTGGGCCTTCTTGGGGTTGACTTTACAACCAATTTCTTTTAGGAGTGCTCGGAGCTCGGCAAGAAGCGAAATGTGCTCTCCCTTTGTGTCTGTCTGTAGTAACAAGTCGTCTACATACTGGACCAGACAATCGGGGCGGGAAAATTTTGCTAAACCATTTGCCGGCTGTCGGTGGAAAATGGAGGGGGAGTTATGGAAGCCTTGTGGAAGGCACGTCCACGTGTATTGTTGCCCTTGGAATGTAAAGGTGAATTTGTACTGGCACGCTTTAGCCAATGGAATGGACCAAAAGCCATTACTAATGTCCAAAACCGAAAAGAATTTTGACTGGAGTCCCTATTTGAGCATGGTCTCGGGACTCGTGGCTGCGGTGGGGGCTGCTACTGGGGTTACTTTGTTCAGTTCCCGGTAATCAATGGTCAGTCGCCATGATCCATCCGGTTTCCTGACGGGCCAAATTGGTGCGTTGTTTGTGGAGGCTACTGATCTGAGTACGCCTTGATCCAACAAACTCTATTACTTTGGAGATTTCTCCCTCTGCTTCCTGGGGAAATCCGTGCTGCTTCTGGGGTTTAGGGTCGGGACCTGGAATGTTCACAAAGCCAGCCAAATTGCCACAGTCGTGCTTGTGCTGTGCAAATGCTGCTTTATGTTCCTGCAGGACTGCCCTAACCTGTTTGTCTGCACTAATGGCTCGAGGGTCGAACCAGAAGTCTCCTACTGAGCTAATCCTATTTACATATTCTTCTACAGTGAGCGTGATGGGGGCTCGTGCTGCCTTTGCCATTTTCCAAACACACTTGTTAACTGGGTCAAAAGAAAGGTTATGGGAGCTCATGAAATCAATCCCAAGGATAGGTTCTGCTGTCTGGGGCAGATCAACTAAAACTACGGGGTGCTTGGTTGCGATGCTCCCTATTTGTATTGCTACAGGGGCTGTGATGGGTCCTTGTTGTAAATGGCCTGTAAAACCGCTGAGTGTGATGGTGTCTGTTGTGGGCCACTTGTCTCGCTGAAACATCGTGGAGGAATTGAGTGTGGTGCGGGACCCTCCTGTGTCCCAAAGAAATTCTACGGGTTGTCCCCGGACTTTGCCTGCTACTACCGGTCTACCGGACTTGTCCCAAAGGGTGTCGCAGACCCAAGTTGGGGAGCCCGAACACTGTCAGTCGGTGCCGTTCATGTCTGCATTCTCTGAACAGGCGCTAACGCTATGGATCGGTTTTGCCCTATTCCTGTTTAGGGTGCCTGTCTGTTGGTTTTTCTGCTGCTTTTGGGGCGCGTTGCACTCTCGTGCAAAGTGTCCTAGCTGTCCACAGTTGTAACATTCCTGAGCTTTGGGCTGGGGTGGGCAGTTCCTGCCCTCATTTACCCATGCGGGGTTCTGGTGTGCTTTAACTGGGTTCATCTCTGCCTGCTCTTCATTGGGTGTTATAAATGCGGTTTTGCCTGCAATTGACTGTTCCCAAGTGCAGGACAATCTCTTCAAAACCCATTTTTCATTGTGGGCCTCATCTGAGGGGTCATAATTTGCGCAAGCTTTTCGTCCTGCTTCTGTGGCGTGGGAGACTAGAATTTGGGTCCATTTGGCCATATTATCTGGGGACAAATGGGCGCGGGCTAACTCTCCAAAAACTGCGATGAAGTGAATCCACAAGCATCCAGCAAACGCTGTGGGGTGCTATGTCTTCTTTTGCCTACACTTATTTAGGCCTTCTACTGTTGCTCTTTTTAGCCTTAGTTTATTACCTCTAATTCTGTCACCTTTGCTCACGAGTCGCCAGGTATCTTTCTGATACCGCCACGTGGTTCAAGTCCAAGTAATGATTAATAATGCAACACACCGCTTAGTAAGAATTAAATCAACGGTCATTTATTATATACAGCAATTAATACTTATACAATAATGCTACTTCTAGACTAATACCTACAACTAACAGGCCAATACTTAACTTTAGGAATGGCCCACCAGGTCAGGGAAATGACTGGTCTTTTGAATTGGTCCTGAGCCTGCGGGATTCAAAGGCTGATAAAGGTCGATGGTTAGGAGTGTATATCGGGTAGCGATCGCTGGAGTCAAACCTACGATTTTCTTTATCGAAGGTTCTTGAGAAGGTTGTGAGCAGGAAGAGAAGGGTCGAGCTGAACTTGGCCCCTATTCTTATAGTTCCCAGGGGCTTCCCGCCTCTCAGGGCGGACCTCGACCCTGGTTCCAAGTGATTGGACTTGGTCCCAATCACTTGGTTCGATATGCTCCAATAATGGGGTGATTCCTTGATCGGGGGGTGGTCGCCCACCTTTCTTTGTGTTAGCCTTTCCTGGCGCCGAGAGGTCTGGAGTAGCTTTATGTTGCTAATGTGTAGCAATTGTTCCCGGGGATGGCTGCTTACTATTCAGATGGCTGGGTTGTTGTGATGTTAATGGCTGCAGGTTTCGATCTGTCTGGATTCCCCCAGAGGCGAATAAACTGTTTTACCTGCAGCCGTCCGTTTGAGTCCTATTGGCTGATTTTCCCATCAG
Organism: Scyliorhinus torazame; assembly: GCF_047496885.1. Taxonomy (NCBI): domain Eukaryota; kingdom Metazoa; phylum Chordata; class Chondrichthyes; order Carcharhiniformes; family Scyliorhinidae; genus Scyliorhinus; species Scyliorhinus torazame. The sequence goes on from NC_092707.1 coordinate 401,307,526, forward strand.
CCTCTGCCGTTTGCCATTTTGGATCGGGGTTTGACCAATTTAATCGTGAAGCAGCCATTTTACGTGGCTACAGCCCCTCCTTGTGATCCTAACGTGAAGCATGAAGGATCACATAAATTTGTTTCTTCCATTCCCTGACCGGGGGGGGGGGGGGGGGGGGGACACACACACCTCCGACATGGCCATTGCTCTGACCCTAGCTATGCACAAAAACTTTACCTAAAAATTCTAAGGGCGCTATGTCAGGCAGGGACATGCATTCAAAATAAAAACCGAGGGATCTCTAATTTTACCTTATTACACTATACTCCATAAACATTGCATTATCCTATCTTCCTAAAATATACAACAAAATCACATCATTCCATAATCTTCCCTGGCTTGGCAGTCAAGCTCAGGATCATACAATGTTTTTTTTCATGAACATTTTGTACATTCCTTTATTTACAGTCATAACGCAAGTAAATGCTCTATTATTTGATTCGTGGGGGTCGGGGGTCTGGTCGTAACCGAACATAGGGGATCTGGTCCTATACACCGGGGTTCGAGCGCGGTAGGCTCTCCTTCGCCATTTCCGGAGGCGCATAGTCTGCACTACACAGCAGAGTATTGCCAACGCTAACAGTGCTTCGATGACGCAAGACAGGGAGTACCAGGTTATGAACTTGGCACACCAGGGTAATGCAGCGTGGCTGGTGACTGGGCCCTCGGTACTGCGGGGCAGTGAAACATTAACGGCTGGGGGGTTTGAAGTCATGGGGTTCGCGTTCCCGCGCAACCAAGTGTCCATAAAAAATATGTTGAGCACGATGAAAGAAGTCCTCATGGCTGTCCTCTTTCTTTTGGTCTTTGTTTTCTCCAGTCCTGGAGATTCTGGAGTTCTGTAAAACAAGCATAGCATCTGTAACTACCTTGGTTTAATATCCGGTATGTTAGTGTGTCTGTCCTTTGGGGCCAATTATTCCCTTATAATTGGTCACTATGTGTGACTCCCTCACTTTTTGTTTTCAAAACAAATTTTAGGACATGGCACACTTCCCAATCATGACCAGTGCTGATTTATCATCCAAATGTTCTAGGATGTAAATAGCACATGGCAGCAACCTAAAGGTCGCCTAAATAAATAAAACTGTTTTGAAAGGAAAAGGTCGAATGAGGTGCGTACGGGCCGCGACGGGTAAGATTTGGATGGAGTCCCCGGGTAGGACGGCTACCAATGCCGTATCTCCCCCACCCGAGCGTGTTGACCAACGGGGGGGGGGGGGTCCCCAGGCAGGGCGGGTCTCACGCCGTTTCTCCACTGCCTGAGCAACCGACAAGAACGGGCAAAAATGTAGTCATCGTGGTGGGGCTGCTACAGTGATTCTATCCTTGAATCAGAAGAGCAGTTACGATCGGGCGTCTGAAACCTGAACAGGTATCAGCTGAAAAGCTAGTTCCTCTGAACAAGCGTGTGGTCTGTTAACCAGGTATCTGCTGATAAGTTAGTTCCGCGGAACAAGCGGGTGGAAAAGAGTCTCCTGTCGGACGAACAACACTGAAACAAACGTACGAACAATATGAAACATTCTGCAGGTTCCATCAGGAAGGACAACACTTTTCCCAAGTGTCTCCTTTAAATCATCATGTGGACACCTCCGTTCTCGGTTGCGAACAGGGTGGCAAAGGGGTTGGTGGTTTGGGAGTAAGACTCGAGGTCGTCACCGTCTCCCGGGTGCCAAACTCTGGAGTGGATTAGGGCGGAAAGGGCTGCATGGTGTGTGTTGGGGTTGCTCTCATCGTTGCGGACGAGTCTGCAGGAGTTGTCGCGGTGCCAATGGATTGGGTCGAGTTGGGTGGGGACAAAGTCGGGGTCGTCCGTGTGGTTCGGTGGTCGGTGGTGGGATTTGTTTAGAAAAGTGATCAGGAAGGGATCACTGGGATCGTAGTCGGAGTCGCTGGGTGTGGGTCCGGTTGAATGGGGATAGTAGGGAGGCGTGCTGTGGCCATCGTCTGAGTCACAGTTGCTGTCTCTGCTGCTGCAGTCTGTGGGTGTTCCAGGGCGGAGTGTATATTTTGGGGGTGGAGTCGAGGTCGAGTCCGTGGCTGGGCTGGACGTGTTGGGGAATGGTAGGGTTACGTTGGCTGTGGGCGGGGTGTGGTGTGCTGTGTCAAGCATGACGTGGTGTGTGTGGTATGACTGTGTTCCATAAGCCTTTAACTGGTTTATATGAAACCACGCAGTCTTACCATTTGGGTATTTTATCTTGTACACTGATGGGCTTACTTTATCCGCAATGGAGTACGGACCCGAGTATTTTGGAGACAGAAATGTGCTGGGGTTGTGTACAGACAGCATCACTTGCTGTCCGATATCATACTCCGTTGCATGTACTCCTTATCGAAACAAGCCTTGCTCTGTTTCTTTTTGGTGCCCAGTTTTACCGCGGCTGCTAACTGAGCCATTTTTACATATTCCACTAATTGTTCCACGGCTTTCTCGTGCGTGCGGGCCGTGACTTCAGGGCTGGTCAGGTCTAAACCTAACATGAATTCCGTCCCTTTCATGGGGCGTCCGGTCATGAGAGTGTGTGGGGTGTAACCTGTAGAGGTGGAAACAGCGTTACGCAAGAACATCAGCGCAAAGGGGAGGACTGAATCCCAAGTGGTGTTGTTCTGCTGGACCATTTTTCTGAGGGTGGATTTTAGGGTCCGATTCATGCGCTCCACTATACCACTCGACTGTGGGTGGTACGCTATGTGGAATTTTTGGGTGATTCTAAATATTGTGAGGACGTTCTGCATGACCCGTCCCGTGAAGTGAGAACCTTGGTCCGATTCAATACTGCTGGGGAGTCCCCATCTTGTAAAGATGTGGTGTGTTAGGATCTTGGCTGTGGTTTTCGCGGTGTTGGTGCGGGCTGGAAATGCTTCCACCCACTTGGTAAAGGTGTTTCTGACCACCAGTGCATATTTATAGCCATTCCTGCAAGGGGGCAATGGACCTATAAAATCGATCTGGAGGTTAGTCCAGGGGCTGTTAACGGGTCGGGTGTGGCTGAGTTGGGCCTTTTTGGCATATCTATCAGGGTTGTTCTTTGCGCAGATGAAGCAAATCTCAATGTAATGGGATACATCTTCCTTGAGATTTGGCCACCAGCAAAGCTGTTTGAGGTGGGCTGTAGTGGGATCGATTCCCTGGTGTTCATGACCATCATGGAATAAACAAATCATTTGGTTCCTATCCTGCTCAGGAACTACATAAAGGGTGTCCTTTAACACCACACCGTCATGTGTGGCTATTGTATTTCTGTACCTCTCGTATGAGGCTGGAAACTTTCCTTTCACGATCTCAGTGAGAGCGCTATCCTGCTTCTGGGCCTCTACTAGATCCTCGATCCTAGTCTGCGTGACCTGAACGGCACTCACTGGCGCACTCACTGGCGCGCTCACTGGCGCGCTTTCGGGGTGTTTACAAAAGTACCCATGCTGGATCCTGCCTTAGCCAGTGCGTCAGCTTTCACATTTCCAGGGGGGGAAGAACGATGGTGGCTTCGGACTTTTATAATGCCAAAAGTCCTGTTCTGGGCTTTCTCTAGAATATGGCGGAGTAATGGGGCTGAGGGGAGTGGTTTCCCGTCCACGGAAACAAATCCTCTTGTTTCCCACAGGGGCAGAAGTTCTGTGAGGCTGTTGCAGACATAGAGGCTGTCTCAATATATGTCTGCTGGGCTGGGGAAGGAATCTGGGTGCTCTACTATGTACGCGATGGCCGCAAGCTCTGCTGCCTGCGCGCCTAAGTGTCCCGGGAGTTTTAATGCTATTTCCTCGAGGGCACGTCCCTGCGCGTCCTCAACATAAATCCCGCAACCTGTTATGCGCTGCCCATCTAAGACTGTGGAAGATCCATCCACATAGATCCTAATGGGTTCACACGTGTCCGGGTGAGGGGGGCTCTGAGATGAGTCTGATATTTGCCTGGGGGGTGTTCTTGCTATAAAGGGGTCTGTATTGTGGAGTGGAGAAATGATTTCACACTCATGGGGGGGGGGGGGGGGGGGTTCTGGGGTACTGCAAATTGTCTGCTAAGTATGTGTGAGTCTTTGTCCATTTTACTGTGATGTCCCGTCCCTGCAAGAGAAGGGTCCATCTGGCTGCGCGTATTTGGCTGACGGTACCGTCCTTAAGTCGTCCGTCCAGTAAAAGTTGGGTGGGGGTGTGTTCGGTCAAAATGGTGATGGGGTTCAGTCCAGTAATGTATGAGAAGTACTGGACTGCCCAGAAAACTGCGAGCAGGTGCCTCTCACAGGCTGAAAATCCCTGCTCCACAGCATCTAAGATTCGGGAAACATAAGCTATGGGTCTTAATTTGTCGTGCCGTTCCTGCAGGAGCACGGCTGAAAGGGTGCGGTCTGTGGTCGCTACCTCTATGGCGTAAGGGGAAAGTGGGTCTGGAACTTGTAGTGCGGGGGCGGCTATGAGCGCCTGTTTTAACGATCCCACAGCATCCGTATGCTGTGGAAGCCACTCCCAGGGGGCCCCCTTCTTCAGGAGGTCTGAGAGGGGCGCTGCCTTGTTGGCGAAACCGTCAATGTGGTTTCGGCAGTCGCCAACCAGTCCTAAAAACGACCGGAGGGCTGAAACGTTCTGGGAAAGGGGCAATTTAGCGATCGAGTCAATTCTTTTATGCTCGATCTCGCGTTTGCCATGTGTGGTAATTGTACCCAAATATACCACTTTTTCTTCCAATATCTGGGCCTTTTTGGGGTTGACTTTCCATCCAATGGAATGTAACAATTCCAGGAGTTCGGACAGAAGCTCAATGTGCTCTTCCTTGGTGTCTGTCTGCAGTAGTAGATCATCTACGTACTGTACCAGAAATTCGGGCCGAGAAAATTTTGCTAGTCCATTTGCCAGCTGTCGGTGGAAAATGGATGGGGAAGGCTTGTGGCAGGCATGTCCACGTATATTGCTGCGCTTTAAAAGTGAAGGCAAATTTGTACTGGCACGCCTTTACCAATGGAATGGACCAGAATCCATTACTGACGTCCAAAACCGTGAAATAGCGGGAATTGAGTCCCTGTCTGAGCATGGTCTCGGGACTTGTTGCTACGGTGGGGGCTGCTGCGGGGGTGACCTTATTGAGTTCCCGATAATCAATGGTCAGGCGCCATGATCCGTCGGGCTTTCTTACTGGCCAAATCGGGGCATTATTAGTAGAGGCTACCGATCTTAGTACGCCCTGCTCTAATAAGCTCGTGATTACTTTTGAGATTTCTCCCTCTGCTTCTAAGGGAAATCCGTACTGTTTCTGGGGTCTAGGGTCAGGTCCTGTTATTTGCACGGAGCCAGTCATCCGTCCACAGTCGTGCTTGTGGGTCACGAATGCTGCCCTGTTCTTTTGCAGGACTGCCCTAACCTGTCTGTCCGTGCTAAGTGTGGTGGGGTTGAACCAAAACTCGCCTACGGCGCTAATTTTGTTAATCTAGTCCCCTATGGTGAGCGTTGCGGGGGCTCTAGCGGATTTCGCCATCTTCCAGACACACTGGTTGACTGGATCAAAGGATAGGTGGTGGGAATTCATAAAGTCGATTCCCAGAATGTGTTCTGCTGTGTGGGGCAGGTCTACTAAAACTACGGGGTGTTTTGTGCTAATGGTGCCGATTTGGATGGATACAGGGGCTGTGATGTGTCCCTGCTGTGAGTGGCCTGTGAAGCCGCTGAGGGTGATAGTGGCTGTAGTGGGCCACGTGTCCTTTTGAAAAAGGGTGGTGGAATTTATGGTGGTGCGGGACCCTCCTGTGTCCCAAAGAAACTCGATGGGCTGTCCCCAAATCTTTGCTGTGACTATGGGTCGTCCTGACCTATCCCAAAGGGTGTCACAGACCCAACTGGGGGAGCCCGTACACCGTCAGTCCGTTTTGGTCAAGTCCGTCTGATCCGAACGGGCGCTAACGCTATGGATGGGCTCTGCCTTTTTCTTATTCAGAGTGCCTGTTTGTTGGCTCTCTGTGGCTTTTTGGTGCCATTGCACTCTTTCGCAAAATGTCCCAACTGTCCGCAGTTGTAACATTCTTGCGGTTTGGGTGGAGGGCTGTTCTTTCCCTCATTCACCCAGGCGGGGTTGTGAGGAGTGCTTCTTACTGCCTGTATGTCTGCGGCGGCTTGATTTTCCTCGGGGGTTTTAGCGGCGGGTTTATTCTGGACAGACTGCTCCCAAACACGGGACAATCTTTTAACCACCCACTTCTCGTTATGTGCCTCTTCTGAGAGATCATAACTATTACAGGCATTCTGCCCTGCTTCTGTGGCATGGGAGATAAGGGTGCGGGTCCATTTGGCCATGTTGTCTGGGGACAAATGGGCACGGTCTACGTTTCCAAAAACGGCTGCGAAATGAATCCACAGGCGTCCTGCAAACGCTGTGGGGTGCTCAGACTTCTTCTGCCTACACTTATTTAGGCCATCTATGGGGTCACCCCGGTTATACCCGATCACATCCAGGATCGCGGTATGCATTTCTGCAAGGGTGCCTCCTCCTACGTTCTGTGGGTCGGGAAGGGCTGCTGCTACTGATGGATCCAAACTTAGAACCATGAGTTTTACATGCTCTCTCTCATCCAGGCCGTACATGGTCGCCTGATGTTTTACAATGGCAAAGAAATGGTGGGGGTCTGAAGCGGGGAGGAACGGTGTGATTTTTGCACACGCGTCCCGTAATTGGGTCACTGTTAGGGGGGTGGAATATAGGAATTCCGCCTCGTCCGATGTGGCTGTGCGGTGGGTTGTTACAGGGTTCATGGGAGCCTGAAGTTCCTGCTGTGTGGGGGGTGGGGGTGCTTTTCTCCTTTGGGGCTTTCCCTGCGCACATGTTCCCTGAACATATCTCTGTGCTGTTTCCTATAATTCTTCCCAATCAGGGCCGTCTTTTTGGTCTTGCTTTTCCCCAAAGGTTTCTTGAAATCCTTTCTGGACAGAAAGCAGTGACTGCAGGTCTGCAATTTGCTTCCGGCACTTTGCATGGTCTATGGTGCTCTGTCTTTGTTCTGTAGTTGCAGCGTGGAGCGCTCTCAAGGCTGCCTTGAGATCACTACATTGTTTCTGTAGCGTCTCCACCTGCTTCTCTGTTTCTTTCTTTACCAGGACTGCACGCTGTGTGTCCTGATAAGCCTTTTCATACTGGGACTGGAAACTACTCAAATGCGCCAGACAAGACTGGTGACCCCGTTTGGCGTCAGCCACCTCTTCGTCCTTCACTGCTAATTTCCTTTTTAATTCCAGGTTCTCTTTCTCAACCTCGCATACATCGACTTTACTCATACGATGTATGCCTTCTACTTCTTTGCGGAGCGTCTTGACGACCTCCTCTGTGCCTCGCAATTGTGCCAGACAGGATACAATTGCCATCGGCTTGCGCGCTTTTGCTCAGCTCTTTTTATGGATCTCACTCAGGTTCTCCCACCATATATGCCCTATACTTCCGGGACCTGATTCGTCATTATTGCAGAAATCATTCCACATGGCCCTTGAGGTATTTCCGAATTTCCTCTTCCCAAATGGGACACTGTCCCACTCTACTGCTGCTGGTCGCTGTGACTGCAAATTCCTCGGGGTTCATGAGGCGCTGCATTGCCTGCATGGCCATCTCTCCTATCCGCTTGCTTCGTTTAAATTTGGAACAGGGGGCTAAGGCGGTGTTGTAATTGTGGGTACGGCTTGCGCTAATTTCCGAAAATACAGACTTCCGACAGTTTTGACGCAACAAAAATCTATCAGTTTTACCTTATAGCCCTGTTAGTTACGCATGCATACACACACTTCCGAATTTTGACTTATTAATCAGAACTGCTTGAACACTTGTGGTTTTTTGTTTCCAATTGGATTCTAATTCAAAATTTATTGGGTTCTCCCGGAGTGTTTTCCACTTCTAGATCGGGTCCCGGCGGAGTCGCCAAAATGTTGCTCTTTTTATCCTTAGTTTATTACCTCTAATTCTGTCACCTTTGCTCACGAGTCGCCAGGTATCTTTCTGATACCGCCACGTGGTTCAAGTCCAAGTAATGATTAATAATGCAACACACCGCTTAGTAAGAATTAAATCAACGGTCATTTATTATATACAGCAATTAATACTTATACAATAATGCTACTTCTCGACTAATACCTACAACTAACAGGCCAATACTTAACCTTAGGAATGGCCCACCAGGTCAGGGAAACGACTGGTCTTTCGAATTGGTCCTGAGCCCGCGGGATTCAAAGGCTGATAAAGGTCGATGGTTAGGAGTGTCTATCGGGTAGCGATCGCTGGAGTCAAACTTACGGTTTTCTTTATCGAAGGTTCTTGCGAAGGTTGGGAGCAGGAAGAGAAGGGTCGAGCTGAACTTGGCCCCTATTCTTATAGTTCCCAGGGGCTTCCTGCCTCTCAGGGCGGACCTTGACCCTAGTTCCAAGTGATTGGACTTGGTCCCAATCACTTGGTTCGATATGCTCCAATAATGGGGTGATTCCTTGATCGGGGAGTGGTCGCCCACCTTTCTTTGTGTTAGCCTCTCCTGGCGCCGAGAGGTCTGGAGTAGCTTTATGTTGCTAATGTGCAGCAATTGTTCCCGGGGATGGCTGCTTACTATGCAGATGGCTGGGTTGTTGCGATGTTAATGGCTGCAGGTTTCGATCTGTCTGGATTCCCCCAGAGGCGAATACACTGTTTTACCTGCAGCCGTCCGCTTGAGTCCTGTTGGCTGATTTTCCCATCAGCCTCTGCCGTTCGCCATTTTGGATCGGGGCTTGACCAATTGAATCGGGAAACAGCCATTTTACGTGGCTACACTACGGGGTCTCCTATGTTAAAGCCGATCGCATCAAGGATCGCTGTGTGCATCTCTTGGAGTGTGCCTCCTCCTACATTCTGTGGGTCGGGACGGGCTGCCACGACTTAAGGGTCGAGGCTTAAAACTGTGAGCTTCACTTGCTCCTTTTCGTCCAGGCCGTACATGGTTGCCTGCTGTTTGACTTTCGCGAAAAATTGGTGGGGGTCTGAAGTGGGAAGGAACGGTGCAATTTTTCCACACGCGTCCCGTAATTGGGTCACGGTTAACGGGGTTGTGTAAAGGAAATCTGCTTCTCCTTCTCCTGCGGCCCTGCAGTGTGTGGTTACAGGGTTCATGGGAGTGTGTTCTGCCTGCTCGGTTGGGGGTTGGGGCGCTTTCCTTACCTGGAGTTTTTCCTGTGTACATGCCCCATGTACGTATCTATGGGCAGTCTCGTTCAATTCCTGCCAATCGGGGCCGTTTTCCTGGTCTAATTGCGGTCCAAATGTGCTTTGAAATCCGTTTTGAATGGAAAGCAGAGATTGCAATTCTGAAATTTGCTTCCGGCACTTTGCGTGGTCTACGGAGCTCTGCCTTTGTTCCGTTGTGGAAGTATGGAGCGCTCGTAGGGCTGCTTCTAAATCATTGCACTGTTTCTGCAATTTCTCAACTTGCTGTTCTGTTTCTTGTCTTACCAAGACTGCACGTTACGTGTCCTGGTAGGCCTTATCGTATTGCGTCTGAAAACTGTTCAAATGCGCGAGACAAGACTGATGTGCCCTCTTGGATCATCCACCTCTCTGTCCCTCGCTGCTGACTGCTCTTTTAAATCTCAATTCTCTTTCTCTACCTCACTCACGTCTACCTCACTGGTTCTGTCTCTCTCCTCTATCTCTTTACGGAGCGTCCTAACGACCTCCTCTGTGCCTCGCAATTGTGCCAAGCAGGACACGATTGACATCGGCTTGCGAGCTTTCCCTAAGCTCTTCTTGTGGCTCTCTGACAGGTTCTCCCACCAAGTGTGTCCTATACTCCCGGGTCCTGTTTCCTCATTATTGCAGAATTCACTCCAAAGGGGCCATCCTTTCCCTTTGAGATATTTCCTGATCTCATCTTCCCAAATGGGACACAGTCCTACTCTACTGGTCGCTGCGACCTTGAATTCCTGGGGGTTCATAAGGCGTTCCATTGCCTTCATTGCCATTTTCTCTATCTAGATTCTCTACTGAATTTGGATCGGGGCTGATAAAGTGGTGATGTAAACACGGGTACGGCTTATGCTAATTTCCGGCCTACAAAACTCCCGACAGTTTTACGCAACAAAATCTCTCTGGTTTACCTTATATCCCTGTTAGTACGCATGCATTAACACACTTCCGAATCTCAGAGGCTTGATCAGTACTGTTTTGACGCTTGTGGTTTTTCTTTCTGTTCCCAATTGGATTCTCAATTCAAATTTTGGGTTCTCTCGGAGTGGTTAGGCCACTTCTAAGTCGAATCCCACCAGAGTCGCCAGTAAATGTTGCTCTCTTTGGTTGGCTCTTAATTTGGCTCTGTTTAATTACGTTTGCTCAAGAGTCGCCAGATATCTTTCGACACCGCCACAAGATTCAGAACCGAATACTGATCAATGACTCGATGCACCAGTTAGTAAGTTCAAAAGCAATGCTCATTTATGTACACACAGTCAAATCTACTCATGAATAAACTCTACAAACTAAACTACCACTGTTATACTTAGCTTCGGGTGCCCACTCAGTCAGAGGAACAATGGCCGTTGCTCGGTTCTGAGGCTGCTGGGCTGAGCTGTTTACAGGATAGCAATTAGGAGCGTCTATCTCGTAGCGTGCGTTGACTTGGAACTTACTTGGTCTGCTGTAGCTGCGAGGCTGGTCTCTCTCTTTGATGAGAGCCAAAGCCAAAGAAGAAAGATTCTCCCTTGGGGAATATCTTTTATACTAAAAAGGGCTTTGCACGCTTTTGGACGGGCCTTGAATTTGGCTTCAACTAATTGGGTCTTTCCCAATCAGTCGTATCGATCTTCCTCCAATAGAGGGGTGGTTCCCTGATCGCTGGGCGTGTCCTGGTGACTGTCAGTCTGCTTTGTCTCAGCTTCTTCTGGCGCCGGGGAGTCTGCCTTAAGATTGTGTCTCTAAATGTTTCCCTTTTGTCCCCGGAGATGGCTCATTAGTATGTAGATTCCTTGGTAGTTTCTGTCCTGTCTGAGAGTTTAAGGTTCTCATCAACAAACAGAGCTTGCACTTGCTTGTTTCTTAGCATTGTCCAATTTTCCCTGCATTCTTTGCAAGTGTCCATTTTGTAATTGGGGCGTGGCCAGCCCAGATGGCTACACTGCTCCCCGAAGAGTCTCTCTCGCCCAGCCCACACTTGTGCCGGGGTTTTTTAATGTCCCGGAGGTCCCCGTGCTTCAGGGGATGGCTCCGTCCCTCCCTCATCTAGGGAGTTCATACTTGGGTGAGGCCACAGGTACTCTGTGGTTGTGGATGCCTTGGCCGGGAGGCAGGGTATAAGACACCCACCATTCTCTGTGGCAAGGGGTGCCAAAGACTCGCAACCCTCTGAGGGAACTTGTCGCTGCCACAGTTCTAAATGAAAGGCTACTGCCCTGGCTTAAAGCATTTGCTACTGGCGTTAGAAGTTGAGTTGACTGAAAAGAGGAAGGTGCATATGAGTGGAGTGATAGTTGAGTAGATTAACTGATTGCAGGGCTCGAGATCACCAGCCCCTACTGTTCTCAACCTACACAAATGAACCGGATTCAGAACGTGAAATGAATTGGCAAAATTCACTGAAGGTGAGACTGAACTCAGAAAATCCGCCAAAAAAAATTACAAATGGACTTGGCCACATTGTGCAAAGTGTGGAAATGTGGCTGGTAAAGTTCCCTTTAAAACAAGTGAAAGGAGTTACGTATTGGAAGAGAAAATGATGTGATGAGGAGGGAGGTTGAAAGAGTAGTGGGAGTGAAAGTAGACTTAACATTTACCAGGTCCAGTCACAGTGAAACAGCAAGCATAAAAGCAACATAATCCCTTTAGAGTTATGTTGTGAAATCAGCAGATTAGAAGGCTGAGATTATCATTGGGAAACTTTGTCATGCTCACGTCATGATAAATCTAGAATTCTGCCTCCGAGGCACAAGGGAAACATCTTGGAAACATTGCAGGGAGAGTCCAGAAGTTCGATCCCTTGTTTCAGAGCACTCGTTGGAGACTGCTTTCAGCTGCCGAGACCCACAGCTGTGGGATTATTTCCCGAAAACTTTCGGTGGTCCGATATCTCCCTCTGTGGCTAAGTGTCAGGTGTGGATTAATTGTGGCCTTGTCGAGAGCCTTGTGAAGTTTTGCTACATTCGAGGCGCTCTCAAAGTGCAAGTTGGTGTTGTTGTTGAGTTAATGACAAAAGGGGGCGAGTGAGCGGAATTTTTAGCGCTGGTTATAGAATATAAGTACAAAAGAAAAGACAAAGGCCGCAATTTTCTGGGCCCATTCGCCAAGGGCACAAATCCTGTTCTGGCCGCTAACTCCCACGAGAGGGCCAGGACGGGATTTGTGGTGGCGGGATCTCAATTTATGTTCTTCCAAACACCCCCCCCCCCACCCCCACCAGCGATGCAATCAGGTTCCTGCCCAGCGAGGGCAGTAAACCCCATTACCATGATTTAAATATATTTAAATCTTCATGAACGAAGGTGGCCGAACACAGTGTGCTAAAATGGCATCCTGCTGTGGGGCTCCCAAGTGGTCATCCCCAAGCGTGGCCAGGAGCGATCCTGCAAGACCTCCACAGCAGACACCCGGGAGTCTCTAAAATGAAGGTGCTGGCCCGGAGCTATGTATGGTGACCTGGAATTGACACTGATATCGAGACTTTAGCCAAACAATGTCCGCAGTGCCAGGAGCACCAGAAGCTATCCCCTGCAACTCCACTCAATGCATGGGAGTGACTAGGCCGACCTCCATGGTCCCGTCTTCACATAGATTTTGCAGGGCCTTTTCCAGGAGCAATGTATCTAACTATGTCGACCTGTAACTACGCTTGCCGTTGGAGCCCCATAAAGAAGTCTAACCCAGCTAATAAACCCGTTCCCAACCCCAAACACTTCCCATAAATACTCCCACTCCACCCTATCAAATGCCTTCTCTGCATCCATTGCCGCCACTATCTCTGCCTCCCCCTCCACTGGGGGCATCATTATCACCCCTAATAGTCGTCGCACGTTAACATTCAGTTGTCTCCCTTTTACGAACCCTGTCTGGTCTTCGTGCACCACCCCCGGGACACAGTCCTCTATCCTCGATGCCAGTACCTTTGCCAGCAATTTGGCGTCCACGTTCAATAGTGAAATAGGTCTATAGGACCCGCACTGCAACGGATCTTTGTCCCTCTTCAAAATTAGCGATATCGTCGCCTCCGACATCGTCGGGGGTAGAGTCCCCCCTTCACTGGCCTCATTGAACGTCCTCGCCATCAACAAGTCCACATATTTTCTGTAATATTCCACCGGGAACCCGTCTGGCCCCGGGGCCTTCCCTGCTTGCATGCTTCCCAGTCCCTTAATGACCTCGTCCACCTCAATCGGTGCCCCCAGGCCTACCACCTCCTGCTCCTCCACTTTCGGGAACCTCAATTGGTCCAGGAACTGCCGCATCCCCTCCTCTCCCTCTGGGGGTTGAGACCTATACAGTTCCTCATAAAAGGTCTTGAACACCTCATTTATCTTTCCTGCCCTTCGCACCGTGTCTCCCCTTTCGTCTCTAATTCCTCCTATCTCCCTCGCTGCTGCCCTCTTTCGCAATTGATGAGCCAACAGGCGACTAGCCTTTTCCCCATATTCATACCTCCTCCCCTGTGCCTTCCTCCACAGTACCTCCGCCTTTCTGGTGGTCAGAAGGTCAAACTCCGTCTGGAGTCGTCTCCTCTCCCTGTACAATTCCTCCTCCGGGATCTCTGCAAATTCCCTGTCCACCCTTAAAATCTCCCCCAGTAATCTCTCCCTTTCCTTGGCCTCTGTTTCCCTTTTGTGGGCCCCAATAGAGATCAGCTCTCCTCTGACCACCGCTTTTAGTGCTTCCCAAACCACTCCCACAGGGACCTCGCCGTCGTCATTGACCTCCAGGTATCTCTCAATACACCCCCGCACTCTTGCACACACTCCCTCATCCGCCATCAGTCCCACATCTAATCGCCAGAGTGTTCTCTGCTCCCTGCCCTCTCCTAATTCCAGGTCCACCCAATGTGGGGCATGATCCGAAACCGCTATGGCTGAGTACTCAGCTTCTTCCACCCTAGAGATCAACGACCTTCCCAAAACAAAAAAAATCTATCCGGGAGTACACTTTATGGACATGGGAGAAGAAGGAAAACTCCCTAGCCCTAGGTCTAAGAAATCGCCATGGATCCACTCCCCCCATTTGGTCCATAAACCCCTTAAGTACCTTGGCCGCTGCCGGCCTCCTTCCGGTCCTTGAGCTGGATCTATCTAGCCCCGGGTCCAGCACCGTATTAAAGTCCCCTCCTAGAATCAAGTTTCCTACCTCCAGGTCCGGTATACGCCCCAGCATCCGTCTCATAAATCCCGCATCGTCCCAATTTGGGGCATACACATTAACCAACACGACCTCCATTCCCTCCAGACTACCACTCACCATTACATATCTACCTCCGCTATCTGCTACAATGTTCTTTGCTTCAAATGCTACCCGTTTCCCCACCAAAATGGCCACCCCTCTGTTCTTTGCGTCCAGTCCTGAGTGGAACACCTGTCCCACCCATCCTTTCCTTAGCCTAACTTGGTCCGCCACCTTTAGGTGCGTCTCTTGGAGCATAACCACGTCTGCCCTTAGTCCTTTCAAATGCGCGAGCACTCGGGCCCTTTTTATCGGTCCGTTCAGGCCTCTCACGTTCCACGTGATCAGCCTCACTAGGGGGCTACCTGCCCCCCTCCCGTGTCGACTAGCCATTACCTTCTCTAGGAAAGTCCCATATCCCGCCTCCGCGCTCCCGCTCGCTCCCCCAGCGTCGCACACCATCCCCGCCCACCCACTCTTTAGCCATTTCCTTTTGGATTTCCGCAGCAGCAACCCAGTTGTCCCCCTCCCCCTCCCCCCCCCCCCCGCTAGATCCCTATCTAGCTTGATTGCTCCCCCCATGTCACTTCCGTAAGTCAGCTGACTTCAACTGACCCCGGCTACTCCTGCTCACTCCTCGACCCCCCCCCCCCCCCCGTGTGGGGGAACTCCCATCCGCCTTGCGCCTGTCTTCCCGCCTTATTCTTTCTGGCGCGGGAACATCCGTTTACCTGACCCGCCTCTTATGGCGCAGCTCCCTTTCCCCTCCCCCTCCCCTTCCCCATTCTCCGACTGTGTCCCGTCTTTCCCCCATCACCGGCGCCCACATTTCCCCAATGTCTCCCCCCTTCCCAGTTTGCTTCTCAATTAACTTCACCCATAACATTAACAAAATCAATAACAATAACATTTCCTGCAGCATCAGTCCCTCAGTTCCCATCCAATTTCTCTTCTTTGATGAAGGACCATGCTTCCTCCGCCGTCTCGAAATAATGGTGTCTCTCCTGATACGTGACTCATAGTCTTGCCGGCTGCAGCATCCCAAACTTCACCTTCCTTTTATGCAACACCTCTTTGGCTCGGTTGAAGCTCGCCCTCCTTCTCGCCACCTCCGCACTCCAATCCTGGTATATCCGTACCACAGCATTCTCCCATCTGCTACTCCGCACCTTTTTAGCCCATCTCAGGACCTCTTCTCTGTCCTTAAGGCGGTAAAATGGCACGATTATCGCCCTCGGTGGTTCTCCCGCTTTTGGTCTTCTCGACGGAATCCGATTTGCCCACTCCACCTCCATGAGGCCCGTAGGGGCCTCAGCACCCATCAGTGAGCTCAGCATCGTACTTGCGTACGCTCCACAGTCCACTCCTTCCACACCCTCAGGGAGACCAAGTATCCGAAGGTTCTTCCTTCGCGCTCCGTTTTCTAGGGCCTCGATCCTTTCAGTGCACTTTTTATGAAGTGCCTCGTGCGTCTGAGTCTTAACCGCCAGGCCCAGGATCTCGTCCTCAATATCTGTCACCTTCTGCTCCACCACGCGAAGCTCTGTCTCCTGGGTCTTTAATGTCTCCTTGAGCCCCTCAATTGCCTGTAGCATCGGGGTCAGCACCTCCCTCTTCAGCAGCTCCACGCACCGTCTCACGATTTCATCCTGCTCAGGCCCCCATGTCGCCTGCGCTTTCTCCGCCGCCATCTTGAACTTCTCTCCCTCTGACCTTTTGGTCGATGATTCCTCGGGCTGCAGCCGCCGCCGCCGGTTTTTTCCTCCTTCGTTTGGGGGGACTCCCTTCTCCCACCCCACACCGGGCTGGGTCGACAAAAAATTCCCCGTTGGGGCTCTTAAAAGAGCCCGAAGGTCCGTCGGAGCTGGAGCCGCCGAAACGTGCGGCTAGCTCGGCATCACCGCAACCGGAAGTCGGAGCAGCCACTACTGATACCCAATGAAGCAGGTGCGTCCCTCGAGTCAGAGATGCAGGAGGTTGACTTATCCAACCCAGACTCCAGCATGGAGACTTTGCCTACAGTAGTCGAAACGGGTCCAGTAGCAATTCCGGGCCAGGCACAGAGGAAACACCCAGGCACTCGGCCCGCAAGCGACGCTCCCTGATTCATTATACTCCTCCGGGCCTTGAGCAGTGGGCGTTCGAGAGACAACCACGAGCGAAGCAGGCAAAGGATCCCCCCCACCTCCTGCTGTCGAGATGGAAGATGTATCAGACTTGGGGAGGTGGAGTGTTATAACCCAACCGGTGGCTAAGGGATCTGGCACCTCAGAGTCCCTATGGCCTCACCTGAGTCCGATCTCCCTAGATGAGGGGGGGTAGAGCCACCCCTTAAACCAGTGGCCTCTGGAACATAAATACCCTGGCCCAAGTGTGGGCTGGGCAGGGGAGATTCTTTGGGGTATAGGAGGTATAATATGATACATATAATGAATTGGAGTTTTCTTCTTAAAAGTGAAGCCTCGGAAAGCGACGGGTCCTGACGGGGTCCCAGGTCATGCGGACCAGCTGGCTGGTGTGTTCGCAGACACATTTGACCTCTCCCTACACCGTTCCGAGGTTCCCACCTGCTTCAAGAAGACCACCATCATACCAGTTCCAAAGAAAAATCAGGCAATGTGCCTCAACACTATCGTCCGGTGGCCTTGACATCAATCATTATGAAGTGCTTTGAGAAGTTTGTCATGAGGCGCATCAACTCCATACGCCCAGAACGTCTTGATCACTGCAATTTGCTTACCGCCATAACCGGTCCAGAACAGGCGCTCTCTCCCTGGCCCTACACTCATCCCTGGAGCATCTCGGCAACAAGGACTCCTACGTCAGACTCCTATTCATTGACTGCAGATCCACCAAACACCATAATCCCAGCCAAGCTCATATCAAAGCTCCAAAACCTAGGACTTGGCTCCTCACTCTGTAACTGGATCCGTGACTCCCTGACTCATAGACCACAATCAGTAAGGATAAACACCTCCATGATAGTCCTCAATACTGGGGCCCTGCAAGGCTGCGTACTTAGCCCCCTACTCTGCTCCCTGTACACACACGACTGCGTGGCAAAATTTAGCTCCAATTCCACCTACATAGGTTTGCTAATGAGATGACCCGAGTGGGTTGGATCCCGATTAACGATGAGTCAGATTACAGGAGGGAGATAGAGAACCTAGTGGAGTGGTGTAATGACAACAATCTCTCCCTCAATGTCAGCAAAACAAAGAAGCTGGTCATTGACTTCAGGAAGCAAAGTACTGTACACACCCCTGTCTGCATCAACGGGGCCGAGGTGGAGATGGTTGACAGCTTCAAATTCCTCGGTGTGCACATCACCAACAATCTGTCCTGGTCCACCCACGTTGATGCTATGACCAAGAAAGCACAACAATGCCTCTACTATCTCAGGACACTAAGGAAATTCAGCATGTCCATATTGCCTCTTACCAACTTTTATAGATGCACCATAGAAAGTATCCTATCTTGCTGCATCACAGCCTGGTATGGCAACTGCTCGGCCCAAGACTGTAATAAACTACAGAGTCGTGAACACCGCCCAGTCCATCTCACGAACCTGACTCCCATCCATTGACTCCATCTACACCTCCCGCTGCCTGGGGAAAGCGGGCAGCATAATCAAAGATCCCTCCCACCCGGCTTACTCACTCTTCCAACTTCTTCCATCGGGCAGGAGATACAAAAGTCTGAGAACACGCACTAACAGGTTCAAAAACAGCTTCTTCCCCACTGTTACCAGACTCCTGAATGACTCTCTAATGGACTGAGCTGTCCTCTGCACACTGAGTAGTACCACACTCTGTATGCTTCACTCGATGTCAGTGTTTATGAGCTGGATTCTTCGATCGCCGACTCCAAAATCGCGTTTGGCGACTGGCTGGAGAATCCATTTTATATGCCGGAATTGGGGGCGGCGTAGTTTTTCCGATGCTCCGCCCCCTCCTTGAATACGCCACACGCCATCGGGACGGCCTCAGGATGTCACCTGAGGCCCTCCCCCGATGCTCCACTCCTGATGGTCCGAGTCCCCGACGGCGTGGGGCGTGTGTCCTCTCACTTTTCGGGCACCTCGCTTGGCGGCTGCGGACTGTGTCCAGTGCCGCCACAGTCGTGGGGGGGGCGGGGGAAGCCCTTCCGCTGGCTGGGGGGGGGGCTAGGGGGACTGCAGGTGGGTGGTCCGGGGGTGGCGAGGGGGGCAGTCTCTGGCAGGCCAGGTCCGTGTGTGGCTGGGCACCCTGTTGTACGGCACGGCCGCCGCCGTACGCATGCGCAGCCATGGACCCGGCCAGTCTGCGTCTATATAGGCAGGTAAAGGGCGCGGCTGCTGGCCCCCCACCGGATGGAGCATCGGTGCGGCGGCGGCGCTGCCTTTTTGGTCGTAAGGCCAGGTGCATCCTGCGGACATAGCCACAGAATCGGAGAATCCCGGCCTATGTATTTACGTTGTGTATTTATGTATGTCCTGTGTTTTTCATGTATGGAACGATCTGCCTGGACTGTACACAGAACAATACTTTTCACTGTACCTTGGTACACGTGACAATAAAACAAATCCAAATTCAATTCAAATTCAGTCATAACTTCCAAGTGGTCGCTTTCCTGGGTCTTTACACGGAGTAGTCATTGTGGATATTGAAAGCTGAGCTGGATAGATTCTTGATCAGAAAGGGAATCTGAGGTTACAAGGACGGGGAGGTGGCATGAGGAATGTCAGATCAGCCATGATCCTATTGATGGGCGGGGCAGATTTGAGGGGCTGAATGGCCTCCTCCTGTTCCTATTTCTTCTGGTCTTAACTCTTTGAGTCAAAGGGCTTTGGTTCAATTCCCTCTCCAGAGACATGCGTATGACAATCTAAACTGATATTCCGTTGCGGGAGTGCTTGATTGTTGGTGGTGCCATCTATTGGATGGGAAATTGAGCCAAGCTCTTGCCTGGTCTCAGTGGATGTAATAGCTCCCATGACATTATTTTGAAGAAGAGCAGGAAGGTTATCCCTGGTTGTCCGATCAACATTTACCCCTTAACCAATATCACAAAAACAGATTATCCGGTCATTCCACATTGCAGTTTACGGGAGCTTGCTGTGCGTAAATTGACTGCTGTGTTTCTCACATTAGAAGAGTGACTACACGTCACAAGTACCGTCATTGGCTGTAAAGCGCTTTGGGACATCTGGCAGTCATAAAAGGAGCTGGAGGAATGCAAGTTTTTTGTTTCCTTTCGCAGCCTTTGTCCCAATCACAGTGAAGTGGTTCACCTTCCAGGGACTAAGTGGCTGACTGGACTCTAAGTGGCCTCATCCTCTGACGTTTGGTAAGAGTGAAAGGATCTCTGACAAGAGCTTGTTGTACAATCGTTCATTGCAACTGCTGGCAGTGCTTTTCCATGTAACCCTTTCGATAATAGCATATTATTATATCACCAGCATTACTATGAGTCTCCTGGCAGAGTGGATAGCGCCCCCTACCTCTCAGCCAGATATCCCAGCCCTGAATTTGATGGTGGAGGAAGCTGTGTTCATAACTTGGTCAAGCAGGTTGAAGATGAAAATCGCTTATTGTCACAAGTAGGCTTCGAATGAAGTTAATGTGAAAAGCCCCTAGTCGCCACATTCCGGCGCCTGTCCGGGGAGGCTGTTACGGGTTAAGTAACAATCTGCAAATTCTTACACCGAGGTGTGGGTTCTCCATTGTCCAACACTAGAATCGGTATTCTCAATCGGGCGGAGAGTGGAGCGTCGAGGGAAAAGCGGGTATGGCGTTGGAATGTCGATCCCCCGCCGGTGACCTCAGCGCGCTACCCCCCCCCACATCGGCGGCAGGATGCAAATCACTGATTTCATCATTTCCATTTGGTTAACGGGTTGGAAATCCGGTTCTCCCCCTCCCCCCACCCCACCCCATTATGCACCTTCTGGGCGGAGTTTGATGGATGTTTTCCCAAATGTGGCCCTGACGTGGTGGATCCCCATCTAGATCAAAGCGGTGAGTGCATAAATGAGTAGTCCCCATCGTCAACCGAAAGTCCCTTCTACTCCCCAACAATGCAAATCCTGCGCTCCCCCCAGCTGACAATTGTGGATCTTCTTCCCCCCCATCCCAGGAATAATGGCTCATCTCCCCACATCAATGAGGGTGATCCAACACCCCCTCTGACCCCCCCCCCCCACCAAACCCCACATCAGAACCCACATCCCATACATCAGAAACCCTCATCAGAGACCCCACCAGAGACCACCATCAGACCCCCATCAGATCCCCCTTCAGACCCCTCTATCAGCCCCTCATCAGGACCCCCTCCCCACCAGGTCCCTCCAGCACCTCCCCATCACAAATCCCACATCAGAAACCCCGATCAGGGACTCCCATCAAACCCATCATCAGATCCCATCCCATCAGCCAACCCTTTATGAGTCTCCCATCAAAGACTCCCATCAGACTCCCCCATCAGACCCCCCCAATCACCCCCCCATCAGAGACCCTCAACTGACCCCGCATCAAAACCCCCATCAGAGATTCCCATCAGACCCCTCCATCAATACCCCATCAGACACCCTCCACCAGACCCCCCCATCACAGCCCCATCAGAAGCCCCGATCAGGGATCCCCATCAAACACACCATCAGACCACCCCCATCATCCAACCCTTTATGAGTCCGCCATCAAAGACTCCCATTAGGGACCCCAATCACAGCCTCCCATCAGACACCCCCATCAGAAGACCCCCTTCAGAGTCCCCCATCAGAGACACCCATCAGACCCCTCCATCTGACTCCCCATCAGTCCCCCCATAGGACCCCCACTAGACCCTCCATTAGACCGCCCATCAGAATCCTCCCCTCCATCAGAGACCCCCATCAGTCACCCCTGCCTGAATGCTGAAGAGTAGTACAGGCAGTAGAGTGAAAAATTACTGCACTTTCACTTACTCTTCCCTTCCATCGACCGTTTCAGACAAAAGTTTTAAAAGTAGCAGTTATTTCAAGTGTCAGAAGCTTCCCCGAAAGCCAAGTACATTTCAAAGGGCTTCAAATCCCTTGACAGCTTTCGAAATGAAATCTTCCATGCAATTTAACTCAGGCAATTTACATTGCATTAGTCAGTGATTGATAGTTTTGTTACTCCAGGGTGCTTGGTGGGTTATTTATCTATCTTTCCCTTCACGCCTGAATGCATCTCAAGTACCCTGTTTATAAACATTGTGGTTAGCTTTGAAGCTAACCACAATGTTTATAAACACTCTTGCTATGATTGACAGATCCTCACCATATCAAAAGCAGCTAATCACATTAGCAACAAAGAAATAGCTTCAAAGTTAACAGTTACAACAGTTCTTAAGTAAAAGAGAAAATTTCAACTTACTTCCTAAATCTGCCACTATATTCCAATTAAGCAAAACACTATATATCAAATACCACTCATGAATAATGTTAATAATGAGGTTTCTACTTGCCTTTCGCTGTGAAAGCCTATGAAGAGAGAATCTTTCAGGACCAAACTGAAGCACCTCCCTTCAGATGAGAGTTCTAGGATCAACTGATTTTTCAGGCAAACTTGGCTCCTCCCATTAACTATATCATATGTGCCCAAAGCATAAGGCATTCTTTTGTCTCTTCTTACAAGATGTCCCTTAACTTGTTTCGCCAGGACCAAAGTTAATACCTTTTGTAAATTATCAACCCTCTGACCATGGTGGCCCAGTGGGTTGCACTGCTGCCTCATGGTGTCGAGGACCTGGGTTCGATCCCGATCCCTGGTCACTGTCTGTATGGAGTTTGCACATTCTCCCCATGTCTGCACGGATATCACCCCCACAACCCAAAAAGATGAGCAGGGTAGGTGGATTGGCCACGCTAAATTGCCCCTTAATTGGTAAAAAAAGAATTGGGTATTCTAATTTTAAAAAAATTATCTACCCTCCCAGGGGTCTCTTGAATGTAAACAATAGTCCATTAGCTAGCTATCTGTAAACAGGTTAATGGTTCTCAAGATCTATTAGCAGAACACTTCACCTGCAAACCAGCGATTACCTCGCTTTTACGACACCTTAATCACCACTCTAGCTGTCATATCGTCTGTATGCATTTTAACCCAGTTTTAATAACATGACTGCAAAAAATATAAAATATGACAATTTCTTCAATTCATCACAGGCTGGCAGTTAGTGCAGGAAAGATTCCTGGTCAGTCACGCGGTGGACGGAACGTCGGTACCTCCACCAGCACCATCCATTGCTCCGGGCTGCAACATGCAAGTAAATGTACATGTTACCACAGCAACTCAGAGTGAACTGTAACTTGCCACGGATTACTATCACAGCATCAGTATAATAACACAGCTGATGCGGTAGCTAATTGCAAAAATTGGAAGTTACTGTACTTAGGGGAGTCATTGTAACACACTGGAGTAAAGATAATAGAGTTGAGGACAAAGGGGAGATGAAGCAATCTATTAGCAACGCTGTAACTGCCACTTAAGTGGGTGCAGATTAATAAATCCATCATTCTCTACAACGAAAGACTGATAATTCCATCAGAAGATTAGACTGTTTTTAAAAAAACATTTCCCTCCTTGTTCAGGTAGTTGCATGGGGTTCATACTTGCGGAAAGGGTTGCTCTGAGTATTAATTCCTTTTGCATTTTCTCTATTCAAACTCGGAAAGACAGTCTCGAGTGGTTTGAATGGTCCAATGAGTGGGCCGTGAAATTGAGCTCGTCTATATCATCAAGATGTCACTGAAGTCGTAACATTTCAGTTGCTTACACCTGGGGTAAAGTGCCCTGTTCTGGCCACCGCACTATTGCAGGGGTGTGAAGGGCTTAGATAGGGTGCAGAGAATTGGGGGGGGGGGGTTTGAGGGGGTGGGGGGGGGGGGGTTGGGGAGAGACTTAATTTACGAGGTTAGATTGACGAAGCTGGGGTTGTTCTCTTTAGAGGAGGTGAAGAGGAGGTTTGGTACAGATGTTGAGGGGTCTGGGCAGCGCATAGCGGAGAAACTGTTCCCGTTGTCAGAAGGATTGAGAACAAGGGGGCACCAGTCTAAGATCATTGGCAAAAGAGCCAGAGACAACATAAGGAAAATTGTTTTACCACAGTGAGTGATAAAGACCTGGAATGCACTGTCTGTCAAGTGTAGCGGCAGCAGATTCAATCGTGTGCCTTTCCGGGGGGATTCGGATATCTTTTGTTGCGAAACCGGTTGATGTTACAATTGGACGGGAAGATCCCAGAATAGAATGCTGGCCCAAAAGACCATGGGCTGGATTCTCCGATTTTGTGGCTAAGCGCTGACGTGGCGTGGGAACTGTGGCGTTTTACGACTCCAAAATTGGCATCGAACCCTCACCGATTCCGGGAACCGTGAGGGGCTAGCAGCAGCAGCAGGTAAAAACTCCCGGCTCCCGCGCCAAAAAAGGCCGGGGAATGGCCGCGTTCAAGGCCGCGCATGCGCACGACGACGACGTGCAGTGGTCGCGCCCTACAACATGGCGCGGGCCGTGCGCGGACCTGACCAGCCAAATACTGCCTCACAGGACAACCCCTGGCCACCCCCCTGGCCACCCCCCACCAGTCCCCCCCCCCCCCCCCCCCCCAGCACTCGCAGAAGCAACCCCCCGGCCAGCAGCCCGGCTCCCTGCTGAATGTGGCGGCGCTCGACACAATCCATGGCCGCCACGCCATCACCCGAGCGCTCAGACTCCATGTCAACCGCGCGGTTGGGAACGCGGCCCATCGGGGTGGAGCATCGGGGGAGGGCCTTCAGGTGACGTACCAATCCCCTGCGGCGCACGATGCGATAATGCCATTTTGGAGGGGGCGGAGAATCGAAAGCCGCCATCAAACCGCCGGGCTCCCCGGTTTGGGCGTCGGAAGGGATACTCCGCCCGATCGCCAATTATGATATTGGCATCGAGCAACAGAGAATCTCTCCCCATAACCTTTGTTTATTTTAGAAAACATTGAGGAGTAGTCGCAGGACCGCTAATCAGCTATAACAACAAGAAAAAGTTATAAAACTTGAAAAGTTGAATCATGCTATAATACTCCCCTCATCTTAACAAATACACACAGATTTTAAGATAAACACAGAATACAAAGGACATCTTAAGATCAATGGTTTCAGTAACACAAAGTCCCTTTAAACACACCGGTTGGCTGTGGTCAAATATGCACACTCTGCTCTGAATCCAAGTTGGTGTCTATGGATTTGTTCTCAGAATCCTCCCAGATAATTGTCACGTTCAGATTCTGAACTACACTCCCAGAACCACGCTTTAAAATCTTCTTTCACAACAAGGTTTTCCATTAGCAGTTTGTATTCTAAAGTCTGGTACAGGTTTTCGACATGACTCTTCTAAACAAAGCTTCTGCTCCACTTTTAGCAGCGAATCCATAGAACCAAAGACTTCCTACATTGCAGAAGGAGACCATTCAGCCAATCGAGTCCACACCGACTTTCTGAAAGAGCATCCTACCTAGGCACACTGCCCTGCCCTGTCCTCACAACCCCATCTAACCGGCACATCCTTGGATGCTAGAGGGGCAATTTAGCCTGCACATTTTTGGACTGTGGGAAGAAACCGGTCCACCCGGAGGAAACCCCCGCAGACACAGGGAGAATGTGCAAAGACAGTCACCCAAGGCCGGAATTGAACTCGGGTACCTGGTGCTGTGGGGTAGCAGTGCCAACCACAGTGCACGGTGCCACGCATGTACAGTAACCAGGTTTCACACCAACCCCTTTAAGATTTCTCTGTCTTGACTGCTGTACCAACTGTTTACAATTGTTTTAACTGTCAAATTCCGGACTCTATTAAAATGGCATTGAACTTTTTATTTTCCTCTGGAGTCTGCTTTCCCACTTGACATCTGGGGCATCATTCTCCGCCGGCGGGAGTCTCCGTTTTGCCGGCGCCCAGGGGTTTCCCGACGGCGTGGGGCTGCCCCACAATGGGAAACCCTAGCTATAGCCAGATTTGTGGACAGCACAGTAGCACAAGTGGATAGCACTGTGGCTTCACAGCGCCAGGGTCCCAGGTTCGATTCCCTGCTGGGTCACTGTCTGTGCGGAGTCTGCACGTTCTCCCCGTGTCTGCGTGGGTTTCCTCTGGGTGCCCCGGTTTCCTGCTACAGTCCAAAGATGTGCAGGTTAGGTGGATTGGCCATGCTAAATTGCCCTTAGTGTCCAAAAAGGTTACGAGAGGTTACGGGGATAGGGTGGAAGTGAGGGCTTAAGTGGGTGGGTGCAGACTCGATGGGCCGAATGGCCTCCTTCTGCACTGTATGTTTGATAGGTCTTACCCTTCCTTCCCCGGGAACAATAAATTAAACATACTTGAAACTGTACCGTATTTCTAATGTTTACCAATATAAATATAAATTCCTTACAAATACTTTTGTTTTCCTAACACCAAAGAGAGGAACACTGTAGTACATTAGGACAAAGGTAAGGGAGTGAGATTAGCTGAGTGGCTCTTCCAGAGAACCAACATAGACACCAAAGCCAAATGGGCCCCTTCTGCGCTGTAATGGTTCGATGAAGTAAACTGTGTTTCTTAGAACTTTCCAACAATTTGGAGGCAATGCAATTTTCCAGGCTGACTGGATCAGGTTATGGAAGGAATATCTATTTAATGATACAAGAGATTGAATCACCATGACCAACATCACAAGGGAATTAACACTTTCCGAGAGTTCAGAATGGGAAGATTCTTGAAAGGTGGGAGCTCTCATGTGTCGAGCCACAAATGCTTGTTGCTACATCTAGTTCCATTCGACACGTTTCTGTTGTCGTATTGGTCGGGCTGTTTGGAAAATGTGGCATAATATTTCATTCCTCAGGTGATACATGGTGTAGCGGTGAAGATTTTGACATTCGAGCTATCAGTGGACCTGGATTGAAGCCCAGTTCTTAATAATAAGAGTACAGTACGCGAAGCCACAGGACTACCTGATTCCAATGACAGGCAGTGTGGTGAATGTTCCAGTGGGTGATCTTTCGACCACTGGTGGGATATTCCCATGGGAACTTTCTGTCCGTTAATTATTTCCACTTCCTTTGAAAAAACATCACTACGACAGTATTGTCGTGTTGGGTGCTCTGCTATACAGACGATCCAACACGGTTGCAGATGGTACAACTCTGTTTTATTACTATCAATAACAACATCTGTAAACATATGACTGTGGTTCGTTCTTTACCCTTTAACTTGTGGACCCAGCCCTAACACTATCTTAGAGAGGCACTCAGCACATGGTGTATGTCTGAGTGGCTTGCTGCGAGCTCTGTGCCCTGAGCTATCTCCTGCTGGAATGAGCGGGAAGTGTTGTGTTCCCCGTTTTATAGTGTGTATGCTCTTGCCTGTGATTGGCTGTGGTGTTGTGTGTGTATTGATTGGTCCGTTGATCTGTCCATCAGTGTGTGTGTGTGTTTGCACCATGATGTTTATCTGAACTTCATGACATCCCCCCTTTTTTACAAGAATATGTGCCTATGTGGTAATAAATATAGATGTGTACTGAGTGCAGCTGAATGTGTGTGTGCAATATCTACAACATGTACATGAGGCTAAACTATATACATAGGAAAGTGTCAGGTGCAACATCGCAACGAGGTTGTACCATGAACAAAACAAGTGTAATCATCAAACATCAAAAACGAACTCCTGTAACGACAAAAAGAGAAACATATTAACATTGTGGCATAACGCTTTAGTGAGTCCAATGTTCAAACAGGCTCATAAGTCCAGCCTAGTAGGTGGGCGACGAATTCGGGTTGACCGTTAGGGTGGCACAACATTCATCACCCGGATTGACACTGTTCACTGGCATCAGCTGGTGGGTCCTGCTTGGGGACATCCGGTTCCTGTCAATGACCGCGACGCGGAAGGCTTCCCGGTCGTCGGTATCACCGGTCTGTACATCATCAGGGTATGACTCTGTGTATGGAGGCTGAATGGCCCGCACGTCCCTGCAAGGCTGGCGGAAATGGGGAGCGTTGGCAGGTTGAGCTGCTCGACAGCAGGCAGCGTAGTGGCCCATCTTGCCACAGTGGAGGCATTGTCGATTCTTTGCTGGACATTGCCGCTTTAAATGTGCGGATCCGCAGTTGCCGCACGTCGTGATGTCATGGCGTTCATTGCGCCATCGCGCATGCGCAGTTCGGTCCTGCATAGAGCGCACCTGCGCGTCGCGTCCCTCAGCGTCGATGTCTCTTTTGGAGCGTACAAGCGCGGGAGGCCGCGGAAAGCGCGTGAAATGGCCGCCCTCGTCCGGGCCGTGGGCCGGGAGGAACTCAATCGACTGGACCCGCTCGGCCTCGTAGGACCCCTGCCGTGCCGATTCGGCCGACTGGAATTGGGAGTACCGGCTAGTCGCGTTCTCATGGAGGATTCAGGCTTCAATGGCGATGGCTAAGGTGAGGCTTTTAATCTTGAGGAGCTGCTGGCATAGGGTACCCGAGGTGACCCCAAAAACTATCTGGCCCCGAATCATGGAATCGGAGGTGGCCTCGTAACCGCAGGACTGCGCGAGGATACGGAGGTGTGTCAGGAAAGATTGAAAAGGCTCATCCTTACCCTGCAGGCGCTGCTGGAATATGTACCTCTCGAAGATCTCGTTCACCTCGACACTGAAGTGCTGCTCGAGTTTAAGAAGGACCATCTTGTACTTCGTCTTGTCCTCATCGTCCGCGAACACCAGGGAGTTGTAGATGTGGATGACGTGTTGCCCTGCCGTGGAGAGGAGGAGGGCAATTTTTCTCGTGTCCGAAGCATTCTCCCTTTCGGTGGCTTCTAGGAAGAACTGGAAGCGCTGTTTAAACAGTTTCCAATTGACACCGAGGTTTCCAGCGATTTGGAGCGGCTGCGGCGGGCTGATGGTGTCCATGGCGCAGGATGGCAGATTCCTGAAGATGTGTAGGTAGGTCTCACAGTTGCTGGGTTCCAATCCTGGTACTATGTTGTGTTGGGTGTTCTGCTATACAAACGATCCAACACGGTTGCAGATGGTACAACTCTGTTTTATTACTATCAATAACAATATCTGTAAACATATGACTGTGGTTCGTTCTTTAGCCTTTAGCTTGTGGACCCAGCCCTAACACTATCTTAGAGAGGCACACAGCACATGGTGTATGTCCTAGTGGCTTGCTGCGATCTCTGTGCCCTGAGCTATCTCCTGCTGGAATGAGCGGGAAGTGTCGTGTTCCCCGTTTTATAGTGTGTATGCTCTTGCCTGTGGTTTTGTGTGTGTGTTGATTTGTCCGTTGATATGTCCATCAGTGTGTATGTGTGTTTGCACCCTGATGTTTATCTGAATATCATGACAAGTATGTCTGCTGGCCCTGGTATATTTACCTGGCAGTGTTTGTGGGGGTCTCCATAGAGATAGGTCAGAGGGAGCCAGTTGATGAGCTGTACTATCTGCTGCGAAGGTGGATGCAGCCAACCATTTGGTCCATCAAGTCTGTGTTGGCTCCTTGCAGGAGCAATTTAGCCAATCCCATTCCTCCGCGTTTCTCTGTAGCCCTGCACCACTTTTATCTTAAGTTCGGCCATGTTCCATTATATTATAGGATCTTTAGGGCAGCACGGTAGCATAGTGGTTAGCACAATTGCTTCACAGCTCCAGGGTCCCAGGTTCGATTCCTGGCTGGGTCACTGTCTGCGCGGAGTCTGCATGTTCTCCCCGTGTCTGCGTGGGTTTCCTCCGGGTGCTCCGGTTTCCTCCCACAGTCCAAAGATGTGCAGGTTAGGTGGATTGGCCACGATAAATTGCCCTTAGTGTCCAAGGTTGCCCTTAGTGTTGGTTGAGTGGGGTTACTGGGTTATGGGGGTGGGGCGGTGTGGGCTTGGGTAGGGTGCTCTTTCCAAGAGCCGGTGCAGACTCGATGGGCCGAATGGCCTCCTTCTGCACTGTAAATTCTATAAATAAATTCAATCAATATTTTATATTTTCAAAAACTCAACAGAAGTTAGAATATGATATCTTTTAGGGCTTGCAACCACACCCAAGTCCCAAGGAGGAACAAGAAGTACATTCCAGACTGATGCTGTATCAATGCCCTTTCCTGAAACAAATTCAAAAGGCTTATTTTAAATTGAATGGGTCAGCCATGATGCAGAGCAGACTCGATGGGCTGAATGGCCTAATTCTGCTCCTGTATCTTATTCAAGAACAATGACACTGACCGTCTAAAGGTGTCAAATGACAATGCAGGAGGACTGGAATAAACAGTCCTGTGTTTGGAAGAAGGACTTTGAACTTGGGGAAGTCACATGATGAAGGAAACCATTCAACACCATCATTCCTACGAAACTCATCTCCAAACGCCTTGGCTCCTCCCTCTGTGACTGGATCCTGAACTTTCTAACCCACAGGCCACAATCAGTAAAGATAGGGAACAACACCTCCTCCACGATCATCCTCAACACCGGTGCCCCACAAGGCTGTGTCCGCAGCCCCCTACTATACTCTTTGTACACCTATGACTGTGTGGCTAAATTCTCCTCTAACTCGATTTTCAAATTTGCTGATGACACCACCGAAGTGGGTCGGATTTCAAACAATGACGAGACAGAGTATAGGAATGAGATAGAGAATCTGGTGAACTGGTGCGATGACAATAATTTCTCCCTCAATGTCAACAAAATGAAGGAGATTATCATTGACTTCAGGAAGCGTAGTGGAGAACATCCCCCTGTCTACATCAATGGGAACGAAGTAGAAAGGGTCGAGAGCTTCAAGGTTTTAAATGTCCAGATCACCAACAGCCTGTCCTGGTCCCCCCATGCCAACACTATAGTTAAGAAAGCCCACCAACGACTCTACTTTCTCAGAAGACTAAGGAAATTTGGCATGTCAGCCACGACCCTCACCAACTTCTACAGATGCACCATAGAAAGCATTCTTTCTGGTTGTATCGCAGCTTGGTATGGAGCCTGCTCTGCCCAAGACTACACAAGGTCAGTCCATCGCGCAAACCAGCCTCCCACCCATTGACTCTATCTATAATTCCCGCTGCCTCGGAAAGGCAGCCAGCATAATTAAGGACCCCACGCACCCCGGACATACTCTCTTCCACCTTCTTCCGTCAGGAAAATGATACCAAAGTTTGAGGTCACGTACCAACCAACTTAAGAACAGCTTCTTCCCTACTGCCATCAGACTTTTGAATGGACCTACCTCGTATTAAGTTGATCTTTTCTCTACACCTTGCTACAACTGTAACATTATATTCTGCAGTCTCTCCTTCCTACCCTATGTAGGGTATGCTTTGTTTGTACAGCATGCAGGAAACAGTACCTTTCACTGTATACTAATACATGTGACAATAATAAATCAAATCAAATCAAACCAGTTTGTTTGTCCGTCTGCTCTTAAAACCAGAGAGGCTACTTACAGATGGAGAGTTCGATTGAAAGCCCCTTTACTTTACCAGGCTTTTATTTTGATTTTGGAGCATCACCTCTGTCTAAGGAGTCACAAAAATGACTGCGATATTTCTAAGTTGCAACCGGAATTTTTCTGCCTTCATCTGCACTTAACATTTGCGTGCGTGAGAGTGCGTGTGGAAGAAGGGTGAGTAAGGCGTGGCGTTTTAAAATCCGGGGCACGTGTGTGATAATAAACAACCTTTCTTTTTAAAAAAATAATCATAAAAATCTTGCTGCTGGAATTAATAATAATTGTTATTATTATTTATTATTATTATTGTCACAAGTAGGCTCACATTAACACCGCAATGAAGTTACTGTGAGAAGCCCCTAGTCGCCACATTCCGGCACCTGTTCGGGTACACTGAGGGAGAATTCAGAATGTCCAATTCACCTAACAAATTATTTTATTGGGGTTCTCAGTCTGAGGATAAGAAAACACACACCTTTCGCACACCAACATATTAATCACAGGAAGTATAAAGGAGCACATCAATTCTGTCTGTGACAGGTGCATACCGAATTCTCTTTTGAAATTCATAATTGAACCTGCTTCCAATAGCGCTCACGTAGCGCATTCCAGGTCCAAGACGTTCACTGCGAAAGAACATTTCCCCCCTGCTACCTTTGGTTCCTTTGCCATCATCTCAAATCATTGTCCTCTCCTCATGATTTTAAACGCCTCTGCTAAATCTCCTCCCAACCTCCTCTTCTCGGGGCTTTTCACAGTAACTTCATACTTGTGACAATAAAAGATTATTATTATTAAGAAGGACAGACTCAGCTTCTCCAATAAATCCACGCAACACAGTCCCTCATCCCTGGAATCGTTCACTCAAAACCTTTCTGTACCCTCTCCAAACCCTTCGTATCCTTCCTGACGTGCAGTGCCCAGATTTGGACACAATACTCCAGTTGAGCAAGGGGAGGCAGTGGTATGGTCACCATACTAGCAATCCAGAGGCCCAGGGTAATGCTGTGGGAACCCGGGTTCAAATCCCACCACAGCAGATGGCGAAAGTTGAATTGATTAAAAATCTGGAATTAAAAGTCGAATGATGACCATGAAGCCATTGTTGATTGTTGTAAAAACCCATCTGGCTCCATTAGGGAAGGAAATCTGTTGTCTTTACCTGGTCTGGCCTACATGTGACTCCAGACCCACATCAATGTGGTTGATTCTTAAATGCCCTCAGGGATGAGCAATAACAAAGAAATGTACAGCACAGGAACAGACCCTTCGGCCCTCCAAGCCCGTGCCGACCATGCTGCCCGACTAAACTACAATCTTCTACACTTCCTGGGTCCGTATCCCTCTATTCCCATCCTATTCATTCATTTGTCAAGATGCCCCTTAAATATCACTATTGTCCCTGCTTCCACCACCTCCTCCGAGTTCCAGGCGAGTTCCAGGCACCCACTACCTTCTGTGTAAAAAACTTGCCTCGTACATCTACTCTAAACCTTGCCCCTCTCACCTTAAACCTATGCCCCCTAGTAATTGACCCCTCTACCCTGGGGAAAAATCTCTGACTATCCACTCTGTCTATGCCCCTCATAATTTTGTAGACCTCTATCAGGTCGCCCCTCAACCTCCGTCGTTCCAGTGAGAAAAAAACGAGTTTGCTGGCCCAGCCCGCGATGCCCACATCCCATGAACGAATAAAGAAAAAAAAGTTGATGACGAATTGATATTTTATATAGGTTCATAGTAGCTTCAATCTTAATTTCAATTAATTTCCTTTGGAGTTGACATATCCATCCAGTATCATGCACTTTACGTTTCCCAAACTACTTGATAATGTCCAGTATATTCCTGCTCTATGTCACAGATATGTGTCCTTCCTTCCCTGTATCCAGTGAAACCCCACCCCAGTGCTATCTCCTTAAACACGGACTATATTCTTCCACATGTGTGCTTCTATAGTATTATGGGCCAGGGTTTAGAGAACACCAAAGTATATCATGGAGTTCACCTGATCCACAACTTTGAATAGATTTTGCTTATGGGGAGCACAAGGGCCCACTTTACAGGTGTGATGCAACAGACATCTAAAGTATTTTTAAACAAAACAATGTTTATTCTATGAATCCAGTTAACATTTTATAAACACACAGTAAACATCTTATCAACTACCAACACTGATACCCCCCCTAATGATACAGTACTCGATAGATAACTCTTAGTAACTTTCCTCACAACATCCATAAGTCAAAGACCCTTTTTAACAAAGGCAGTAAGTTTGTATTCCTTACAGAAACTGGTATTACTTTGAAACCATCAAGTGATCTGGAGCATTCTTTAGCATGCAGAGAGAGATCAAAATACACCTCCTTGGTTTGAATGCAGCTCTCCAACTGAAAACGAAACTAAAACTCAGCTTCCAGCTCAAAACGAAAGTAAACAGCAGGGCCAGAGCCCAGCTCCGTCCACACAATGACATCACTGCAGCCACATGAGAAGACAAACATTTCTTAAAGTGACATTCCCATGACATTGGGATTCAAGGGATATGGGGGGGGGGGGGATCAGGGTATTGAATCAGAATGAATGGCGGAGAGGGCAGCACGGTGGCGCAGTGGATAGCACTGCTGCCTCATGGTGCTGAGGTCCCAGGTTCGATCCCGGCTCTGGGTCACTGACCGTGTGGAGTTTGCACATTCTCCCCGTGTTTGTGTGGGTTTCACCCCCACAACCCAAAAAGATGTGCAGGCTCAGTGGATTGGCCACGCTAAATTGCCCTTTAATTGGAAAAAATTAATTGGGCACGCTAAATTTAAAAAAAATGAATGAATGGCGGAGCAGGCTCGAAGGGCGGACAGGCCTCCTCCTGCTTCTATTTTCTATGTATGTTCGCTGTGCTGCCGCTTTCAAAGGTCGACGAGAGTGTCAGCTGATGTGAGATGCAAGCCTGACGACATTCCCGACAGCACTACGATGACCAATAATGACTCAGCTCTGCGAGATTCCTTCCAACAAGATGCTAACTGTGTTTTTGCTCGATGCCTGTGGATATGCCCGAGCGGGGAGAGAGTCAGAAAGAGAAAAATTAAACTATTTCACAGATTGAGGAGACACTGTGGCCTCACCTTCTCTAACCCTCTCAGTGGCTGGCCAATCTACTGGACAGGTCTCAAGGACTCAGCATTTCTGAGCCTTCCACCAGTGTTCGGGGGACACAGGGTCCAATCCCACCACCTCAGCTGGCAGGGTTCAATTCAGACATGGTGACCGTGACAACAGCCAGTGATTGTCAGAAAAAGCTATTTGGTTCACTGATGACCTTTCGGCACTGAAGTGTAATCGGTGTAAAGGATCGGAAGCACAGCATCCAATTGGCCAATGGAACCCGGCAGACGGAAATGTCGATTATCGTAGCTTCACGGCTTCCTTCAGCTGTTTGACCTCAGTCCACAGGTAGGACACTTGGTGTTGAACCCGTCTGTCACCCGCTGCCAACACACTGGCCCTCTGGTCTCTGGGGAGTAACAATCGCGAGTAATTTTGGCAGACATCAAGCAACAGTCTTTAATGCTGCTTCACTCCATTGCAGTCTGCATAGAATCACAGAATCCACAGTGCAGAATGAGGCCATTCGGCCCATCGAGTCTGCACACGCCCTTGGAAAGAGCACCCTAAGCCCACGCCTCGACCCTAACCCCGTAACCCCAGATAATCTTTTTGTACACGAAGGGCAATTTAGCGTGGCCAATCCACCTAACCTGCACATCTTTGGACTTGTGGGAGGAAACCGGAGCACCCGGAGGAAACCCACGCACACACGGGGAGAACATGCAGACTCCGCACAGACAGCGACCCAAGCCGGGAATCGAACCTGGGACCCTGGCGTTGTGAAGCAACAGTGCTAACCGCTGTGCTACCGAGCCGCCCAGATTCCACTTCCTGCTGCCACTTTGAATTTTCTCATTGTTCTCCACGGGATGTGGGTATCACTGGCGGAACCGCTATTCGTTGCCCATCACTAATTGCCCTTGAGAAGGTGGTGGTGAGCTGCCTTCCGGAGCTGCTGCAGACTGTGTGGTGTAGGTGCACCCACAATGCTCCTAGTGAGGGAGCTCCAGGATTTGACCCGGGGCCGGCTAAGGGACAGGCGATATATTTTCCAATTGGGACAGTGGGTGACTTGGAGAGGGGGGCCCACATGGGGTTGGTCGTCCCTTGCGCCTGCGTCCCTCGTCCAATAGGTATCAGAGATGTGGAGGGGGGGTTGAAAACATTTCCTGCCTTTTTGAAAGTGAATGCGATTTTTGGCACCATGCAGTGACGTACCTGAGGTACGCCATTGGCTGCCTATCTGTGTGTGGCCCTTTCTCAGCATTAGGCATAACATGGGTTAGCTCATAATGAAAATATTTTTTTCCCCCAATTATTTCTTTTTCCAATTAAGGGGCAATTTAGAGTGGCCAATCCACCTAATCTGCACATCTTTGGGTTGTGGACCCACGCAGACACGAGGAGAATGTGCAAACTCCACACGGACAGTGACCCAGGGTTGGGATTCGAACCCGGGTCTTCAGTGCCACAGGCAGCAGTGCTGGCCACTGTGCCAGATAATGAAAATATAAGCAGACACAGGATATTCCTGCATTGTTGCTCCCTTCCGGCACGGTAGCATGGTGGTTAGCACAGTTGCTTCACAGCTCCAGGGTCCCAGGTTCGATTCCCCACTGGGTCACTGTCTCTGCGGAGTCTGCACGTTCTCTGTTAAATGGACCAATGGCACACTGTCTCTGCACGAGTCTGCGTGGGTTTCCTCCAGGCGCTCCGGTTTCCTGCTATAGCCCAAAGACGTGCAGGTTAGGTGGTTTGGCCGTGCTAAATTGCCCTTCGTGTCCAAATTGGTTAGGAGGGGTTATTGGGTTACAGGATTAGGGTGGAAATGAGGGCTTAAGTGGGTCGGTGCAGACGCGATGGGCCGAATGGCCTCCTGTATGTTCTGGCCTCCTGTATGTTCTATGTTCTTCCAATGGGTTGGTTGTGTATCCTGGTTCCTTCTCGATCTAAACCCAGATTCAGAAGCCCACACCCTAACTCTCCTATGCAAATGCATTTCAAAGCACGTTACTCAATCTCCAGAACCTCGGGAGCTACTTTTTTCTGTTACTGTATTGTGTTTTTCGGAAAGAAACCCCCGCGTGACCTCTGCAGGATTGCTTCCTCTCCGTATATGGGTATGGCCGATTGCACTCCCTGTTTAAATTCCAATAGCTGATTTCATTCCAGCCGTGGGGAAAATCCTGCACCAAAACACGGATTTTCCCAGCAAGGCTCAATGAATTCAAGATGTTCCCGAAGAAAAACAAAAATCGCACAAACAAGTTGGTCGCTGCAACTCACAGTCACGGCCAGGACAGACACCAGCAGACAGAACTGTCTCTACTGCTGCAGATGGAGAGGTGCTGGAGGCGTAGCTTGTTGTCTGCCAGGGGTGGGGGTGGGTCGGGGGTAGGTAACAGTGCACCAGCAAACCCAGCACTCAGGCCGATTTCCGATGGAAACGATCGTAAATCAGGCTGCCTATTTGCTGTTGACCATTTTTCACCACTTTCCAAAGATCAGACCCCCCCGCCCCACCTCCTACATGCCGGATCTCTTGAAAAAGGCATAAGTTCACTTGCTGTTATTTTCCAACTGAGTCCGAGTTCCAGACTGTAGAATATTTCTGTCTGTAACTCCTTTCAGTTGCTGTTGCCTCAGACCCTGCACCCTACCTGTAGGGTTAAAAAGCCATTGTTCAAAATCTTAATTTAAATCAATAAAATACCCCTGTTGTCCAATATGCACCGGTTGCATTATTCCCAAATTGAAGTTCAAACGCAGAAAGGTGACGAGGAAGCTTGCTCTGGGGTGGGTCAGAATGTGAAAGCAAATATCAGACGATTTAGTGATTATAGCAGGAACAGACTCTCACAAATCCCATTCTGACCGCATAATGATTTCATGTTAGAGGTTAGCACGAGGTGAAGTTGGGTTGTTATTGAAATTGGTTCTTTTATCATTTAAAAGAAGGAGACATTGGGAGCGGTTTAACAAAAACGTTTCGAAGTGTGGCAGTGAGCGGGAACTGCGATTCCCGACGGCAGGTTGTCACCGCGGTTAAACGTTAATTGGTCCATTTAACAAGGCCCCACGGGCTTCTCGCAAACCTGGTCCCGCCGGCTGATTCGCTGGACCCGCGATCGCCAGCTCCCCAGCCAACAAGGGAGAGCAGCACTTAAACCGCCCCTACACAGCCAACCCCTCTCAGCTGACAGCGATGCTGCCAAGATAACCAGCCCCATGATTCGGGGATGCCGACCCAGGCAGATTACTGGAAGCCATAAAGGCCAGGCGGGCAGCCCTGTTCCTCCGAGGGACTACCTGGACAGCCAGTGCTACCTGGGAGGAAGGGGCAGAGGCAGTCAGCTCGGGGAGCATGACCCAGAGGACCGGTACCCAGTGCTGCATGAAAGGCCAACAACCTCCACCGGGCTGAGAGGGTGAGATGAACCTCAACCCCCCTACTCCAAGAGAATACGCCTGGCACCATTCACGCCCAGAACCGTTACGTGCCCTGGCCCACCCATGTCCAGCGGTTCGCACCCCCATGTTCCCCATCCACTCCCATACTCTCCCCCCCCCCCATACGGTCTAGC
Source organism: Scyliorhinus torazame (assembly GCF_047496885.1). NCBI lineage: Eukaryota > Metazoa > Chordata > Chondrichthyes > Carcharhiniformes > Scyliorhinidae > Scyliorhinus > Scyliorhinus torazame. Next base: position 401,345,014 of record NC_092707.1, read on the forward strand.
TCCTCAAGCCCCCTCCCCAGCAACCCCCCCCTGCCTCAATGATGAACCATGAGTTCAGCTGATGATGCCCTTTCTGTGTCCCCACAGGAGAAGTTGGCACACAACTGGTGGGAGAGGACGCAGAGAGGCGGCGTGGTGCCGGACCCCCTATGAGGAATGGGCCCTGGAGTCGCCAGTGTGGCTGAGGGCAGTGCTGTGGCCACCATGGAGGTCGGCACACCACCCAGACCACCTGCCAAACATGGGTTGTTCATACCATACAGACTGACCCATCCCTCCCACTGACCACATGTCCATTCTCCCGCCGGCCCACCCGGGGTGCCCTCCCGTCCCCCCACCACAACCCTCCACCACCACCTTCCAAGAGAACACCTCGGAGGAGCGCTCCGTGAATGCCGCCATTATTGCAATGCAGCTGTCATCCCCACTCTCCACCAGCGCAGAGACGCACACCGTGGTGGGCAACAGTAGTGAACAGGTCCCTGGGGCACACCCTGGTCACCACCTCACAGCTGATAATGTACATCAGGTGGAGGCAGGAACCCCCAGGCGAGACAGCAGTCGGAGAGCTGCTGGATCCCAGGACCCAGCTGGGTCCCAGCCAGATGCTGAGCCTCTGGACCAGATTTACCCGGAGCTGATACAGACAATAGGATGCGGCTGTGAGATTCAGAGGGGAGCGTCAGTGACACTACAGCAGGTCCATCGCTGATTGGAGGCGTCCCAGAGACTATGGGTGCAGGAGAAGGTGCCGGCAATGCGTGGGACCGAGGCCAACACTGCGAGGATGGCGACTGCAGTGGAGAGCCTGGTGCATCGTGCCAGCAGCATGAGTGGATGTTCCAAGGTGTGGCTCAGTCAGTAACGGCCATGGCTGAGCCTCTCAGTGAGGGACGTCACCCAGTACCAGGTGGACCTTGATGAGGCGCTGCGGAGCATGTCCCAGTCCCAGGTGGGCACAGCCGAGGCAGTGCAGAGCATGTCCCGGTCGCAGCGGGTAAGCGTCCTAATCTCTGGTGGGCATTGATGCGGAGCATGTGCCAGTCACTGAGGGGCAACGCTGAGAGTGTTGACACCATGCTGCAGACATTCGGGAGCTGTCAGGGCTGGAAGAGCCACATGAAGCAGGGGCAGCAGGGCTCAATCCAGCTGCCCCTCCGTCATGAGGTGAACCCCAGGGTCCTATGCTCACCGACCGGGAAGGGGGAGCGCTGAGTGGCAACCCGGAGCCATGCCGCAGAGTGATGATGGCAGCTACCAGCTCCCCGAGACCCATCGCCCTGACAACGGTGTGTCTCGCAGTCAGCACCTGGAACAGAGTGGCACAATGGGGCATGTGCCACTGGCAAGTGCACCAAGGACATCCGGCCCCAGAGCCCCCAGAGTACGCCCACTAGAAGTATTGAAGGCTGCGGAACGTGATAGGCAGCTGGCTGGCTTCACCTCTGATGTGCAATCTGGGGGCACACCTAAATTTAGTGGTAAAACTAGGAGGGCAAAGGACATCGAGGATCACTGAGAGGGCACGAGGGGAGAGGGGGTGGGGGTTAAGGGCGGGCTTGTGGGAAAGGGGGTGGATGCGTTGGGGGGGGGGAAGGGTGGCGTGAGGCTCTGGGAGTGGGGATGCGCCATCGGGAGACTGGGGCAGTTGGGGACACTTCTGTAAATCATTAAAATCTGTTGACCCCGACCAATGCGACGCCTCCGGCACTTTCTTCCACAATGCAGGCCGAGTACCAATCTCTTGCCCCATCTGCCTGGTCACGGAGGTCCTGGGCTCCTCCCCCGCCCTGTAACAGTGAGATAAATCTTACTTACAGAACTGCATTGTTGTGGATCGCACTTCTGGTAACTCATGTCATGCCCCTGGGAGCTGGGGTAGTTGTGTAACAGCATACTTGCACAGTGTCCATTCGTTCTGTGTTGGATTCTGTGAGTCTGATTTACTTTTGATGCTCACTGTGCTCAGTGGTTCACAGTTGGTTCAGACTGGGTGTGGACTCAGAGAAAAGTAAACAGACTGCAGGAAACTGGGAGCGAGAGCTCGAAGCATGGAGCAGACATTTCGAAGCACTGTGGATAAAATCTGAAACACACAAAATCTCCTCTGACACTTCTGCACAGCACGGAGGTACAAAATATACAACAGTGATTGGGAGGAATTCAGATTACGGCCTCTTTTCATCCACAGACCACACTTTGCCAACCACTGCTTAAAAGGGACATTTGATAAATGCCTTTCACATTATGCATGGGTTTGATGGGGTTGTTGAGGAGAAACTGCAAGCATTTACGTGGGTACATTTTCCACGATTCCCATGGAGGGCGGGATGGAAAATGTGACGGAGCATTTAACGGTTCATTGAGCTCAAGCGGGAATTACCGGCCTTGATTCGGATGTGATCGGAGAATCCTGAGTCCAGAACAGATCCATAGAATCAAAATGTTAGTGAACTTCTTTACACTCAGAAAATGATTAATTTTTTTTCAATTTGCTAATGGGACGTGGCATCGCAGGCTGTGCCAGCATTTATTGCGCCTCCCGAATTGCCCTTGAGGGGCAGTTAAGAGTCAGCCACATTTCTATGGGTCTGGAGTCACATGGAAGGACAGCACGGTAACACGGTGGTTAGCATTGTTGCTTAATGGTGTCAGGTTCGATTCCCGGCTGGGTCACTGTCGTTGCGGAGTCTACATGTTCTCCCCATGTCTGCGTGGGTTTCCTCCGGGTGCTCCGGTTTCCTCCCACAAGTCCCGAAAGACGTGCTTGTTAGATGAATTGGACAGACATTCTGAATTCTCCTTCTGTGTACCCGAACAGGCGCCGGAATGTGGCGACTAGTAAATTTTCACAGTCACTTCATTGCAGTGTTAATGCAAGCCTACTTGTGACAATAAAGATTATTATTATTATGTAGGCCAGACCAGGTAAGGCCATCAGATTTCCTTCCCTAAAGGACATTCGTGAATCAGTGGGTTTTTATGACAGTCAGCAATGGTTTCATGGTCATCATTAGACTTTTAATTCCAGATTTCTATTAAATTCAAATTTCACCATCTGCAGTGGTGGGATTCGAACCCGGGTCCCCAGAACATTACTCTGGGTCTGTGGTTTGCTAGTCCAGTGACAATACCACAACGCCACTGCCTCCCGCAATCACCAAAGGTAGTGACTGAAGCAGTTACTTCAATCATGGGGCATCTTGACGCAGACATGACAGTGAAGGGAATGAAAGGATATGGGTGCAGGTTAAGAAGATATACACCAGTATGTGCATATGGGCCAAGTGTTCAGTTTCTGTGCTGCCAAAGATATAGGTTATTGGAAATTACACTGTAGTATGATTTAAAGGAAGTTTTTCAAGAGCAGCTAGGACTACCAAGGGTGGACAAATCAGCAGCGGTTTATGAAAAACAAACTATGTCTCACTAATTTGTTGAAATTCTTTGCGTATGTAACATAGTTAGTCGATGAAAATAATGTGGTCGACTTCAAGAAAACATCTGCTGTCCCTGACAAGAGACTAAGAACTAGAACAAAAGCTCCGGGGAGCCATGGTGAAGTAATAAATTGGATTATGTATTTGCTCGATAATCAGAAACAGGCTGGCTATCTATAAATAAACAAATGCGTAATTGTCTTTGGCAGCTGTGACCAGTGAAGTCTCCAGACCTTGATTTTGGTTTTGCCTGCCCTTTGGAATATTTATTCATCATCCTGCTGCAAGTTTGTATGTAAATAACCTTTTTTTGATGATAGCATGGGAAAGGAAAGTGGAAGTACTTACTGCAAGCGGTTCTGGGCACAACATCTTATGAAGGATATACTGGTCTTGGTTGGAGCGTGTTCACTCGAACGAAACCTGGACTCCAGAGACTGGAGAATCCCCATCTCTGCGAAACTATCCTTTAACATTGGCTGACCACCGTTATGATTTTCGGTTCGGAGGCATGTGTGGGCTGGATGGGAATTCAGAACAAGGTGGAGGCTGCCAGGTTTGCAGGCAGGCTGGGGGCAAGAGCTGCCTTTGTGCTCTGGCGTTTTGTTTACATTTTTAAAAAGATTATTAAAACAAAAAAACACACATCCAGGCCTCAGCCCTCACTCCACACATTTCCCATGCCCATCCATGCCAACCCACCTTATTCCCTCCCACAAAGGCCCAAGTCTCTTCCATAACCATGATGTCAACCTACGTCCCTTTCGTTGCCCCCACAGCCTCTCAGGCCCTTTATTCCCTCTACATTCCATGGTCCTTTATAGCCCCTCTGCACATTTCGAGGCAACTTATGCCAACCCATGCCCCGAAAGAGGCGTTGACAGCTTTGAAAGCTTTGACAGTACCTGAACAGTTTTGAAAAACACTTGACAGCATTGATAGATCTTTGACAGTTCCTTGACAGTTCTTTAACAGTTTTGACAGTTCCTTGTTAGCTTTAATCGTCCCATGACAGCTTTGGCTGCTCCTTGACTGTTTGAACATTCTTTGATAGTTGACAATTTCTGGGAACATGATAGTTCTTTAATGGTTGACAGTTGCTTTGCAGCTTTGTCAGTTCTTTGTCAGTTCATTGGCAGCATTGACAGTTCTTTGGCAGTTCCTTGACAACAGTGACTAATCCAATATGTTTATGCACTTTACATGCAATCATGCTTACTTTTAACAATCCTCAACGGTGCCTTAACCCTCCCAAAGTTGTCCCAGGAACATATCCGAAGGGGCACCTTACCACTCCAAAGGTCTGCCCTGGCTGCCCAAACAAATACACTGAGTCTAGCGCTGCTTTGAGCTGTCTAGCCTGCACACTGGATTTCCCACTCCTGACCTCCCAAAGTCCCACTTCAGTAGAGGCAGCTGATGATTGAAATATTTAGTATTCCTTAAACTGCGTATGTGTGAACCTCGACTTGTCTCCAGCCACAATATTTCCCAAACCGGGAATTGAACCCGGGCCCTTGGTGCTGTGAAGCAACAGTGCTAACCACTGTGCTACTGAAGCCTTCCCCAACTGTTGGCCTTCTTACTCACAGTTGCTGTTAAAAACCTTTGTTAAAACTTCATGTAGGTCTGGCGGGCCAGCGAATCACATGCTCATGTTTTGGTCTTGCCCAACCTCGTTAGTTTTTGGGTCTCCACGATGTCAAGGGATTTTGGGCGTTCAGCTGGAGCACTGGCCTTTGGCGGCCATCTTTGGAGTTTCGGACTCGCCGGTGCTGCAGGCGGGGATGGGGGCAGAGGTCTTCGCCTTCGCCTCGATAATAGTCCAAAGGAGAATTCTGCTGGGTGGAGATCCCTGATGTCGCCTAAGGCCTTGGCTTGGTTGGAGGCCTGATTGAATTTTTGTGCCTTGAGGGGATCAAATATACCATGAAGGGGTCGGTGGAAGGGTTCCAGTCGAGATGGCAGCTTTCCATCTTTTCAGGGATACCATCAACTGTCAGGAAGGGGGGGGAATGATGGTCGCCTTATCTTTTGATGAAGGTTATGTTTTCTGTATTGGGGGCGGTGAGGGAGTGGATTGGGTGAATATTGTGTTGTGCTTGTTTGTATTACAATGAAAAATTTTGTTTGAATAAAAATATTTTAAAAAAAGAACTTCACATCGGCAACAGGGCTTCACCCGACGTGCGTGTGTGTGTGTGTGCGAGCCCAGTCTCAAGAATATCCCTTTGCACCCAATGCCGTCCTGCAATGAGCTAACGGAAATCTTCTTTCCAGCCATTTCTCTGCAACAATCCTCCTTGTCTGTTTTCTCTCCTATTATACAGCTTTGTTGCTGCAAAGAGAAAAGTATAAGTTTACTGAATTAGACTATGCCATCTCTAACTATAGAACTCTCAAATACACATCTCTCCTGCCTATCCATCGTCTACCCAGAATCCCAGAAGTCACATGATATATATGACTGTTCTATGGTTCCCTCTAGTAAGAAGCATTATCATTAACTTGTTAACTCTTTACATCCCAGTCAATATACATTTCATGACACGCACACCTTTTTTTAATAAGATGTTTGGAGATTACAACAAACATATTAGGGCAGCAAGGTAGCACAGTGGTTAGCACAGTTGCTTCACAGCTCCAGGGTCCCAGGTTCGATTCCCGGCTTGGTTACTGTCTGTGCGGAGTCTGCACGTTCTCCCCGTGTCTGCGTGGGTTTCCTCCGGGTGCTCCGGTTTCCTCCCACAGTCCAAAGATGTGCAGGTGAGGTGGATTGGCCACGATAAATTTCCCTTCGTGTCTAAAAAGGTTGGGTGGGGTTACGGGGATAAAGGGGATCGGGTGGAAGCTTGGGCTTAGGTAGGGTGCTCTTTCCAAGGGCCGGTGCAGACACGATGGGCCGAATGGCCTCCTTCTACACTGTAAATTCTATGATTCTACGAAAGGTTCTAGAGGTGCCCATACCCTGGATTCTTGTAAAACACAGAGCGTGGTTGATTAAGGGCGTTGCTCAGACAATCAAGATGGTGATGTGCCCAAAGCCCGCGCAAACACTCTGCTGAAATTGCAACACATCACAACGCAGAACCAGCAAGAATGTATTCCCAGATACATAACGGGGGGGAAGGGTCATAGGTGGGGATGGTGTGGTGGGTACCCTGGGGTTCGGAGGGTGACTCGTATGAGGCTGGACCTGGTTTTTTTTAAATAGTTACTCTGGAGTTAGAAGTGTTTTTTTTCCTCTAACTCTTTCAGAGTAACTATCAGGATGAAACTGGCAGAACCACCCGAAGTTAGCGATTTAAATTGCTTTGTCACATGGTTCTCAGCGACACGCAATTGTCCGGAGGAAGTTAGCACTTGCTAACTTGCAATTGCCGGGTAAACCCTTACGTGGGAACATCCTAGAGTGTTTCCCCAGCACATCATTGGGACACCCTCTAAATATGATGCTGTAGAACCAGGCCTGAGTCCATATGACCCTTGTCTTTTGTCGTGTTGTAACAGTAAGAAGCCTTACAACACCAGGTTAAAGTCCAACAGGTTTGTTTCGAATCACTAGCGCAGCTCCTTCCTCAGGGGAATGGGTAGCGTTGGTTGAGAAAACAATATTGGCTAGGAAATGAGAGAACTCCCCAACATTTTCAAATAGCGCCATAACATCTGTACCGATCACCTGAGAGGGCGGATATGGTCTTAGTTTAAATCTCATCCAAAAGGCATCACCTCCAACAGCGCAGCACCCCCTTCATTTCAAATCAAAGTTCTGGATTTTAATGCACAATTTTCCAATCACAGGTTGGATAGTACATCGAAGTAGACAGAACTTTACAGCACCGTGAGGGGTAATTCAGCGAACTGATTTATCCTGGTGCTTACACTCCACACGGGATTACTCACTCATGAAGCTCCATGTCCTTCTGTGCCTTTCCGCCTCGTTTACTTAGCGATCTTTCCCGTAAATGCATCTATACCAATGCCCTCAGTCACTGGTAAGGAGGGAGTTCCACATTGTCACCATTCTCTGGGGAAAGACCTTTCTCCTAAATTCTTCATTTAATTAATTTATTGATTTTAAAAATATTTTTACCAAGGCATTTTCAAATATTTATACAACGCACGTAACCATCGTGCACAAACGGTAGTCCAAATACAAATCCCCCCCAACCCAACCTACTTTTCAGTTATTAATACAAAACACCCACAATACAATATAAGCATCCCTAACGCCCCCCCCCCCCACCCGCCCCGCTGACATTTACCATTCCTTAAAGAAGGTGATGACCCGCCTCCGTCTCGAAAAGAACCCAACCTCCCATCCCCTAATGGCAAATCTAATGAAATTCCGCCAAGTCGCTCACTCACCCCGCCGCCTTCTGCAGCTCCGCATTCCGCCACACTAACAAGGTCCGCCTCCGGGCTATCAGCGAGGCAAAGGCCAACTCAGCAGCCTCACTCCCCCACCTGCACTCCCAGATCCTCTGATACCCCAAATATCGCCACCCGCAGGCTCGGAGCCACCGTCAACTCCAGAATCTACGACACAGCCCCCGCAAAGGACTTCCAGAACTCCTCCAATTCCAGGCAGACCCAGCACATATGGGTGTGATTGGCCAGACCCCTTGAGCACCGTCTGCATCTGTACTCTACCCCCGGAAAAATAACGACTCACCCGCGACACTGTCATATGCGCCCTGTGCACCACTTTAAACTGAATGAGGCTTCGCCTCGCACACGAGGAGGTCGAATTTACCCTTCGCAGAGCCTCACTCCACGACCCCGCCCCAAATACCTCCAGCTCTTCCTCCCACCTCCGCTTTATATCCTCCACCGACGACCTCTCCCTTTCCATTAATTCTCCGTATATGTCCATGACCCTACCCTCCCCAATCGGCCCCTCAGACTGAATTTTGTCCTGCAACAATGGGGGTGGCAACTTCGGAAACGTGACCCACTCCTTTCTCACAAAATCCACAGTTTGCAAGTGCCGGAGCCCATTACCTCTCGGCAACTGGACCTCCTCCTCCAATACCCCCAACTCCGCAAATCTAACCCCCACGAAGAGGTCCCTGAAACACTCTATTCCCGCCTGCTTCCACACCCTAAATGTAGAATCCATTCCTGCCTGGTTAAGTTTGTGATTGGCACCCACAGTGACATACCCTCCATCGTAAAATGTTGCCAGCACTGATCACGCCCTCTGGGCAATGAAACTACCACCGGGCTCATGGAGTACTCCGCCGGTTAGAACGGAAGAGGTGCCAATAACAGTGCCCTCAAACTCGTCCCGCAACATGAGGCTTACTCCATCTGCCCCCACACCGGCCTCTTTCCACCGCCCACTTCCTGACCTTTTCAATATTCGACCCCCATAATAATTCATCAACGGCAACACCCCCCACCACCCCCTTGCCTGCCCATCTCCAAAAACAACCACTGAATCCAGGGTACCTCACCCGCCCATATAAACTCAGAAATAATCCTATTCATCCTTCCAAACAAAGACTTGGGCACAAAAATCAGGAGATCCTGAAAAATAAACAGAAATTTCAGCAGGACCCCCATCTTTACTGTCTGGACCCGCCCAACCAGCGAAAGTTGTAGAACATCCAACATCTTAATTTTCTCCTTCACCCCGCTCCACCAAGCTCGACAAATTTAAGTTGTGCAATTGGACCCAACAATGCGCCACTCATATATCGAAGTATCGGAAATGTAACTTAGCTAGCCAAAATGACAAGGTCTCTAAGCCCCTCCCCTGCAGCCGAGCATTCATCGGGAACACCTCACCCTTTCCTACATTGAGCTTATACCCTGAAAAGGATCCAAACTCCGACAATATCCCCATAATCCTATCCATACTCTCCACCGGATCCGTGACACACGGTAACAGATCACCTGCATATACAGGGAGACCCGATGCCCATCTTTCTCCTCAATACCCCTCCTCCAACCCCCCCCCCCCACCCACCCCACCCCAAAACCTGAAGCACCATTGCCAAGGGCTTGATTGCCAATGAAAAAAAGCAATGGAGAGACGGTGCGAACGGTAAGACCCCGTGCTAACGTTATTTGTGCGAACACTCGACGTTGGGGCCCTATACGACAATCTAATCGAATCCACAAATCCCTGTCCAAATCCAAACCGTTCCAACACCTCGAACAAATGCTCCCACTCAACCCGGTCAAACACCTTCTCCGTATCCATAGAAACTATCTCCTCCATTTCCTGACCCCCCCCCTAAAGGACATTTAACAGCCTCCTAATATTAGCTGACAACTGCCTCCCCTTGATGAGTCCAGTTTGCTCCTCACCTATCACTCCTGGCCCACACCCCTCCATGAGCACCGCCAGCACCGCGGCCAATAGCTTCATATCCACATTCAACAATGATATCAGACGATATGATCCACACTCCTCCGGGTCTTTATCGTTCTTCAAAAGAAGTGAAATTGATGCCTGTGTCAATGTGGGCAGGAGCTCCCCCTTTGCCACCGTCTCGTTAAACATTTCCACCAAAATGAACCCTAATTCTGGAACATGTTTCTTATAGAATTCAGCTGGGACCTCATCCGTACCTGGAGCCTTTCCAGACTGCATTTAATCCACAGGCACTATCACTTCCCCCAACCCAATCGGGACACCAACCCCTGCATCATCTCTTCATCCACCACTGGAAAAAACCAGGGCACCAAAACTGCCTCATTTCTCCCGCCCCCCCAGTCGTGTACAGCCCCCGGCAGGAGGCCTCAAAAACTCCATTCACCTTCCCTAACTTCGTGACCACCCTGGGCCCACATAATATGGCTCCGCCATCGCGACATTTCAGCCTCCAATCAGGCAACACGATCCTCATGGACAGCCACCGCCTCCTCCAACTTCTGGATCGATACATTCCGTGCCTCCAGCTTCTGATCTACTCTCTCCAGGGCAGCCCGAATTATCTCTGCCACCTTGGCCAGATTCTCTGATGCTGCCTTCCATTGCTGCTTAAACTCAGCCCCCAGGAATTTCACCAACTGCTCCGTTGACCATTGTGCAACGTCTCCACAGGCCCCACCGCCATCTTTTCCCCTGCTGCGCCACACGAGTCCTCCTAGTCTGAATGTTGCCCCTTTATTGGTCACAATTACCTCGCCTGGTAATTCTTCAACATCACTCACTGAAGGAGAATACCTCAGTCTACAATATTCTCATTTTTCCCACCTGCCAGATCCCCTTAAAATGGGCAAAAGTTGCAAAAGAACCTGACCTCAGGCAGGACAGCCTTATGTGCAGCCACTCACTCCATGGCCACACCCAGAAGTCATCCAAGTCTGCTACTTGCTCTCCAGTTCATGAATTCTTAATATAAATTGATCAACAGAAAAGCTTTGTTTGTTGCACTCACAACAGCTCACAATAGGAAAGGGAACAACAAATTGTACTGCATGAGAAGGGAGTGCCGATTAGTTGTCAAGTGAACTCAGATTGGTAGAGGTTTCGCCACGGGAAATGCACCAGGACTGATTGGATGCTTGCAAAGCGTAGTGTTAAAGATTAGATGTGATTGCGGGATTGGACAACACTTGCTGAACAATTCTGATTGTGCTAAGAATTACACTGACAACCAATTTAAGATTATCAGTCAGGGTTGCTACATTACTAAAGCAACAAAAGCCCAATACTATCCCTTTATGATTTGATTGAAACATACAGACACCCACACAGCTGGTTGTTACCCATGTTGATTGTTGGATCTGGAGATGGTTGGTCCCTGTCCTTATTCACCTAGCTGCACCGGCTACACTTTAATGTTGTCCCAGTCATGCTATCATTCACCTGGTGCTCAGGCGCACATTCAGTTAACAGCCTGCTTGATCCCTTGGTTTTTCAGACCTCTTAATTTGGTCTTTCAATCTCCTGCCCTATGCAAAATTGCAAGCTCAACGATTATTCCTTCTCTCCCGCCCTGCTGCTTGTACAACAGAAGATAAGGTGATTTCCCTCACGGCGATGGACACGCATTGCTCCGATGTTCATGCTTCCTTCATTATTGCCAGGAACTGATGGTGATTCATAATTGCAGTTAACTTCTGGCATTGTCCAGGTGTCAACATTCAGCGAACCAATTGTGACTCAGGGTTTCAGTTAACTCATCCTTTCTGTGCATCGAGATTAACTGCTTCATGTCCTTCAGCAGTTAACTGTTCTCTGCTGTATTTTTCTCGGACTCCGAGCAGTATGCTAACATCGCCACTCAATGAGGATGTGCATTGATTGTGAATAACATAGAGACAATCACCAATCTGCCTTTGATTGGAATGTACATGTCTGATGGATGAAGGGTCATTGGCTGGAGCTAATATAATAACAGCAGCTCCCGCATCAATTTTAAAAGTAGCATCGAAACCTTGAACGTGCACTGTAACTAGCCAATAAGACGATCATCTTCCCCAAATGTCATGTGAGAGTACCTTTAAAAAATGGGGGTTTATAAAATAGCTGTAGTGGATTTACCTTCAAGAAATGGGTGTGTATCAGTGATGTTAGAGTGTGGGTGGAGCTGGGCTGTCTGTCTGCTTTTACTTTCACTTTGGACTTGCAGCTATAGGGTGTGTTTAGTTTTGTTTAGAAGCTCCAGTCACAGCAAGATGTGTATGAATCTCTGCAAGCTTATGAATGTTCATTTGGTGATTTCAAAGTGGTAACTGTTCTCAGTAGTGAAGTTAAACCTGATGTCTTTCTGTAAAAAGGGTTCTTTTTGTCTTATGGATGTTGCAAGGAAAGATTAAGAGTTACTTATAGAGTACTGTATTCTTTGGTGATTTATTGGTGTTGATAGTTGTTAAGATGTTTACTGTGGGTTTATAAAGTGTTAACTGGTTTCATAAATAAACAGTGTTTTAATTTAAAAGTACTGTAGATTTCTGTTGCATCACGCCTGCAGACCCGGCCCAAGACAGAAGGTAGAGCAGCTTTGGAGCAACTTCCATTTACCTTTAAAGCTTTCGATTGAGTCTGGAGCTACCAGAGATGTTATCCTCTTCATCCAAGCAGTTGATCCATCTCATTCCAATAACAGCATTAATCAGAGACCTTCCTTTGCCCCTTTAGGGGTAGTGTCTTTAAAAAAAAGACACAAATTCTCCCGGAGTGTTCTTAACCCTTGAGCATATACCATTTTCTGACAATAGCCCATTTGACCCCATCTTCCCACTCTTGGTAGATTATGATGGCACAAGTATATACCCCAGTTGTGAGCAAAATTGCTAGTTGTCCCCTGGATATTATGGGGTGGTGCTCTATCTAGAATGTGACGAAACCAGCCCCAATGCTACAAATTAATGTGGAGTAACTCGAAATGATACAAAAGAAGATTACAAGTAACAGAAATGCACTCATATTTTCACCTGTAGTATTAAAATCATTACATCTAGTTTTAGGATAAGTCTTGTCTGCATGGCATGGCTAATACACTCCATGGTTTGCATTGGAAAACCCTCTATAAGTGAGCAGGCAGTGATTTCCAGTGGTTTTCAGACTTTATGGTTGCAAGTGCAAAACACAAACTTGTCCAGTCTCCTTGAATGCCATGGCTTTCTAAAATCGATTCCATAAAATACAGATAGCGTAAGGACAGACCATTCATCCCCAAAAGTCAATGTTGGCATTTATGCTCCACTCAACCTCCTCCCATCCCTCCTCATCTCAACTCAATCAACATAACTCACTATCCCTTTCTCCCTCAAATCTAGCTTCCCGTTAAATGCATATATACAGTTCATTTGAACGTTTCCCTGGATGAACAGGTTTCTTCAGAACTCCCTATTTTATTTCTTGCTGAGTATCTTAGATTGATGGTCCCGAGATGGCTCTTGCCCACAAGAGGAAGCACCTCTCTCTGAGGCTATTCTATCAAAATCATTCATTGTTTTGAGGCGCTCGGTGAGGTTACTCCTCGAGTAGCAAGGGAGATCCATCAGGAACAAGTGCACTGGAGGAGGGAGATTCTCTCTGCATAGAGGAGGTCCGGTTTAGCTCAGTTGGCTGAACTGCTGGTTCTTGATGCAGAATGAGGCCAACAGTACGGGCTCAGGGTGGCATAGTGGCGCAGTGGTTAGCACTCCTGCCTCTCGGCGCTGAGGACCTGGGTTCGATCCCGGCCCCGGGTCACTGTCCGTGTGGAGTTTTCACATTCTCAGCACCTCCGCGTGGGTCTTGCCCCCACAACCCAAACAGATGTGCAAGGTAGGTGGATTGGCCACGCTAAATTGCCCCTCAATTGGAAAAAAAAAGAAATGGCCACTCTAATTTTTTTTTAAAACAGCGCGGCTTCAATTCCTGTACCGGCTGAGGTTATTCATGAAGGCCCCGCCTTCTCCGCAGCCGCCTCACGAGCATCCCGAACAACTGGACCAGATTAGAAATACGGCTTCGGGACTTTGGCCGGCTGGGGTCGGGTCGGGGGGGAAGAATAGCGGGGCGGGCCTCAGGCAATGGCCGCAGGTGGTGCATACGCGCCCCGCTTTTCGGGGGCCGGAGAATCGTGGAACCGGTGCCGGTCCCGGTTTCATGTGTGAAACCGGATTCTCCGCACCATCTTGGGGCAGAGCATCCAGCCCCAGATACCAGTAAGGAGAGAGAGAGAGAGAGCGAGGGAGAGAGAGAGGGAGAGAGAGGGGAGAGAGGCAGAGATAGAGGGAGAGAGAGAGGGAGAGAGAGGGGAGAGAGGGAGAGATAGAGGGAGAGAGAGAGGGAGAGAGAGGGGAGAGAGGGAGAGATAGAGGGAGAGAGGGAGAGAGAGAGAGAGGGAGAGAGGGAGAGGTAGAGGGAGAGAGAGAGGGGAGAGAGGGGAGAGAGGGAGAGGTAGAGGGAGAGAGGGAGGGAAAGGGAGAGAGAGAGAGGGAGAGAGAGAGGGAGAGAGAGTGAGAGAGAGTGAGAGAGAGTGAGAGAGCGAGAGGGAGAGAGAGTGAGAGAGAGAGAGAGAGAGAGAGGGAGAGCGAGAGGGAGAGAGAGAGGGAGAGAGAGGGGAGAGAGGGAGAGATAGAGGGAGAGAGGGAGAGAGAGTGAGGGAGAGAGGGAGAGAGAGAGAGGGAGAGCGAGTGAGAGAGAGAGAGAGAGAGGGAGAGCGAGAGGGAGAGATAGAGGGAGAGAGGGAGAGAGAGAGGGAAAGAGAGAGGGAGAGAGGGAGAGAGGGGGAGAGGGAGGGAGAGAGAGAGAGAGAGGGGGGGAGAGAGAGAGAGGGAGAGAATGAGGAAGAGACGGAGAGGTAGAGGGAGAGAGGGAGAGAGAGAGGGAGAGGGAGAGAGAGAGAGGGAGAGAGGGAGAGATAGAGGGAGAGAGAGAGGGAAAGGGAGAGAGAGAGAGGGAGAGAGGGAGAGAGAGAGGGAGAGAGAGAGGGAGAGAGGGAGAGGGAGAGAGAGAGAGGAAGATTGAGGGAGAGAGAGAGGGAGAGAGACAGGGAGAGAGGGAGAGTGACAGAGTCAGGATGGTGTCACAGCTGCTGACCACCAATACCTCCCCTGACCGATTGGGCCTCTGGATCTGGAAGCAGCTAGTCCCTGGCCTTAGCTGATGGCAATCACTTACTCACAGCTCAGGAGCCTCCCATCTCCAGAACAGGCCTGACCACAGCCTATGTCCTCGCCCACTTACCCTTGCCTTCAGCCCCCCATCTGGTTCTCTGCTCCCTAAGGCTCTCTAACACAGCGTTCTGACAGGAGGGTTATATGCTCGCTCACACCGAATGGCCATGATCAATTGGCCGGTGATGTCCGCCATGGTGGCTGCTGTATGCTGACTGGCCGGCATTGGCACCTCGACAGAGAAGCGAGCCCATGGCCTTGTGATCCTGTGCAACCAAGGTTTTGAGTCATGAACCCTGAGGATTCATCCCATTCCTTGGCTTTGAGACTGTGGGCAGCTGACATTACAAAGGGTTAACTCTGGAGGACCAATTAGTATGAAGTGCATGAGACTCAGGAATGTTAAAGGGCCCAATTGCTTTTTGTTTCAGCAATAGGCACCCTCCTCACTCAGGTTGCATCAGAGATCTCATTGCTGTCATGCGTCAGTACGTAAGCCTCCTGAATAGCTACTCCAGAGGTCGAGAAACCTCCCCCAGGGTGGGCACTGTGTTGCCTTCTCTTTCGAGGTCTCGTTCAGCCAGGCCATTACGCCTAGCCCCTTGGCTCTCATCATACCCCACCCCATGTGCCTGGCTCCCCCCCCCTCCAAACCCCTGTCATCTCCCCCCTCTCCAGCAATGGCCAGCAAGCTCTGTCTTCTCGGACTCTCTGGTGCTCAGCGGAGACAGTGGTACTCATGGTGGCTCAGTGGTTAGCACTGCTGCCTCACAGTGCATCGGTTCGGTTCCGACCTTGGGAGACCGTGTGGAGTTTGCACTTTCTTCCCCAATCTGCGTGGATTTTCTTTGGGTGCTCTGGTTTCTCTCTCAATCCAACTATGTGACGGTTCAGTGGATTGGGCATGATAAGTGTGCGGTGTTACGGGATAAGGCGAGGGAGTGGGTCGAGGTACAGAGCTCCTTTGGAGGGAGTGCTGACTCGATGGTCCGGATAGCCTCCCCCTAGCACTTTGGGGATGGAGGAATCTGTGGATTCCTCCATCTTGGAGGCCCTGAAGCCTGGCTTTTATTTTAAAAAAGCAGTAATTTGCGCCGGTGTGACGTGACGCCTGGTGGGTGAGACAGTTCGATGAGGGATGAACATGTGTCGTTAACCACATTAAGTGCATGGGAGCAGATTCAAATTCATGTAAATGAGGGTCGCGTCCTTCCTGGGAACCTGATCTCGTCATCAAAGCCATTAAATCCCGCCCTGTGTGCATCTGACTTTACTTTCAAAGTCATGAACCGTCATGGTTGCGGAAGTCACTGAATGCAAGTTACAGAATGCAAATTTCTCTCTTGTGTTTGCATTTGCCTGGTGTCTCATTACCTCTCTCAGAAACATCAACTGTCAAAGGTGTGGTTTAGCACACAGGGTAAATCGCTGGCTTTTAAAGCAGACCAAGACAGGTCAGCAGCGTGGGTTCAATTCCTATACCAGCCTCCCCGAACAGGTGTCAGAATGTGGCAACTAGGGGCTTTTCACAGTAACTTCATTGAAGCCTACTTGTGGCAACAAGTGATTTTCATTTCATTACCCGTGTAGGGACTGTCCAAATTGGCATTAAAGGTTCCATTAGCATCATAATTCTGCATCCCATGCTTCCTGAGAGTGTGCGAAAGGCTGGAATCATTAGAATAATCCTTTTAATTAATCACTTGAATTGCAGTATCTGTGTGTACTCATGTTGATCACGGCTAATCCACCTCGCCTGCCCATCTTCCGACTGCGGGAGGAAACCGGAGCACCCGGAGGAAACCCACGCAGAAGCAAGGTGAATTTGCAAACTCCACAGAGACAGTTACCCAAGACCTGGAATCGAACCTGGGTCCCTGGCACTGTGAGGCAGCAGTGCTAACCACTCTGTCACCAAGTCGCCCCTATGCAGCAGCCATTTTCTATCCATGGAGGTCGAACATGCATGACCTGTTAAGCAGTTTGTGGTGTTGGTGGTTGAGGGAAGGATGGTGCCCGAACACAACGCAAATGCCCTCGCTCGGCTGGCCTCAGTAGATGTGGCATCCCACTTCTGCTGGGTCAGAAAATCTTGAAGTCCCACTTGAGCATGCCATCTGGGTCGACACATCGATGTAATAATTAGTGGGTGCCCCATTTGCAGAAGCGCCATCTTTCTGAGGCGTTGTTAAACGGAGGCCTTGTCAGTCCACTCGACTGGATGCATAAAATCCCACGGACCCTACTTCAAAGAAGAGAATGAGACTTCTCCCTAGTGCTCTTACCAACATTGATCCCTCAACCAACATCACTAAAACAGTCTGATTATAGTCATTAATAAATGACTTTGAGTGCAATAAAGAGCAATATACTTAAATTCACCCTTATTTACCACCATAGTCGGCAAACAGTGTCAAGGTTTGATAGTTCGCCCAAATGTACTCTTTTTCAATTTAATAATCTTTATTGTCACAAGTAGGCTTATATTAACACTGCAATGAAGTTACTGTGAAAAGCCCCCAGTCGTCACATTCTCCATGAGGGAGAATTCAGAATGTCCAAATGATCTAATAGCACGTCTTTCGGGACTGGTGGGAGGAAACCGGAGCACCCGGAGGAAACCGACACAGACACGGGGAGAACGTGCAGACTCCGCACAGACAGTGACGCAAGCCGGGAATCGAACCTGGGACCCTGGCGCTGTGAAGCAACTTCTAACCACTGTGCTAGTGTGCCGCCTGCATTAGAATGGCAGCATAGATTGTATATTCTACCTTCTGCGACTAAGCATTGGAAATTGGGTCTTGATTTGACTAGAGTGACTTGTCCCTCCTCCTCTTTCCACTCAAAGCCCAATTCATGAAAGATGTAAAGTTTTGCTTTTGAAGTTAAATACCTTCTAAGCTATATTGTTGAGTGGTTAAACAACCTCAGCTGGTGTCGAATGTGCACACTTCAGATTCCCTCTCAAACAAATTCTGGTTCCAGCATTGTCAACAAGAGAGTATCTTCATCTTAGCTTGACTCAGCTGTTTGCACACTTCACCTCTGAGGCACAACAGCGTTGAAACCATAAACCTTGTTCCTAAGGCAGCATATTAAACCCTATCACAGATCTTCCCTGGTTTCTTCCTCCCCCCGCCCTTTCTCTTGGGCGAAACCTGTTACATTTCCTGATTTTTGCTGAATGTTCATTGAGCTGAAATGTTGGCTGGTATTTAATGAAGGCGGGTATTTAATGAAGACAATGGGAGCCTTGCCGGCCAGCTAAAGAGCCAGCAAAAACCCTCCGTTGCCTCTTTTAGTGCGGGGCCCCGCTGCATTAAGTGCCATTCAGGCACTTAATTGAGCAGCAGGCCTTCAACGGGATCAAGGACACCGGTGGCGTTGGGTAGAAGTCCTGCCCACCAAGAGCTGCTGGCCAATCAGAGGTTGGCAGCGCTGTTGAAAAGCAGCGCCGCCAGGGATGCGATGGCTGCTGCCAGTACTGCCACTGGCCCAAGGGCCTGAACTGAGGAGGAAACCAGGCGCAGGTGAGTGATAGTGACGGAGAGGCAATCGCAGGGTTGGGGTTACAGGGGAAGGGTTTGGCATCAAGGGCAGGGGCTGGCTTTCAGTGCTGGGTCCCTCAATCTGACACTGAGTGCTTTTAATTAGACCCCTAGACCCCCCACCACCCCCTGGGTTTTGGCCAGGAACCTCAACAGTGTTTGCTTGTCGTGAACAAAAAACTAAGAAAAGTACAGCACAGGAAGCTTCAGCCCTCCAAGCTTATGCCGACCATGCTGCCCGTCTAAACTAAAATCTTCTACACTTCCGGGGTCCGTATCCCTTTATTCCCATCCTATTCATGTATTTGTCAAGATGCCCCTTAAACGTCACTATCGTCCCTGCTTCCACCACCTCCTCCGGCAGCGAGTTCCAGGCACCCACTACCCTCTGTGTAAAAGACTTATCATAGAATTTACAGTGCAGAAGGAGGCCATTCGGCCCATCGAGTCTGCACCGGCTCTTGGAAAGAGCACCCTACCCAAGGTCAACACCTCCGCCCAATCCCCATAATCCAGTAGCCCCACCCAACACTAAGGGCAATTCTGGACACTAAGGGCAATTAATCATGGCCAATCCACCTAACCTGCACATCTTTGGACTGTGGGAGGAAACCGGAGCACCCGGAGGAAACCCACGCACACACGGGGAGGATGTGCAGACTCCGCACAGACAGTGACCCAAGCCAGAATCGAACCTGGGACCCTGGAGCTGTGAAGCAATTGTGCTATCCACAATGCTACCGTGCTGCCCAGATGGTTCCCACTGCCTCGCTCCCACCTGGTTAAATAACTCCCCACCACCACCAAATTCACCATGGGACAAAGCATTAAATATGCCCGCTAACTTTGTTTCCCTCCACTGACGCTGCCTGACCAGTACAGTGTATCCAACATTTTGTGTTTTTATCCTAGGAGTGATCTTTCAAACGTCAGCTGTCTGCTCATGTGAATATGAAAGATCCCATCGTGCTACTTTTAATCTGATGTTCTTGGTGTCCTGGTTAATAATCCCTCCTCAGCCAAAACCACCATAAAGGAATTAATTGGTCTTTTGCTGATTGTTGTGGGATCTTATAAAGTTAATCTTAAGAGTTATAAAGTCACAGAGGTTTACAGCATGGAAACAGGCCCTTCAGCCCAACATGTCCATGCTGCCCAGATTTTACCACTAAGCTAGTCCCAATTGCCCGCATTTGGTCCATATCCCTATCTCCCCATCTTACCCATAGAACTGTCTCAATGCTTCTTAAAAGGCAATATTGTACCCGCCTCTACTACTGCCTCTGGCAGCTCGTTCCAGACACTCACTGCCCTCTGTGTAAAAGAATTGCCCTTCTGGACCATTTTGTATCTCTCCCCTCTCACCTTAAACCTATGCCCTCTAGTTTTAGACTCCCCTACCTTTGGGGAAAGATGTTGACTATCTACCTTATCCATGCCCCTCATTATTTTATAAACCTCTAAAAGATCACCCCTAAGCCTCCTACGCTCCAGGGTAAAAAAGTCCCAGTTTATCCAGCCTCTCCTTATAACTCGAACCATCAAGTCCCGGTAGCATCCGGGTAAATTTTTTCTGCACTCTTAATCAATATCCCACTGCAATCCTAGATAACCTTCTTCACCGTCCACTATGCCACCAATCTTGGTGTCATCTGCAAACTTACTAACCATGCCTCTGAAATTCTCATCCAAATCATTAATGTAGATAACAAATAACAGTGGACCTAGCACCAATCCTTGAGGCACACCGCTAGCCACAGGCCTCCAGTTTGAAAAACAACCCTCTACAACCACCCCTTTGTCTTCTGTCAAGAAGCCAGTTTTGTATCCAATTGCCTACCTCACCCTGGATCCCTTGAGATTTAACCTTATGGGCAGCACGGTAGCACAAGTGGCTAGCACTGTGGCTTCACAGCGCCAGGGTCCCAGGTTCGATTCCCCGCTGGGTCACTGTCTGTGCAGAGTCTGCACATTGTCCCCGTGTCTGCGTGGGTTTCCTCCGGGTGCTCCGGTTTCCTCCCACAGTCCAAAGATGTGCAGGTTAGGTGGATTGGCCATTATAAATTGCCCTTCGTGACCAAAAAGGTTAGGAGGGGTGACTGGGTTACGGGGATGGGGTAGAAGCGAGGGCTGAAGTGGGTTGGTGCAGACTCGGTGGGCCGAATGACCTCCTTCTGCACTGTACTATGTTATGAAACAACCTTCCATGTGGTACCTTGTCAAAGGCCTTGCTAAAGTCCATGTAGACAACGTCGACTGCACTGCCCTCATCTACCTTCTTGGTTGCTCCTTCAAAAACCCAATCAAATTCAGGAGACATGATTTTTCACTGACAAAGCCACACTGACTGTTCCTAATCAGTCCTTCCCTGTTTAATTGCCTCTAAATCCTGTCTCTCAGAATACCTTCTCACAACGTATCCACCACAGACTTTGGGCTCACCAGCCTGTAGTTCCCAGGCATTTCCCTGTGGCCCTTCTTAAACCAAGGCACAACATTTACTACCCTCCAATCTTCAGGCACCTCACCTGTGGCTGCCGACGATTCAAATATCCCTGGTAGGGGACCCGCAATTTCCTTCCTTGCCTCCCACAACGTCCTGGAATACATTTCAGCAGGTCCCGGGTATTCCTCTACCTTGATGTGCTTTCAGACTCCTTCTCTGTAATATGTGCACCCCTCAAGCCATCACTATTTATTTCCCCAAGTTCCCAAACATCCATGCCTTTCTCAACAGTAAATACCTATGAGAAATATTCATTTAGGATCTTACCCATCTCTTGTGGATCTGCTCATAGACCTTGTAGATCCTTAAGAGGCCCTACCCTCTCCCTAGTTACTCTTTTGTGCTTTATGTATTTGTTGAAGCTCTTTGGATTCTCCTTTGTCTTATCTGCCAAAGCAATCTCATGTCCCCTCTTTACCCTCCTGATTCCTCTCTTAACTCTAGTCCGACAACCTTTATACGCTTCAAGTGATCCACTTGATCCCAGCTGCCTATGCAAGTCAAAGGCCTCCTTCTGCTTTTTGACCAGGGTCCCAATATCCCAAGTCACCCCGGGGTCCTTAGTTCTACCAGCCTTGCCTTGCAATGTTCTTGTCGGATGGCCTGATTTTTATTACAAGAACATTGTAGGTAAAGCTTTAAAGGATTTATTAACATTAACTGTGGGTTAACTACATACAAAACAACAGATAAATAACAGTATGAACATGCACAAACAACCACTCTTCCAGCTCGCCAGTCAGTCTCCGGTCACCTGACTCTAACATTCACTTATCTTCTAATGAGACTCCTAGTGGTCAGTCAGTAGATTACGACACAACCATGATATCACCATATGCCCTTCACTCTAAAAGGAATGTGCTTACCCTGAACCCTGGTTAACACACTTTTGAAAGCTTCCCACGTACCAGCCATCTCTTTGCCCGCCAACAGTTTCCCCCAATCAACTTTTGAAAGTTCCTGTCTAATACCGTCGAAATTGGCCTTGCCCCAATTTAGAATTTTAACTTTTGGGCCAGACCTATCATTCTCCATAGCTATCTTAAAACTAGTGGAATTCTGGCCACTGGTCCCAAAGTCATCCATCACCAACACTTCCGTCGCCTGCCCTTCCTTATTCCCCAAGGGGAGGTCAAGTTTTGCCCCCTCTCTGGTCGGGCCATCCACATATTGAATGAGGAATTCTTCCTGAATACACTCAACAAATTTCCCTCCATCCAAGCTCCTAATGCTATGGTTGTCCCAGTTAATGTTGGGAAAGTTAAAATCCCCAACTATTACCACCCTATTTTTCCGGCAGCTATCTGTAATCCCCTGACATATTCGCTCCTCAATTTCCTGCTGACTATTTGGGGCCTATAGTTCAGTCCTATCAAAGTGATCTCACCCTTCTTATCTTTCAGTTCTACCCATTTAGACTCAGTGGGCGAACCCTCGGATATATCCTCTCTCTGTACTGCCGTGACACTGTCCCTAATCAAAAACACAACTCCCCCTCCTCTCCTATCTCCTGTTCTATCTTTGCTATAACATCTGTACTCCGGAACATTGAGCTGCCAGTCCTGCCCTTCCCTTAGCCATGTTTCAGTAATAGATATAATGTCCCAGTCCCATGAACCCATCCATGCTCTGAGTTCATCTCTCTTGCCCATCAGGCCTCTTGCATTGAAACAAATGCAGTTTAGTCTAGACTTCCCTTGCTCTCTGCCCTGCTTTCTCAGACCATCTGTCTGGTCATGTTTTGTACACTCTTCCTGTGTTTTATTTCTCTTAGCCTCACTGGACCCATTCACTGAGTTATCCACAGTCGCTGTACTCTGTACTGTAGCCCTTTTGGGGTTTTGACTTTGGTTTCTCTGTGCTTCACCCTTCCCCTAACTGCCATCTGTTTCTGTCCACACTTTACTTCCCTCTGACTTCCTGCAACGGTTTCCATCCCCCTGCCACATTAGTTTAAACCCTCCTCAACAGCACTAGCAAACATTCCCCCAAGGACATTGGTTCCAGTCCTGCCTAGGTGTAGACTGTGTGGTTACTACTGGTCTCACCTCCCCAGACAAGTTCCAATGTCCCAGGAATTTGAATCCCTCCCTCTTCCACATCTCCCAAGCCACATATTCATCTTTTCTATCATGAAATTCTTACCCCGACTATCACGTGGCACTCGTGGCAATCCTGAGATTACCACCTTTGAGATTCTACTTTTTAGTTTAACTCCCTAAACTTCAACTTGTAGGACCTCATCATGTTTTTTACCTATATTGTTGATGCCTATATGCACCACGACAGCTGGCTGTTCACCACCCCCCCCCCCCCCCCCCCCCCCCCCCGCCCCAGAATGTTCTGCAGCTGCTCCAAGACATCCTTGACCCTTGCACCAGGGAGGCAACATACCATCCTGGAGTCTTGTTTGCGTCCGCAGAACCGCCTGTCTATTCCCCTTACAACTGAGTGACCTATCACTACAGCTCTGCCATTCTTCTTCCTGCCCTCCTGCGCAGCAGCGCCAGGGATGGTGCCATGAACCTGGCTGCTGCCACCTTGCCCTGGTGAGCCATCTCCCTCAACAGTATCCAAAACAGTGTATCTGTTTTGGAGGGAGATGACCGCAGGGGACCCCTGCACTGCCTTCCTACTCTTCCTCTGTCTGGTGGTTACCCATTTCCTATCTCCCTCAGTATTCTTTATCTGCAGTGTGACCAACTCACTGACCGTGCTACCCACAACATCCTCAGCATCGTGGATGCTCCAAAGTGAGTCCATCTGCAGCTCCAGAGCCGTCAAGCAGGTCTAACAGGAGCTGCAGCTGGACATACGTCTTATACGTGCAGGGTCCCTGAATTCCCACATGGCACAAGAAGAGCATGACACGGGTCTGGGATTTCCTGCCATGACTTAACCCTTAAGTTAACTTAGAACAGCAACTACAATGCCAAGAGAAAAAAAGAAAAGAAAAACTACTTACCAGTCACCACTCCTCCCGATGATGAGAACCTCTTCCCATAAGCACGGAATTCCCCCTCAGCTCCAAATTCTCAATACTGTTCTAGAGTTACCGCCTATGTTACAACAGTGACTGCACAACTGGGATAAGTTCACAGTAACTTCATTGCAGTGTTAACGGAAGCCTACTTGTGACACTGATAAAGATTATTATTATTAGGAAGTAGGAGGAGGAGGCCATTCAATTCCTCAAAACTGTCCTTCCATTCAGTTTGTTCACCATGGCTGATCTTTATATTAACACCAATCCCCAAACACCTTGGTTCCTAATCCATAATACCTATCATCGTAGCATTTACAGTGCAGAAGGAGGCCATACGGCCCATCGAATCTGCACTGGCTCTTGGAAAGAGCACCCTACCCAAGGTCAACACCTCCACCCTATCCCCATAACCCAGTAACCCCACCTGACACTAAGGGCAATTTTGGACACTAAGGGCAATTTATCATGGCCAATCCACCTAACCTGCACATCTTTGGACATCATCTAGGCTGACGCTCCAGCATTGAGGGAGCACTGCTCTGTTGGAAGTGCTGTCTTTCAGATGAGGTGTTACACCCTCTGTCTCTTTGGGCGGAGGTTACAGATCCCACAGCACAATTCCAAAGATGAACAGGGGAGCCGAGTCCTACCCGTTGACTTGGCCAATTTTATCTCAGCCAACATCAAAGAAACTGGCCTGAATTTTCAGCATGGCGAGTGTTCAGCGTCCA
This sequence comes from Scyliorhinus torazame, assembly GCF_047496885.1. Classification (NCBI taxonomy): domain Eukaryota; kingdom Metazoa; phylum Chordata; class Chondrichthyes; order Carcharhiniformes; family Scyliorhinidae; genus Scyliorhinus; species Scyliorhinus torazame. The sequence continues at coordinate 401,369,799 of NC_092707.1, forward strand.
TCATCTGGAGAGTTGGTGGGGAAAGCATCCCCGCTGACTCCGAAAGGCTCACTGCCATTTCAAGCTCAAATGAGCATTTATCAGCATCAGGCAGGACTGCTATCTGCACGCGGATGGAAGAGCCACTGTGGATAGCTGTCAGCCAACCAGATTGGCCAACAACTCTCCGGCACCGCCAGGCACAGCACTGCATTGGCCAGAAGAGGTACTGCAGGGGTCCCAGGGAGATGAGGGATGGTAAGGTGGTGTTTGCCTGGCCGGGGGAGGGGGGGAGGGGGAGCTGGGGGAAGGGCATCTCTCGTCTGATGGGGTCTTCCAATTGATTACCCCAGCCCGAGATCGAGGGTGAGAACCTTTTCTGTTTGCCACTCTCCATCATCATGTGCTATAATTGAGGCTGCCAGGAAAAGGCCCTTAAGTGACCATTAAGTGGCGTGTGTGAGGGGGTCTCCTGGAGGCCCTGCCTGGTCCACTGTAAAACCGCATCAAAGTTGGGCCGGGCAGTATCCTGGGGGGATACCCGGCCATGCTATTTTAGACCCTGCCACCTCCCCCTGCCGCCACCCCTCACCCCCAAACCCAGCTCCAAACCCACCGGGGGATGATCATAAAATCCTGGCCAGATTGTCCAGTCATTATCACATGGCTGTTTGTGGGAGCTTGCTGTGCACAAATTGGCTGTTGGATTTCCCACATTGCCCAACAGTCACTACACTTCAAAAGTACTTCATTGGCCGTAAAGTGCTTTGATATGTCTGGTTGTCATGAAAGGTGCTATATAAATGCAAGTCTTCCTTTTTCAATACACACTTGTCTAATAAAAATCTATCATCTGTTTGACCCCCACCCTCAATGACTTTTTTAGGAGAGGGAGTTCTGGAGATCCACTACCCTTGGTGCGAAGAAGATTTTCCTGAGGCAGCACGGTAGCACAGTGGTTAGCACTGTTGCTTCACAGCGCCAGGGGCCGAGTTTGATTCCCGGCTTGGGTCACTGTCTGTGCGGAGTCTGCACATTCTCCCCGTGTCTGCGTGGGTCTCCTCCGGGTGTTCCGGTTTCCTCCCACAAGTCCCGAACGTTAGGTAATTTGGACATTCCGAATTCTCCCTCCGTGTACCTGAACAGGCGCCGGAATGTGGCGACTGGGGGATTTTCGCAGTAACTTCATTGCGGTGTTAATCTAAATGGCCAAGCTCACATTTAAGGTTATGCCCCTTTGCTCTGGACTCACCTATCAGAGTTTCTCCAACTCCACTATCAAACCCTTTGATCATCTTAAGCACCTCAATTAGACCATGCTGAAGATTATATCTCAAGGGCTTAATGAGCGCAAGCCTTATCTTGCAGTTTAACAAAAATAGAAATAGAAGTGGGACCAGCTGAGCCAGGCTAACATGGAAATACTGCCCTTGTGTGTTGACAGTGCTGGAACCACCGTCCGTGTGGGAGGGGAGGAGAGGGTAGATCGAGGGGAGTTACAAAATTCAGTTGACTGCTGGAATCCAGTGCAGGATAATTTGGGTTGGAGTTTGTGGGCTAAATCGCTGGCTTTGAAAGCAGACCAAGGCAGGCCAGCAGCACGGTTCAATTCCCGTACCAGCCTCCCCGAACAGGCGCCGGAATGTGGCGACTAGGGGCTTTTCACAGTAACTTCATTTGAAGCCTACTTGTGACAATAAGCGATTTTCATTTCATTTCATTTCATTTCATATGGTGAAACAACATTACCCAGCTGACAGCATATCCCAGAAAGAGTTTGAGCTGAATGTGTTCTGACTTTGCAAAACGGCACCACACTAGCCAGGAAGTACTTCAACAAAACAGAAGTACTTTTGTAGTTTCAGAACATTTAAGGGTATGTGCTGAAATTTCCAACGTTAAAACTCTTCAATGCCGTAGAGCGATCGGCAAGCCAGACTGGGGGTGTGCAGATGTGATTCATCCTCAGCTCCCTGGACGAAGTTAAGCTGGCATGTTGAATGATAAGAATTCCTTTGGCTGAATAATGCACAGCTATTTAATACTTTGCGAGAATAAAAGATTTGTGTGCCTATCTTGGGAAATCTATTCGGGTTCCAGGAAATTAAACCTCAGGAATGCATGAATCATGTGAAGTCCTGAGGACGCTCCCTCCCATAAGACTTCAATCCTCTGCCACAGGTTGGAGGTATCTATTCATCTGGGCTCTAGGCATCATGTCACGTGCTTCAAATAGCTTTGGTTATGCGGTGAATTCTGCATAGTCTGGTGCATTCCTCTGCACAGCAAGGGTTAATGCTGCCGTCATATTCTTACTGGTTCAGCTGACTTCCCCGATGGCCCAGCCCCCTTGGGTGTTGATTACCTGAGTCATGCAAACCTGAAAGATTCCAGGCTTGGTCACTGTTTAGCAGATGAACTAGGGCAGCACGGTAGCACAAGTGGATAGCACTGTGGCTTCACAGCCTCAGGGTCCCAGGTTCGATTCCCCGCTGGGTCACTGCCTGTGCGGAGTCCGCACGTTCTCCCCGTGTCTGCGTGGGTTTCCTCCGGGTGCTCCGGTTTCCTCCCACAGTCCAAAGACGTGCAGGCTAGGTGGATCGGCCGTGATAAATTGCCCTTCGTGTCCAAAAAGGTTAGGAGGGGTTATAGGGTTACGGGGAATGGGTGGAAGCGAGGGCTTAAGTGGGTCGGTGCAGACTCGATGGGCCGAATGGCCTTCTTCTGCACTGTATGTTCTATGAATCTGCAGTGTACTGCTGCACTTGCACCTCTCTGAGCCATCCAGGGAAGCCAGTATAACCATTAAGGAAATGATGAGGTGGGTGCACCACAATTTCCCACCTCGATTTTGATGGGCACGGCAGGTGGTGAATCCTCACCCGGGAAACAGGGCACCCAAATTTCCAGCCCCTTTCTGCCATATTTGGTGATTTGATGAGCAAGAGCCATAAGAGGACTTCACGAAGACCCATGGTCTCCACCACTTAGAAGTGCCAGAGAAACTGGTGCATGGGCAGGTCACCAGCTCCAGTGTCCCCTCAAAGTCTCCTTGAAAGAGCCGGCGCAGACACAATGGCTGAATGGACTTATCTGCTCTGTATTATAGCCACACACCATATGGACATGTACGGACATGTATCACCCATCATTTATCCCCGCTGAATCAAAATAGCGAAACCTGCTACTTACAACTCTCCGGGAGCAGCTTCACATGGACGGCAGTAGTTCAAAAGGTGGCTCACCACCATCATCTCAAGAGCTTTTGTGGATAGGCAATAGGTGCTGGCCTTGCCAGGATCACCCACATCCCAGGAAGTAGGATGTCACAAGTAGGCTTCAATGAAGTGATGCACGATCAATAACCTCAGAAACGAGATTGGAGACAATTGAAGGCTTTAATACGCTAGATGTTTCCCCCAGCAGCAGAGGTACAGAAGAAAGCTGCTGGGGTGGCACGGGCTCTTATACCCCGCCTTGCAGGGCGGAGCTAACATACACGCTTAACCAATGGGAACAAGTACATTCTCCACCAATCGTATTCCGGCATTACTGGGTGCGGCAATCCTCCTAACACAGACTACCACATTCACCCCCTGTTAAAAAAGAGTCTGGTGGGGGTGGTGGCTTCGTATTACAACGTGGTAAAAGTGGTAGAAGTTACAGTTATGAACGTACCGTAATGCCTCCGTACGGCGTTTTGCCTCATTACATCTTAACTATTTACAACAGTAATGTACGTTTCAAAATGAAGCAATTAGTCGATCGGGGGCCCTGGTCATCCTCTGCGATCGTCGTAGCTTTGGTGGTGATGCCGGTGGAGGTTCGGGCGCCTGTGACTCTGGGAGCGTGGTTTCGGCTTCTGTGGCAGCTTCATCTCCCCTAGACGGGGATGGTGGAAGGGCCGACTGACCTGGGAAGGGGGCAGCTGTGGGGTGCGCCAGTGGGAGGGAGGGTGGGACTGGTGGCGGGAGTGTGTGTGGGGATCCAGTGGGCGCCAGGTCCCGTAGGGAGACCATATCCTGTCGGCCGTCGGGGTACGCCACGTAGGCGTACTGAGGGTTAGCGTGGAGGAGATGGACCCTCTCGACCAATGGGTCCGATTTGTGCGCCCGCACGTGTTTTCGGAGCAGGATGGGTCCGGGAGCTGCCAGCCAGGTCGGGAGCGAGGTCCCAGAGGAGGACTTCCTGGGGAAGACAAGGAGACGTTCATGAGGTGTTTGGTTGGTCGTGGTACAGAGCAGTGACCGGATGGAGTGGAGGGCATCCGGGAGGACTTCCTGCCAGCGGGAGACTGGGAGATTCCTGGACCACAGGGCCAGTAGGACGGTCTTCCAGACCGTTCCGTTCTCCCTCTCTACCTGTCCATTTCCCCGGGGGTTGTAACTGGTCGTTCTCCTCGAGGCAATGCCCTTGCAGAGCAGGAATTGACGCAGTTCGTCGCTCATAAAGGTGGACACCCTATCACTGTGTATGTAGGCGGGGAAACCGAACCGCGTAAAGATGCTATGGAGGATCTTGATGATGGTGGTTGCGGTCATGTCGGGGCAGGGGATGGCGAAAGGGAACCGGGAGAACTCGTCAATCACATTCAGGAAGTACGTTTTGCGGTCGGTGGAGGGGAGGGGGCCGTTGAAATCCATACTGAAGCGTTCAAAGGGATGGGAAGCCTTTATCAAGAGCGCTTTCTCTGGCCTGTAGAAGCACGGCTTGCACTCTGCGCAGATTTGGCAATTCCTGGTGGCTGTCCTGACCTCCTCGATGGAGTAGGGCAGGTTACGGGTCTTGATGAAGTGGAAAAATTGAGTGACCCCCGGGTGGCAGAGGTCCTCGTGGAGGGCTCGGAGGCAGTCCTCTTGTGCGTTGGCACATGTGCCGCAGGACAGGGCGTCAGGAGGCTCGTTTAGCTTCCTGGAACGATACACAATCTCATAGTTGTAGGTGGAGTGTTCGATCCTCCACCGTAAGATCTTGTCGCTTTTTATCTTGCCCCGCTGTGCATTATCGAACATGAAAGCAACCAACCGTTGGTCCGTGAGGTAATGCCTCCAATGTCGCACAGCTTCTACTATGGCCTGGGCCTCCTTTTCGACTGAGGGATGGTGGATTCCGGCGGCGTGGAGTGTTCGTGAGAAGAAGGCCACGGGTCTGCCCGCTTGGTTGAGGGTGGCCACTAGAGCTATGTCGGACGCATCGCTCTCGACCTGGAAGGGGAGGGACTCGCCGATGGCGTGCATCGTGACCTTTGCAATGTCTGCTTTGATGCGGCTGAAGGCCTGGCAGGCCTCTATCGACAGGGGAAAAACTGTGGATTGGATCAGTGGACGGGCCTTGTCCGCTTAGTTGGAGACCCACTGGGCATAGTAGGAAAAAAAACCTCGGCAGCGCTTCAGGCCCTTGGAGCAGTGCGGGAGGGGGAAATCCATAAGGGGGCGCATGCGTTCAGGGTCGGGGCCTATCACTCCATTACGCACTACGTAGTCGAGGATGGCTAGGCGGTCAGTGTTGAACACGCATTTATCCTTGTTATACGTGAGGTTAAGGATTTTGGGGGTCTGGAGGAATTTTTGGAGGTTGGTGTCGTGGTCCTGCTGGTCATGGCCGCAGATGGTGACATTATCGAGGTACGGGAATGTGGCCCGTAAACCTTACCGGTCAACCATTCGGTCCATCTCTCGTTGGAAGACCGAGACCCCGTTAGCGATACCGAAGGGAACCCTTAAGAAGTGGTAGAGCCGCCCATCTGCTTTGAAGGCAGTGTATTTGCGGTCACTAGTGCAGATTGGGAGCTGGTGGTAGGCGGACCTAAGATCCACCGTGGAGAAAACCTCGTATTGCGCGATCCTGTTGATCAGGTCGGATATGCGGGGGAGAGGGTACGCGTCGAGTTGCATAAACCTGTTGATGGTCTGCCTGTAGTCGATGACTATCCTATGCTTCTCTCCGGTCTTTGCAACCGCTACTTGAGCTCTCCAGGGGCTGTTGCTAGCTTCAATGACACCTTCCTTCAGTAACCGTTGGACCTCTGACTTAATAAAGATCCGATCCTGGGCACTGTACCGTCTGCTCCTGGTGGCGACGGGTTTGCAATCCGGGGTGAGGTTCGCAAACAGGGAAGGCGGATCGACCTTGAGGGTCGCGAGGCTGCAGACAGTGAGGGGGGCTATCGGGCCACCGAATTTGAAAGTTAGACTTTGGAGGTTGCACTGAAAATCCAACCCTAGGAGTGTGGCCACGCAGAGGTGGGGAAGGACGTAGAGTCGGTAGTTTTTGAACTCCCTTCCCTGGACTGTGAGGTTAGCTACACAAAACCCCTTGATTTCTACTGAGTGAGATCCGGAGGCCAGGGAGATTTTTTGATTAACGGGGTGGATGGGGAGAGAACAGCGTCTTACCGTGTCGGGGTGTATGAAGCTCTCCGTGCTCCCAGAGTCGATTAGGCAGGACGTTTCATGCCCATTGATAAGCACCATTGTCGTAGCAGTCGATAGTGTTCGGGGCCGAGACTGGTCCAGGATTACCGAGGCTACTTGTGGCAGCAGTTGAATGTTTTCTTCAGGCGGTGTGTGGTCAGCCGAGCTGGGGTCCTGGGAGTCCATCCAAGATGGCGGCACCCATTGGTCGCACATGGCTGGGGGTGCACAAAATGGCGACGCCATCCATCACACGTGGCATCCGCGGGACAAGATGGCGGTGCCTGGAGGCCACACGTGGCCCTGGAGGAGGAAGATGGCGGTGCCTGCTGGCCGCAAGGGGACCATGGAGAGGGTTGTAGTGGCGGTCCGTATTCGCCTCCGGAGACCGCAGCGATCGCCCGGGCCTGGCATACGGCCACGCAGTGGCCCTTTTTACCGCATCCCTTGAAGGTGGATGAACGGGCCGGACAGCGCTGCTGGGGGTGCTTGGCTTTCCCACAAAAATAGCAGCGGAGCCCCCCGGCGTTGCCAGTCTGTCTAGCAGCACAAGCTTGTGGGGGGATGGGAGATGTCTTGGGGTCGTCCGCGGGGGGGGTTCCACGCTGCCCAGGGGGCTGCCGCGCGGTCGGGGACGTAAGCACGGGCGTTTCGGGAAGGCCACATCCAGGGAGCCGGCAAGGGCCCGTGCCTCCTTGAGGCCTAGTGTCTCTTTTTCCAGCAATCGCTGGCGGATTTGGGAGGACAGCATACCTGCCACGAAAGCGTCCCGGATGAAAAGTTCTATGTGGTTGCTCGCTGAAACGTGCGGGCAGCTGCAGTTTCTCTCCAACACCAGGAGCGCACGGTAGAAATCTTCCAGTGATTCCCCAGGGATTTGTCACCTCATCGCTAACAGACTGGGTGACCTCTTTCTGCATTGTAGGGATTGTACGGGAGGAGCCTCGATTGCAGCATGTAAAAACAGCATAGACTGTTTGGGCTGAACGGCCTACTTCTGTACTAAATGTCCCATGTAACATTTGTCCACAAGTGTGCACAGCATGTGGAAACAGAAAGATTAACGTCTTGAATTCACTCAGGATTAGCCACTGCCTGATGCCAACCTCCACCCTCACAATCACTCCCAGCCCATGCATTCTCACCCCTGATTGCAGACTTTCGTTTTAATCTCGGTGTTGATATGGCATGCTTGGTAGCTTTAACAAAGCACGAGCTCTCCGTCCAAAAACCTTGGCAGTCCCACAACATTGCTTGGGGATTTGATTCAAGTTTCGAGCAATTCAAGTGTTTATCTAGACATGCAAACAGAATGAAAGAATGTGCCGATGCTATTCTTCAACGCAAAGAGGCATTACCATGCACTTTCCACACTGCAGTAATTTGGCAGATGATGAGAAACATATGGTTGGTTGAACCCGGGAACAAGAAAAACAGAACATTAAATCAGGAATACTGCATACCTGGGAATGGGATACACATTTATGAATTCATTAATTGAAGATTTGGGGACTGGCTCTATGTGGTTTAGGACAGTTTAGGTCTTAATTCCAAAGAACAAATATTGAGTCACTTTTGAAACTTTGCTCCCTGGTTTCTGTTGAATCCAAAGGCAAGGACTTCACACAAGGGCAGGTAGGCAGGATGCAACTGGGTTTATATACTGCACACAATACAATAACTACTCTACTCCTCTCCCTGCAGGGTCACCCTCCATGATCTGCTCCCAAGTTGGGGTTTCTATCCTGTGGGATTCCCCCCCCCCCCCCGCAACCATTCACCTGGGGAGTTCGTATTCCAAGGTGGAGGAGGGAAACTCTATACAATGTAGGGTTTGGCCACTTAGGGAGTTGAAAGTTTCCTTTCTTTCCCTTGGTCTTGTCTTCTTGCACGAAGAGTAGGCTTTAGTCGATGATGCGTTGTAACCTGTCACTGGAAGTTGTATGAAAGCAGCCTAAGATCACACTCTCTTTCCTCATTTTTTTCTTGAATTACAACCCTCTAAGATACACGCCCTCCTCACATTCTGGCCACTTTGACTTCCTTGGCCCTAAGCCCCGGCATTCCCCGAAACCTTTTTCCCCCTTTATCTTTTGTTCCTTCTTCAAGAAGGTTCTTAAAACCTACCCTTTCGATTAAGCTTTGGATCCGTGGCTGGAAAATCTCCGTATGTAGCTCATTGCCAAATTGTGTTTCATAACTCTCTTGTGAAGGACATTGGGCAGTTTTAGTATGCCAGGGATGGGAGGGGTGCTATATAAATGCGACGCTAAGTGGCAGCAGGTGTACCATTTACAAGATGACTACAGCACCTCACCAACAGCGCCTTCCTTCGAAAGCACCCAAAACCTCTTTCATCTAGGAAGGCAAGGATAGCAGATGCACAGAACCATCTTCTCTGGTTAGCACTGTTGCTTCACAGCTCCAGGGTCCCAGGTTCGATTCCCGGCTTGGGTCACTGTCTGTGCGGAGTCTGCACTTCGTGTCCAAAAAAGGTTCAGTGGGTTACGGGGATAGGGTAGAGGTGTGGGCTTAGGTGGGGTGCTCTTTCCAAGGGCGAGTGCAGACTCGATGGGCCGAATGGCCTCCTTCTGCACGGTAAATTCTATGATTCAAGTTCACCCTCCAGGTCAGTCACCATCCTGACTTGGGAATATATCGCTGCTCCTTCATGGTCACCAGGTCACAATCCTGGGACTCCTTCCCTGAAAGCATTGTGGATGCAACTGCACCACATGAACTGCAGGGTTGCTAGAAGGTGACTCACCACCTTCTCCAGAGATTCCTTCTTCTGGCTCAAAATTGTCGCGAAAGTTGTTTGTCTCATTTGTTTTACATCCCAGAGCTCGTCACCAGTTTCTCTTTTGTTATGTTCTTTGCTGTGACCGTAAAGAGAAAGAATCACAGGTAGCAAACATAGTGTTTGTCGGGCAGCACGGTAGCACAGTGGATAGCACTGTTCACAATGCCACGGACCCTGGTTCGATTCCCGGCTCAGGTCACTGTCTGTGCGGCGTCTGCACGTTCTCCCCGTGTCTGCGTGGGTTTCCTCCGGGAGCTCCGGTTTCCTCCCACGAGTCCCGAAAGACATGCTGTTAGGTAATTTGGGCATTCTGAATTCTCCCTCTGTGTACCCGAACAGGCGCCGGAGTGTGGCGACTAGGGGATTTTCACAGTAACTTCATTGCAGTGTTAATGTAAGCCTACTTATGACAATGAAGATTATTATTATAATATAGTGAAAGGGGTTTATTTACAAGAAGCTGCTGAAACAGGGGACAACTGTCAACTCCACAAAAAAACGCGGAAATGCTCCAGTGACATCATTGCATAACACATGATATTACACCAGCCAATGGCGTTACTCTGATACATAACAACTCAGCACATCTGCAGCCACATGCTTTCAAATGGGAGCGTTTCCCCTGCAGACTGATCCACCGGATAGTTCTGGGTGTGAGGATTTGTCTGTCCATTCCAGTATTAAGAACGTGCCTCCATCGTGTGATACTCTCTCCCTCTCTGTCCACCTGAGCACCATTCTCATTGGCTGCCCTTACCTTGAGCCACTCTGATTGGTTCCCCCGTGTCTGGTGTCTGACCACCGCTCCTAATTGGACAACGCTCCCAGAGGTGGCTCTTGAAAGAAGATTGTGCCTGCTGTTCGCACCAATCTCCCTAACCAAGTGCACACCTCGACCCTATCCCCGTAACCCAGTAACCCCTCCTAACCTTTTTGGACACTATGGGGCAATTTAGCCTGGCCAATCCACCTAACCTGCCCGTCTTTGGACTGTGGGAGGAAACCGGAACATCTGGAGGAAACCCACGCAGACACGGGGGGAAAGTGCAAACTCCGCACAGACAGTTGCCCGAGGCTGGAATTGAACCTGGGAGCCTGGAGCTGCGAGACAGCAGTGCTAACCACTGTGCCAGCCTGCCGCCCCTCATCCAGGATCAACATTTTCTCCAAAAGCGTGTACACAGCTCCTTGTGCGCAAAGTCCCGCACCTGTCAACGTCGAAACTCATTCCCCCTTGGTCGCTCAAACCTCCCCCGCAGTTCCTCTCACCAAGCAAACCTCCCCTCCGCAAACATGTCCCTGACCCCCACTGACCTCTCCTCCCTCCATCTCCTATACATCCCATCCACCCGCCCGCCCCCAGCATATACCTATGATTCCCACAGAGTGGAGTCATCACCGACATGTTTAAAGTGTCGCCTCAGCTGGTTCCAAATTTTTAAGGATGACTCCACCACCAGACTGCTCGTATACATCCTCTGGGCGAATGGCAGCGGGGCCATCACCAGAGCCCTGAGGCTCCTCCCTTTGCAAGATTCTTGCTCTAAGCTGACCCAATCTGCCCCCTCCCACCATCGTCTCACCTTCTGCACATTCACTGCCCAATGGGAATGAAATTCGGGACCGCTAGCCCCCCTTTTTGCACTCTTCACCCTCGGCACTTTTCCCTTTCAGACTAACCTCTGAAAATGTCCTGGGTGAGGAAAATCAGGAGGGACTGAAACACAAATAGGAATTTTGGCAGTATGTTCATCTTCCAACACCTCCATCCTCCCCACCAACGTCAGATGCAGCGAATCCCACCTTTTAATGCCTCCCTTGACCTCCTCCACTAACACCGTCAAGTTCCACCTCTGCATTGTGGTCCACTTCCAGGTACTGGAACCGCTCCCTTGCCACCTTAGATGATAGAGCCCCCAGAATCCCCCCTCCCCCTCCCCCACGCCCCGGAGAATTCACCGGGAACACCTTGCTTTCCTCCAAATTCAGGTTATATCCCGAAAAGGCGCCAAACCTCTCTAGTAAACCCATGATTCTGTCCAGGTCCGTCACAAACAATAACAGGCTTACGGCATACAATGACACCCGGTGCTTCTTGCCACCACCCCCCCCCCCACCCCCCTCAATTCCCCCGCCAATTAGCTGAGGCCCGAAGTGCCATGGCCAAGGGCTCAATCGCCAACACAAACAACAGCAGGGACAATGGACACCCCTGCTTCCTTCCCCTCTGCAATCCAAAATAGCCTGGGGTCGTCATGGGAGACGCAGACAACAACCGAATCCACAGCACGAACCGCAAGCTGAACCCAAACCTCCCCAGGATTTCAAACACATACCTCCACTCTAACTGGTCAAAAGCCTTCTTCGCGTCCATTGACACGATCACCTCCGGCACTCGCCCCCCCACCCCCCCCGGCCCCGACGGGGTCATAATTACATTTAACAACCTCCTAATATTAACAGAGGGCTGCCTCCCCCTCACAAACCCCATTTGATCCTCCACGACCAGCTCCTGTACATACCCCTCCAACCTTCTCACCAATACCTTTGCCAGGACCTTCACGCCCACATTCAACAGCGGGATGGGCCAGTGGGATCCACACTCCAAGGGATCCTTCCCCTTTTTCGGGATCAGTGAAATGACGTCTGTGCCAGCATAGCCGGCAGCTCCCCATTCGCCACCACTTCATCAAACATGGCCTAAAGGCGGGGAGCCAACCCCATCACGAGCTGCTTGCAAAATTCCACCGGAAAGCCATCCGGCCCTGGCGCCTTACCCAACTGCATCTTGCTGATGCACTCCATCACCTCCTTCAGCCCCAACGGCTCCTCCAGTACCTGCCTCTTCCCCTCCTCCAACTCTGGGAAGTCCAGCCCGTCTAAAAACCAACCCATATCAGCTCTCCCCCCGTCCCCGTCCACCCCACCCCAAACCCCACCCCACGGATCTATACAGTCCCTCGCAAAAGGCCTTGCACGTTTCATCTATCCCCTCCGGATCCAACACCACGACTGCCCACCCCCCTCCCCCACCCCCTCCACCTTTACCTGAAGAATTTCTGTATTTCCCTCGATGCTGCCTGTCACTGCAGCAGTTGGGACAGCATGGGGCTCGCCTTCTCCCCATACTCGTACTGCAACCCCTGTGCCCGCCCCAGCTGATCCACTGGCCTTCTCATTGTCAACCAGTCAAACTGTCCCTACAACTTCTTTCTTTCCGCCAACAACTGCTTTGTGGGGGCCCCAGGGTCCTTCAGTGACTCATACACTAAACACCCAGGTTCCTGGCCCTGCACCCCTTTTAGAATTGTACCTTTTTGTTTTACATTGTTCCTCCAACAGAGTGAATCACTTGACATTTCTCTGTGTTAAATTCCATCTTGAATGCTCGTCCCACTAACCTCTTTACCTTCTTCAGTCACTCAGAAATGTTTTGTGTCGGGGATATGTGACGACAGAGTGCCCTGGTCACAGGGATATCATTTCCCCAGTTGAATCCCCTGAGAGTGCAAAGGGACAAATTCCGTCGGTACCGCCTGGGGCAAGGTTTGTCTCCCTTGCACACTCCACTTCCCGGTTGTTACTGAAGATATTTTGGTCTGAATTTTATTTGCAGCTTGCAAACTGTCTTGCACTGATTTTCATGTTTGACAGCTTGAAGTGACAAATAACCGGCAAGATTACTGAAGCAGGAGGAAAGGGCAAAGGTACCATTTTTCTTCCATCAAAAAGGAAACACAAAGGTATCCAGCGTGTTAGATAATTTCTCAGTCTCGATGTTCATAGATTCAAAGAACATACAGTGCAGAAGGAGGCCATTCGGCCCATCGAGTCTGCACCGACCCACTAAAGCCCTCACCTCCACCCTATCCCCGTAACCCAAGAACCCCTCCTAACCTTTTTGGACACTAAGGGCAATTTAGTATGGCCAATCCACCTAACCTGAACGTCTTTGGACTGTGGGAGGAAACCGGAGCAGCCGGAGGAAACCCACACACACACGGGGAGAACGTGCAGACTCTGCACAGACAGTGACCCAAGTCGGGAATCGAACCTGGGACCCTGGTGCTGTGAAGCCACAATGCTGCCCTTTAAATATTCTTCTGCTTTTTGAGGGGTTTGTCTTATGAGGAAATGTTTTTTTTTCTCCATTCGTTCATGGGGTGTGGGTGTTGCTGGCTGGGTTTCATGGTCATCATTAGACTTATAATTCCAGATTTTTTAAATTGAACTCCAATTCCACCATCTGCCATGGTGGGATTCGAACCCAGGTCCCCAGAGTATTACTCACAGTCTCTGGATTACTAGGCCAGGGACAGTACCACTACGCCACTGCCTCCCCTAATGTGTGTCACATACACCTTATCTTACCAGGGTGTGTAGGTTTATTGGTCTGACAGGCCTCGATATTAAGCCCACACGCCCATCCTGTCATGATGGATGAGAAAGTGTTGGAGGGTCGGGATAAACAATGAAATACATGTAATACGACCCTAAACCAACATGCAGGTGTTGCCTGGAGAGCAGGATGTCATGGCAAGATACAAAATTAACATAATTAAATTGGACTTCCACCATTAAATTGGGAGCTCAATTTAAAATTAACTTTTGACGAGCTGGGGTCCCTCAGCAGTGAAAGAGAGGTGACAGCTGCCCCCTCCGCAAGAAAGAAAGGTAACTTTGACAGCACCCTTTGTGGGCCAGGAGGGGCAAGAGTACTCTTGCCCTCCCTCCGCCCCCTCAAGGCTTAAACTTCCCCTGCTTTTACAATTGCAGGCTGTCTTCCTCTCCTCCATCATGGGATCTGCCTCCTCCCCCCGCCCCCGCCCCCCTCCAATTCCACCCCCCGCCCCTGAACAACAAGAGAGAAACTAACCATCGTCCCTTGATATTCAATGGCATTACCACCGCTGAGTTCCTCACTGTGAACATCCCGGAGATCACTATTCACCAGAAACTGAACTGGACGACCATCTAAATACTGTGGCTACCAGAGTAGTTCGAAGGCTAAGAATCCTGCTGTGAGTTACTCACCTCCTGACCCCTCAAAACCTGTCTGCGCAAAACTCAAGAAGCCCGACACCATCCAGGGAGAAGTAACGGGTGTGATTGCCCCCCTTCCACAAGCATTCATGCCCCCCACCACCGATGCACAGTAGCAGCCGTGTGTACCATCTACAAGATGCACTGCAGGAACTCACCCAGCCTTCCTACGCTGCACCTTCCAAACCCACAACCTCTACCATCTAGAAGGACAAAGGCAGCAATCACATGGGTACCCCACCACATGGAAGTTCCCCTCCACGTCACTCACCACCCTCACTTGAAATGGTATTGGCCATTCCTTACTGTCGCTGGGTCAAAATCCTGGAACTCCCTCCCGAACAGCACAGTGGGTGTACCTACATCTCAGGGCCTGCTGCGGTTCAAGAGGGCAGCTCACCACCACCTCCTCAAGGACAGTTAAGGGTGGGCAGCAAATGCTGGCCAAACCAGCGACGCCCACATCCCGCAAAATGAATTTTTAAAAAAACCCGAATTGCAGACGCTCCCTCTCTCCACCCACTCCCCCAATGTTGCTGATTGCCTCTCTCCCCCACTTCCAATTGAATAAGGTGCAGCTTCAAATTAATTTCTGCTCACTTGTGCAGAGAGGGTTAAAAAATACTCTCCACATTACTTTCCCGATGCGACACCAGCCTTTCAATTTGGGTGCGAAACTTTGCATTGAAATGAATGTGAAGGCACAGTTGTACTCCCTCGAGGACCCAATGTTCCCCACCAATTAGGAGAAACATCGCTGATATTCTCCTACTTCCTGCAAGAATTAAACATCCATTCTGTTATCCCATTGGGTTACGTGAAACTGTATTTTGCAACGTGAAGAATGATGATACAAGTGTTTTCTCTCTTCCTCTGACCCTTAGGAGGTGAAGTATTTATTTTTAAGCTATTGCTCTACTTCTGCAAAAAGTCAAAATGACAAGGGCAGTGTTTTTTCTCAGTGCTGGAGCAGTTACTTGGAGTTCTTGGACAGACGAGTGGGATGACTGAAGGAGGTCTCCTTGTCTGAGACACAGTCACACCAAATTACCGCGCAGAAAGAGTAACTACAGCGGCTCCTGTTTGTTGTATCACTTTCAATCTGTTTCCTTAGCTGCTTTTCTCCCAGAACAGGTCGCTAGTCTGCCACCAGGGGCTTATAGCTTGAGGAGCGCCACTCCACACCAAGCGTGGTTGACCAGGAGTCTCTCCCGCTATTACCGCCAGCCATCGGTGTGTTTGGAAGGATTTTGTAGGTTGCCATTCAACCTGTTTTGCCGCGTTATGAACGCATCTTCCTTGGTCGTCAAGTGCTGGGGCGGGTCTCGAACCAGCTGCTTCGGGCTCAGAGACAGGGAAGCTAGCCATTGCGCCACAGAAGACCTCCAAATAATAATAATAATCTTTATTAGTGTCACAAGCAGGCTTACATTAACGCTGCAATTAAGTTACTGTGAAAAGCCCCTCGTCGCCACATTCCGACGCCTGTTCGGGTACACAGAGGGAGAATTCAGAATGTCCAAATTACCCAACAGCACATCTTTCGGGACTTGTGGGAGGAAACCGGAGCACCCGGAGGAAACCCACGCAAACACGGGGAGAGTGTGCAGACTGTGACCCAAGCTGGGAATTGAACCTGGAGCTGTGAAGCAACAGTGCTAACCACTGTGCTACCGTGCTGCCCTGAAGCGGAATATTAGCAGTGGGATATGAACCCACGACCCCAGAGAGGGACCAGAAATCATTAGGCCTTCGAGGGCAATGAAGGACACCTCTTACTAATGGCGCATTAGACCACTCGGCCAGACTGGCAAGTTTTGTCTGACCCAGAGGCCAGAGGGCTACCAGCTGAGCCCCCATTGGCAATGCAGCTGTGCAGAATTTCCTGGGAGAGGCAAAACAGAGAGAGGTTGGTTTTGGAAAACATTCTGAAAGATTCCAGCCAACCCCACAAAGTGTGAGGAGAAGGCAGTGCCTGGGAAATGCTTTATCCAGTACCCACCTGCACTGCTCACATTGGTCATCCCCAGGAACCCAGCCAGCTCCCTAAAAGCAAAACCTTTTTCCTGAAGTGAATCACTGAGGGGAAAAGCCAAAAGCGAGGGGCAGCTTATATTACTCCATAAGACCATAAGACATAGGAGCGGAAGTAAGGCCATTCGGCCAATCGAGTCCACTCTGCCATTCAATCATGGCTGATTTCAACTCCATCTACCCGCTCTCTCTCCATAGCCCTTAATTCCTCGAGAAATCAAGAATTTATCAACTTCTGTCTTAAAGACACTCAACGTCCCGGCCTCCACCGCCCTCTGTGGCAATGAATTCCACAGACCCACCACTCTCTGGCTGAAGAAATTTCTCCTCATCTCTGTTCTAAAGTGACTCCCTTTTATTCTAAGGCTGTGCCCCCGGGTCCTAGTCTCCCCTGCTAATGGAAACAACTTCCCTACATCCATCCTATCTAAGCCATTCATTATCTTGTAAGTTTCTATTAGATCTCCCCTCAACCTCCTAAACTCCAATGAATATAATCCCAGGATCCTCAGACGTTCATCGTATGTTAGGCCTACCATTCCTGGGATCATCCGTGTGAATCTCCGCTGGACCCGCTCCAGTGCCAGTATGTCCTTCCTGAGGTGTGGGGCCCAAAATTGCTCACAGTATTCTAAATGGGGCCTAACTAATGCTTTATAAAGCTTCAGAAGTACATCCCTGCTTTTATATTCCAAGCCTCTTGAGATGAATGACAACATTGCATTTGCTTTCTTAATTACGGACTCAACCTGCAAGTTTACCTTTAGAGAATCCTGGACTAGGACTCCCAAGTCCCTTTGCACTTCAGCATTATGAATTTTGTCACCGTTTAGAAAATAGTCCATGCCTCTATTCCTTTTTCCAAAGTGCAAGACCTCGCACTTGCCCACGTTGAATTTCATCAGCCATTTCTTGGACCACTCTCCTAAACTGTCTAAATCTTTCTGCAGCCTCCCCACCTCCTCCATACTACCTGCCCCTCCACCTATCTTTGTATCATCGGCAAACTTAGCCAGAATGCCCCCAGTCCCGTCATCTAGATCGTTAATATATAAAGAGAACAGCTGCGGCCCCAACACTGAACCCTGCGGGACACCATTCGTCACCGGTTGCCATTCCGAAAAAGAACCTTTTATCCCAACTCTCTGCCTTCTGCCTGACAGCCAATCGTCAATCCATGTTAGTACCTTGCCTCGAATACCATGGGCCCTTATTTTACTCAGCAGTCTCCCGTGAGGCACCGTATCAGTGCAATGGATGCCTGGAATGTGATGTAACTGTTTACCCATGATATCTGAGTCAAGAGTTTCACGAGGCAAAATGGTGGACGAATTAATGTTGGAGGGAAAGCTGCTATTTCGATATTTGGTTAGGAACCTGTTCTTCAAACATTGAAATTGCCCTGTGCAAACATGACAATAAAAATATCAAATGCATTCAAGTGCATTTGCTTTTACTGCTGTCTAACTCAGGTAATCTATCAGCTAATTTTCGCACTGTGTAACTTCAGTGTCTTTTGAAACTGCAGTGAGCACAATTATGTGGAGAATGTCTCACTTCAATTTTCGTAGCAAGGCCAATCCAGAGAGCAGGTATCCCACTGCTGCTCGCCAGTACTGGTGGTCGAGAGCTGAATGTGGCTGGCAGGGGTAGAGGATGTGGGTGGGCAATTGCAGTGAGGAAGCGACCAGCAGGGGATGGGCCCATCTTCGGTTTTTTTAAAGACCAGAGGGACCTCCTGCTTCCCTTTGACCCCTGCAAAATAACTTTTCACGTACCTTTCCCTCTGTGGCTGGTCGCGAACATTCGACCCCCGGTAAACTTTAGCTCATCCAAATCTCTGCTGCCCGTGTCTTAACTCGCAGTAGGTCCCGTTTGCCTATTGCCCCTGTGCTCGCTGATCTCCATTGGCTCACAGTCACTCAACACCTTGATTTTAAAATTCTCATCCTCATTTTCCAATCCCCCATGGCCTCGCCCCTCCCTATCCCTGTAATTCCTCCAGCCTCCAAACCCTCCAAGGTATCTGCGCTCCTGAATTCTGACCACTGGCGTATTCCCAATTATAATTGCTTTGACATTGATGGCCGTGCCAGCAGTTGCCTGGGCCCCAAGCACTGGAATACCCCCCTCTCCATTCCTCTATCCTCTCCTCATTTCCTCACTTAAGACACTCCTTAAAGTTTACCTCTTTGACTGAACTGCTGGTCAGCTGACCTGGTATCTCCTTATGTGGCTTGGTGTCTATCAAAGCTGAGGAGATCCAAGAAAAGGTGATTCAAACAGAGGTTTATTTCTAACCAAAAAACAAGGCCGCAATGCGGAATACAGCACGTTGGTTCCAACTTGTACTACCGATCATGCCGGTCCCAAACCGGTCCGGCTTTAAAGTGTTGATTCGATGAGCCCCAGCTGATGGCCTCCATCCATCAGCGGGGAAACTCATATTCCATGCGGCCCATGGGGAGATCTAGCGGGTCATTCCTGTGGGTCTCATGCAGGTTATTACAGTGTTACACGTTGCTTTATAATGCTCCTACGAGTGGTGAAACCGCAGTGTTTAGCACAGTGGGTTCACAGCGCCAGGGACCCGTGTTCAATTCCCAGCTTGGGTCACTGTCTGCACGTTATCGCCGTGTCTGCATAGGTTTCCTCTGGGTGCTCCGGTTTCCTCCCATAATTCCCAAAACATGTGCTCGTTAGGTGAATTGGACATTCGGAATTCTCCCTCAGTGTACCCGCACAGACGCCGGAGTGTGGCGACTAGTTCGGGTAACTAGTCACAGTAACTTCACTGCAGTGTTAATGTAAGCCTACATGTGACATGAATAAAGATTATTATTATTTGGGGATTGTTTTCTGTGTTAAAATTGCTTCACCAATATAAGCTGCTGTTATTATTATGTCCACCAGGTGTCTCTAAGTAGAGCACGTGATCCTCTGGGGAGGGCTTAAATGGAACGTCAGAGTCCCATGTAAACATGTCACACTGTAGTTTAAAATCTGGATAGCTTCATACACAGACTGTGAATATACCTCTCTGTAATCCCTCTCTGGATAGTTTCAGGGACTGGGTTGCCATTTTGCTTTTACTACAGGTAAAATTCCATTTTAACCTTTAACTTCTTCTTGTCAGGTGTTTCACAGTTTAATTCTCCTTGGAGCAAAGGCGATTGAGGGGAGATCGGGTAGAGATGATGACAGGTTTAGCTAAGGTAGGCAAAAATAAGCTGTTCCCATTAGCTGATGCGAGCAAGAGCTAAGGCAAGAGTTACAGGGGGGAATGTGAGGAAAAACTATTTTCATGCCTCAAGTGCGCTGGATCTCACTGTGTAATGAGGGTGGTGGAAGTGTGAAAAATAAATCATTTCAAATGGATGTACACTTGAGGGAAAACACTTTCAGGGCTGTAGGGATAGACTTGAGGATCGGGAATGACTGGATCGCTGTACAGCAGTGCCGGCATGGATACGATGGGCCGAAAGGCCTCCTGGAGTTTAGTGATCCCATGACTCCATCATTTACAATCTCTATGGGTCACTATTCAGCTGGAAGCAGGAAACCTAGGCAGCCTGAAGCGTCCAGCGCATGTGAATGGGAACAGGTATTGGTGACAGGGACAGTCTGCTGGAGGGTGAAGGTAATCTTCCTATTCTGCTGAGCAGGATGGAGAACCCAGTATCCAGGCCCAGCCTAGAAAAGACAGTGCCTTGCAACACTCAACTGGTATTGCAACGTACTCCACCAGTCCAGTGGGGGTGGCGGCACTGAGAGTCTGGGGGCAGTGGAGGAGACATGTGGGTGCGGAGGGGGCATCGGTGTGATCCCCAATCTGCGACAACCATCGGTCTGCCCCCGGGGAGAATGGGCGGGGGGGGGGTTCCGAGTATGGCGGAGAGCGGGGATTGAGAGGATGGGGGACTTGTTCTTGGAAGGTAGCTTCCCGAGTGTGAGGGCGCTGGAGGAGAAGTTTGCATTGGTGGGGGGAAATGAATTCCGATATTTACAGGCACGGGACTTTCTGTGGAAGCAGGGACCAACCTTCCCACTCCTGCCGCTAATGGGGATTCAGGATAGGGTGGTCTCTAGAGGATGGATAGGGGAGGGGAGCGTCTTGGACATTTATAGAGAGCTTCTGGGTTCGGAGGAGACGCAAACCGAGGAGCTGAAGCGAGAGTGGGAGGAGGAGCTGGGGGGGAGAGATAGAGGAGGGCCTCTGGGCAGACGTGTTAGGAAGGGTCAATGCTACTGCAACATGTTCCAGGCTCAGCCTTGTCCAATTTAAGGTTGTTCACCGGGCTCACATGACAGTGACCCGGAGGAGCAGATTCTTTGGGGTGGAGGATAGGTGTACGAAGTGTGCGGGGGGTGGCCAGCGAACCATGTCCATATGTTCTGGGCATGTCCAAAACTGAGGGGATTTTGGCAGGAGTTTGCTGACGCCATAGCCACAGTATTAGAGGGTGGCAATGAGTCCAGAGGTGGCGATTTTTGGGGTATCGCAGGATCCGGGAATCCAGGAGGAGAAAGAGGCGGATGTTGGTGGGCAGCACGGTAGCCTTGTGGATAGCACAATTGCTTCACAGCTCCAGGGTCCCAGGTTCGATTCCGGACTTGGGTCACTGTCTGTGCGGAGTCTGCACATCCTCCCCGTGTGTGCGTGGGTTTCCTCCGGGTGCTCCGGTTTCCTCCCACAAGTCCAAAGATGTGCGGATTAGGTGGATTGGCCATGATAAATTGTCCCTTAGTGTCCAAAAATTGCCCTTAATGTTGGGTGGGGCTACTGGGTTATGGGGATAGGGTGGAGGTGTTGACGTTGGGTAGGGTGCTCTTTCCAAGAGCCGGTGCAGACTCGATGGGCCGAATGGCCTCCTTCTGCACTGTAAATTCTATGAATCTATGATGGTTCTGGCCTTTGCTTCCCTGGTAGCCCGGAGGGGTGTATTGCTGGCATGGAGGGACTCAAAGCCCCCAAAATCGGAGACCTGGCTTTCAGACATGGCTGGCTTTCTCTGCCTGGAGAAAATGAAGTTCGCCATTGTGGTAGTATGCATTAGGGGTCATGTGGGACTGTGAAGCCATGATGTCATTGGCTGACAGATCCCGGGTCCTGGTTGGACGTTGACCTCTAGCTCCGCCCTGAAGGCGGAGTATAAGTACCTGGAGTCCTCCCCCGCAGGCAGTCTACTACCGAACTGCGGGGGAAACAGTCATGCTTAATAAAGCCTCATCGACTTCACTCTATTCGTCTCTCGGAGTCTTTGTGCGCTACAATTTATTAAGCGTGACTAAAAAGGACTATGGTGCTCAGGATCATCCCGGAATACCTGAGGATCAGCCCCCACGCAGAGAACGCGGCAGCAGCTTTCAAGCACTGGCAGACCTGTTTTGAGGCCTACCTCAGAACGGCCACCGGCCGGGTCACAGAAGACCAAAAACTACAGGTCCTGCACTCGAGGTTAAGCACGGAGATTTTCTCTTTCATCGAAGACGCAGAGGATTTCCAGACGGCGTTCGCAGCACTAAAAAGTCTCTATGTCCACCCAGTAAACCAGATCTACGCTCGCTATCAACTCGCAACGAGACGGCAGTCCCGGAGAATCGATAGATGAATTCTACGCCGCGCTACTAATTTTGGGACGAACCTGCAGCTGCCCGTCGGTGAACGCAAATGAACACACGGACATGTTAATGCGCGATACTTTTGTGGCAGGTATGAACTCCTCCCAAATCCGCCAAAGACTTCTAGAAAAAGACTTGCTAGGACTCTCAGAGGCACGGGCCCTAGCAGCTTTCCTAGACGTGGCCGTGCAAAATACCCGCGCCTACGGCCCCGACCGCGCGGCAGTCCATTGGGCTCCGTATGTACCCGTCGCGACAAACCCACCCCCCCCCCGGACACCCCACAGGCTTGCGCGGTCCAAACACCAAGTCGCACCGGGGCGCCCGCTGCTATTTCTGTGGCCAGACGAAACACCCCCGGCAGCGCTGCCCGGCCCGCGCAGCGATCTGCAAGAGCTGCGGGAAAAAGGGCCATTTCGCGGTTGTGTGCCGGTCCCGCGAGGTCGCCGCTGTCCCAGGAGAACAGGGAGCCCTGCACGCCGCTTACGCTCCCCAACCCCCCCTGCGCCCCATGTACGACCCGCAGGCGCAGCCACTCTGGGTCCCGACCACCGCGGTCCCGGGAGAACAGGGAGCCCTGCACGCCGCTTACGCTCCCCAACACCCCCCCCACGCCCCATGTATGTCCCGCCGGCGCTACCACTTTGGGTCCTGACCACCGCTCTCGCCGGAGATGAGGGAGTTCTGCGCGGCTCTAACGCCCCCCAAACCCCCCCCCCCCGTGCCCCACGTATGACCCGCCGGCGCTACCAATTTGGGTCCCGACCACCGCTGTCCCCAGAGATGAGGGAGCCCCGCGCATTCCTAACGCTCCCCAACCCCCCCAGCGCCCCATGTGCGACCCGCAGGCGCAGCCATTTTGGGTCCCAGCCACCACGAGGGGAGGAAGGGTGCCGCCATCTTGGACCACCCCTGATCTGTACGACGCATGGGGGCGGCCATTTTGTCGACCCCCGCCGCCATCTTGTGACCACCCAGCCATGTGCGATGCATGGGGGCAGCCATTTTGTTCACCCCCGACGCCATCTTGGAGGGTAACAACGGACCCCAGTGTCGACGGCTCCACGGGGTTCGAAGAAGACACTCTACAACCGCGTCTCGCTTCAATAACGCTGGACCAAGCTCGGCCCCGGACACTCCAGACGACGACGACAACGGTGCTGATAAACGGGCACGAGACACCATGCCTAGTCGACTCCGGGAGCACGGAGAGCTTTATCCACCCCGACACGGTAAGACGCTGTTCTTTGACCACCCATCCCAGCGCACAAAAGATTTCCCTAGCTGCAGGATCCCACTCCGTACAGATCAAAGGCTTCTGCATAGTTACCCTAACGGTGCAGGGGAGGGAGTTCAAAAACTACAGGCTCTACGTCCTTCCCCAACTCTGCGCCCCCACATTACTGGGATTAGACTTCCAGTGCAATCTGCAGAGCCTTACCTTCAAATTCGGCGGCCCAATACCCCCACTCACTATCTGCGGCCTCGCAACCCTCAAGGTGCAACCCCCGTCCTTGTTTGCAAACCTCACCCCGGATTGCAAACCCGTCGCCACTAGGAGCAGACGGTACAGCGCCCAGGACCGGACCTTCATTCGGTCCGAAGTCCAGCGGCTACTAAAGGAAGGCATAATCCAGGCCAGCAATAGTCCCTGGAGAGCACAGGTGGTAGTAGTAAAGACAGGGGAGAAGCAAAGGATGGTCATAGACTATAGCCAGACCATCAACAGGTACACACAACTAGACGCGTACCCTCTCCCCCGCATATCCGACATGGTCAATCGGATTGCCCAATATAAAGTCTTCTCCACCATGGACCTCAAGTCCGCCTACCATCAGCTCCCCATCCGCCCAAGTGACCGCAAGTACACAGCCTTCAAGGCAGACGGGCGATTATACCATTTCCTAAGGGTCCCATTTGGCGTCACAAACGGGGTCTCGGTCTTCCAACGAGAGATGGACCGAATGGTTGATCAACACGGGTTGCGGGCCACGTTCCCGTATCTCGACAATGTAACCATCTGCGGCCACGATCAGCAGGACCACGACGCCAACCTCCAAAAATTCCTCCAGACCGCTAAAGCCTTGAACCTCACATACAACGAGGACAAGTGCGTTTTCAGCACCAACCGGCTAGCCATCCTGGGCTACGTAGTGCGCAATGGGATAATAGGCCCCGACCCCGAACGTATGCGCGCCCTCATGGAATTTCCCCTCCCGCACTGCTCAAAAGCCCTGAAACGCTGCCTGGGGTTCTTTTCATACTACGCCCAGTGGGTCCCCCAGTACGCAGACAAGGCCCGCCCCCTAATACAGACCACGACCTTCCTTCTGTCGACAGAGGCTTGCCAGGCCTTCAGCCGCATCAAAGCGGATATCGCAAAGGCCACGATGCGCGCCATCGACGAGTCCCTCCCCTTCCAGGTCGAGAGCGACGCCTCCGACGTAGCTCTAGCGGCCACCCTTAACCAAGCGGGCAGACCCGTGGCCTTTTTCTCCCGAACCCTCCACGCTTCAGAAATCCGCCACTCCTCAGTGGAAAAGGAAGCCCAAGCCATAGTGGAAGCTGTGCGACATTGGAGGCATTACCTGGCCGGCAGGAGATTCACTCTCCTCACGGACCAACGGTCGGTAGCCTTCATGTTCGATAATGCACAGCGGGGCAAAATCAAAAACGACAAGATCTTAAGGTGGAGGATCGAGCTCTCCACCTTCAACTACGAGATCTTGTATCGTCCCAGAAAGCTGAACGAGCCGTCCGATGCCCTATCCCGCGGCACATGTGCCAACGCACAAATTAACCGCCTCCAAACCCTCCACGAAGACCTCTGCCACCCGGGGGTCACTCGGTTTTACCACTTTATCAAGTCCCGCAACCTCCCATACTCCTTAGAGGAGGTCCGTACAGTCACAAGGAACTGCCACATCTGCGCAGAATGCAAACCGCATTTTTTCAGGCCGGATGGTGCGCACCTGATTAAGGCTTCCCGCCCCTTTGAACGCCTTAGTCTGGATTTCAAAGGACCCCTCCCCTCCACCGACCGCAACATATACTTCCTTAATGTGGTGGACGAGTACTCCCGCTTCCCATTCGCCATCCCCTGTTCCGACATGACCGCGGCCACAGTCATTAAAGCCCTGAACACCATATTCACACTGTTCGGTTGCCCCGCATACGTCCACAGCGACAGGGGGTCCTCCTTCATGAGTGACGAGCTGCGCCAGTTCCTGTTCAGCAACGGGATAGCCTCGAGCAGGACGACCAGCTACAACCCCCGGGGGAACGGGCAAGTAGAGAGGGAGAATGGCACGGTCTGGAAGACCGTCCTACTGGCCCTACGGTCCAGGGATCTCCCAGTTTCACGGTGGCAGGAGGTCCTTCCGGACGCCCTCCACTCCATCCGTTCACTACTGTGTACTAGCACTAACCAAACGCCTCATGAGCACCTCCTTGTCTTCCCCAGGAAGTCCTCCTCTGGAACATCGCTGCCGACCTGGCTGGCGGCCCCAGGACCCATCTTGCTCCGAAAGCACGTGCGGGCGCACAAGTCGGACCCGTTGGTCGAAAGGGTTCACCTCCTTCACGCGAACCCGCAGTACGCTTACGTGGAGTACCCCGACGGCCGACAGGACACGGTCTCTCTGCGAGATCTGGCACCCGCCGGCAACACACACACCCCCCCGACACCAATCACCCAACCCCCCCCTTCCTGCCACCGCCGCACCCCGCGACCGCTCCCTTCCCAGGAGGATCAGTCCTCCTCCCAGGCCCGACCAGGAATGAAGCCCAAGCTGAAACCGTAAGGCTCCCGGAGAAGACAACACCGAAACAAGCACCACCACCACCACCGGGGCCGAGGCGATCGACACGGACGACCAGACCGCCCGACCGACTCGTGGCGTTGATCTAACAGTACAATGTGGACTTTTAACGAGAACATTTTGTCTTTTCCTGACGATTACTGTAAATAGTTTGAAACAAAAAAAAAACCTTGTACATACTGTGTACATGTGAAAGTTTTCCTCCCAGGACCAGCCTTGTAAACCCTTACCACCATGCGAAGCATCACCCCGCCGGGTTCATTTTTAACAAGGGGTGAATGTGGTAGTATGCATTAGGGGTCATGTGGGACTGTGAAGCCATGATGTCATTGGCTGACAGATCCCAGGTCCTGGTTGGACGTTGACCTCTAGCTCCGCCCTGAAGGGGGAGTATAAGTACCTGGAGTCCTCCCCCGCAGGCAGTCTACTCCCGAACTGCGGGGGAAACAGTCACGCTTAATAAAGCCTCATCGACTTCACTCTATTCGTCTCTCGGAGTCTTTGTGCGCTACAGCCATGAGAGGGTCTCTGCTGGGATTCGTCCAAAGGTGGCAACCATTCGTCGACTTCCTCGCAGAGAACTAATCGTCAGCAGAAAGGGGGGGTAGGGGGTTGGGTTAGCGTAGGATAGGGGGGTAAGTCATGGCAAGGCCTGTGGGAGAGGGAGGTGGAATTTGCACTCTGTTTATATTTTTTCTTGTTATGTATATTGCTGATTTTGTTGTTGTTGAAATGCCAAAGAAATACCTCAATAAAATGTTTATTAAAAAAAAACTGGTATTGGAACACCTGCCAAACAGTTTCCTGCCGCTTTCTGGCCGTAAACAACACCTTACATTTATATAGCACCCGTCATAGAGTAAAACATTTTGCTCCACAGGAGTGCTCGCTCATGATATTTCAGAGAGCATCTGGGTGTCATGGTACATGAATTAGGAAAAGTTGGTACGAAGGTACAGCAAGTGATTAAGAAGGCAAATGGACTGTCGTCATTAATAGCAAGGGGAATGGAACATAAATGTAGGGATGTTTTGTTACAGTTAGTAAGATCACACGAGGAGTAAAGTGGACAATTTTGGTCTCTTTACTTAAGAAAACATATAAATGCATTCAACGCAGTTCAGTAAAAGTTCCCTTGACTGAGTTCTGGGGTGTGACAGTTTATCTTATGAGGAAAAACTGCACAGATTGGGCCCGGATCCATTTGAGTTTAGAAGAATGAGCGATGATCTTACTGAAACATCATGGGCGGGATTCTCCCTTCTGGGGTCTAAGTCCCGACGCCGGCGGAAAAACCGGGATCAACCGCTCCAGCAACAACAGTCCCCGAAAGTGAGGAATTCTCCAAATTTTCAGGGGCGAGGTTGACGCTGGAGTGGTTGGCCCATCTCCAGCTGGCGGCGAAGGGCACGAGTTCGCGCATGCGCGGAACGGCCGGCGTGATCTCACGCATGCGCCGACCGGCCGGCGTATTTCCGTGCATGCGCAGACCGGCCGGCGTATTTCTGCATACGGTGGGGGTTCACGGCGAGATTCTCTGACCCCCCCCGCCAGGTCGGAGAATCGCCGGGGGCTGGCGTGAATCCCGCCCCCACCGGTTGCCGAATTCGCCGGCACCGGATATTCGGCGGGGGCGGGAATCGCGCCCCGCTGGTTGGCGGGACCCCCCCGGCGATTCTCTGGCCCGGATGGGCCGAAGTCCCGCTGCTAAAATGCCTGTCCTGCCGGCGTAGATTAAACCACCTACCTTACCGGCGGGACAAGGCGGTGCAGGCGGGCTCCGGGGTCCTGGGGGGGCGCGGGGCGATCTGGCCCCGGGGGGTGCCCCCACGGTGGCCTGGCCCGCGATTGTGGCCCACCAATCCGCGGGCAGGCCTGTGCCGTGGGGGCACTCTTTCCCTTCCGCCTTCGCCACGGTCTCCACCATGGCGGAGGCGGAAGAGACTCCCTCCACTGCGCATGCGCGGGAATGCCGTCAGCGGCCGCTAACGCTCCCGCGCATGCGCTGCCCGGAGATGTCATTTCCGCGCCAGCTGGCGGGGCACCAAAGGCCTTTCCCGCCAGCTGGCGGGGCGGAAATTCGTCCGGCGCGAGCCTAGCCCCTTAAGATTGGGGCTCAGCCCCCCAAGATGCGGAACATTCCGCACCTTTGGGGCGGTGCGTTGCCCGACTGATTTGCGCCGATTTGGGCGCCAGTCAGCGGACATCGCGCCGATACCGGAGAATTTCGCCCCACTTCTCCGTGCCGACCCCCGGGCAATATGGCGGAGCCTGACAGGGGCCCAACACGGAGGAAAGAAGGCCCCCACGGAAACAGCCTGCCAAAAGGGTCGGTAGGCCCCGATCGCGGGCTAGGCCACCGTGGGGGCCCCCCCCGGGTCGGATCCCCCCGCGCCCCCCCCCCCTCCCAGAACCGCCCCCACACACCAGGTCCCGCCGAGCGTGAGGTGAGTAATTCACACCGCCAGGACTGGCCAAAACTGGACGGCCACTCGGCCCATTGTGGTCCGGAGAATCGCCGAGGGGGCTACTGTCAGCGGCCCCCGATCGGCGTGGCGGGAATCCCACCGGCCCCTGAAAAACGGCGCCGGAGAATAGGGCAGCTGGCATTGGGGCGGCGAGGCGGGATTCGCGCCTCCCCCCGGGGATTCTCCGACCCGGCGGGGGTTTGGAGAATCCCGGCCCCAGTATCCTGAGGGGACCTGACAGGGTGGATGCTGCGAGGATGTTTCCCCTTGTGGGAGAGATTAGAACCTGGAACATAGTCCAAACCTTTCCTCATGTAATAACTCCTTCATCCCAAGAATCAGTCAAGTGGACCGTCTCTCAACTGCTTTTAAAGCTGTTCCACCCTTTCTTAAGTAAGAAGATCAAAACTGCACACAGTACTCCAGAGGTGGTCTCACCATCACTCTGTACAACTGTGGCAAAAACGTTCTGACTTAAATATTTCATTCCCCTTGCGAATGAGTGCTAGCAATCCATTTACTTTCCTAATCACCCAGTGCATTCGCCCACTGTTGCGTCAGAAACTACATACTATTCTCGGTCCTACTGATACATTGGGCTGGAATCGCCTGCCCCTTCTGTCGCAAGATAGCCACTGTCGGGACGTGGACAATGGATATGTACATTGGGCTCGGGCGGGATTCTCCGGTCGCCGGGCGGGCACAGCCGGAGAATCCCAGCCATTGACTACAGCACTGGAGTCTTTCCCCAGAAATGCAATGTTAGACTGAAGCTTCAGTAATTCCCGTTGATAGCTACACAAGTTTGACCCTGCTCGCTACAAGAAGCATTTTGCCTGAGTCGTGTTTTGCTAATATTGCAGTGTTACTGGGTAATGTTGACTTAGAGCGATATTGAACAAACTGCCTGTTATACACCTCTCTCAGTTGTCATTTGTGCTGACTCCAATGGATCAGTCATTGCTCGTGTTACACTATTGGTCAAAGTCAAAGTTCCTGCCACTGTGTGTCAGCAGAAAATTACCTCGTGTCATTTGCTCAACAGGTGATACAGACCATTTTCTTTGGGATCTGCGTACTGACCGATCTCTCCAGTCTCCTCACTCAAGGCACGAATGACCAAGAACAGCAGAGACAGCTCAGGAAGCTGATTTCTCTTCGAGACTGGCTGATGGCTGTTTTGGCATTCCCTGTGGGTGTGGTAAGTGGCCACGTTTATTATTAACTTCTTTCATGCCTTTTATTGTCTTCACAGTTGAATGCACAGAACTTCAATCGTTAGGCGTAAGAGATGATAATAATAATCTTTATTGTCACAAGTCGGCTTACATTAACACTGCAATGAGGTTACGTGAAAAGCCCCTAGTCGCCACATTCCAGCGCCTGTTCGGGTACACAGAGGGAGAATTCAGAATGTCCAAATTACCTAAGAGCATGTCTTTTGGGACTTGTGAGAAGAAACCAGAGCATCCGGAGAAAATCCACGTAGACACGGGGAGAACGTGCAAACTCCGCACAGATAGTGACCCAAGCCGGGAATCGAAGCTGGAACTCTGGAGCTGTGAAGCAACAGTGCTACCCACTATGCTACTGTGCCGCCCACAGATTGATTCTATGAATCAATGGTGGTGTACTGGCAGTGTCAGTGGAGTAGTAATCCAGAGACCCAGGCTAATGCTTAGAATAAAATCATACATTCCCTACAGTGGAGAAGGAGGCCATTCGGCCCATCATGTCTGCACCGACCCTTTTTGGAAAGAGGACCCTACCTAGGCCATGCCCCGACCCGATCCTATCCCCCATAACCCAGTAACCCCACCGAACCGTTTGGACGCAAGGGGGCAATTTATCATGGCCAATCCACCTAACCTACACATCTTTGGACTGTGGGAGGAAACCGGAGCACCCGGAGGAAACCCACGGACACACGGGGAGAAAGTGCAGACTCCACACGAGGCCGGAATTGAACACGGGCCCCTGGCGCTGTGAGGCAGCAGTGTTAACCACTGTGCCACCGAGCCATCCAGGGGAGCAAGAGTTCAAATCGCACCATTTAAATTAGATTGATAAATCTGAAATTGATAAACTAGCCTCAGTAATGGTGATGCTGCCAACGGTCATTGATTGTTGTAAAAACTCATTACTGCCTGTTAGGGGAGGAAATCTGCCATACTTACCTGGCCTGGCCTACATATGACTCCAGATCCACAGCAATGTGTTGACTCTTTACTGCCCTGTCCAGCACGTCACCCCGTTCAAGGACATTTAGGGATGAGTAACAAATGCTGGTCCTGCCAGTGACAACCACATCCCATCAAAGAATTCATTTAAAAAATAGTATTTTTTAAAATTGGGTTTCTCGCACATAGCATATTTACAGGTGTACACAAAGAAGAAAAATAAGAGAAGATATGAAAAACAAAAGAAAAACAACAACACAATATAATTAGAAAAATCACGTAAATAAAAAGCCAAGGTGTGGGAAAGTAAAAACTGGGGAAGTGTGTGTATACCGAGGCACTGGAGAGACAATTACATTATACATGTATACATGTCTTGGCGGGGGAGAGAGTACATACAACACCACTAATACAGACTAAATCTGGGTGGGGGGGGCCCTGATGTTACTTGCTTCTCCCGGTCGGTTTTCGCTGCTGTTGTTGTGCGTTTGCCTCCGCTTCGGCCGTCATTCCTTCCTCCTGTAATTTCTTTCTCTCTGTTGCCGTGCTGTGTTCGTCATGGTTGTTGTTGTTTCCCGTCCTCTCCTTCCAGTTTAATTTCCTTTGTCCTTCCCCCCCCTCCTCTGGTTCCCCTCTATTGTTCTTTGCCCCTGTCCTTCCTCCCCCCCCCCCCACCCCCCCACCCCCCCCACCGCCCCCCTTCTCCCTCCCCGCCGCCCTGCAGT
The DNA here is from genome assembly GCF_047496885.1 of Scyliorhinus torazame. Classification (NCBI taxonomy): domain Eukaryota; kingdom Metazoa; phylum Chordata; class Chondrichthyes; order Carcharhiniformes; family Scyliorhinidae; genus Scyliorhinus; species Scyliorhinus torazame. Next base: position 401,400,887 of record NC_092707.1, read on the forward strand.
TCTCCTTTCTTTTCTGTTGTGTTTGGCTCCTCCCTCTTGCACTGTCCCTCCACCTCCCCCCCCCCCCCTTCCCTCCCACCCCCGGGTATTTCCCTCATTCCTTCTCTTTTCTCGTGTTTTGGCCGCTTTCCCCTGGCTCTTGGCTACTTGGTTATTTATCTGCTTGTTCGTTGGCCACTAACAGGTCCCGGAACAGTTGGGTGAATGGTTCCCACGTTCTGTGGAAGCCATCTTCTGACCCCCGGATGGCGAATTTGATTTTCTCCATTTGGAGAGATTCTGAGAGGTCGGACAGCCAGTCTGCAGCTTTGGGTGATGCTGCTGACCGCCAGGCGAACAGGATTCTACGGCGGGCGATCAGGGAGGCAAAGGCAAGGGCATCCGCCCTCCTCCCCATGAAGAGACTGGCTGGTCTGATACCCCGAAGACAGCCGCTTTCGGGCATGTCTCCACCGTCACCCCTACCACTTTGGACATTGTCTCGAAGAAGGCTGTCCAGTACCCAGCAGGTCTGGGGCAAGACCAGAACAAAGAACAAAGAAAAGTACAGCACAGGAACAGGCCCTTCGGCCCTCCAAGCCGGTGCCGACCATGCTGCCCGTCTAAACTAAAATCTTCTTCACTTCCTGGGTCCGTATCCCTCTATTCCCATCCTATTCATGTATTTGTCAAGATGCCCCTTAAATGTCACTACTGTCCCTGTCATAATATCCACTCATGTATATAATGAGATGCAGACAGGCAGTGATTGACTCACAGGATAACCAATGAACATACACAACACATAACAACCAATCACCAGACAGGACACCACCACTATAAAGCACACAGGGCATTAAGACTCTCTCTCTCTCTCTCTACAGGCCACAGCTACTGAGATAGAAAGAGTGCACAAGCCAGTGAGGTAGAGAGTTAGTGTGGTCAAGCCAGTAGGAGGTTATCAGTTAGAAGTTAGATTGATAGAGTGTCAACTCACAGCAGACTATGTACAGCAATCAGGAAGTTCAATAAAACAGCGTTGGACATCTCCTGTATCAGAAGCCTGTTTCTAGTTTCACTGCATCCAGTTGCAGTCAACGTTGAACCAACTTACTTAACACATCAATCCCTGCTTCCACCACCTCCTCCGGCTGCAAATTCCAGGCACCCACTACCCTCTGTGTAAAAAAACTTGCCTCGTACATCTCCTCTAAATCTTGCCCCCTAGTAATTGACCCCTCTACCCTGGGAAAAAGCCTCTGACTATCCACTCTGTCTATGCCCCTCATCATTTTGTAGACCTCTATCAGGTCGCCCTTCAACCTCCGCCGTTCCAGTGAGAACAAACCGAGTTGAAATGAAACGAAAAAAAAATGAAAATCGCTTATTGTCACAAGTAGGCTTCAATGAAGTTACTGTGAAAAGCCCCTAGTCGCCACATTCCGGCACCTGTTCGGGGAGGCTGTTACGGGAATCAAACCGTGCTGCTGGCCTGCCTTGGTCCGCTTTCAAAGCCAGCGATTTAGCCCAGTGTGCTAAACAGCCCCAGTCTGTTTACTCAATCGCTCCTCATAGCTAATGCCCTCCATACCAGGCAACATCCTGGTAAATCTCTTCTGCACCCTCTCTAAAGCCTCCACATCCTTCTGGTAGTGTGGCGACCAGAATTGAACACTATACTCCAAGTGTGGCCTAACTAAGGTTCTATATGGATATGAACCTCAAGGTTCTGGATATGAACCTCATTACCTCACCAGTGAGGGGTGTGGAAAATGGGAAGATGTGATCTCGCCAGCGGGAACCGTGTTTTACGATTCCTGTGGGATTTGCCACCCGCAGCGCCATTCCCGCTGACGGCTAAAGTGGCCTGAAAATCGCCCCCGTTATTTTAAATCAGGACGCAATGCGTTCATTTTTAGCATTAACTTTAATTTGTCATTTGTTTGTCTAATTGCTTAACTGATCTAAATCCTTTCACAAATTATTAACTGCATTCTATTGCTTTTAGCCCTGTCTCAGATGTACCATGCTTATTATTAACTCAGCATCTAAGCACTATCAGAGGAGTACTTTAATCAACTCCTTTTAAAAACCCAACCATTCGTAAGCTTTACTGAGTCTAAGAATAGCCTTCTCCTTCGAAAAGACTTGGAGAATAAGTTACACCGGGAATCATTTTTAAATTATTTCACGGGATGTGGGAATCGCTGGCAAGGCCAGCATTTGTTTCTCATTCCTAGTTGCCTTTGAGAAGGTGGTGGGGAGCCGTGTTCTTGAAGTCCATGTGGTGTGGGTACACCCACAGTGCTGTTAGGGAGAGGGCTCTCGGATGCTGACCCAGTGACGGTGAAGAAACATCGATACAGTTCCCAATCAGAATGTGGCTTGGAGGGGATTAAATGTTGATGGTGGATGGGCACCAATCAGTGAGGTCTGGAGGGAAACTTGCAGATGGTGGTGTTCCTATGCATCAGCTGCTCTTGTCCTTATAGGTGCCACATGTTTGGAAGGTGCTGTCAACTCTTTTGTCCATATTCATATTTGGGTAGCAATGAAAGAGCTGAGTGACACAAGCACAACCCAAACTGAGTGTCGATGAGCAGGTTATTGGTATTTAAGTGCACCAACATTTTCCATCCCTTTGCTGCTGAAGAAGAATAGACTAACGGGCAGAAATGAGCTGGGTTGGAGTTGTCCTGATGTTTGCGGACACGAAATACCTGCCTAATTTTCCACATTGTAGGGAGATGCCAGTGTTGTTGCTGTACTGGAACAACTGAGGGCAGCACGGTAGTACAGTGGTTAGCACAGTTGCTTCACAGCTCCAGGATCCCAGGTTCGATTCCCGGCTTGGGTCACTGTCTGTGCGGAGTCTGCACGTTCTCCCCGCGTCTGCCCGGGTTTCCTCTGGGTGCTCCGGTTTCCTCCCACAGTCCAAAGATGTGAAGGATAGGTGGATTGGCTGTGCTAAATTGCTAAATTGCCCTTAGTGTCCAAAAACAGTTGGTGGGATTACGGGGGTAGGGTGGAGGTGTTGGGATAGGGTGGAGGTATGGGCTTGGGTAGGGTGCTCTTTCCAAGGACTCGATGGGCTTAATGGCCTCCTTCTGCACTGTAAATTCTATGAACTGAGGGTGCGTCTAGTTCTGGAGGAACTAAGGAATAAATAAATATCTTTCCAACAGTGAAATCCTGATTACTATGACTATTTGGAGCTTTTCTCTGTATTATGATCCCGGACCATGCCCCAACAGTGGCTAGGATACTAGACAGAAACCTCTATTTTACTTTAATTTGTAAAACTGTGAGGAAAGGTTACTTGCTCCAGGAGTGATTCCATGCACAGGGATATGATATATTAAAACAAAATTAGTTATTAACACAGTCTTAAAACTAACATAACAATGTTAAACAATTACCAGTTCAACAATGCTTAACAAAGACAGTGAAGTAGTAAATCCTAACTGCTATCTTTTATCGCCACTCAAGCAAAAACCATCTCAGGTCAAAATCCACTTTTAAATGTAGTTACCCAACTCAGGAATACGTACTGTAAAGGAATGTCTTGGATAGACTGTTTTGAAAGAGAGATCCTTCAGGAAAACAACTTGCCTGTGTCAAACCACTGTTTAACCTGTCAGCCTTTTCAGAAACTGCATTCTGTTGACAGGCAAAATCTTTGTAACTAAACTGCTTTGAAAGAAACTGCTGGTATGTCCAAACTTTAACTCAGCTGAAACTCAACGCCCGACTGCTTCAGCCACTGGCTCTTACCATTAATTGCATCATCTTACTAAAGCTAAGCACAATGGGCTGGGTTCGCCAGTCCCCCAGCTGCGTGTTGCTTGGAATTCAATATTCCCGTTGTGTGTCAATGGGATTTCCCATTGTAACCACCCCCTGCTGCTGGAAAACCCACGGGCTGGGATGCGGTGCCGACGGGAAAAGTGAATCGCAACGACCAGAGAATTCTAGCCAATGTCTCTAATTATCTACTCCCAGGGAACCTTATTCATATAAACAAAATTATATTTGCCCAACTTTTACGATGCTTTAATTATCCCTTGGAACCAAAGTGTCTGCTTGCCTTGCAAACCAGGATTTTTGAAAACACGACTGCAGCAGTCTAACACACACGAACCCGGGCTTTTAACCCTTTCTGCACCAAATACAAACAATACAATCGATCTGAAATTCCCACATTCAACACATCTGATTTTTAAATCAATTTTTAAAAACTGATACATGTTGAAAAATATTGAACATTTGTGAATCCATCACAACCCAAATCTGTGACCTCATGACCTAGAAAAACCAGGGACAGAAGGTAGCTGGGAGCATCACCACCTGCAGGTTCCCCTCCACGTCACTCACCATCATCACTTGGAAATATATCGCCCTTCCTCCAATGGCATTGGAACAAACACCTGGAATACTCCCTTTAGAGCACTGCGGGTGTACCTACAGGGCAGGAACTGCACCACTGCCTTCTCAAGGGAAGTTACGCATGAGCAATAAATGCCAGCCTTGCCAGTGATACACACACCCTGAAATTTAAAAAATAATTCCGCCAGCAAATTGTTGGTGAGGGAAAATGGCTCCATTATTCTTCGCTAAAGCCTACCTCATTGGCAGCATGGTAGCACAAGTGATTAGCACTTTGACGTCACAGCTCCAGGGTCGATTCCCCGCTGGGTCACTGTCTGTGCGGAGTCTGCACATTCTCCCCGTGTCTGCGTGGGTTTCCTCCGGGTGCTCCGGTTTCCTCCCACAGTCCAAAGATGTGCAGGTTAGGTGGATTGGCCATGCTAAATTGCCCTTAGTGACCAAAAAAAAAGGTTAGGAAGGGTTATTGGGTTACAGGGATAGGGTGGAAGTGAGGGCTTAAGTGGGTTGGTGCAGACTCGATGGGCCGAATGGCCTCCTTCTGCACTATATGTTCTATAAGCAGCTTTTTGAAGAGCTAAAGATTTCAAGATATTAATATGGAGCATCCCATTGAAGAATTATCTTGAGAATATGAACACCTTCCTTCCTATGAATCAAATGTCTTGCAGATTATTTTTATCCTTCTGTTCATCTGCCTGTTCATTCTGGTAGTGTGGCGACCAGAATTGAACACTATACTCCAAGTGTGGCCTAACAAGGTTCTATACAGCTGCAGTATGACTTGCCAATTCTTATACTCAATGCCCCAGCCAATGAAGGCAAGCATGCCGTATGCCTTCTTGACTACCTTCTCCACCTGTGTTGCCCCTTTCAGCGACCTGTGGACCTGTACTCCTAGATCTCTCTGACTTTCAATACTCTTGAGGGTTCTACCATTCACTGTATATTCCCTACCTGCATTAGACCTTCCAAAATGCATTACCTCACATTTGTCCGGATTAAACTGCATCTGCCATCTCTGTGCCCAAGTCTCCAAACAATCTAAATCCTGCTGTATCCTCTGACAGTCCTCATCGCTATCCGCAATTCCACTAACCTTTGTGTCGTCTGCAAACTTACTAATCAGACTAGTTACATTTTCCTCCAAATCATTTATATATACTACAAATAGAAAAGGTCCCAGCACTGATTCCTGCGGAACACCACTGGTCACCGCCCTCCAATTAGAAAAGCATCCTTCCATTGCTACTCTCTGCCTTCTATGACCTAGCCAGTTCTGTATCCACCTTGCCAGCTCACCCCTGATCCCGTGTGACTTCACCTTTTGCACTAGTCTACCATGAGGAACCTTGTCAAAGGCCTTACTGAAGTCCATATAGACACCATCCACTGCCGTACCTGCATCAATCATCTTTGTGACCTCCTTGAAAAACTCTATCAAGTTAGTGAGACACGACCTCCCTTTCACAAAACCATGCTGCCTCTCACTAATACGTCCATTTGCTTCCAAATGGGAGTAGATCCTGTCTCGAAGAATTCTCTCCAGTAATTTCCCTACCACTGAAGTGAAAATGAAATGAAATGAAAATCGCTTATTGTCACAAGTAGGCTTCAAATGAAGTTACTGTGAAAAGCCCCTAGTCGCCACATTCCGGCGCCTGTTCGGGGAGGCTGTTACGGGAATTGAACCGTGCTGCTGGCCTGCCTTGGTCTGCTTTCAAAGCCAGCGATTTAGCCCTGTGCTAAGCAAAGTAAGGCTCACCGGCCTGTAGTTCCCTGGATTATCCTTGCTACCCTTCTTAAACAGAGGAACAACATTGGCTTTTCTCCAGTCCTCTGGGACATCACCTGAAGCCAGTGAGGATCCAAAGATTTCTGTCAAGGCCTCAGCAATTTCCTCTCCAGCCTCCTTCAGTAATCTGGGGTAGATCCCATCAGGTCCTGGGGACTTATAAGAACGTAAGAATATAAGAACTATGAGCAGGAGTAGGCCATCTGGCCCCTCGAGCCTGCTCCACCATTCAATGAGATCATGGTTGATCTTTTGTGGACGCAGCTCCACTTTATGGCCCGAACACCATAACCCTGAATCCCTTTATTCTTCAAAAAACTATCTATCTTTATCTTAAAAACATTTAATGAAGGAGCCTCTACTGCTTCACTGGGCAAGGAATTCCATAGATTCACAACCCTTTGGGTGAAGAAGTTCCTCCTAAACTCAGTCCTAAATCTACTTCTCCTTATTTTGAGGCTATGCCCCCTAGTTCTGCTTTCACCCGCCAGTGGAAACAACCTGCCCGCATCTATCCTATCTATTCTCTTCATAATCTTATATGTTTCTATAAGATCCCCCTTCATCCTTCTAAATTCCAACGAGTACAGTCCCAGTCTACTCAACCTCTCCTCGTAATCCAACCCCTTCAGCTCTGGGATTAACCTAGTGAATCTCCTCTGCACACCCTCCAGTGCCAGTACGTCCTTTCTCAAGTAAGGAGACCAAAACTGAACACAATACTCCAGGTGTGGCCTCACTAACACCTTATACAATTGCAGCAGAACCTCCCTAGTCTTAAACTCCATCCCTCTAGCAATGAAGGACAAAATTCCATTTGCCTTCTTAATCACCTGTTGCCCCTGTAAACCAACTTTTTGCGACTCATGCACTAGCACACCCAGATCTCTCTGCACAGCAGCATGTTTTAATATTTTATCATTTGAATAATAATCCCTTTTGCTGTTATTCCTACCAAAATGGATAACCTCACATTTGTCAACATTGTTTTCCATCTGCCAGACCCTAGCCCATTCACTTAGCCTATCCAAATCCCTCTGCAGACTTCCAATATCCTCTGCACTTTTTGCTTTACCACTTACCTTAATGTCGTCTGCAAACTTGGACAAATTGCCCTTGGTCCCCAACTCCAAATCATCTATGTAAATTGTGAATAGTTGTGGGCCCAACACTGATCCCTGAGGGACACCACTAGCTACTGATTGCCAACCAGAGAAACACCCATTAATCCCCACTCTTTGCTTTCTATTAATTAACCAATCCTCTATCCATGCTACTACTTTCCCCTTAATGACATGCATCTTTATCTTATGCAGCAACCTTTTGTGTGGCACCTTGTCAAAGGCTTTCTGGAAATCCAGATATACCACATCCATTGGCTCCCCGTTATCTACCGCACTGTTAATGTCCTCAAAGAATTCCACTAAATTAGTTCGGTACGACCTGCCCTTTATGAACCCATGCTGCGTCTGCCCAATGGGACAATTTCCATCCAGATGCCTCGCTATTTCTTCCTTGATGATAGATTCCAGCATCTTCCCTACTACCGAAGTTAAGCTCACTGGCCTATAATTACCCGCTTTCTGCCTACCTCCTTTTTAAAATAGTGGTGTCACGTTTGCTAATTTCCAATCCGCTGGGACCACCCCAGAGTCTAGTGAATTTTGATAAATTATCACTAGTGCATTTGCAATTTCCCTAGCCATCTCTTTTAGCACTCTGGGATGCATTCCATCAGGTCCAGGAGACTTGTCTACCTTTAGCCCCATTAGCTTGCCCATCACTACCTCCTTGGTGATAACAATCCTCTCAAGGTCCTCACCTGTCATAGCCTCATTTCCATCAGTCACTGGCATGTTATTTGTGTCTTCCACTGTGAAGACCGACCCAAAAAACCTGTTCAGTTCCTCAGCCATTTCCTCATCTCCCACTATTAAATCTCCCTTCTCATCCTCTAAAGGACCAATATTTACCTTAGCCACTCTTTTTTGTTTTATATATTTGTAGAAACTTTTACTATCTGTTTTTATATTCTGAGCAAGTTTACTCTCATAATCTATCTTACTCTTCTTTATAGCTTTTTAGTAACTTTCTGTTGCCCCCTAAAGATTTCCCAGTCCTCTCGTCTCCCACTGATCTTTGCTACTTTGTATGTTTTTTCCTTCAATTTGATACTCTCCCTTATTTCCTTAGATATCCACAGTCGATTTTCCCTCTTTTTACCGACCTTCCCTTTTGTTATCTACCTTAATATTTTTTAAGACGCCCAACACCTCGTCTTTTTGGATCTCAATGTGACCCAGGCTATCTACACACCCTTCTCCAGATTCAACATCTACCAATTCCTTCTCTTTGGTGAATACTGACGCAAAGTATTCATTTTGTACCTTGCCCATTTCCTCTGGCTCCACACATAGATTCCCTTGCCTATCCTTCAGTGGGCCAACCCTTTCCCTGGCTACCCTTTTGCTTTTTATGTACGTGTAAAAAGTGTTGGGATTTTCCTTAACCCTATTTGCCAATGACTTTTTGTGACCCCTTCTAGCCCTCCTGACTCCTTGCTTAAGTTCCTTCCTACTTTCCTTATATTCCACACAGGCTTCGTCTGTTCCCAGCCTTTTAGCTCTGACAAATGCCTCCTTTTTCTTTTTGACGAGGCCTACAATATCTCTCGTTATCCAAGGTTCCCGAAAATTGCCGTATTTATCCTTCTTCCTCACAGGAACATACCGGTCCTGAATTCCTTTCAACTGACACTTGAAAGCCTCCCACATGTCAGATGTTGATTTGCCCTCAAACATCCGCCCCCAATCTAGGTTCTTCAGTTCCCGCCTAATATTGTTATAATTAGCCTTCCCCCAATTTAGCACATTCACCCTAGGACCATTCTTATCCTTGTCCACCAGCACTTTAAAACTTACTGTATTGTGGTCACTGTTCCCAAAATGCTCCCCTACTGAAGCTTCTACCACCTGGCCGGGCTCATTCCCCAATACCAGGTCCAGTACCGCCCCTTCCCGAATTGGACTGTCTTCATTTTGTTTTAAGAAGCCCTCCTGGATGCTCCTTACAAACTCTGCCCTGTCTAAGCCCCTGGCACGAAGTGAGTCCCAGTCAATATTGGGGAAGTTGAAGTCTCCCATCATCACAACCCTGTTGTTTTTACTCTTTTCCAAAATCTGTCTACCTATCTGCTCCTCTATCTCCCGCTGGCAATTGGGAGGCCTGTGGTAAACCCCCAACATTGTGACTGCACCCTTCTTATTCCTGATCTCTACCCATATAGCCTCACTGCCCTCTGAGGTGTCCTCCCGCAGTACAGCTCTGATATCCTCCCTAACCAGTAGCGCAACTCCGCCACCCCTTTTACATCCCCCTCTATCCCGCCTGAAACATCTAAATCCTGGACCATTTAGCTGCCAATCCTGCCCTTCCCTCAACCAGGTCTCTGTAATGGCAACAACATCATAGTTCCAAGTACTTATCCAAGCTCTAAGTTCATCTGCCTTACCTGTAATACTTCTTGCATTAAAACATATGCACTTCAGGTCACCAGACCCGCTGTGTTCAGCAACTTCTCCCTGTCTGCTCTGCCTCAGAGCCACACTGTCCCTATTCCCTAGCTCTCTCAATGCTCTCACCTTCTGACCTATTGCTCCCGTGCCCACCCCCCCCCCCCTGCCATACTAGTTTAAACCCTCCCGTGTGACACTAGCAAACCTCGCAGCCAGGATATTTATGCCTCTCCAGTTTAGATGCAACCCGTCCTTCTTATATAGGTCACACCTGCCCCGGATTCGGTTTAAGTTCCACCAGCTTCCATGGTGGGGTTTGAACACATGGCCCTCAAAGCATTAATCAGGGCCTCTGAATTACTAGTTCACTGAAATTACCACTATGCCACCACACACCACTAACTCCACTCCGCCTTCCTGTCCCGTTCTCCTGCTGAAGCCGGTGCCGTTATGCCTGGCCCGATGTACTACTCCCATTCCTCCTGCAGACCTTAGCGAACCCAAAGGGGCATGTTGGGAGGGCACGGCGGTGATGGCTAGGAGATGCCTACCCTAACAATGGAGCCAGCCAGGTCAGGAGTTTAGGGGTACAATAACAAAGAACAAAGAGCAAAGAACAATACAGCTCAGGAACAGGCCCTTCGGCCCTCCAAGCCTGTACCGGTCACAAGCTCGCCACTCTCACCCTTATCCCGCCACAACAAAGATTGGGAGTGCTGGGAATGCTGGAATTGGATCCTGCCCACTAATCACAATTTTTAAATAGCTCTGGAGCTGGTAATACTGCAAAAAATCTGGGCCCCTGTGGAAATAGGAAATCTGCCATCATCACTCCCCTGGGAAAAAAATCCATAATTACCATTGCACACCTTGTCCATTTTAGATTAATTTTTGAAATATTAATGAATTTTAGTCAGCAACTTATATTTGAGATTTTGTTATTTTTTAAACATATTTGCACCATTCCCTTTTTACTCGAGGCTGGTGTTTGATTAGCGTTTAATGTTTTACAAACAAAGGTGTTCTAATGTGTCAGATTCTCAAACTCCGCTCCAGGTGTTCTTTCGGTAGAAAAAGTTAATGCCACAAGAGAATATACCCTTCCAGCTCCACTAATAATTGGCTGAATTAATTGTTCACGAGGTGCAGGCAGGGTGAATGGTGTATGGAAATTGCAGAGTCATGTTAATTACTGTACATTTTCCATCCTCATTGCAAACAGTACTTTGCATCTTCACTGTTGTATTGTAGTGACACTGCTACTACACGCAAACAATCCAAACATGTCCCTTTATGTCCACTAACAGAGCTAAAATTTCACCCTGTCCCCATCATTCAGTAATGGGACACCTCAGAACATAAGTTGGCCCAGATCTCCGGATCATTGGAGACTGCACCCCCCTCCCCCCCCCCCCCCCCCCCCCCCAAGAATCGCGCTGGGACCCTATGAAGTCCCAATGTACTGACTCGTTGGGAATTGACTGGGAAGTTTGAACTTCCATGGGCTTTTCCCCTTGCTCCCTTGGGCTCTCTGAAAATGTCTCCAATTCTGAGTTAGGGTCGGAGACTTTGGACAGTTCCGATTCACTTACCTGCGTTATCCAGGAAATGTTAGATAGGAAAATCTAGTCTAACTCCTGGGGTAACCATACAATGATCCTCTGCTCCCCAATCGCTACCACTGACCATCTTGACTCCACCTCAACCCCGATGACCCTCCTGGTCCCCCAGCTTTCCCCTGACCTCCTGATTTCTACTATGACCCCTAAGTCCTCCCCTGACCTGACCCAATTTCATCGCCCGGCTGATTTGTTATGTTGCAGGTGTAACATAAGCGGCTTCCTTGTGGTCACTTGACAAAGGAAGGTTCAGACGTGGAGATAACTTCAACACGTTTATTAAACTATTTACACTTCTATTACTCGGGTTCGACACTACTGCTACTCCTACTATAGCTACCCAGACTGACTAACCAGTTGCTGCAATCCACGTGGTGGGAGTGATATTGAATCAACCCTGTGCCTGTACTCACTGACTGTCTCCACTGGAAAGAGGCAGATCATGTGTGTGGTGTCCTTTATATATGGGTTGGTGTAATGTCCTCCTATGGTCGTGTCACCTCCTTGTGTATCATGAATATCTACTTGATCTATTGGTTGAGTGTGTGTGATGTTTCTAGTGCTCCCTCTAGTGTCTAGCTAGCCTACATGTATTTACATTGATACACATCACCACACCGACTAGACCCCCTCCCCCAGACTCCACCAATCTGACCAACCTTACCATCTTACTCCCCCCGAACTGACCTCACCAACCAACACCCCCTGCCCCCTGACTTCCCCTCACCCCCTGACTCCCCCAATCTGACCCGACCTCACCACTCTACTCGCTCTTGACCCCTTCCGACTCCTACTCCATGACCCAACCTCGCCGCCTGAGTCCACCACCAGAGTCCCTGCTGAACCCCCCAACACCCCTCATCCCAACGTCACCACTTGATTTCCCCCTGACGCTCTGACTCCACTTGACCCCAACCTGATTCATTCTCAACACTCTACCCAGCTGCCATCTTACTGCCTTACCATAGCCGCCCGACCCCAGACCCATTTACCTCATCCATCCTACCCCAGACCCAATTACCACACCCGGCCTAATCAATACCAAATTACCTCACTGTAACGCAACAATTACTCACTCAAGTCGAGAAGTGATGAAGGCAATCGAGGCTTTATTAAGCAAGACTTGTTCCCCAGCAGCTCAGTTACAGAATGCGGCTGCTGGGAGAACTCGGGCTCTTATACTCCGTCTTTCTGGGCGGAGCCAGCAGGCGGCAGATCCAACCAGGACCCGGGACCTGTCAGCCAATAGCCTCTCAGCTTCACAGGTACCGTACTACCCCTAATACATACCACCACACTCACCCTCTCCACCCCCTTACCCACCTACACTTTCAGCCATTCACCCGTTCACTCAGATACTCAGAACAACACATTGAAAAGCTTGTTACATTTCTCAGCTTTTCGGTGTGTTAATGAACACACAGCGAGTGCTGTAAAAAGGGAGATGGTTTGTCTTCCCCCAACGGTACAGCACTATGAGGAAGTAGCTGGATTGAAGGTACACTCCGCATTCCTGAAGAAGCTGGGATCGGAGTCCTGGCCAAACTGCAGAGCTCTTGTGCGGTGAAGAAAAGTGGAAGTGAAGCGGCGATCCCTCGGTGATTGGCGGTAGATTCGAGCCATTTAAACAAAAACAAAAACAGAAAGTGCTGGAAAACCTGAGCAGCGAAACAGCATCTGAGAGAGAAACAGAAGTTTTAGAGTACCCGATTCCTTTTTCCCCATTTCAGTGGCCAATCCACGTTGCCTGCACATCGTTGGGTTGGGTTGTGGGGGTGAAACCAACGCAGACATGGGGAGAATGTGCAAACCCCACATGGACAGTGACCCGGGGCAGGGATTGAACCCGGGTCCTCAGCGCCTCAGTGAGACAGCAGTGCTAAGCACCTTGTCGCCCAGAGAGAAACAGAGTTAATGGGTGCGAATCTCTGTTTCGGAGAGTAAAGGCCGGATTCTCCGATTTTGGGGCTATGTCCGGAGGATCGGTGGCATTTTGCGGGGCAATAAATCAGTGTCGCCCCAGCACCTATCCTCCGACCGGTGAGGGGCTAGCAGCAGTGCCACGTAAAACTCCCGGCCTCCACAAAATAAACGGCTGGAGAACTGCAGGGTCGTGGCCGCGCATGGGCACGGCGACGACCTACAGCGGTCGGGCTGTACAACATGGTGGCAGCCGTGCGCGGACCTGACCTGCGAGATAGTGCCCCCCTGAACACCCCCTGGCCACCCCCCACCAGTCCCCACAGCCCTCGCCGAAGCTGCCCCCCCCCCGGGCAGCAGCACGGCTCCTGCCCGACTGTGGCGGTTCTGGGCACAGTCCGCAACGGCCACATGGGGTTCCCGACCACTGAGACCACATGTCCCTCGCACGGTCGGGAACTCGTCCCATTGGGGGCGGAGTATCGGGGGACACCATTTTGGAGGAGGCGGAGCATACGCAACCTGCGTAAAACAGGCGCTACCCCGATTCGGCCGTAAAAGTGGATTGTCCGCCCAATCGGCGATTACAAAATTGGCGTTGGGAAACGGAGAATCCTGCCCGAAGTGCTCCCGCCAATGGAGAATTGGAACTGCTCCCCACTAACATCAGGATCTTCGCCGAGGTGGTAGTCACATTCCATTGCTATGGTACATTGTGCATAGCAGCAAGCTATGGCACACATAACAATGATCCCAAGACCCTCCCCCGGTGCTCAGGGGGGTCCCCTGTCTGTGCTGCTCCTTCCAACTCTGGACAAACTGACAATCATTTTTGGCATGGTGATCTCAGGCAACCCTCTGTTCGAAACCATCATCCTTGTCTGACCTGTTCAAACTCTGAAGGGGCTTCTCACACTGAGCTGCTCTGCCTGACAGCTGATGAGCAGATCAGACAGTTCATTGAAGATTCAAGCCAGGAACTTTCTCTTTCCTCATATCAGCTTCCTCAGACCCATGCTTTTAAGACTGCGGCCCTTTGAAGTGTCAGAGTCTTCCTAGAAAGCCCACAGCACTTGAACCGCCTCAAATAGACTCACCTTGAAGCCCCTCCCCCCCCACCTTTGAGTCCATCGTGCCAGGACAGCGGTGGTCATCACTTAAACATAGAACATAGAAAATACAGCACAGAACAGGCCTTTCGGCCCACGATGTTGTGCCGAACCTTTGTCCGAGATTAATCATAGATTATCATTGAATTTACAGTGCAGAAGGAGGCCATTCGGCCCTTTGAGTCTGCACCGGCTCTTGGAAAGAGCACCCGACCCAAACCCAACACCTCCACCCAACACCAAGGGCAATTTGGACATTAAGGGCAATTTATCATTGGCCAATTCACCTAACCCGCACATCTTTGGACTGTGGGAGGAAACCGGAGCACCCAGGGGAAACCCACGCAGACACGGGGAGGACGTGCAGACTCCGCACAGACAGTGACCCAAGACGGAATCGAACCTGGGACCCTGGAGCTGTGAAGCAATTGTGCTATCCACAATGCTACCGTGCTGCCCTTGAGAACAAATAAATCTACACTATATCATTTTACCGTAATCCATGTACCTATCCAATAGCTGCTTGAAGGTCCCTAATGTTTCCGACTCAACTACTTCCACAGGCAGTGCATTCCATGCCCCCACTACTCTCTGGGTAAAGAACCTACCTCTGATATCCCTCCTATATCTTCCACCTTTCACCTTAAATTTATGTACCCTTGTAATGGTTTGTTCCACCCGGGGAAAAAGTCTCTGACTGTCTACTCTATCTATTCCCCTGATCATCTTATAAACCTTTATCAAGTCGCCCCTCATCCTTCTCCGTTCTAATGAGAAAAGGCCTAGCACCCTCAACCTTTCCTCGTAAGACCTACTCTCCATTCCAGGCAACATCCTGGTAAATCTTCTTTGCACCTTTTCCAAAGCTTCCACATCCTTCCTAAAATGAGGCGACCAAAACTGTACACAGTACTCCAAATGTGGCCTGACCAAAGTTTTGTACAGCTGCATCATCACCTCACGGCTCTGAAATTCAATCCCTCTGTTAATGAACGCGAGCACACCATAGGCCTTCTTCACAGCTCTCTCCACTTGAGTGGCAACTTTCAAAGATGTATGAACATAGACCCCAAGATCTCTCTGCTCCTCCACATTGCCAAGAACTCTACCGTTAACCCTGTATTCCGCATTCATATTTGTCCTTCCAAAATGGACAACCTCACACTTTTCAGGGTTAAACTCCATCTGCCACTTCTCAGCCCAGCTCTACATCCTATCTATGTCTCTTTGCAGCCGACAACAGCCCTCCTTACTATCCACAACTCCACCAATCTTCGTATCGTCTGCAAATTTACTGACCCACCCTTCAACTCCCTCATCCAAGTCATTAATGAAAATCACAAACAGCAGAGGACCCAGAACTGATCCCTGCGGTACGCCATTGGTAACTGGGATCCAGGATGAATATTTGCCATCCACCACCACTCTCTGACTTCTATCGGTTAGCCAGTTCGTTATCCAACTGGCCAAATTTCCCACTATCCCATGCCTCCTTACTTTCTGCATAAGCCTACCATGGGGAACTTTATCAAATGCCTTACTAAAATCCATGTACACTACATCCACTGCTTTACCTTCATCCACATGCTTGGTCACCTCCTCAAAGAATTCAATAAGACTTGTAAGGCAAGACCTACCCCTCACAAATCCGTGCTGACTATCCCTAATCAAGCAGTGTCTTTCCAGATGCTCAGAAATCCTATCCTTCAGTACCCTTTCCATTACTTTGCCTACCACCGAAGTAAGACTAACTGGCCTGTAATTCCCAGGGTTATCCCTAGTCCCTTTTTTGAACAGGGGCACGACATTCGCCACTCTCCAATCCCCTGGTACCACCCCTGTTGACAGTGAGGACGAAAAGATCATTGCCAACGGCTCTGCAATTTCATCTCTTGCTTCCCATAGAATCCTTGGATATATCCCGTCAGGCCCGGGGGACTTGTCTATCCTCACGTTTTTCAAAATGCCCAACACATCTTCCTTCCTAACAAGTATTTCCTCGAGCTTACCAATCTGTTTCACACTGTCCTCTCCAACAATATCGCCCCTCTCATTTGTAAATACAGAAGAAAAGCACTCGTTCAAGACCTCTCCTATCTCTTCAGACTCAATACACAATCTCCCGCTACTGTCCTTGATCGGACCTACCCTCGCTCTAGTCATTCTCATATTTCTCACATATGTGTAAAAGGCCTTGGGGTTTTCCTTGATCCTACCTGCCAAAGATTGTTCATGCCCTCTCTTAGCTCTCCTAATCCCTTTCTTCAGTTCCCTCCTGGCTATCTTGTATCCCTCCAATGCCCTGTCTGAACCTTGTTTCCTCAGCCTTACATAAGTCACCTTTTTCCTCTTAACAAGACATTCAACCTCTCTTGTCAACCATGGTTCCCTCACTCGACCATCTCTTCCCTGCCTGACAGGGACATACATATCAAGGACACGTAGCACCTGTTCCTTGAACAAGTTCCACATTTCACTTGTGTCCTTCCTTGCCAGCCTATGTTCCCAACTTATGCACTTCAATTCTTGTCTGACAACATCGTATTTACCCTTCCCCCAATTGTAAACCTTGCCCTGTTGCACGTACCTATCCCTCTCCATTACTAAAGTGAAAGTCACAGAATTGTGGTCACTATCTCCAAAATGCTCCCCCACTAACAAATCTATCACTTGCCCTGGTTCATTACCCAGTACTAAATCCAATATTGCCCCTCCTCTGGTCGGACAATCTACATACTGTGTTAGAAAAGCTTCCTGGACACACTGCACAAACACCACCCCATCCAAACTATTTGATCTAAAGAGTTTCCACTCAATATTTGGGAAGTTAAAGTCGCCCATGACTACTACCCTATGACTTCTGCACCTTTCCAAAATCTGTTTCCCAATCTGTTCCTCCACATCTCTTGTACCAAATGCCCACCCAGTTCCCGCTGGGGGGGTGCGGGGAGGTGGAACATAACGGGGTGGGTGGTGATTCGCTTTCCAAGGCCTTTGATCACATTCTAATGAATGCACATGAGCTGTATGCATGTTCCCGCCAGTGCGGGATCGGGAGCCCCCTGTGGCTGACAGGACGGAACCGGGGAGATTGGGGTCAGGCCTTCTGCACGGCGCCAATCCCGTCCCAGGATTCTCCGCCCGATTGGGATTCCCGGTCTCAGTGACGGGGAGCAGAGAATCCCCCCCCCCCACCCAATGTTCCAGTCCGATAACCTTTCATCAAAACTGGAAGGAATTCAACAGGTTGGAAGCAAGTGTGGAGGCTGGAAGAGGGGGTGGGTGAGGCAGGAACAAGAGGGAAGTTTTGTGATAGGTGGGAGGCAGGAAAGGTTAAATGACGAAGGGACGATGGTGCAGAGAAAAGGAGATGGTCGTGGGACAAGAAAAGAAAACAGCTTGTATTTTTATCGCACCTCTGGTGTGATAAAGAGAAGATGGGTCTCGAGGAGCTGTAAATTACAAAAAGAGAATCATTACCAATTAGCTGCTGTCTGTCGGAATGTGAGCACTAATTATGTCTGAAATCATTCAAGTGTTGAGACTGGATGGGCTTTAGTCACAGGAAGAGGCAGGAGGACAATTCATTTTGCCTATTTATGGTGGATAATTGCACCGTCCTGCTCTCCAGAACTTTCTCTCAATGGGCGGCACGGTAGCACAATAGTTGGCACTGTTGCTTCACTGCGCCAGGGACCTGGGTTCGATTCCCCGTTTGGGTCACTGTCTGTGCGGAGTCTGCACGTTCTCCCTGTGTGCGCGTGGGTTTCCTCCGGGTGCTCCGGTTTCCTCCCGCAAGTTCAAAGACATGCAAATTAGGTGGATTGGCCATGATAAATTGCCCTTCGTGTCCAAAAAGGTTAGGTGGGGTTACTGGATTAAGGGGATAGGGTGGAGGTGTGGGCTTAAGTAGGGTGCTCTTTCCAAGGGCCGGTGCAGACTCGATGGGCCGAATGGCCTCTTTCTGCACTGTAAGTTCTACGATTCTATGATAATCCCTATTTCAGGCAATAAATCATAGTTTGTAGCGCCTGCTTCAGTGGCCAACCTTGGTAACTGGATGCTCGATTTTAACCTGGGGTGCGAATCGACAAAGCCCTGAGGAGTGGGTGGGGGTGGGGGGTTTGGAAGGCATCTTCAGACCCCGATACTCAAAGAAGGACCCTGCTAGGTTTCAGGAAGTCATCCTTGCTGTCTGCTGGTAGAGCAGGTTGTAATGGAAGATGTTGGGAGCAATGTGTTCTAACTGCTACATTTTAACTGCCCACCTGTCCAATAGGATTGAAAACACCCTCAGAGTCCTTGGTGAGTGAAAATGTTCCTCTCCTTCCCACTCCTTACCTGCTCATTCTTAAATTTGGGCATTGGAACAGTAACCTTGGAACAACTTTGTTAATTGCTTTCATTATTTCGGGAGTTTCAATGAGGCCTCCCTTGAAGTCTGTATTTTTTCTGAACAATGGTATTGTGTTATTTCCCATCAGAGGCTTTCTTGTGATGCAGAATCACAGAGTTTTTACAGCAAAGAAGGAGGCCATTCAGCCCACTGTACTGCCTTTCTGAATGAGCATTTCTCTCAGGGTCATTCTCCTGCCTTCTCCCCTGAACCCTGCACATTGTTGCTTTTCAAGTAAGAGTCAAAGTCCCTTTTGAATGCCACGATTTAACCTGCTTCCACCACACTCCCAAGGAGCGCATTCCAGGTCTCAAACACGCGCTGTGTGCAAAGGGTTTTGCTCAAAATGCTTTACTTCTGTGCCGATTAAATTCTCAATCCTTTCACGAGTGGGGACAGTTTCTCCCTATCTACCCATGGATGGCACGGTGACACGCTGGTTAGCACTGCTGCCTCACAGCGCCAGAACCCGGGTTTAATTCCAGCCTGGGGTTGACTGTGTGTGGAGTTTGCACTTTCTCCCCATACCTGCATGGGTTTCCTGCGGGTGCTCCGGTTTCCTCCCACAATCCAAAGATGTGCAGGTTAGGTGGATTGGCCATGATCAATTGCCCCGTAGTGTCCAACGGTTGGGTGGGGTTATAGGGATGGATGGGGTGTGGGCCTGAGTAGGGTGCTCTTTTGGAGGGTCGATGCAGACTCAATGGGCTGAATGGCATCCTTCTACATTGTAGGGATTCTATGATTCATTCCAGACTCCTCATGGTCTTGAATCCCTCTATCAAACATCCTCTCAGCTTTCTCTTCTGGAAAAACAGACCCAACTTCTCCAATCCAGTTCCTCACCCCTGGAGCCATTCTCATGAATCTTTTCTGTATTCTCTCCAGCACCTTCACATCCTTCCTAAGGCATGGTGCCCAGAACTTGACGCGATGCTCCAGTTGAGGCCAAACTGTTGTATTTTCCAAATTAAGCGTAACCTCCTTGCTCTCGCCTGTCCCCCTGTTCAAAAAGCTTTGAATACTGAATGTCTTTTTAAGCACTTTCTCAATGACTTATGCACGTGTTGACCAGGCCCCTCTGCTCCTGCACCTCCTGTCAATGTTACAGGAGTGCAGACAGTTTCTCCCTACCTACTCATTGTGACACAGTGGTTAGTGTTATTTTATAACATTTCTCTATGTTCTTCCTGCCAAAGTGAATCACTTCATAATCTCTACGTTGAACCCCATCTGCCACATTTCCGTCCTTTCCACCAACTTGTCCACATCCTTTTGAAAGTCTACGCAGTCCTCCTTACAGCCCATAATTCTTCCAAGTTCTGATATGGTGATGTTGCAGCCACAGCCAATGTTTTTGGCTTCATTAAGGGAGACAGGAACAGTTATCACGTTAAATTATACTCTGGGAAAGAATCTCGCACAGGCGGGAGCAACATCAACCTAATCCAAGGCTTCATGTGACATGTAAGAACCAGATTCTACACCACATTGAGTTGAGAAAGAACTAAGTATTGTTACTTCAATTTGATTTATTGTTCCTTTGCAGATGGTCGTGATAATGTTCTGGGCCTTATACCTATATGATCGAGAGTTGGTTTATCCCAAAATCTTGGACAGCTTTATACCACCGTGGATTAACCATGGAATGGTGAGTACAACAGGGACACAGTCGTTGAATGTTGCTGCAATTTGCCAAAACTGTGCTGACTGTAGATCGCTTGTGGGGAAAGTGACGAGGAGAGTTGAAGGTACTTTCCTTGGCAAAGCTTCCAGAATGACAATCCTTCCCATTCATCTCACCTGTGCTAATTTTCAGAGACTAATTTAATCCAGCCCATTTTGTTTCCCTATTATGCATCCATATCAATGATTTATATGCCTCCCTTTCTTTTAAAACAAGACCAGAGAAACCCAGGGTGCGACCTTTATATCTAGTAAGAAGGAAAGGACACACACATTGCTCTCTCAGAAGGACAAAGTAACTGTGTCCATTTTGAATCTGGCCTCTGCCACTTGAGTCTTTCCCCTGGTTCTGTTTTCTGTTACAGGTGTTTTACTCGAAAAGGTAAGGAACCTTGATATCACCGCCAAGAATTCAATACTTACAGACGCTTGGTCATGCAGAACCTGATTATTGCTGAGGATAGAGACATGCTGTCAAAGTTTTTTGTCTTGTACTCATCAGGACAGATACAAGAATGCCAAATTTCAAGGGCCAACAATTTATAATGATTGAGAAAAGGGTGCTGATTAGTTGGCAAGCTGACTGATTGGTTGAGAGTTTGCCATGGAGACAGCACCAAGGATCGCGCCTTTTTTGGGACAATAGATCATTGATGCATTCTCCACTGCAATGCCTTGAGCAATCAGAGTTGAATTGCCAACCAACCAGCACCCCTTTCTCATGCTGCATAAATTGTTGCTCCCTTTGAAATTTGGTATTCTTGCATCTGTACTGATCAGCGCAAAATGAAAAGATTCGACAGCATGTCTCTTTATCCATCAATACTCAGTGCGAATAACGAGAACATGTGAAAGTTTTGTACTGTAAAATAATTATCGGTGACGACCTTGCAAACTTGAGTTGCATCTTGAGAGAACGTTTTGTGACACTTACCATTAAGTGAAGGATTCGTAAGCAACACATGGGTAAAATGACATCTTAAAAACCTTCTCTCTATTACCATATCTCTCGAGAATTGTACAAGCAAATCTATTTACTTTCAACCCTCATGTGTCACAGGTACTCATTGTAGTGGGAGCAATCTGAGGTGGTAAATTAAGACTATCGCACAGGGTTGCATGTTTGCACAACATTGAAGCATCTTGAACTGTTTAGCTTTTTCATTCTATTGCATATTCATGTTAAATGATGCCGAGTGCCAAGATGCGAAATGCTCTTTAACAAGGGAAATCCGTGGGCGGTGACTTTGGCATTGGCGACACAAGGCAAATTGGCTACCTTGGTACATGAATACTTTGCTGGTCAAGTTAACAAGACTAATTCTAACTTACCCAAACAGCGAGAGTCTGACCACCTCAGAACGGAGTAGGTAAATTTACCACCCCATTGACAGTGATGCTTCCGCCATGTTTACAGCTTTCACAAGGTAGGCCTCTTTCAATCTGGGAATTTGGGTGCTGTGCAATACCTAGGAGACTGTTTGACACAGTGGGAGCCAACGAGGGAAGGGGGGGGGGGGGTGCGGTCACAGGGAGGGAAGCCGGCCTCACTCATTTGTTCTGCAGCTATAAGCCTAGGGCTGGGGTTTTGATTTGATTTTGATTTGATTTGATTTATTGTCACATGTACCGAAGTGCAGTGAAAAGTATTTTTCTGCAGCCGAGGGAATGTACACAGTACGTACATAGTAGACAAAGAGAATAATCAACAGAGAACATTGACAAATGGTACATCGACAAACAGTGATTGGTTACAGTGCGGAACAAGGGGCCAAACAAAGCAAATACATGAGCAAGAGCAACATAGGGCGTTGTGAATAGTGTTCTTACAGGGAACAGATCAGTCCGAGGGGGAGTCGTTGAGGAGTCTTGTAGCTGTGGGGAAGAAGCTGTTCCTATGTCTGGATGTGCGGGTCTTCAGATTTCTGTACCTTCCGCCTGATGGAAGGATCTGGAAGAAGGCAATGCCTGGGTGGGAGGGGTCTCTGATAATGCTGTCTGCCTTCCTGAGGCAGCAAGAGGTGTAGACAGAATCAATGTGGTGGTGGCAAGCCTGTGTGATGCGTTGGGCTGAGTTCACCACACTCTACAGTTTCTTGCGATCTAGGACCGAGCAGTTGCCATACCAGGCTGTGATGCAGCCGGATAGGATAGGATTTCTGGCCCCGTCATGGAGGAACACGCTGTGGGGGGTTCAGCAGCCCAGCCTGAAGGCATTTGACCTTTGACAGGATAGGACGATCCGAGTGGTATTGGAGAATTCCACCCTCGGCGTCATAATGAGTGTAGGAGTGTAATGGAATACTCTCCAATTGCTTGGAAGAGTGCAGCTCCAACAATGCTCAAGATATTCAACATCATCCAGAACAAAGCAGCCCACTTGATTGGCAGCCCACCCACAAACATTTAATCCCTTCACCACCGACGCACAGTAGCAGCCGTGTGTACCACCTACAAGATGCACTGCAGGAAATCACCAAGGCTCCTGAGACAGCATCTTCCAAATCCATGACCACTACCATCTAGAAGAACACGGGCAGCAGATACCTGGGAGCCCCACCACCTGGAGGTTCCCCAGCAAGTCACTCAACACACTGACTTGGAAATATATCGTCATCCTTCCACTCCTGTTGGGTGAAAATACTGGAACTCCCTCCCTAACAGCACAATGGGTGTACCTACACCACATGGACTGCAGCGGTTCAAGAAGGAAGCTCACCACGACCTTCTCAAGGGCAATTAGGGATGGGTAACAAATGCTGGCCTAGCCAGTGAAGCCCACATCCCGTGAATGAAAAATATTAATCTTCCTGTTGTGACAAGAGGCGATCCCTGAAGTTTTAACCTTCGATCTTTCTCCACAGATGCTCTCTGACATGTTGAGTGTTTTGGGCCTTTTGACTTCTTGGGTGGGATTCTCCAACCCCCGCTGGGTCGGAGAATCGCCGGGGGGCGGCGTGAATCCCACCCCCGCCGGCCGCCGAATTCTCCGGCACCGGATATTCGGCGGGGGGCGGGAATCACGCCACGCCGTTCGGCGGGCCCCCCCCCCGCTGATTCTCCAGCCCGCGATGGGCCAAAGTCCCGCTGCTGTCATGCCAGTACCGCCGACGTGAATCAAACCACCTACCTTATCGGCGGGACTGGCGGCTCGGGCGGGCTCCGGGGCCCTGGGGGGGGGGGCCCAGGGGTGCCCCACGGTGGCCTGGCCCGCGATCGGGGCCCACCGATCCGCGGGCGGGCCTGTGCCGTGGGGGCACTCTTTTCCTTCCGCCTCGGCCACAGCCTCCGCGATGGCCGATGCAGAAGCGACCTCGCCCCTGCGCATGCGCGGGGATGACGTCAGCAGCCGCTGACGCTCTCGCGCATGCGCGGACTTCCGCCGACCGGCGAAGTCCTTTCGGCCCCGGCTGGTGTGGCGCCAAAGGCCTTTCCCGCCGGCCGGCGGCGCGCCAACCACTCCGGCGCGGGCCTAGCCCCTCAAGGTGAGGGCTTGGCCCCTAAAGGTGCAGAGAAATCAGCATCTTTGGGGCGGCCCGACACCGGAGTGGTTCCCGTAACTCCATCCCGCCGGGACCCCCCGCCCCGCCGGGTAGGGGAGAATTCCGGCCCTTGTTTCAGATTTACATGATCTGCAGTATCTGTTCATTTTTGTTAAAATCTGCCTTAATGTTGTTGTCAGGCCAATTGCAAATAGTGCTTGGCATCTCCACTGAACAAAGAGGGCGGAATTCTCTGCCCGCCTCACCAGTTTTCTGATTCCCTGTCCCGCCTGCTGGCCAATGGGGTTTCCCACAGTGGGCAGCTCCACGCCATCGAGAAAGCCCCGGGCGTGCGTGCGCTGCCGGCGCAACAGAGAATCCCGCCAGCGGAGAATTCAGACCCGAGTCTTTTTGCAATGACAAAGTATTGTAAAGTTACAAAGCATTTACAACATAGAATTATCCATGTCAGCATCTAACACTATCAACATTTTTCTCTATTCCTTCCTCCCTCATGCACTTATCTAGATTCGCCCTCAATGTACTAATGCTATTCGTCTCAACCAACCCTGTGGTGTCAAATTCCACATTCATGAATTTCCTGTTGGATTTATGAATGAATGAATATGTTAAGGTCTAAGACCCAGTTGAGAGGCAAGTTATATTGCAGTTTCTTTCGGATAAAGAATTTGAAGTTGGAAATTCTCCTGTTTGCCATCTCTACTATTTAGGAAATGCTCAGACTCTAAGAAACAACTCAATAGAATCCCATTGTTACATTAGCCTCCTCCACAGGTCCCCAGAATCACAGATCCCAGTCTTCAGCCAATTCAGATCACTGAACATGTTATCAAGAAATGGTTGAAGTCACTGAACACTGCAGAGGCTATGGGCCCTGGCAATATTCTGGCAATAGCACTGAAGACTTGTACCCCAGAATTAGCTGCACCCTTCAGTTCCAGTGAAGCTACAACATTGACATCTACCCAGCAATTTGGAAAACTGCTCAGGTATATCCTGTGCACAAAAAGCAGAACAAATCCAACCCGGCCAATGACCACCCCATCAGTCTGCTCTCAACCATTAGTACAGTGATGGAAGGGATTGTCGACAGTGCTTATCAAGTGACACTGCCTCTGCAACAATCTGCTCACTGATGCTCAGTTTGGGTTCCGCTAGTGTCGCTCATCTCACAACCTCATTACAGGCTTAGTCCAAATAGGGACGAAAGAGCGGAACACAAGAGGTGAAGTGAAACTGACTGATCTTGACATCAAGGCAGCAGGTTGTGGAATCAAAGAACTCGGGCAAAATGGGAGCCAGTGGGAATCATGGAGAAAACTCCCATTGGTTGTAGTCATAGCTGGCACAAACGAAATTGGTTATGGTTGTTGGAGGTAAATCATCTCAGTCCTGGGGATTCACTGCAGGAGTTCCTCAGGGTTGTGTCTTGAGTCTCAACCATCTTCAGCTGCTTCATTAGCGACCTCCCTTCCATCATAAGGTCAAAAGTGCGGATGTTGACCGACGATTTCACAATGTTCAGCACCATTCGTGACTGCTGAAGCAGCCTCTGCCGATCGGCAGCATCCGTCAGACTTGGCAAGTAACATTCATGCCACACAAGTGTCCGGCATGAGCATCTCCATCAAGGGAAAATCCAATTCTGACATTCAATTGCATTCCCACTGCTAATTCCCACAATGTTTTTTTTTCTAAATGTTTTCTATTGGGTTTTTGAACAAAGTATATTTACCGTTATGTACACAGGATAAGAAACATATATATATATATATATCACACATATATATAGAAGAGAAGGGCACACCCAAACATACCAAAGAAAAGAAAATAGTAAATAGTTTTTAAAAAATGATTAAAAATACAATAGAAAATATAATAGGATAACTGGTAGGTTATT
Organism: Scyliorhinus torazame; assembly: GCF_047496885.1. NCBI lineage: Eukaryota > Metazoa > Chordata > Chondrichthyes > Carcharhiniformes > Scyliorhinidae > Scyliorhinus > Scyliorhinus torazame. The sequence goes on from NC_092707.1 coordinate 401,426,695, forward strand.
GAGCACCAGCTCAACAGCAGCAACTCTGTACAACTGGCAAAATTATTTACAACGCATAAGTAGGTGACTGTTGGAGACCGGGGAGGTAAATATACATTCGGGCGCCGGAGAGACAATTACAGGGGGCAATACTCGAATGGGTTGGGTGTTGTTGTCGCTTCTCCCGGACGGATCTCGCTGCCGTCCCGCGCTCACCGTCACTTCTGCCGTTCCTCCCGTCTCTCGTCTTCATTCTCCTCGTTCCCTACTCCTGGAGATGCCCTGTTCGTTATTGTATCCCGTGCCTTCCTTCCGGCACTCATTTCCCTGCCTCCCCCCCACCTCCCTGATTCTCCTCTCTTGTTCCCTGTCTCTTCCCTCTCCCCTCCCCTCCCCCCCCCCTCCCGTGGTTCGCCTTTCCTTCCTCGTAGGTTTAGCTGTGTCCGTCCCCCCCCCCCCCCCCCCCCCCCCCGGTCTATCTCTCCCTTTCATGCTTTGGCTACTTTCCCCTGATTCTTGGCTACCTGGCTATTCTTCCTCTTGTTCATTGGCCACAAACAGATCCCGGAACAATTGGGTGAATGGCTCCCACGTTCTGTGGAAGCCGTCGTCTGACCCTCGGATGGCGAGTTTGATTTTCTCCATTTGGAGAGATTCCGAGAGGTCGGACAGCCAGTCTGCAGCTTTGGGTGGTGCTGCTGACCGCCAGCTGAATGGGATTCTACGGTGGGCAATCAGGGAGGCAAAGGCAAGGGCATCGCCCTCCTCCCCAGGAATAGATCTGGCTGGTCTGATACCCCGAAGACTGCCACTTTCGGGCATGGCTCCACCCTCATCCCCACCACTTTGGACATTGCCTCGAAGAAGGCTGTCCAGTACCCCACAATTCTGGGGCAAGACCAGAACATGTGGGCGTGGTTGGCCGGGCCTCCTTGGCACCATTCACATCTATCCTCCACCTCCGGGAAGAACCTACTCATACGGGTTCTTGTTAAGTGGGCTCTATGTACCACCTTTAGCTGCATCAGGCTGAGCCTTGCGCACGTGGAGGTGGAGTTGACCCTATAGAACATAGAACATTACAGCGCAGTACAGGCCCTTCAGCCCTCGATGTTGCGCTGACCTGTGAAACCACTCTAAAGCCCATCTACACTATTCCCTTATCATCCAAATATCTATCCAATGACCATTTGGATGCGCTTAGTGTTGGCGAGTCCACTACTGTTGCAGGCAGGGCATTCCACGCCCTTACTACTCTCTGAGTAAAGAACCTACCTCTGCCATCTATCCTATATCTAGCTCCCCTCAATTTAAAGCTATGTCCCCTCGTGCTAGACATCCCCATCCGAGAAAAAAGGCTCTCGCTGTCCACCCTATCCAATCCTCTGATCATCTTGTATTAAGTCACCTCTTAACCTTCTTCTCTCTAACGAAAACAGCCTCAAGTCCCTCAGCCTTTCCTCATAAGATCTTCCCTCCATACCAGGCAACATTCTGGTAAATCTCCTCTGCACCCTTTCCAATGCTTCCACATGTTTAGCACAGGGCTAAATCACTGGCTTTGAAAGCAGACCAAGGCAGGCCAGCAGCACGGTTCAATTCCCGTAACAGCCTCCCCGAACAGGCGCCGGAATGTGGCGACTAGGGGCTTTTCACAGTAACTTCATTGAAGCCTACTTGTGACAATAAGTGATTTTCAATTCATTTCATTTCCTTCCTATAATGCTATTCCAGAATTGCACGCAATACTCCAAATGCGGCCGCATCAGAGTTTTGTACAGCTGCAACATGACCTCATGGCTCCAAAACTCAATCCCTCTACCGATAAAAGCTAACACACCGTACGCCTTCTTAACAACCCTCTCAACCTGGGTGGAAAATTTCAGGGATCTATGTACATGGACACCACGATCTCTCTGCCAGAGTCCCCACTCTATTTCAATCCCCAGGTCCTCCTCCCATTTCTTTCTTGTTGCGTCCAGTACGGTGTTGGCCCCTTCTACCAGTCGGTCATACATGTCACAACAGTTTCCTTTGTCCAGTGTGTTTGCGTCCAGTAACTCTTCCAGTAATGTCTGTCGTGGCGATTGTGGGTACATCCTTGTCTCCTTTCGTGGGACGTTTTTGAGCTGTAGACACCTCAGCTCGTTCCCCCTGGCTAGCTGGAATTTCGCTGTCAGTTCGTCCAGTGTTGCGATTCTGCCGTCTGTGTATAGGTCCCTGGCTGTCAGTGTTCCTCCGTCCTGCTCCCACCTTTTGAAGGTGGCGTCAGTCAGCGCTGGTGTGAACCTATGGTTGTTGCAGATGGGAGCTTTGTCCGACATTTTGGTCAGGCCTAATTGCTGCCGTAGTTGGTTCCAGGACTGGAGGGTGGCTATCACCACCGGGCTGCTGGAGTGTTTTTTGGGTGGGGATGGGAGTGCTGCCGTGGCGAGGGCCCGGAGGGAGGTCCCCATGCAGGAGGCCTCTTCCGCGCGCACCCACTCGGCTTCTGGCTCCTTGATCCATCCCCTTATTCGCTCGGCCGTCGCCACCCAGTGGTAGGATTGTAGGTTTGGGAGGGCAAGTCCCCCCCGGATTTTGATTTTTGTAGGACCTTCTTTGGGATCCTAGTATTTCCCCACCCCACCCATACGAACACCATGATTAGTTTGTCCAGCACTTTGAAAAAGGCCTTGGGGATGTAGATCGGGATAGCTCTAAGTAGGAAGAGGTACCTGGGCAGCACGTTCATTTTGTTCATCTGGACTCTCCCCGCGAGGGAGAGTGGGAGTGTCTTCCATCTTTGCAGGTCCTTTTTTACTTCCTCCGTCAGACTGGTGAGGTTCCATTTGTGGATCCCTTTCCAGTCGTGGGCTATTTGGATCCCCAGGTAGCGGAATTTGTGTCGGGCTTGTTTAAACAGCAGTCCCGTTAGTGCTGCCCCCCCCTACTTGTGGGTGTACTGGGAAGATCTCGCTTTTGCTTATTCCCACAATGCTAACATCCTGGGGGGTTACCATACAGCAGAAGCTAAACTCGACAGGACTAGCCATATAAATACCATGGCTACAAGAACAAGCAAGAGGCTGGTTAGTCTGCAGAGAATGACTCACCTCCTGACTCCCCAAAGCCTGTCCACCACCTACAAGGCACAAGTCAGGAATACGAGGGAATACTCTCCACTTGTCTGGATGAGTGCAGCTCCACCAAGACTCACGAAGCTCAGCCGGCTTGATCGGGACCCCATCTATCACTTTGAACATCCACTCTGTCCATGCAAAATGTATAGTGGCATGCAGTACGTACCATCTACACAAACTCATCAATGTTCCTTCTACTGCACCATCCAAACCTGTGACCCCTACCATCTAGAAGGACAAGGGCAGCAGATACCTGGGAACACCACCGCCTGCATCCTGACTTGGAAATATATAGGCCGTTCCTTCATTGTCACTGGGCCAAATTCCTGGAACTCCCTCCCTAACAGCGCTGTGGGTGTACCTACACCACATGTACCTACACCATTCTGTTACCTTCCAGCTACAGCTCATTGCATCATGTTTAGAAAGATGCAACATGGGTCTCTGTGGTGGTATGTATTAGGGGTATTAAGGTACCCTGTAATGGCGAGAGGCTATTGGTGGATAGATGCTGGGTCCCGATTGGATTAGCCGCCTGCTGGCTCCACCCAGTAAGGCGGAGTATAAGAGCCCGGGTTCTCCCAGCAGCAGCATTCTGTAATTGAGCTGATGGGGAACAAGTCTGCGTAATAAAGCCGTCGTTCGACTCCTTCTCATCTCGTCTCGTGAGTGATTGATTGTGCTCCAATTTATTACGCAAACTTTAAAGGACATGGAGCTCCGAATCATTCCGGAGTGCCTGCGAATCAGCCCCCACGCGGCAAACTCAGCAGCCACTTTTAAACATTGGTTAGCATGTTTTCAGGGATACCTCCGAACGGCCCCCGGCATACCTACAGAAGACCAGAAAATGCAGGTCCTGCATTCCAGGGTGAGCCCGGAAATCTACATTCTCATAGAGGACGCGGACGATTTCCAAGCGGCGCTCGCCATGCTGAGAGGAATCTACGTTCGGCCCGTAAACCAGGTCTACGCACGCCACCAGCTCGCGACGAGACGGCAAATCCCCGGGGAATCGCTGGACGGATTCTACAGTGCGCTGTTAATACTGGGGAGAAACTGCAACTGCCCATCGGTTTCGGCTAATGAACACACAGAGCTACTGGTCCGAGATGCATTCGTGGCAGGTATGCTTTCATCGCAAATTCGCCAGCGATTGCTGGAAAGAGATGCACTAGGCCTCAAAGAGGCACGGGCCCTCGTTGCCTCGCTCGATGTGGCATCGCAGAACGCCCGTGCCTATGCCCCCGACCGCGCGACAGCCCCTTGGGCACCGTGGACCCCCGCCGCGACCGAACCCCCAGGACCCCCCGCCCCCCCCGCAGGCCTGCGCTGCCAGAGCGGCAGATCACCTGGGGGGGCCCCGCTGCTACTTCTGTGGGCAAGGGAAACACCCCCGAATGCGCTGCCCGGCCCGCTCAGCCTTCTGTAAAGGGTGCGGCAAAAAGGGGCACTTTTTAGCAGTGTGCCAGGCCCGGGGGTAGCCGCAATCTCCGGGGGAGAACCCCAAACTCAACCCCCCCAGCGATCCATGTGCGGCCAACAGGCGCCACCATCTTGGGTCCCGGACTCCATGCGGGAGGGATGGGCCCCGCCATTTTGTGCTCCTCCGGCAACGTGCGATCCATGGGCAGCGCCATCTTGTCCACCCCCGACCGTGTGCGACCCGTGGACGCCGCCATCTTGGCTGACGGCTAAGGACCCCGGGATGGACGGCCCCACGGGGCCTGAAGAAAACGCCCCGATGCAGCAACTACGACTGGCTTCTGTGACCCTGGACCAGTCGCGGCCCCGAACACTCCCAACAGCAACAACGACAGTATTTATAAACAGGTACGAGACACCCTGCCTGATCGACTCTGGGAGCGCGGAGAGTTTTATACATCCCAATACGGTAAGACGCTGTTCCCTTCCGATCCACCCGAGTAATCAAAAATTTCTGGCGGCAGGGTCCCATTCTGTTGAGATAAAAGGGTTCTGCATCGCGAACCTCACGGTGCAGGGAGGGAGTTCAAGAACTACCGGCTTTACGTCCTCCCCCACCTCTGCGTTGCCACACTCCTGGGATTGGACTTTCAGTGTAACCCCCAGAGTATAACGTTTAAATTCGGCGGCCCTATACCCCCACTCACTATCTGCAGCCTCGCGACCCTCAAGGTCGATCCGCCTTCCCTGTTCGCGAACCTCACCCCGGATTGCAAACCAGTTGCCATTAGGAGCAGACGCCCAGGACCGATCTTTTATCCGGTCAGAAGTCCAGTGGCTGCTGCGGGAAGGCATAATCCAGGCCAGCAATAGTCCCTGGAGAGCTCAGGTGGTAGTTGTAAAGACCGGGGAGAAGCAGAGGATGGTCGTAGACTATAGCCAGACCATCAATAGGTACAGGCAGCTGGAAGCGTACCCTCTCCTCCGCATATCCGACATGGTCAATCGGATTGCACAGTACAAGGTCTTTTCCACGGTGGACCTTAAGTCCACCTACCACCAGCTCCCCATCCGCCTGAGCGACCGCAAATACACGGCTTTTGAAGCAGACGGGCGGCTCTATCACTTTTTAAGGGTTCCGTTCGGCGTCACTAACGGGGTCTCGGTCTTCCAATGGGAGATGGACCAAATGGTTGACCGGGACGGTTTACGGGCCACGTTCCCGTACCTCGACAACGTCACCATCTGCGGCCACGACCAGCAGGACCACGACGCTAACCTCCGCAAATTCCTCCAGACCGCAAACGCCCTGAATCTCACATACAACAGGGCGAAATGCGTGTTTAGCACCGACCGTCTAGCCATCCTCGGCTACGTAGTGCGAAATGGAGTTATAGGCCCAGACCCCGAAAGCATGCGTCCCCTCATGGAGTTCCCCATCCCCCACTGCTGGGCTTTTTCTCTTATTACGCCCAGTGGGTCCCCAACCACGTGGACAAGGCCCGTCCGTTAATCCAGTCCACGGCTTTTCCCCTGTCGACAGAGGCCCGCCAGGCCTTCAATCGCATCAAAGCGGATATTGCAAAAGCCACGATGCATGCGATCGACGAGTCCCTCCCCTTCCAAGTCGAGAGCGACGCGTCCGACGTAGCACTGGCGGCCACCCTCAACCAAAAGGGCAGACCCATGGCCTTTTTTTCACGCACCCTCCACGCTTCAGAAATCTGCCACTCCTCGGTCGAAAAGGAGGCCCAGGCCATAGTGGAAGCTGTGTGGCATTGGAGGAATTACCTGGCCGGTAGGAGATTCACTCTCCTCACTGACCGACGGTCGGTTGCCTTCATGTTCGATAATGCACAGCGGGGCAAGATCAAGAATGACAAGATCTTGCGGTGGAGGATCGAACTCTCCACCTATAACTATGAGATCTTGTATCGTCCTGGGAAGCTAAACGAGCCTTCCGATGCCCTATCCCGCGGCACATGTGCCAACGCACAAGTGGACCGTCTCCGAACCCTCCACGAGGACCTCTGCCACCCGGGGGTCACTCGGTTCTATCACTTCGTAAAGACCCGCAACCTGCCCTACTCCATCGAGGAGGTCAGGGCCGCCACCAGGAATTGCCAAATCTGCGCAGAGTGCAAGCCGCATTTCTACCGGCCAGATAAGGTGCACCTGATAAAGGATTCCCGTCCTTTTGAGCGCCTCAGTCTGGACTTCAAAGGCCCCCTCCCCTCCACCGATCGCAACACGTACTTCCTGAATGTGATTGATGAATACTCCCGGTTCCCTTTCACCATCCCCTGTCCCGACATGACCGCGGCCACGGTCATTAGAGCCCTCTGCACCATCTTTACACTGTTTGGTTTCCCTGCCTACATACATAGTGATAGGGGGTCCTCCTTCATGAGCGAAGAACTGCGCCAATTCCTGCTCAGCAAAGGCATTGCCTCGAGCAGGACGACCAGTTACAACCCCCGGGGGAACGGGCAGGGAGAGAGGGAGAACGGTACGGTCTGGAAGACCGTCCTGCTGGCCCTACAGTCCAGAAGTCTACCAGTTTCCCACTGGCAGGAAGTCCTCCCGGACGCCCTCCACTCCATCCAGTCACTGCTGTGTACAACAACGAATCAAACACCGCACAAACGCCTCCTTGTCTTCCCGAGGAAATCATCCTCCGGAACGTCACTTCCGACCTGGCTGGCAGCCCCGGGACCCATCCTGCTCCGAAAGCATGTGCGGACGCACAAATCGGACCCGTTGGTCGAGAGGGTTCATCTCCTTCACGCGAACCCTCAATACGCCTACGTGGCGTACCCCGACGGCCGACAGGACACGGTCTCCCTGCGGGACCTGGCACCCGCCGGAGCTCCACACGCCCCCCCCAACACCAGTCATCCCCTCTGTAGCTCCACACACACCCCCAACACCAATCACCCCCTCCCTCCCACCAGCGCACCCCACAGCCGCCCCCTTCCTGGGTGGATCGGTCCTTCCCCGAATAGGGGTATTGGAGCGGGAAGAGGCATCGCGACGCTCCCAGAGACGACGGGGCCCGATCCAGTGGCTGCATCACCACCGGGGCTAAGACGATCGGCGAGGATGACCAGACCACCCATTCAACTCATCGAATCAGTATAGTAAAGCAAGAAATGCCTCTGTAAATAATTTTTTTTGGTTGCCTAGTAAAAGCGGCATTGTAAGTAGTACTAGTAGTTGATATCGGAGCATAACCGCCGTGTTATCGGCATCCCAGGTACCGACTCTGTAAACCCCTACCACCATATGGCCCACTACCTCGCCGGGTTCTTTTTTAACAAGGGGTGAATGTGGTGGTATGTATTAGGGGTATTAAGGTACCCTGTGATGCCTCGAGGCTATTGGTGGATAGATGCTGGGTCCCGATTGGACCAGCCGCCTGCTGGCTCCACCCAGTAAAGTGGAGTATAAGAGCCCGGGTTCTCCCAGCAGCCGCATTCTGTAACTGTGCTGCTGGGGAACAAGTCTGCGTAATAAAGCCGTCGTTCGACTCCTTCTCATCTCGTCTCGTGAGTGATTGATTGTGCTACAGTCTCTCAGTAAAGTATTTTATCTTTCAGAAAATAATGCTGAACATTTTCAGAATTTGAGCAATTCTCATTCTAACATTCAAGTTTTATAGTCTGTCAAACGATGAAACTTTTTTTTTATTCGGTCGTGGGACTTGAGCGTCGCAGGCTGTGCCAGCATTTATTGCCCAAGCGTAAATGCCCTTGAGGGGGCAGTTAAGAGTCAAGCACATTGCTGTGGGCCCGGAGTCACCTGTAGGCCAGACCAGGTAAGGACGGCAGATTTCCTTCCCTAAAGGGGCATTAGTGAACCAGATGGGGTTTCCCGTCAATCGACAATGGTTTCATGGTCGTCATTAGACTTTTTACTTCCAGATTTTTATTTTATTGAATTCAAATTTCTCCATCTGCAGTGGTAGGATTTGAACCTGGATCCCCAGAGCGTTACTCTGGGTCTCTGGTTTACTAGTCCAGTGACAATACCACAACGCCACCACCTCCAGTCTGCCAGGTCTATGACCCCATCACCTTTGCCCAGGTATTTGCGATGAGGTACCTATTTAATTTTAGTCATGTGCTGAATGATGGTGGAAGTGGGACATGCATTGTCTGCCTTTATTGCACGAAACCTCCACTAAAATACTTCAGTTTCTCATTCAGTATCACAAAGGTACAATCTGCAAGGGAGTCTGGTTATGGACTGACATACAGGCAAATTAAGTTGAGACCAATATCATAAGCTATGATCTTATTGAATGGTGCATTAGGCTCCAGAAACCCATGGCTTCGTCCTGTCCCTATTTCACATGTTCTTTTGGAAGCAAAACATTTAGTTCCAAAAGAAAAAGAGAAAGCTTTTACCAAATTTTATAGTCTCCTCTCTGAGCATATTTTGCAAGATTTTCCTTGCATTTCATCTGTTTGTTTGTGGTTGTAGCCATAGCAACTGTATTCACACCCATTTAGTGCAGGGAAATCACAGTTCGGTGCACATTCTTTGCATATCGTCAGTATCTTTCTTACAAAATAAATTGACAAAATCCGAATCCTGTGTTACCAAGAGTTAATGAAATGAAATGAAATGAAAATCGCTTATTGTCACAAGTAGGCTTCAAATGAAGTTACTGTAAAAAGCCCCTCGTCGCCACATTCCGGCGCCTGTTCGGGGAGGCTGGTACGGGAATTGAACCGTGTTGCTGGCCTGTCTTGGTCTGCTTTAAAAGCCAGCGATTTAGCCCTGTGCTAAACCAGATGGGAAATATCTTCGGCCTGCAGGCTCAGATGAAATAATGGACGGTGGGAGCAGAGCGTTAACACCTTTGCTCCTCGGATGTGCTATTTTTGCTCCTTTCTGTGGCTGTTTACAGAGTTTACCTTGTGACATGGGTCAGTAATTGGTTGGTAGATGGTCGGCAGAAAGTTGGAATAGAGTACACTCTGACTAATGGGGTGTTACAAGTCTTTTTCTCCGGGAATCTGTACTGGGGCCTCAGCTTTTCAAAGACTTGGGTGAAGCAATGGCAATGGCAAGTTGTTATGGCCAAGCTTGCAAATGACTCAAAATCAGGCGGCACAGTAGGTTCTGTTGAATGGGACCAGGAAGATTCAAAGGGACATAAACCAGTTAGGTAAGTGGGGATAGCCATGGTAAATGGAATTAAAATAAAATTATTATTTGTTCATGGGACATTGGGTTTGCTGGCTGGCCCAGCATTTATTGCCCATCCCTAATTGTTCTTGAGGGGGCAGGTGGGGTCAACCATGTTGCTGTGGATCTGGAATGACCTGTAGGCCAGACCAGGTAAGGACGGCAGAGTTCCTTCCCCAAAGGAAATTAGTGAACCAGATGGATTTTTAGGACAATTAACAATGGTTTAATTAGACTTTTATTGAATTCAAATTTCACCATCTGCAGTGGGGGGATTTGAATCTGGGTCCCCAGAGCATTACCCCTGGGTCTATGGTTAACTAGTCCAGTGACAATACCGCAATGCCACCTCCCCCCCTTTTCAATATCGGGAAATGTGATGCCATCTGCTTTGGATCTAAGAAAGTCAAATTGGGATATTTTCTTCATGGTAAGAGCTTTGGAGCTGTAGAGGAGCAAAGGGATTTGGGTGTTCATGTTCACAAGTACAGGGTCAAAAGGTCATTTGAAAGGCGAATGGAATGACGGCCTTTGTCGGCAAGAGATTAGCACCATAAAATGGGCGAGTGCCGTATCATTGTGCAGAGCCTTGATCAGACACCAGATGGAGAGCTGCTTTCAGGTTTAAGCACCTCTTGGAGGATATACGACATATTGGCCTTGGAGAGGGTACAGCTCACATTCACCAGAACTATACCAGGACTGAAAGGGTTGACATGTCATGCTGCAAGGGTTTATAGTCCCTTGAGTTCAACAGATCCATGGATATATAATGAACTTGCTCAAAATGATAATAGGTAAGAGCCAGTGTGTCTATTTGCTCTGAATCATAGCACCATAGAATGGTCACGACACAAAATTAGGCTATTCGGCCCACCAAGGCCACCTCGACTGTCCGGAAAAGCAATTTACCTGGTCCCACCCCTCCTCCTTTTCCTCAAGCCCTGGTCTCCACAACCCTCTTCAGACTGTGTATTCCGGATCAGAATTCATTCGCTGCACAAAAATGATTTTCGTTGTGGCATCTTTGGTTCTTTTGTCATTCGCTTTCAACCGATATCCTCTGGTTCTCAATCTTACCGCCAATGGGAACCATTTCTCCCGATCTACTCTGTCCAGAACACCCGTATCAAATCATCAATGGAATTAAGGCACAGATTAACTATGATTGATCCAAACGATTGGTGCAACGAGTTTAAGGGGCTCGCTCAATATGGGTGGGATTTACCAGCCCTGGTTAAAATTCAATGGCTCCCCAAACTTCCCGATCCTTCCAAAGAACGAAGAACAAAGAAATGTACAGCACAGGAACAGGCCCTTCGGCCCTCCAAGCCCGTGCCGACCATGCTGCCCGACTAAACTACAATCTTCTACACTTCCTGGGTCCGTATCCCTCTGTTCCCATCTTATTCGTGTATTTGTCAAGATGCCCCTTAAATGTCACTATCGTCCCTGCTTCCACCACCTCCTCCGGTAGCGAGTTCCAGGCACCCACGACCCTCTGTGTAAAAAACTTGCCTCGTACATCTACTCTAAACCTTGCCCCTCGCACCTTAAACCTATGCCCCCTAGTAATGTCCCTCTACCCTGGGGAAAAGCCTCTGACTGTCCACTCTGTCTCTGCCCCTCATAATTTTGTAGACCTCTATCAGGTCGCCCCTCAATCTCCATCGTTCCAGTGAGAACAAACCTAGTTTATTCAACCGCTCCTCATAGCTAATGCCCTCCATACCAGGCAACATTCTGGTAAATCTCTTCTGCACCCTCTCTAAAGCCTCCACATCCTTCTGGTAGTGTGGCGACCAGAATTGAACACATACTCCAAGTGTGGCCTAACTAAGGTTCTATACAGTTGCAACATGACTTGCCAATTCTTATACTCAATGCCCCGGCCAATGAAGGCAAGCATGCCGTATGCCTTCTTAACTACCTTCTCCACCTGTGTTGCCCCTTTCTGTGACCTGTGGACGTGTACACCTAGATCTCTCTGACTTTCAATACTCTTGAGGGTTCTACCATTCACTGTATATTCCCTACCTGCATTAGACCTTCCAAAATGCATTACCTCACATTTGTCCAGATGAAACTCCATCTGCCATCTCTCCGCCGAAGTCTCCAAACAATCTAAATCCTGCTGTATCCTCTGACAGTCCTCATCACTGTCTGCAATTCCACCAACCTTTGTGTCGTCTGCAAACTTACTAATCAGACCAGTTACATTTTCCTCCAAATCATTTATATATACTACGAACAGCAAAGGTCCCAGCACTGATCCCTGTGGAACACCACTGGTCACAGCCCTCCAATTAGAAAAGCATCCTTCCATTGCTACTCTCTGCCTTCTATGACCTAGCCAGTTCTGTATCCACCTTGCCATCTCACCCCTGATCCATGCAACAATGTCCGCTGGTGTCAGGGCTGGACAATCCCAGCCTACGTCGCAGTTTTGTTTTGAACATTAAGGATGTCGGGTCAGATTTAGAGCCAACTGTTTCGAGAGGGAAATCCGGAAACACTGCTGGACACAAAGGGTGGTGGAAAGTTGGAACAGCAGTTAATGCCGGGCCAAATGTGTCATTTTAAATCTGAGATTGGTAGATTTCTGTTAATTGAGGATGTTAAGGGAAAATGGGGCAAAGGTGGGAATAAGGAGTATAGTTTGTTGTTATGTAATTGCCTTTAGATCTCACTGCGGTGATCAAACTTAAACTTGAAAATGATAATTGTGTTGGTGGCAGAGCAGGCCTTTTATGCAGAGTCTAAAAGCAGACACCAAACAAGCTCAGCAAAACAGTCCCTGGCACTGGGCAAAGGGATCTAGTTCAGTGGGGTAAGATGCAATAGAAATGCAGCCAGTAATTTCTCCACTGATCTCCTCCGAGGCTTTCTGACTATAGGGACTTTCAAAATAGGAATTGTTTTAAAAAAATCAGACCGCCTGCTGACACACACAATAATAATAATCTTTATTCGTGTCACAAGTCGGCTTACATTAACACTGCAATGAAGTTACTGTGAAAATCCCCCAGTCGCCACATTCCGGCGCCTGTTCGGGTACACGGAGGGAGAATTCAGAATGTCCAATTCACCTAACAAGCACGTCTTTCGGGACTTGCGGGAGGAAACCGGAGCACCCGGAGGAAACAACCCACGCAGACACGGGGGGGGGGGGGGGGGATCGTGCAGACTCCGCACAGACAGTAACCCAAGCCGGGAATCGAACCTGGGACCCTGGAGCTGTGAAGAAACAGAGCTAACCACTGTGGCTACCGTGCCGCACATTTCCTTTACGTTTAAGACGCAAGGGCGGGATTTTTCAGCCGTTCCCGCCGGCGCGATCTTGTGGTCCCTCCGTTGCCAAGGGCAACACCCCGCCACAGGTTTCCTGACGGCCAAAGGTGCCAACAATGAGAAACCCCCTTGGCAGCGAGAAGATCCCGTCGCCGGCCAATGACAGGCCACTTCCTCTGCCGCAATAGAGGGAGGTGTGGGGGGGGGGGGGGGGGGGGGCAGGGGGTGCCCCAGGTTAATGGAAAAGTAAATCCGTGAGCTTCAGTGTAAGAAATAACAAACACACTCAAAAAGCTTGTACGCCTGTGACCTAAAAGAGTTGTACTGACTCTAATTGTCATTGCTGATGGCTGAAGAATGTCTTTGCAATTTAAATATTTATCTATATATATTTGTATATATATGCCAGTAAAAAGCATATGATTCTGGTTTTCCTTTTTCCGAAGGAATGATCCTGATGTTTTTCCAGGATTTTTAAGTACAGGTTGGTTGAGTGGTCTGCAGCTGGAGATTGCAAACCAGCTGCAGTCTGACCTAATCTCACAGGAAGTACACATTACAGAGAACAGCTGATATTGTCCCATCAATTTTCCGGTTCTGAAATGCTGAATTATTCTGAAGTGATTTGGGTTTCTGTTGTATAAATATGGTGCACAGTGCCCCGTGGCAGGTCGAGGATAGGTCCACTCTCAATTAACGGGTTACTAGCGGTTCTGTGATGGGCTGATCCTTCAGTGTTTGCTCAGAGCCCGTGTTCAAATTGGCAGAGTTTCAGATTGTATGCAATTAAATCGAACATTTTCCCCTGACTGTGTGCTTTGTCTCCCAACTGGATGCATTAGCCTGGAAATAACTCTTCAGCATATATACTTACATTGGTGGAAATTAGGCACAGGGGAATGAGGTCAGGAAATTGTTAGTTGTTGAGTTGGCTCAGATCGCACTCTTGGAGCCCCATCTTTGAGATCCCTGCACTGCTTCAGTGCTGGCAAACTGTGCAGACATTGTGGGCAATGCTACTGCCCAACAGCCAATGGGGAGCCTTGGGGTTCCCCTGCCTCTCATGTTGATCGATAACCTTGCCCAGGTTCTCGCGTGGCAGAGGCACTAAAATGCAACAGCCATGAGCATTTCTTTTCGTCCACTCGGATGATCACAAAGAGAAATGGGGGGAATGTCGGGGATATTGGAAAGGAGCTTGTTGTGTGCTACCCACTTTATCAACAGGCTCGGTCGGGCATGTAATGTTATCTGTATGCACGGATGGCGAGGTCTTAGTAGTTGAAGTGCTCAAAGAACATACGGCTTTGTAAATGAACAAAACTGTTAATTAATTAAATAAATCACTGAAGGGTTTCTATTTTTTAGAAAATAAATTTAGAGTACCCAATTCATTTTTTCCAATTGAGGGTCAATTTAGCGTGGCCAATCCACCTACCCTGCATCTTTGGTTGTGGGGATGAAACCCACGGCAACACGAGGAGAATGTGCAAACTCAATGATGCACTATCAATTACGATGAGACGAAAGTAGAGAGTAATCGAGGCTTTATTACACAGAGATGTGGAGCCTCCCGCAGCTGCTGCCGAAATGGCTGCAGCTCGGAGAGCCCACACATTTATACTCCGCCTACTGGGCGGAGCCAGCAGGCAGGGATCTACCCCCGTACCTGTAGTACAAGGGCCTTATCGTAATACCCTCGTATGCAGTATATACAATACAACAGTGATGACTGCCACATTCACCCCCTGTTGAAAAAGAGTCCAGCTGGGGTGGTTGAAAACTATTCACATACAGGTTGTTTAAAATTTAAGAAAGAGGTTACAAATTTAGGCGATCGGGCGCCTTGATCCGTCGTTGCGAGCGCCGCAGTTCTGGTGGCGATTCAGGCGTCGGTTCGGTCGTCGGTGACTCCGGGAGCGTGTCGATCTCATCTTCATCCCCGGGTGGGACCAAGGGGAGGACGGATCGTCCTGGATCTGAGGCTGTGATGGGGTGCGCCGGGGGGAGGGAGGATGGCGCCATGGCAGAGTGGGGGGGGGGGACCCAGCTGGCGCCAGGTCCCTGAGGGAGACTGTGTCTTGGCGGCCGTCGGGGTATGCTACGTAGGCGTACTGCGGGTTCGCGTGGAGGAGCTGTACCCCTCAACCAACGGGTCCGCCTTGTGGAGCCGCACGTGCTTGCGGAGGAGAACGGGTTCTGTCACTGTCAGCCATGTTGTGAGCGAAACTCCGGAGGTGGACTTCCTGGAGAAGGCAAGGAGACGTTCATGGGGAATTTCGTTAGTCGCATTGCACAGGAGCGATCGAATGGAGTGAAGGGCGTCGGGGAGGACCTCCTGCCAGCGGGAGGCCGGGAGACTTCTGGACCGTAGGGCCAGCTGGACCGCCTTCCAGACCGTCCCATTCTCCCGCTCCACCTGCACGTTTCCCCGGGGGTTGTAGCTGGTCGTCCTGCTCGAGGCAATGCCCCTGTTGAGCAGGTACTGGCGCAGCTCATGCCTCAGAAATGAGGATCCCCGGTCGCTGTAGGCGGGGAAACCGAACAGAGCAAAGATGGTGTTGAGGGCTTTGATGACGGTGGCAGACGTCATATCGGGGCATGGGGCGGCGAAGGGGAATCTTGGATATTCGTCGACCACATTAAGAAAGTACGTGTTGCGGTCGGTGGAGGGGAGGGGCCCTTTGAAGTCCACGCTGAGGCATTCAAAGGGGTGGGAGGCTTTCACCAGGCGCGCACGGTCTGGCCGGTAGAAGTGCAGTTTACACTCCGCGCAGACCTGGCAGTCTTTGGAGATAGCCCTGACTTCCTCGATGGAGTAGGGCAGATTGCGGGCCTTTATGAAGTGATAAAAGCGGGTGATCCCTGGGTGACAGAGATCATCCTGCAGGGTCCGGAGTAGGTCCACTTGTACGCTGGCATATGTACCTCGGGATAGGGCTTTGGGGGGCTCGTTGAGTTTACAAAATCTCGTAATTGTAGGTGGAGAGCTCAATCCTCCACCTCAAGATCTTATCATTTTTGATCTTACTCCGCTGTGTGTTGTTAAGCATGAAGGCAACCGACCGTTGGTGGAATTTAAAAAACAGTTGGAGGATGACAAGGTAAAATCAAACATTAGTGTTTTGTGCTTAAACAAAGGCGATTACAATGGGATGAGAGAAGAACTAGCTAAGGTAGACTGGGAGCAAAGACTTCATGGTGAAGCAGTTGAGGAACAGTGGAGAACCTTCCGAGCGATCTTTCACAGTGTTCAGAAAAGGTTCATACCGACAAAAAAGAAAGACTTTAGAAAGGGGGAAAATCGACCGTGGATATCTAAGGAGGTGAGGGAGAGTATCAAATTGAAGGAAAAAACATACAAAGTGGCAAATATTAGTGGGAGACTAGAGGACTGGGAATTCTTTAGGGGACAACAGAAAGCTACGAAAAAAGCCATAAAGAAGAGTAAGGTAGACTATGAAAGTAAACTTGCTCAGAACATAAAAGCAGATAGTAAAAGCTTCTACAAATAGAAAAGACAAAAAAGAGTGGCTAAGGTAAATATTGGTCCTTTGGAAGATGAGAAGGGAGATTTAATAATAGGAGACGGGAAATGGCTGAGGAGCTGAACAGGTTTTTTGGGTCAGTCTTCACAGTGGAGGACACAAATAACATGCCAGTGACTGATGGAAATAAGGATATGATAGGTGAGGAACTTGAGATGATTGTAATCACGAAGGAGGCAGTATTGGGCAAGCTAATGGGGCTAAAGGTAGACAAGTCTCCTGGCCCTGATGGGATGCATCCCAGACTGTTAAAAGAGATGGCTAGGGAAATTGTAAACGCACTAGTGATAATTTATCAAAATTCACTAGACTCTGGGGTGGTCCCAGAGGATTGGAAAGTAGCAAACGTGACACCACTGTTTAAAAAAGGAGGTCGGCAGAAAGCGGGTAATTATAGGCCGGTGAGCTTAACTTCGGTTGTAGGGAAAATGCTGGAATTTATCATTAAGGAGGGAATAGCGGGGCACCTGGAGGGAAATTTCCCATTGGGCAGACGCAGCATGAGTTCACAAAGGGTAGGTCGTGTCTGACTAATTTGGTAGAATTTTTTGAGGCCGTTACCAGTGCAGTAGATAACGGGGAGCCAATGGATGTGGTATATCTGGATTTCCAGAAAGCTTTTGACAAGGTGCCACACAAAAGGTTGCTGCATAAACTAAAGATGCATGGCATTGAGGGTAAAGTGGTAGCATGGGTAGAGGATTGGTTAACTAACAGAAAGCAGAGAATGGGGATAAATGGGTGTTTCTCTGGTTGGCAACCTGTAACTAGTGGGGTCCCTCAAGGATCAGTGTTGGGCCCGCAGTTGTGCACAATTTACATAGACGATTTGGAGTTGGGGACCAAGTGCAATGTGTCAAAGTTTGCAGACGACACTAAGATGAGTGGTAAAGCAAAAAGTGCAGAGGATACCGGAAGTCTGCAGAAGGATTTGGATAGGTTGGGTGAATGGGCTAGGGTCTGGCAGATGGAATTCAATGTTGCCAAGTGTGAGGCTATCCATTTTGGGAGGAAAAACAGCAGAATGGATTATTATTTAAACGGTAAGATGTTAAAACATGCTGCTGTGCAGAGGGACCTGGGTGTGCTGGTGCACGAGTCGCAAAAAGTTGGTGTGCAGGTGCAACAGGTGATTAAGAAGGCTAATCGAGTTTTGTCTTTCATTGTTAGAGGGATGGAGTTCAAGACTAGGGAGGTTATGCTGCAATTGTATAGGGTGTTGGTGAGGCCGCATCTGGAGTATTGTGTTCAGTTTTGGTCTCCTTACCTGAGAAAGGACACTTTGGCACTGGAGGGAGTGCAGAGGAGATTCACTAGGTTGATCCTAGAGTTGAGGGGATTAGATTATGACGAGAGGTTGAGTAGACTAGGACTGGACTCATTGGAGTTTAGAAGGATGCGGAGGGATCTTATTGAGACATATAAAATTATGAAGGGAATAGATAGGATAGATGTGGGCAGGGTGTTTCCACTGGTCGGGGAAAGCAGAACTAGGGGGCATAGCCTCAAAATAAGGGGAGGTAGATTTAGGACGGAGTTAGGAGGAACTTCTTCACCCAAAGGGTTGTGAATCTCTGGAATTCCTTGCCCAGTGAAGCAGTTGAGGCTCCTTCTTTAAACGTCTTTAAGAAAAAGATAGATGCCTTTCTAAAGAATAAAGAGATTCGGGGATATGGTGTACGGGCCGGAGAGTGGAGCTGAGTCCACAAAGATCAGCCATGATCTCATTAAATGGCGGAGCAGGTTTGAGGGGCAAGATGGCCTACTCCTGTTCCTAATTCTTATGTTCTATGTGGTAGTATGCATTAGGGGTCATGTGGGACTGTGAAGCCGTGATGTCATTGGCTGACAGATCCCGGGTCCTGGTTGGCTGTTGACCTCTAGCTCCGCCCTGAAGGCGGAGTATAAGAACCTGGAGTTCTCCCCTGCAGGCCAGTCAGCTACTGAACTGCGGGGAACAAGTCACGCTTAATAAAGCCTCATCGACTTCATCTCTATTCGTCTCTCGTGAGTCTTTGTGCGCTACAGTTCTTATGTTCTTATGTTGGTCAGTGAGGAGAGGGAATCTCCTGCCGGCCAGGTAATACCACCAATGCCGCACAGCTTCAATGGTAGCTTGGGCCTCCTTTTCGACAGAGGAGTGCCGAATTTCAGAGGCATGTAGGATGCGAGAAAAGAATGCCACGGGCCTGCCTGGCTGGTTGAGGGTGACGGCCAGAGCGACGTCTGATGCATCGCTCTCGACTTGGAAGAGGAGCGTCTCATCGAGCACGTGCATCGCGGCCATGGCGATGTCGGCCTTGATACGGTTGAAGGCCTGGTGAGCCTCGGCCATCAGGGGAAAAACGGTGGAGTGAATGAGTGGGCGGGCCTTGTCCACATAGTTAGGGACCCCCTGGGCATAGTACGAGAAGAACCCCAGGTATCGTTTGAAGGCCTTGGGGTAGTGGGGAAGGGGGAGTTCCATGAGGGGGCGCATGCGATCAGGGTCGGGCCCTCGAACTCCGTTCTGAACCACATAGCCGAGGATGGCCAATCAGTTCGTGCTGAACACACACTTCTCCTTGTTGTAGGTGAGGTTGAGGAGTTTGGCGGTGTGGAGGAATTTGGAAAGGTTAGCGTCGTGGTCCTGCTGGTTGTGGCCGCAGATGGTGACGTTATACAGGTACGGGAAAGTGGCCCGCAGTCCGTACCGATCAACCAATCGGTCCATCGCCCGTTGGAAGACCGAGACCCGTTAGTGACACCGAAGGGAATCCTAAGGATGTGGTAAAGGCGGCCGTCCGCTTCAAACGCGGTGTACAGGTGGTCCGCCTTGCGAATGGGGAGCTGGTGGTAGGCAGATTTCAGGTCCACTGTCGAGAAGACCCGGTACTGTGCAATCTGATTGACCATATCAGATATGCGTGGGAGGGGGTACGCGTCGAGCCGCGTGTACCGATTGATGGTCTGACTGTAGTCCACGACCATTCTGTGTTTCTCCCCAGTTTTTACAATTACCACTTGGGCTCTCCAGGGGCTGTTGCTGGCCTCGATGATGCCTTCCCGCAGCAGCCATTGGACCTCAGACCTGATGAAAGTCCTGTCCTGGCCACTGTACCGTCTGCTCCTGGTGGCGACGGGTTTGCAATCCGGGGTGAGATTCGCAAACAGGGAAGGTGGGTCGACTTTAAGGGTCGTGAGGCCGCATACAGCAAGGGGTGGCAGGGGCCCGCCGAATTTCAGGGTTAGGCTCTGGAGGTTGCACTGGAAGACCAGGCCGAGTAGCAAGGCAGCGCAGAGGTTGGGGAGGACGTAGAGCGGGAAGCCGCTGAACTCTACGCCCCGGATGGTGAGGCCGGCGGTGTAGTACCCCCGGATCGCCACGGAGTGGGATCCGGAGGCCAGGGAGATTCTCTGGTTAATTGGGTGTACCGTGAGGGAGCAGCGCCTTACCGTATCGGGGTGGATGAAGTTCTCAGTGCTCCCGGAGTCCAGAAGGCAGGATATCTTGTGCCCGTCGAGCGTGACTGTCGTCGACGTGATCGCGAGGTTGTGCGGTCGGGACTGGTCGATCGTGACGGAGGCCAGACGTGGATTGCCGGCGGCGGTTGCAGGTGATGAGCGGCCCGCTGAGGTTCCCGACGAGCAGGGGTCCTGAGGCGGGGAAGGTAGCGGCGCCAACGGGCCGCACGTGTCCTGAGGCAGGCAAGCTGGCGAGCAAGATGGCAGTGCCCACGGGCCGCACGTGTTGTGAGGGGAGCAAGATGGTGGTGCCCACGGGCCGCACGTGGTCTGAGGCGAGGAAGATGGCGGCACCCGCGGGTCGCACATGGGGGGTACCGTGACAATAGCGGCGACTGAGCGGGCCTGGCACACAGCAGCGAAATGTCCTTTCTTCCCGCAGGCCTTGCAGAGCGCGCTCCCTGCCGGGCAGCGCTGTTGGGGGTGTTTTGAGTGTCCGCAGAAGTAGCACTTGGGTCCCCCGGGGTTGGTTGGCTGCCACGCGGCGCAGGCCTGGGGTTGGCTGGGGGGGTCGCTGATGGGGTCCATGGTGGGGAGTTCGCTGGCGGGGTCCACGATGCCCAGGAGGGGTGGGCCGCGAGGTCGGGGGCATACGCCTGTATATTGCGTGAGGCTAATTTCTTGGTCGCCACGAGGTCGAGGGTAGCCCCTTCTAAGAGGCGTTGGCGGATGTAGGCCGACCCTCTGCCCGTAACGAACGCGTCTCTAAGTAGCAGGTCAGAATGTTCAGCAGCCGAAACGGCCTGGCAATCGCAGTCTCTCACCAGGGCGTGCAGGGCACGCCAGAAATCTTCCACAGACTCACCGGGGAGTTGATGCCGCGTGGACTGGAGGTGCCTGGCGTAGATTTTGTTGGTCTGCTGAGTGTAGTTCTCCTTCAGTAGCACCATGGCCTCAGCGTAGGTCGGTGCGTCCAGGATGAGGGTAAAGATATCGGAGCTCAGCCGAGTGTAAAGGATCTGGAGCTTCTGTGCCTCTGAGGGTGGTTCTGTCGCAGATCCGATGTATGCTTCAAAGCGAGCTAGCCAATGTGCGAAAGCCGACTTGGTGTTGTCTGCTTGAGGGTGCAGCTGCAGGCGATCAGGCTTGATGCGGAGATCCATCGTTGTAAAATCTCTGCGTAATAAATTGATGCACTATCAATTACGACGAGACGAGAGTAGAGAGTAATCGAGGCTTTATTACACAGATGTGTGGCCTCCTGCAGCTGCTGCCAAAATGGCTGCAGCTCGGAGAGCCCACACATTTATACTCCGCCTACTGGGCAGGGCCAGCAGTCAGGGATTTACACCCGTACCTGTAGTACAGGGGCCTTACCGTAATACCCTCGTATGCGGTATATACAATACAACAGTTGTGGCTACCACATTCCACCCGGACAGTGACCCAGAGCCGGGATCGAAACTGGAACCTCAGCACCATGAGACAGCAATGCTAACCACTGCGCCACACACAGAAGACTTTCTATGATGTAAGATTGCAGTTGGATATTACGGCTAAATACAAATAACCATAGTTAACTCTTATTAATCATTATTGACTCAGGAGCTGCTCGATATGCGACTGTGCTCTGTGCTTCTTGTCCAGATTCTTTGTCTGTGTGCTGTGCAGATTACCTCATATATCCATGCGACCTGTCTTCCAGTGACCTACTCATGTCACTGCGCCACCTGTGGTCGGATGCTAGAATCTCAGTCTATGCATACGGCACCCATCCTAACTTACAGTTCGGTTATTAAATCATAAATAAATGATATTCTACATATCATTACAGGGCACAGTTGCCTGGCAGTGAGAGGGGAGACATTGCCTTCACAAGCCTGGGTTCAGCTCGGACAGCACTTCCAGAGCATTCACCTGCTTTCCAAACAGTTGCAGCCGCCCTCCAGGAAAGCAATGGGGCTGTCCATGCCAAGGTCTCTGGCTCTCTCAAGTCATAGGAATGCTTACTGTGGATGGCTGTACTGCACACAGGTAGGGCACACATGCCAGCTGCGACTTTCATCAGAGGCCAGACTGGGTAAGCACAGCACGCCTGCCGCGTCAGCCAACGCTGGTCACTTCAAACGCCTTCATCACCTTTACTCCTCCTGGAATAAGACCGACAGCCGGGTTACAGGAAGACAGCCGTTTGAATCCATGTGGATTCACTTGCGCAGATTCCGAGGGAGGCCTGGCAACTATTGGCAATCGCCTGGGGCTGCTGGTCAAGACTGCGTGCGGGGTCACCCTGATGGACCTACTCCAAGTGTTTGTGCCCCTCTGGGCAACGCCTGAGTATGTGTCCAACCTCTGCATGACAGTGCATTCCCAGAGCCGTTGTCTCTTGACCTTGTCCATCTAATCTCGCAGCACACTAAAATGAAGAGCAAGGCTTAGACATGGATGAAAACGGTAATAGTAATTGTGCCGTTGGACTAATACTGCAAAAGAAGTGAGTTTGAATTCAACCCCGACAGGGGGAGACCATTGGTGTTCTTACCCAGTCTACCTCAGATGTAGGTTGCAGTGAGCATGTGCGCCTTACCTGTGTGTCGTGCATGGTAAGCATTGCAAAGTCATCAGGTTGTATGCAGCAGCGAACATAGTTGAGGAATTGTACTGTGGCAGGTTTTTACAAGCTTGACCTTTATATATTTGGAACAAGTGACATTACTTTCCCTCTCATAGCAATAGGAGGAGGCCATTCAGCCCCTCAACCCTGTCCTGCCATTAGATACTGGTAGATTTGGAACCTAAACTTCACTTACCGCCTTCACTCCGCATCGTTTGATTCTCTTACCTCACAAAAATCTATTGATCTTAGTCTGAAAAACTGACCCCAGCATTTGCAGCCTTTTGCAGGCGAGAATTCCAAATTTCCACTGTGTCCAAATACCTCCTCCCAGGATTATTGTACCATTCACTTCTGGGGAGGGTGGTCTTCAGTGCTGAAGAGGACAGCCCTCTTTTCCCTTACTTACTTCTAACGATCCCAGTTGATGTTACAACTGGACGGGATGATCCCAGAATGGAACGCTGGCTCAAGAGACCGTACCTTTTTCATAAAACGTGGAGGAACAGACTCAGAGGACGGGGCAGCACGGTAGCACAAGTGGATAGCACTGTGGCTTCACAGCGCCAGGGTCCCAGGTTCGATTCCCCGCTGGGTTACTGTCTGTGCGGAGTCTGCACGTTCTCCCCGTGTCTGCGTGGGTTTCCTCCCACAGTCCAAAGACGAGCAGGTTAGGTGGATTGGCCATGATAAATTACCCTTAGTGACCAAAAATGGTTGGGAGGGGGTTATTGGGTTACGGGTATAGGGTGGAAGTGAGGGCTTAATTGGGTCGGTGCAGACTCGATGGGCCGAATGGCCTCCTTCTGCACTATATGTTCTAGGACTGCTAATTGGTTTTAACAACACGAAAAAACATTTATTAAACATGGAAAAAATGGATTATAATGGAACATAGCTTTACTCCTCCTTTAGCTTAACAAATACACCCAGCTTTAGGAGTAACATGGATTACAAAGTACATTTTAAACTACACTCGTCTCATTAACTCACATAGCAGATTAATAGATAAAGTAAAAGAACATGGGATTATGGGGTAGTGTCTTGAGATGGATAGAAAGCTGATTAGCAGACAGGAAGCAAAAAGTTGGAATAAATGGGTCTTTTTCTGATTGGCAGGCAGTGATTAGTGGAATATCGCAGGGATCTGTCCTCGGACCCCAACTGTTCACATTATATATTCATGATTTGGATGAGGGAACTAAATGTATTACCTCCAAATTTGCTGATGATACAAAGTTGGGTGGGAGGGTGAGTTGTGAGGAGGATGCAGAGATGCTTCAGTGGGATTTGGACAGGCTAAGTGATTCCCTTTTAAGCACACAAGTTGACTGTGGTAAGACATACTCCTCCCTGAATCTGACTGAATGTCTGTGGATTTCTCCTCAAAATCCCCCCAGATGATTGTTATACCCTGAGCCACCTTGTCTCATGGAACTCTGGCTTCCACACGAGTGATTTCAAATTCCGCTTTCAAAACTCACATTTACAAACCTTCTTTTAAATTATGCTCTCCCTCCACTGCTTCCATCAAGGTTTCGCTTTCAGGTCGTACATCTCTCCCTTCAGGTTCCCTTTGCCTTGTAGGTGTTGACACAAACTCTGAGGTCCAGCCGTCGGTTTCCGCAATGACTTCAAATAACGGTGGGGTGGGGTGGGGTGGGGTTCTCCGTCCTCCCAGGTGCTCGTTTCTCGGAAGCAGGAGGCGGCGCGACGTTTGCTGGTGGCGGGATGCGCTGCTC
Organism: Scyliorhinus torazame; assembly: GCF_047496885.1. Lineage (NCBI taxonomy): Eukaryota > Metazoa > Chordata > Chondrichthyes > Carcharhiniformes > Scyliorhinidae > Scyliorhinus > Scyliorhinus torazame. The sequence goes on from NC_092707.1 coordinate 401,451,056, forward strand.
CTATTGATGGGATTTCCCATTGAAGCCACTCCACACCACCGGGAAACCCGTGAGCGGGAATGCGTTGTTGGTGGGAACAGTGAATGCCGCCGACAGCGAACGTCTGGAGAATTCCACACGTCTCCGAAGCTGTAGTAATTTATCACAAATTTAAGCACTGCTGCATACATTATAAACATAGAGAATAGAAGCAGGAGGAGGCCATTCGGCCCTTCGAGCTTGCTCCGCCATTCATTATGATCATGGTTGATCATCAAGTTCAATACCCTGATCCCAACTTCCCCCCCCATATCCCTTGATCCCTTTAGCTCCAAGAGCTACATCTAATTCCTTCTTGAAATTATACAACGTTTTGGCCTCAACTACTCTCTGTGGAAGGGAATTTCACAGATTGACCACTCTCTGGGTGAAGAAATTTACCCTGACCTCAGTCCTAAAAGGTTAACCCTTATCCTCAAACTATGACCCCCAGTTCTGGACTCCCCCACCATGGGGAACATTCTTTCTGAATCTACCCTGTCTAATCCTGTTAGAATTTTGTAAGTTTCTATAAGATCCCCTCTCACTCTTCTAAACACCACTGAATATAATCCAAACCGATTTAGTCTCTCCTCATATGAGCCATCCCAGAAATCAGCTTTGTAAACCTTCGCTGCGCACCCTCCACAGCAAGAACATCTTTCCTCAGATAAGGACACCAAACTGCACACAATACTCCAGGTGTGGCCTCACCAATGCTCTATACAATTGCAGTAAAGCATCTCTATTCCTATACTCAAATCCTCTCGCTATGTAGGCTAACATACCATTTGCCTCTTTACTGCCGGCTATATCTGCACGCTTACTTTCAGCGACTGATGCACGAGGACACCAAGTTCTCACTCAGTATCCACCTCTCTCAATTTACACCCATTCAATTATAATCAACCTACCGAAGTGGATAACTTCACATTTATCCCCATTATACTGCATCTGCCGTGCATGTACCCACTCACTCAGCCTGTCCAAATCCCACTGAAGCATCTCTGCATCCTCCTCACAGCTCACTCTCCCACCCAATTTTGTATCATCTGTAAATTTGGAGGTAATACATTTCGTTCCCTCGTCCAAATCATGAATATATAATGTGAACAGTTGGGGTCCGAGGACAGATCCCTGCGATATTCCACTAATCACTGCCTGCCAATCAGAAAAAGACCCATTTATTCCAACTTTTTGCTTCCTGTCTGCTAATCAGCTTTCTATCCATCTCAAGACACTACCCCATAATCCCATGTTCTTTTACTTTATATATTAATCTGCTATGTGAGATCTTGTCGAAAGCCTTCTGAAAGTCTAAATAAACCACAACCACCGGTTCTCCCTGGTCAACTCTACTAGTTACATCTTCAAAGAATTCTGGTAGATTTGTCAAGCATAATTTTCCTTTCGCAAATCAGTGCTGACTTTCTGGCCTCTCACGATCCAATGACTTTTCAACTCTTTGTGACTTTACTGAACAGTAATCCATGACCTTTCAACTCTTTGTGACTTTACTGAACAGTAATCAGGAGTTCTGATTCCTAGTGTCCTCTGTTCCATTAACTCCAGACTTCTTGGAAACCTCTCTTCATTTTCCTTGTTTCCTTAACGAGCTGGACTTAAGATTTCCAGCATCTGTTCTCTTAACCAATATTCCATAGTATGGCTTTTCTTCTAGCAAGGCTGAGAGAGGCATTCCCCCTTTAGCCTTCTAAAAACAACTGCTTCTACCGCAGCTGTGAGAGCTGACTTCACTCTCCCTACCTATCTCCAACTGCAATCAATTAACTAAACTAAAAGGTAAAAGCCCCTCTAGCTTACAAGATCACAATTGCTAAGCAACCACAGCTGGTTTATTTACTCTTCATACCATAGCCCTCTCTAAGCACAATAGAATCAGAGTTGGAATTGAAACCAACACCCACACCTTTCTCCAGCATGAATCCAACTATCGGTTTAACGCTTCCAGGCACAGATACATTAAATAAAATCCACTTAAAACTATACCTTATTTCTAATGTTTACCAATTTAAATATAAATTCCTTAAAACTACCTTTCTTTTCCTTGTACAAAACACTTTCTGCCGTACGTATGATTATACTTATATAAATGGATGCTGGAGTACTTTAACTGTACTCCTTTGTTAGCTTGAAGGAAATACTTCAATATCACAAAAGCAGATGTTTTGGTCAGTATCTCATTGTTGTTTGTGGGAGCATGCTGTGCACAAGATGACACAGTACTTCATTGCCTGTAAAGTGCTTTGGGACATCCTGAGGCCACAAAAGGTGCTATAGAAATGCAACTCTTTTTTGTTCCATCGTTTTTAAATATTTTGCTCCTAGTCCAACAGAAGCCCCTTTGTCCTGATGCGAGCGCATTACTACTCTCTGGCTTGATTATCCTTCTGCTGCAATTGCAGATTGGCCTCACTATAACCTCTGAACCACCCTGCCTGATTCACCTAACTATCTCTGTTCGGCGTCAAGATGTACATCACTGCCTCATTCGGAGCAGAAGCTCTAATGACCCTATCATCTTCTCTCGCAAACCTTCCTGCCCAACATTCCTGAAGAGGGCTAACTTCGCCAGTTTACTTCCAATCTTTTTCCTCCCAATCTCTACAACCCCTTTGGATTCTGCCAGTGGACCATTCTCACCATTTTCCTCCAGAATGGTCACTCACTCATGAACAAGGCCCTTGCGTGAACACTCATCCATCTCCTTTGCAAAATATTGAACATGGTGTCACAAGTTGTGACACTCTTTCTCCATTGCTGCATTCAGGTTTTCACTCCTGTCACACCACTGAAATGGCCCCAACCAAACTCATCACTATCTGATTGTGGCCAGAACATCTCAATCAATGGCTTTTGTCATGTGAGAGTAACTTTAAGAAATGGGTGTTTATAAATGGGTATGTATATAAATATCTGTAGTGAGAGTACCTTTAAGAAATGGGTGTTTATTACTGCAGTGATGTCAGAGAAGGGGTGGAGCTGGGCTGTCTGTCAGCTTTTTACTTTTGTTTTAGGCTGTTGCTGTAGGGTGTGTTTTAGTTTAGTTTTCAGTGTTGGAGCTGAAGCTAGACAGAGCAGGTGTACTGTTGATCTCTCTGCCATGAAAAGACTATCTCTTGATCATTTGGTGAATTCAGAATTATAAATGTTCTCAGTAGTGAATGTAAACCTAATGTGCTTCTGTTAAAAGGTGTTTCTTCTGTCTTATGGATGTTAAAAGGAAAGCTGAAAGGATTACTTAGTGTTGTATTCTTTGGGGATTGTATTTTAATTAATGGTTGCTAAGATGTTCACTGTATGTTTTAAAAAGGTTAACTTGAGTTCATAGAGTAAACATTGTTTTGCTTTAAAAAATACTTTTCCATTTCTGCTCTACCACACCTGTAGAGTGGGCCGTGTGCTCCCCATACCACAATCTATTAAAAGTTGTGGGTCAGGTGAACTCCATGGTACACTTTGGGATTCTCTAAACCCTGGCCCATAACACTTTTCCTTACTATCAACCTAAACAATGATCTCAGCTCCTTCAATATTTTTTTCCGCTTTTTGCGTTGTCGTCTCAATGGCTTGTTTTGTTCCCTACCTTTCTGGGTTTTATAACATTTTCATTCTCTTCCTTCCGACCTTTTGACTGGTTTCTGGAGTCTTGAGCTTCAATCGCAACTGCACTAACATTTAGGTTAGAGACATGCTGATGCTGTAATAAAGTGATCATACACTTTTTGCACAGTTCCGAACCTTGAACCCAATGGTTCAATGGCCCTGACCCCCAATCCTCCTGGTTAATAATCTCATCATCTCTCTGAGCACGGAAGTGAGAACTGTAAGCAAGAAGGTCTCTCACGCTTTCACATTTTAGCTTCTCCTGGCTTATCCTATCTTGGATAAACTCTAGTTCCTGCTTGAAGACCTGTTTAACATTCCTGGCTGTCATAACTTCAACTGTTCTTGATCAATAATGGGTCTGTCAAGCTCTCCGTGCTTGCCAAAGACTTTCCCTTACGAGATGCAAGCTGGCTGGGCTCGCCATTGCGAGACCCTGACTGTCTCTCAAAGTGTGCTCACGATTTAATCAGTAATATCTGGCTCACAAATGTTGTTTTTTGCGTGCCCGGGTTGTTATGCTAATGGACTGGCAAAAAGTCCAATCGTGGGACCACTTTAATGAGACAAATCAGAATGAGTTGATTGAGTTTTCAGATTAACTATTGCAATAAACTCAGACAGTGGTTTACAGTCCAACATGGGCTATATACGACCCATATTGTGAAGATTTACAAATATATATTTCTGGGGAATTGTGGCATTCTGTAAAGCAAGCTTGTGGGGGACGGTGTGTGTGTCTGTATGTCTGACTAACTAACTGAACTGGGGACTGAGTGTCCATAGAACTGAGACCATCACAGGCACTAGGTGTGAAAAGCAGGCATTTGAATTGAATAGACTTAGTTGGATGTTCGACAAGTAAACACAACATGGGGAGAAATTTGCATTAGGAGATAAATGTGGATTTGGATTTTTAGTCATTTGATTTCAAAAGGAGGCAAGATGGAGCTTCACAACTTAGAAAGAAAAATCATAAATAAAGAAGGCAAAGTTATTAAATTTGAATTTACCCGAAAGTAGGGGAAGATAAAATGTTTTTATATTCTGGGAAAGGTAAATTTCAAAGAAGGTGAAGAACAATGGATTTAAAGATGAAAGATAAAAAACATATTTAAGGAAAGGGTGGGAGCTGTGTTTAGGGGAGTAAGACCCTGGAGTGTGTTCTGTACTGAAAACAATCTGTGACGAAGTACAGTGAGCAGTTTTTAGCCACTCCAGAGAAGAGGGGTTTAGTTTAAAGGCTTGGATTTTACAGTTGAATGAGAGAGAGAGAGACATAGAGAGAGAGAGAGCTGTAACATATTTTCCCTAAAGCAACAGTGGGTTGTGCCTTGTGGTAATATTACTAGAATTTATTTTATAGATTAAGTGTTTATAACGTTGCCTAAAGGGGTGTGTATTTTTGAGTCCAATCAAGTAGGAATCTGTTGCCGAAATGTTCTGTAAGACTAATTTTAACTGTGTAAATGGAATTTAGGATGTTGATGTTTTCTTTTCTTATGTGATTAAATGTTTTAATTTAAACTTAAAATCTCCAAAATGTTCATTGGAATTTGTGACTCCTGGCTTCAGCACACATATTTTTTCATAGTAAAATATACATTTAAAATCATTGTGATTATTTGCCAAGTTTCCTTTAGGGATTTCATTAGCACGGCAATTACCACCTACCAGATCATAACAAAATTATGACCAGACCGGAGATCACAATGATTTCTCCTCTTGCAGCTCTTGGTCTTCAGGCTCTTCTTCTTTGTTTGTCTTTCTCTCTTTGTTATCTTTTGTCTTGATCCCTTGTCTCGAGGTTTCTCCACTGTGTGAATCTGATAGGACGTTCTCCGTTATCCTGACTCTTATCCTCTTATTAAACCCTCGTTCTGCCCAATAATTTTCAGTCCCGTGTTGAACATGTTTTTCGTGACCACCAGAAGTAGATCACATGCCTCTTGGTGACCTCATGCAATTATGTGGTGGCACTGTACGTACCACTGTATTTCATGGTTTTTACATCCTATGGGCTCTTGCCATGGAGCAAGAGACATTCCTGCCTTTAGCCTACGCAGTCAACCTTCAAGCTCTCAGCTCTTTGTCAAAGCTAACAGACAGGGAAAGTGAGAAATATTTATACTGTGGAGTGAGAATGAAAGATGAGTCATAGCCACAGAAACCCAGGGAAACCGGGTGCTAATAGCCACAGAAAGCAAGGGGAAAGAGGGCAGTCCCCAGAGAGAACAAAAGGTGCGAAAGGCCAAACAGCAGAGAAACTAACATCAGAGGGTAAACTGTGACAGATGTAGAGTGCAGTTTAAAACTGGACAAAAATTCCCAGAATCCCTCTGCCTTGGCTTCATTCTGCACTATGCCCTATGTTGCAAACTTTCCCCACTCTGCCACACTGCCAAGACAGGTTTCCAGTAAAGTTTGATATTAGCTGTTAGAATATTTAAGTATTCAAATTCTTGTCTTTCTTAATATATATTTCCCACCCCCTCATCGTATCCCCTTTCCCTACCCTTTCTCCCCTTTGCTTCCATCTTCCCCTCCCCACATCTTCGTCTGTCACAGTTTACCCTCTGATGTTAGTTTCTGCTGTTTGACCTTTCGCACCTTTTGTTCTCTCTGGGGACTGCACTCTTTCCCCGTGGTTTCTTGTGGCCATTAGCAGCCGGTTTCCCTGGGTTTCTGTGGCTATGGCCCATCTTTCATTCTCACTCCACAGTATAAATATTTCTCACTTTCTCTGCCTGTTAGCTTTTGACAAAGAGTCATTGGACTCAAAAGGTTAGTTCTTTTCTCCCCCTACAGATGCTGCCAGACCTGCTGAGATTTTCCAGCATATTCTCTTTGGTTTCAGATTCCAGCATCCGCAGTAATTTGCTTTTTTCTTCCAATAACCCTATGTTCGCCATTACATTTACAATCTCCCAAGCGTGTGTGTTTTCAGCAGGCTCCCAACCCCCATCTTTCTCAACTTTATGGGGTGGGGGGGGGCACATTGGCACAGTGGTTAGCACCGTTGCCTCACAGCGCCAGGGATCCGGATTCAATTCCGACCTTGGGTGACTGTGTGGAGTTTGCATGTTCTCTCCGTGTGTGCGTGGGTTTCCTCCGGGTGCGACGGATTCCTCCCACAGCCCAAGGATGTGCAGGTTAGGTGGATTGGATGTTCTACATTGTCCCAAAAGGTTAGCCAGGGTAACGGGGGAGTGAGCCAAGGCAGGGTGCTCTTTCAGACGGTTGGTGCAGACTCGATGGGTCCTTCTGCACTATAGGGATTCTATGATTCCGTGTGCTATCACATGACAACCTTATTCTGAGACATTAGGTTACCTATATGTACATTTATCACACGCAGTGCTACAGCACCTCACCTCCTATTTGACCCTTAGCTAGGCTCTGATGCCTTCAACTCTATCACAAACACTGCCGACTTCCACCTCCATAATATTCCTCCGTCGTGCCTTTTACATCTCCAAACTCCAGTAGTCTAATGCCTCCCTGCCAAGCCACCCAGACCCTTCCCTCTGTAAACCTCAGCTCATCCAGAAATTTGCTATCTAAATCTATTGTCCAACTTATTCAATTGCAGGCTGGGCTACAATTTAAAACTTGTTCACATGTTTAAACCTCACAGTAGTCGTGTCCTTCCTCCTCATTAAAATCTCTGTTCCTCTGACTCGGGCTTCGCGCACTTGGACTATTCCCACCTCCCCCGCCACCATTGACGGCCCAGCCTTCAGCTGCCGAAGATCTACCTTCTGCAGCAACCTCCATAAACCCATCCGTCTCCCAACTTCCCCTTTCAGACTCCTTAGAATTCACCTCCTTGATTCCTAGAATTCATCGAACGATGCACCACATTCTGGAGGCCATTCAGTTCCTGTTGCCTGTGCTGAATCTTTGTAGGAGCTATTAAATTAGTTGTGTTCTTTCCCTATAGCCCTGAGAGCTCTTTCCTTTCAAGTATATATTCAATTCCCTTTTGACAGTTAAAATTGAAGATCACAACAACTCGCTGTGTTTAAAGTACCTGGTGACACCGCTGTGTTTTATGTCAGTCACTAGTGATTATTATTTTTGTCACACCTCTTAGATAGCGTGGTGTCTATTGATTTTGTTCTGGCTATTCCTCTGAGAAACACTCTGGGACATTTCCGCGTGTCATTGTAAATACAAATTGCTTTTAGTGATGATTGTTTAATATCCATTGGCCAGGAATCTCCAAAAAGGCGGCTAAGTGTTGACGGTGGCGTAAACACCGGAGTGTTTCATGCCGGGCGGGGCCAACGGGCCCGAAGGTGCAGCGATTCTGCGGGCCACAAGGGGCCAGCATGGGCACGACGAGAAGCGCAGGGGCGCGGCCCCAGACCGGCGTCAGAGATGCGGCGCCGCGGCGCACATAAATAGACGTGACCCCCATACACAGCTGACGGATCAAGATGGCTCCCTGCCGAGCAGCGCCACGGTTCATGCACCATGATATAGAAACGCACCTGGACACCGTCGAGGAGAGGAGGGGGTTATGTACCCCGGACCCGGCCGCAGGGTCGCAGCCAACGTCGCCCGGAATATGTGGAGGGAGGTGGGCCAGGCCGTCAGCGCCGTCAGGGTGACACCCAGGACAGGAGAACAGTGTCGCAAGAAGCTCAATGACTTACTCAGGGCAGCCAGGGTGAGTACCCAGCTCTGTGCCCATGGCACCAATCCCCCAACCTCCCACACATGTGACACCGCCCCCTCCCTCCCAGCCGTGACCCACATGGTTGCGCCCAACCATGCCAGCCGCATTGGCCGGGCGCCCTGTGCAGCTATGCCAACATAAACCCAACAGCCGGGCTGCATGCGTCAGACCTCCTAACAATGCTGATGTCTGTGTGCCCCACCACCCCCACAGGAGAAGAGCGCCCATAACCGGCGAGAGAGGGACAAAACCAGAGGGGTGCACCTGAATTGCACCCCCTCACCCTGCACGAACAGAGGGCATTGGAAGTAGCTGGCGGGCCCGAGGAGCGGGAGGTTGCCCATGCCGAGATCGGGGGCGCGCCACCAAATGAGACCCCCCCTGCCTGGCCCCGCCCCTCACCTCGAACCTCACCCCTCACCTCGAACCTCACCCCTCACCCCTCACCTCACCCCTCACCTCGAACCTCACCCTGAACCTCAACCCACACCTCAAACCTCACCCCTCACCCCGAACCTCAACCCACACCTCAAACCTCACCTCTCACTCCGAACCGAACCCCTCACCCCGAACCTCAACCCACATCTCGAACCTCACCCCTCACCCCGAACCTCACCCCTCACCTCGAACCTCACCCTGAACCTCAACCCACACCTCGAACCTCACCCTGAACCTCAACCCACACCTCGAACCACACCCCTCACCTCAACCCACACCTCAAACCTCACCTCTCACCCCGAACCGAACCCCTCACCCCTCACCTCACCCCACACCTCTCTGCCGTCCATGCATGCTATATTGTGTCTTGCAGAATCACCCGGCGATCGGCCCGGCCCATCACGCGAACCCCGCCCCCAGCCAGTGCCAGGGCGGCCACCCCCCCAGGGACTCCAGCAGCGACGGGGAGGACAGCCGCAACAACAGCCCTTCGGCCCACTCGAGCCACGACGCCATGACCCAGGGGACCAACACTGAAGGGACAGGAAGACATGACCCCTCACCCCAGGGGATCCCTGACGTCGGGTCCGATGACGACACTGACGTTCCGTCACAGCTGCCTCCTACACCCTCCACCATCACAGACTATCACCTCGGCTCTTTAGCGATGAGGCTTCTGGGACACTGACTGGTGCGCACCACACAGCTGCTCCGGTACAGCAGGTGGAGGTAGGAGCAGCCGAGGGACCGGGCGGTCGGAGAGCAGCCCGGACCCAGCCACCAGCTGCCGTCCAGACGGTTCCCGGGTTCCTGGAATTCTCACACCATGAGCCAGAGCCAGCTGCAAATCGCAGAGGCGCTCAACACCGTGGGCCGGCCTCAGCAGGCCATCGCTGAGGGCATCGGCGCCATTGCCCAGGTGCTGGCCGTCGTTGCACAGGCCCAAATAGGGATGGACAACTCCCTGAGCTCCATGGCTGCAAACCTGCAGACCCTTGTAGATACCAGGGCGGGCCTCCAGGACTGGCAGGGCCAGGTGCCGGGGGTTCCTCGGGCGTTGGATCCGCTCGTACCCCTGTCCCATGGAGAAGCCCGGGGCCCACCGGGCACCCCGAGGGAGAAGGAGGTGCTGGGGCCCGTACCGGCTCCCCCTGTAGGGGAGGTCCCGGAACACCGTGACACCTCCGACTCCCCTCCCCTGCCGTCCCTGGTGCATCTGGTGGGCAACGGGCAGAACAGGGTGGCACCATGCCATCCCAATTGCCCGAGGTCCAGCCTGGCTCACCCAGGCCGGGCCGCCCCAGGAAACAGCCGCCAAAGGGCACCCTAGTCACAGGGCAGGAGTCACAGCAGTCTGCCTCCACTTCTGCTGTACCGTCTGGGGAGACACCGAGACGTAGTCATAGGGCCCGTGAGGCCAGAAAGCTAGACACTGGGTAAGTTGGCACAGGCGCAGGGCACAGATAGGTTATAGGGGCAAGGGCAAATGTACAGAGCATCCATTATTAAACACACTGTTACACCGATGAAAGCTGTGTCTGTACTCTGTCCGATGCGTGCGGACGGTGGGGTGGGAACCGAGTGCCACTGTGGGTGAGGGGGATGGAACGGTGAGCTCCGGTGAGTGTGATGAAGCGCATCTTCAGCAGCCCAAAGCACCTCTCGACCACACCCCTGGTCGCTGCATGGGCATCGTTGTAGCGGGTCCCCGCGTCGGTCTGTAGCGTCCGTTCAGGCGTCATCAGCCACGACTGCAATGGGTAACCCTTGTCGCCCAGCAACCAGACCCTCAGCCTGGGGGGTGTCCCTCGAACATGCCGGGGGTGAACGATTGTGCCAATATGAACGCGTCATGTACACTGCCCGGGTACCGGGCGCAGTCATGCAGAACCTTCATCCGGTGGACAGTGTCCCCTTCCTGTTCGTGAACACGTCCCTGTTATCCGATGGGGGCTGCATGGCAACGTGAACCCCATCGATCGCCCCCTGGACCATGGGTATCCTGGCGATGGCAGCGAAGACTGTTGCCCGGGCATCCTGATGGGCACGGTCCACACTGAACTAAATGTACCGGTCCGCGATGTCATGTAGGGCGTCCGTCACTGCACGGATGCACCGGTGCACCGATGCCTCGGAGATGCCTGACAGGTCTCCACTTGGCGACTGGAACAACCCCGTGGTGCAGACGTTCAGGGCGACCGTCACCTTGACGGCCACTGGGAGGGGGTGCCCCACCCCCCAGTCCCACGCAGTGCCAGGTGTGCCATCAGATATGGGCAACGGTTTCCCGGCTCACCCAGAGTCTTCTCCTGCAGGCCCTGTCCGGGAGGTCCTGGAAGGACATGTGGCACCGGTACACACGAGGCCTCATCGGGTGCCTCCGTGGCCATGGCATCGCCTCCTCCTCCCCCTCTCCTCCTCCTCGGTATCCTCGTCCTGTGACTCCCCCTTGTCGTGGTCCTCCTCCTGCGCCTGTCAGGTGGGTGACAATCCAGCCTGAGCGGCTGGCACCTGACCCATTGCGGCACGCTCCTCTGCTGCACCCTCCACCGCCTCTCTGTGATCCCCCTGCTCCAGCTCCCACAGGGCTTCATGCAGGGCAGCGGCCCCCGCCACGGCAGCCAACATCGCTGGGAGATGACGATCTGCAGGGGGTGAGGTAGACAACGTTTCATCATTGGGCATACCCCCCTCCACAACCAGGTGCCATGGGCTACATGGTCGGCCCGTTTGGCAGCTCGGGCACTAGCCACGCATGCCCCCACCTCCGCCCGCCCCCCCCCCGGTGCCCTGACACCTGGCGCCCGTCCCTCCTGCCAGGGCCACCGTCTGATAGCGCTGCCCTCACCGGAGGCTGCCGTGGGACCGGCCCTAGATGTACCCGCCGGTGGGTGACGCCAGCTGGGTGGGGGAAGGGACGTGGTGGGTCCAGCACACGTCCGGACGACCGGCACGCCTGGGCTGAGCCAGCGACCTTGGTGGGTGCCCATCTCTGTGGCCGCCGTCATGGCGTCCGTGGCATTGCCTCCACCCTGTCATGGCGGGCCGTGCCCGGGCGCCACTACTGTCTGCGCGCCCACCCACCCCCCGCCCCGGCACAACCCCCCCCCCCTCGTACCGACCCTGGGGGGCCTCCACCCAAACCCGGAGAATCCTGGCGATAATGTTTTTGGAATAAAGATGGCAATCTGTTGTAGAAATATTTTAAAATGTTTATCACATATTCTAATATAGACGTCTCCTTGGGAGATTTCCCTTCGCTTCCATAACAAGGTTTCTCTTCCTACTGACTATGCTGAGTGTTCCCATGGGGTCGATCCCTCCTCTTGTTCTCATGAATGTCCCTTTGCTTTGCTCTGGTGAATAGCTATTAACTCGAGGACACACAGTACTGGTTTTGCCTTCCCCTTTCCCACATCCACTCCCAGGGAAAACCATCAAAGCAAGCAGAGCAAAAAGGAGATGGGCTTGATTCCTTCTTTTCAGAATCACTTGAATTCATCTGTCTTTGAGTCTCAAAACAAAGGTGATGGAACCAAACGGCGCCCCAAGAGGCCATTTCGCCCATCACTCCTGTGCCAGCCCTTTAGAGGGACCCTCCAATTAGTTTCAGTTCCGTTTCTGATCCACATATTCCAGCAGTCTTTTCTTTTGTCTTTTCCAGTATTTTACCCAATTCCGTTCTGAAGTTACCGTTGAATCTTGGCATGGGAATGTCACTTTAAGAAATTTTTGTCTTCCCATGCGGCTGCAGTGATGTCATTGAGTGGGTGGAGCTGGGCTCTGGCCCTGCTTTTTACTTTCGTTTTGAGCTGGAAGCTGAGTTTTAGTTTCGTTTTCAGCTGGAGAGCTGCATTCAAACCAAGGAGGTGTATTTTGATCTCTCTCTGCATACTAAAGAATGTCTCCAGATCACTTGATGATTTCAAAATAATACCTCTTTCTGTAAGGAATGCAAACCTACTGCCTTTGTTAAAAAGGGTCTTTGACTTATGGATGTTGTTCGGAAAGTTACTAAGGTTTACCTCTAGAGTACTGTATCTTTTGGGGGGTATCAGTGTTGGTAGTTGATAAGATGTTTACTGTGTGTTTATAAACTGTTAACTGGATTCATAGAATAAACACTTTTGTTTAAAAATACTTTAGATCTCTGTTGCATCACACCTGTAAAGTGGGCCCTTGTGCTCCCCACAACCAAAATCTATTAAAAATTGTGGGTTAGGTGAAGTCCATGATATACTTTGGTGTTCTCTAAACCCTGGCCCATAATAATCTTCCCAGTGGGACATTCTAAATGGCTGTGTTCAAACACTTCTCCTCATCTCCCAGCTTTTCTATTGCCAAGTATCTTAAAGTTGTGACCTACAGATGCCGGTGGAAATAATTAACAGTCATTTAAAAGCAAAATACTGCGGATGCTGGAAATCTGAAACCCCCCCACAGAAAATGCTGGAAAAACTCAGCAGGCCGGGCAGCACCCGTGGAGAGAGAACCTGGGTTCACGTTTCGAGTCCGTATGACCCCCTCTCCTTATTTACCCCATCGAACGCCTCATCACTTTGAATACCGCTGCTAAATCTCTCCTTAGTGCAGACTGCTCTAAGTCAGTGACGGGCAAGCTGTGGAACCTGGGCCATATGCGGCCCATCTAGGACGTGAGATGGGCCCACGAGACATTTTGTTGACCGTTGCCACTTCCAGGATTGCCACATTCCACTGATGTCAATCCACGTAGTTTATTTCCTGCCAGTACGATTGAAGTGGTCCCCGTGTAAAGCAAGGGTTCATGAAGTGAGGTGTGAGATGATTGCTCACAACATTGACCTTGAGAGCCGAGTGCTTCCTCTGCGTCCAAAGTGTAATTTTGTTTTGTTTTTACCATTTAGCACAGGGCTAAATCACTGGCTTTGAAAGCAGACCAAGGCAGGCCAGCAGCACGGTCTATTTCCTGTACCAGCCTCCCCGAACAGGCGCCGGAAAGTGGCGACTAGGGGCTTTTCACAGTAACTTTATTGAAGCCTACTTGTGACAATAAGCGATTTTCATTCATTCATTCATTTCATTTCATTCATTTCATTTTAAGTTGATGACAGTTTTATTGCTATATGAAGGATTAAGCATTTTCTATAGCTCAGTATGAAATATTCGGCATTTATTGAATGTATTTAATCTTAATCATGGGGTCATGGTTAGTGAACGAACCTGGCTTCAATCTTGCAGCCCACTGGGATGAAGGAGGGCCCCTCATACAGCCCACTCACCAACCCAGGTTACCCATCGCTGCTCGAAATAGAACAATATTAGCTTCTCTTGTTTTTCTTCATAACTTGTAGGAGGTGTACAGGGAGCTCTGAAAGCATACAAGTCAAATTACTATCAGTCGTCATTATAAAGTGACTGCATTAAAAGTGATCTTTGCTAATTATGTTTCATTGTGGTTAACACTCTTTCAGAGAAATGTGACAGCTTTTATCTCCACCATTGCCCCATGTCAGGACATCAGCCTTGCAAGGCTTCACGGTAGCACAAGTGGCTAGCACTGTGGCTTCACAGCACCAGAGACCCAGGTTCAATTCCGGCTTGGGTCACTGTCTGTGCGGAGTCTGCACGTTCTCCCCGTGTCTGCGTGGGTTTCCTGCGGGTGCTCCGGTTTCCTCCCACAGTCCAAAGACGTGCAGGTTGGGTGGATTGGCCATGCTAAATTGCCTTTAGTGTCCAAAAAAGGTTAGGAGGGGTTATTGGGTTATGGGGATAGGGTGGAAGTGAGGGCTTAAATGGGTCGGTGCAAACTCGATGGGCCAAATGGCCTCCTACTGCTCTGTATTTCTATGTCTGGGGCTGGTTTAGCGCAGTGGGCTAAGACAGCTGGCTTGTAATGCAGAACAAAAATAGCAGCATGGGTTCAATTCCACTTCCAGCCTCACCGAACAGGTGCCAGAATGTGGTGACTAGGGGCTTTTCACAGTAACTTCATTGAAGCCTACTTGTGACAATAAGCGATTATTATTATTATAAGATCACCCCTTTATTTCCTGGCGCTTTTCTCCTTGTTCACAGAAGTTCAAAAGCACAATTAAAAAAAACATTTAGAATACCCAATTCATTTTTTCCAATTCAGGCGCAATTTAGCGTGGCCAATCCACCTACCCTGCACATCTTTGGGTTGTGGGGGCGAAACCCACGCAAACATGGGCAAAAATGTGCAAACTCCACACGGACAGTGACCCAGGGCCGGGATCGAACCTGGGACCTCGGCGCCGTGAGGCAGCAGTGCTAACCACTGCACCAGCATGCAGCCCGACAAGCACAATTAACCATCAGCGGTTGAGGGACAGCACGGTGGCGCAGTGGTTAGCACTGTTGTCTCACTGCGCTGAGGACCTGGGTTCGATCCTGGCCCCCAGTCACTGTCCGCGTAGCGTTTGTACGTTCTTCCCATGTCTGTGTGGATCTCACCCCCACAACCCAAAGATGTGCAGGGTAAGTGGATTGGCCAAATTGCCCCTTAATTGGAAAAAAAAAAGGAATTGGGAACTTTAATTTTTTTTAAAGCCATCCGCAGTTGAACCAGTTGTGTTGGAGAATCCTCCAATACCAGCCAGACCCTCCCACCTGGGAACAGGGTAGCTTGTAAGAAGATGAGAAATAGGCCAGACGTCCCTCCGGCCTCCTCCACCATTCAATATGATCACGGCCGAAAATCTGTCTCAACTCCAGCTGCTTGGACAACCCATAGATCTTAATCCCCTTAGTGCCCAAAATTCCAGCAATTTTAATTACCAAATGACTGAGCGTCCACAGCTCTCTCGGTGGAGAATTCCAAAGATTCTCACCCTTTTAAGTGAAGAGATTTCTGCTACTCCCAATCCTAAATCCTATTCTGAAACTATACCCCTTAACTCTGCCCCATCTCTCCCCATGCTGCGAGGAAACATTCCAGTGAGCCTTCTAGAATTAGGTAAGGAGACCAAAGTTGTTCACAGCTCGGACACAGCAAAATGGAGCAAAGTCAGGGGCTGCAAATTTGTCATCTGGTGCCAACCTGGTATAGTTTGATCAGGAGGCTTCGATTGAAACCGAGGTTTACGACTTGCCCGATGATTCCCCAGAATGACTTTTCCAAATATTTCTGTCGCCTGGCAACCTTCAAGGTCAAAATTCACGAGGTTCTCCCCAGAGTGGACTCTGGCCGTGCAGGATTCATGTTGAAATCACGGCAGGGTTTTGGCGCACTGTTCGAGTGCCGGTGTGGCCCAGACAGCTTATTAATAAACCAAGGTGGCTTTCTGCTAATATAGAAAATGGCATTTTTCATAAATTAAGCAGAAGCATGTAGGAAAATGAGTGGCATTACGTTTAGTATGTATTCCATCGTTGCGTAAATTTGGTTGTATTTTTGCATGGATGGGACAACCAAGGAAAACACAAGGAGGTCTGTATAAGAGGTAGACAACTTTTTAAAAAAGAAATTTAGATTACCCAATTATTTTTTTCCCATTAAGGGGCAATTTAGCGTGGCCAGTCCACCTACTCTGCACATTTTTGGGTTGTGGGGGCGAAACCCACGCAGACACGGGGAGAATGTGCAAACTCCACACGGACAGTGACCCAGAGCCGGGATCGAACCTGGGACCTCAGCGCCGTGAGGCAGCTGTGCTAACCATTAGGCCACCGTGCTGCCCGAGAGTTAGACACCTAGCAGACACTGGAAGTATGCAAGGACACATTTTTCCTTCCAAAGATTGCCCCAGTACGAGGAGACATGATCGTAGGTAACAATCAGACTGTGTGGTTGTCTGAAAAAAAAACAGGAAATTCTGCAACACACTCAGACTGCAAACAGAAAAGCAGATGTGCACTCTGAGCAGTGTGAAGTCAGAAACAGAACCTGCAAGCTGAGCGAGGTGACAGCTTCATATCCTCTTTAACGCTTTCTGTGCAACACTGTCCCTTGCAGTATGGTTTCCTATTCGCTTCTGAACACCCACTTTAAGCTCCCAATATTTACACTCTTGTTCTTTCCATTGTCACCCTCCCCAAACTAAACCAGTGGGATCAGAAGTATAGGGTGGAACACCAATAAAATCCGACTAGGAATTCAAGAGAAAATCTTCGCCCTGAGTGTAGGGAAAATGTGAAGCTCACCACCGTAGGAAATAGTATGATTGCATTTAAGGGGATGTTGGATTAGCACAGGGGGGGAAAGGAATAGAAAGATATACTGATCGGGCGAGATGAAGAAGGAAGGAAGGATATTGGAGCAGTTGGACCAAATGGCCTATTTGTGAGGTGTTTTTTTCTGTATAGTTCATAGAATCATAGAATTTACAGTGCTGGGCTGGTTTAGCACAGGGCTAAATCGCTGGCTTTGAAAGCAGACCAAGGCAGGCCAGCAGCACGGTTCAATTCCCGTAACAACCTCCCCGAACAGGTGCCGGAACGTGGCGACTAGGGGCTTTTCATAGTAACGTCATTTGAAGCCTACTTGTGACAATAAGCGATTTTCATTTCATTTACATAAGGAGGTCATTCGACCCATCGAGTCTGCACCAGCCCTTAGAAAGACCACCCTACTTAAGCCCACACCTCCACCCTATACCCATAACCCAGTAACCTACCTAACCTTTTTGGACACTAAAGGCAATTTAACATGGCCAATCCACCTAACCTGCACATCTTTGGACTGTGGGAGGAAACCGGAGCACCCGCAGGAAACCCACGCACACACGGGGAGAATGTGCAGACTGCGCACAGACAGTGACCCAAGCCGGGAATTATACCTGGGACCCTCGGGCTGTGAAGCAATTATGCTAATCACTGTGCTACCATGCCACCCTTAGTTGTATGTAATATTCATATGGGGACGTCTTGTGGTGATGCAGTGCGTCATGTCTCTACCTCTGAGCCAGACGCTCTGGGTTCAAGTCCCACCCCAGGACTTGTTGGCGAAGGAAGGCGCTTTCATAACTGCCAAACATGTTGATTATCAACCTGCAAAATGCATCGCAGGCACGCTAGTGACTGGTGGTGAGAGCAGCAGAGCCTGCTGGTGTGAAGTGGCACCCCTCGAGCTGTTACATTTGGTGACAGACTGAAAACCTGGTCCACGGAAAATTAGCCATGGAAATAGGCATAAGCACTTGCTTTGTCTGCCTCATGTACCACCAGGAATGAGCAGAGAAGAAAAAGAATATCCAGTTATTGCTCTGAATGAGTGAGGTGATGGGGCCGAAGATTGGGCCTTTCCCAGTGCTGACCTCGCTCATTCCCTTTGCTGAAAGGGTGGAACACTGCTTTATTTTCTGATATTCTTTATTTCCCAGTGGAGAAAACATCCAAATGTCACTCAATGTCTTTTGTGTTTGGCCCTGGCTGAGGTTAGAAACTCAACCCTGGGGAAGCACTGCCTCAGAAACATTTCTTGAGTATCTCCATACTTATAGCTCATTGACGTGCCTGGACCACCTGGTAATGGTTTGCTGTTAAATGAATCCAATGAGCTGTATTAATATATATAGTAACTTAATACTTACCAAATGGTTTCATGTGTTTGTGATGTGTAATTACTGGAAAATAATTTAACTTGTGGAACATTTGGACCCTTAAGAGCCAAGTTTGAATAGCTGCTGGAGGGGAAACACATCGATGGTGACAATGATTCCCGACAAGATAGTTTTGGCAGCAGTCTCGAAATTATCGAAGGTGAAATACTCACAGGGATTCACCGATCGTTCATGTTAACTATGCTGGGAGTCTTTTCATGTACTTAATGATCTGTTCGAGCTGCTTGCAGAAAAACACTTTTCACTGTACCTCAGTACACGTGACAATAAACAAAATCCAATCCAAATCCAATCCAAAATCCACTTGTACAGCTTAGTCCCCAGGCCCCACGGATCAGCTACCAAATTAAAGGGAGAATAATTGGAGTAATGTGTCCAATTCTGAGCGCTAAACTCCAGGAAGGGTGTGAAGGCTTTCGAGATGGTGTGAAAAGATTTACGAGAATGATTCCAGGGACGAGGAGCTTCCGTAAGGTGGATATATTGGAGAAGCCACAGGGCAGTTCTCCTTGGAAGATTGACGGGAGATTTTACAAAGGTGTTCAAAATCAGGAGGACAGAGTTGATAGGGAGAATCAATCCAATTGGAGGAATGGTTGAGAAGCAGATACAAGAAGATTGGTGAAATAATCAATGATAACATGAGGAAAATCTTTTCACACAGAGAGTGGTTAGGCTCTGGAATGCACTGTCTGAGAGTGTGGTGGAGACAGATTCACACAGCGAGTGGTTAGGATCTGGAATGCACTGTCTGAGAGTGTGGTGGAGGCAGATTCACACAGCGAGTGGTTAGGATCTGGAATGCACTGTCTGAGAGTGTGGTGGAGACTGATTCACACAGCGCGTGGTTAGGATCTGGAATGTACTGTCTGAGAGTGTGGTGGAGGCAGACTCACACAGCGAGTGGTTAGGATCTGGAATGCACTGTCTGAGAGTGTGGTGGAGGCAGACTCACACAGCGAGTGGTTAGGATCTGGAAAGCACTTGTCTGAGAGTGTGGTGGAGGCAGATTCACACAGCGAGTGGTTAGGATCTGGAATGCACTGTCTGAGAGTGTGGTGGAGGCAGATTCACACAGCGAGTGGTTAGGATCTGGAAAGCACTTGTCTGAGAGTGTGGTGGAGGCAGATTCACACAGCGAGTGGTTAGGATCTGGAATACACTGGGCGAGATTCTCCACTCTTGCGCTGGTTGGGAGAATCGCCTGGGCCGCCAAAATTTCCCAGGACGCCGGTCTGACGCCCTCCCGCGATTCTCCCAAGTGGCGGGAACGGCCCGGTCGAGTTCCGCGGGCCGCAGGCCAGAGAATCGCCGTAGACACCCAAAATGACGATTCTCCGCAACCCCGCTATTCTCAGGCCCGGATGAGCCGAGCGGCCAGGCCAAAACGGCGGTTTCCCCCCTGGCGCCGTCCACACCTGGTCACTGCCATCGGCAACAGTGCGCGTACGCTGGGGGCGCGGCCTGTGGGGGGGGGCGAGTGGGGATCCTGCACCGGGGGTACCTCAAATGTGGGGTGGCCCGCGATCGGTGCCCACCGATCGTCGAGCCGTCCTCTCTGAAGGAGGACCTCCTTCCTTCCGCGGCCCCGCAAGATCCGTCCGCCATCTTCTTGCAGGGCGGACTTAGAGAGGACGGCAACTGCGCATGCGTGGGTGACGTCAGTTATGCGGCGCCGGCCGCGTCATCTATGCGGCACCGCCTTTATGCAGCGACAAGGCCTGGCGCGTGTAGATGATGCGGCCCTGATCCTAGCCCATTTTCAGGGCCTGAATCGTCCGGGATCGGGGCCGTTTCGCGCCGTCGTGAACCTCAACGGCGTTCGTGACGGCGTGGGCATTTTGCCGCGGGAGTGGAGAATCCCGCCCACTGTCTGTGAGTGTGGTTGAGACAGATTCCCACAGGGAGTGGTTAGGATCTGGAATATACTGTCTGAGGGTGTGGTGGAGTCAGATTCACACAGTGAGAGGTGAGGATCTGGAATGTACTGTCTGAGAGTGTGGTGGAGACAGATTCACACAGCGAGTGGTTAGGATCTGGAATGTACTGTCTGAGGGCGTGATGGAGACAGATTCACACAGTGAGAGGTGAGGATCTGGAATGTACTGTCTGAGAGTGTGGTGGAGGCAGATTCACACAGTGAGAGGTGAGGATCTGGAATGTACTGTCTGAGAGTGTGGTGGAGACAGATTCACACAGTGAGTGGTTAGCATTTAGAATGCACTGCCTGAGGGCGTGGTGGAGACAGATTCACACAGCGAATGGTTAGGATCTGGAATGTACTGTCTGAGAGTGTGGTGGAGGCAGATTAACACAGCGAGTGGTTAGGATCTGGAACGTACAGTCTGAGAGTGTGGTGGAGACAGATTCACACAGCGAGTGGTTAAGGTCTGGAATGTACTGTCTGAGAGTGTGGTCGAGACAGATTCACACAGTGAGTGGTTAGGGTCTGGAATGTACTGTCTGAGAGTGTGGTGGAGACAGATTCACACATCGAGTGGTTTGGGTCTGGAATGCACAATCTGAAAGTGGGGTGGAGTTAGATTTACACCATGAGTGATTAATATCTCAAATGCACTGGCTGAGACTGTGGTGGAAGCAGAATCACACAGCGAGTGGTTAGGACCTGGAAGGCACTGTCTGAGAGTGTGGTGGAGACAGATTCACACAGCGAGTGGTTAGGATCTGGAATGTACTGTCTGAGAGTGTGGTGGAGACAGATTCACACAGTGAGTGGTTAGGATCTGGAATGTACTGTCTGAGAGTGTGGTGGAGATAGATTCACACAGCGAGTGGTTAAGATCTCGATTGTACTGTCTGAGAGTGTGGTGGAGGCAGATTCACACTGTGAGTGGTTAGGATCTGGAATGTACTGTCTGAGAGTGTGGTGGAGACAGATTCACACAGCGAGTGGTTAGGATCTGGAATGTACTGTCTGCGAGTGTGGTGGAGGCAGATTCACAGTGGGTGGTTAGGATCTGGAATGTACTGTCTGAGAGTGTGGTGGAGGCAGATTCACACAGCGAGTGGGTAAGATCTGGAATGCACTGTCTGAGAGTGTGGTGGAGACTGATTCACACAGCGAGTGGTTAGGATCTGGAATGTACTGTCTGAGAGTGCGGTGGAAGCAGATTCACACAGCGAGTGGTTAAGATCTGGAATGCACTGTCTGAGAGTGTGGTGGAGGCAGATTCACACAGTGAGTGGTTCGGATCTGGAATGTACTGTCTGAGAGTGTGGTGGAGGCAGATTCTCAGTGGGTGGTTAGGATCTGGAATGTACTGTCTGAGAGTGTGGTGGAGGCAGATTCACACAGTGAGTGGTTAGGATCTGGAATGTACTGTCTGCGAGTGTGGTGGAGGATGATTCACAGTGGGTGGTTAGGATCTGGAATGTACTGTCTGAGAGTGTGGTGGAGGCAAATTCACACAGCGAGTGGTTAAGATCTGGAATGCACTGTCTGAGAGTGTGGTGGAGACAGATTCACACAGCGAGTGGTTAGGATCTGGAATGTACTGTCTGAGAGTGCGGTGGAAGCAGATTCACACAGCGAGTGGTTAAGATCTGGAATGCACTGTCTGAGAGTGTGGTGGAGGCAGATTCACACAGTGAGTGGTTAGGATCTGGAATGTACTGTCTGAGAGTGTGGTGGAGGCAGATTCACAGTGGGTGGTTAGGATCTGGAATGTACTGTCTGAGAGTGTGGTGGAGGCAGATTCACACAGTGAGTGGTTAGGATCTGGAATGTACTGTCTGAGAGTGTGGTGGAGGCAGATTCACAGTGGGTGGTTAGGATCTGGAATGTACTGTCTGAGTGTGCGGTGGAGGCAGAGTCACACAGCGAGTGGTTAGGATCTGGAATGTACTGTCTGAGTGTGCGGTGGAGGCAGAGTCACACAGCGAGTGGTTAGGATCTGGAATGTACTGTTTGAGAGTGTGGTGGAGACAGATTCAATCGTGATTTCCAAATGAAATTGCACAAGCACTGACATAAAATCGGGACAATGTGAGCAAGACTAATCCAATTGCATTTTCAGAGAACTGGCATGGACATGATGGGCTGAATGGCCTCCTTCTGCACTGTCATTCTATTATCTGATTCATGAGAACATAAGCACTAGGTTTAGGATAGGGCCATTGAGTCCCTCCAGCATGTTTGGCCTTTCAGCCAGATCATGCGTGTTCTGTGAACTAACTTTATCTACCTAACTTTTCCCCATACCCCAAATGTATTTGGTCAACAGAAGGCCATTCACTTTAGATTTATCTTTAACAAAACCAGCAATAAATGCTGTTCACATAAGTTTTTTTCTAACCTCCGCAGTCTTAGTGTTCCAACTTTCACTCCGGAAAGCCTGGGCTTTAACATTCAGGCTATGCGCCTTTGTTCTATACCCCATTGCTCTATGCCCCTTTGCTCTATAGCCCATTGCTCTATGCCCCTTTGCTCTATGCCCCTTTGTTCGATAGCCCATTGCTCTATGCCACATTGGTCTATGCCCCTTTGTTCTATGCCCTATTGCTCTATGCCCCATTGCTCTATGCCCCTTTGCTCTATACCCCATTTCTCTATACCCCATTGCTCTCTGCCCCATTGCTCTATGCCCCATTGGTCAATGCCCCTTTGCTCTATACGCATTGCTCTATACCCCATTGCTCTATGCCTCTTTGCTCTATGCCCCTTTGCTCTATACCCCATTGCTCTATACCCCATTGCTCAATACCCCATTGCTCTATGCCTCTTTGCTCTATGCCCCTTTGCTCGATGCCCCATTGCTCTATGCCCCATTGCTCTATACCCCATTTCTCTATACCCCATTGCTCTCTGCCCCATTGCTCTCTGCCCCATTGCTCTATGCCCCATTGGTCAATGCCCCTTTGCTCTATACGCATTGCTCTATGCCCCATTGCTCTATGCCCCATTGCTCTATACCCCATTGCTCTATACCCGATTGCTCAATACCCCATTGCTCTATGCCTCTTTGCTCTATGCCCCTTTGCTCGATGCCCCATTGCTCTATGCCCCATTGCTCTATACCCCATTTCTCTATACCCCATTGCTCCCTGCCCCATTGCTCTCTGCCCCATTGCTCTATGCCCCTTTGCTCTATACCCCATTGCTCTATGCCCCTTTGCTTTATGACCCTTTGTTCTATACCCCATTGCTCTATGTCCCTTTGCTCTATGACCCTTTGTTCTATACCCCATTTCTCTATACCCCATTGCTCCCTGCCCCATTGCTCTCTGCCCCATTGCTCTATGCCCCTTTGCTCTATACCCCATTGCTCTATGCCCCTTTGCTCTATGACCCTTTGCTCTATACCCCATTGCTCTATGTCCCTTTGCTCTATGACCCTTTGTTCTATACCCCATTTCTCTATACCCCATTGCTCTCTGCCCCATTGCTCTATGACCCTTTGCTCTATACCCCATTGCTCTACCGCCCATTGCTCTATACCCCATTGCTCTATGCCCCTTTGCTCAATACCCCATTGCTCTATGCCCCATTGGTCTATGCCGCTTTGCTCTCTGCCCCTTTGCTCGATGCCCCATTGCTCTATGCCCCTTTGCTCTATACCCCATTGCTCTCTACCCTATTGCTCTATGCCCCATTGCTCTATGACCCTTTGTACAATGCCCCATTGCTCTACCCCCCATTGCTCTATACGCCATTGCTCTATGCCCCATTGCTCTACCCCCCATTGCTCTATACGCCATTGGTCTATGCCCCTTTGCTCTATGCCCCTTTGCTCGATGCCCCATTGCTCTATGCCCCATTGCTCTATACCCCATTTCTCTATACCCTATTGCTCTATGCCCCATTGCTCTATACCCCATTGCTCTCTGTCCATTTGCTCTGTGCCCCTTTGCTCGATGCCCCAGTGCTCGATGCCCCTTTGCTCTATGCCCCATTGCACTATGTCCATTTGCTCTATACCCCTTTGCTCGATGCCCCATTGCTCGATGCCCCTTTGCTCTATGCCTCATTGGTCTATGCCCCTTTGCTCTATGCCCCATTGCTCTCTGCCCCTTTGCTCTATGCCCCATTGCTCGATGCCCTTTGCTCTATGCCCCATTGCTCTCTGCCCCTTTGCTCTATACCCCATTGCTCTATGCCCCTTTGCTCGATGCCCCTTTGCTCTATGCCCCTTTGCTCGATGCCCCATTACTCTATGCCCCTTTGCTCGATGCCCCATTGCTCTATGCACCTTTGCTCGATGCCCCATTGCTCTATGCCCCATTGCTCTATACCCCATTGCTCTATGCCCCATTGCTCTATGCCCCATTGCACTATGCCCCTTTGCTCTATACCCCATTTCTCTATACCCCATTGCTCTATGCCCCATTTCTCTATACCCCATTGCTCTATGCCCCTTTGCTCTAGGCTCCTTTGCTCGATGCCCCATTGCTCTATGCTCCTTTGCTCGATGCCCCATTGCTCTATGCCCCATTGCCCAATGCCCCTTTGCTCGATGCCCCATTGCTCGATGCCCCTTTGCTCTATGCCCCATTGCTCTATGCCCCTTTGCTCTATGCCTCTTTGCTCTATGCCCCATTGCTCTATACCCCATTGCTCTATACCCCATTGCTCTATACCCCATTGCTCTATACCCCATTGCTCTATGCCTCTTTGCTCTATGCCCCTTTGCTCGATGCCCCATTGCTCTATGCCCCATTGTTCTATACCCCTTTTCTCTATACCCCATTGCTCTCTGCCCCATTGCTCTATGCCCCATTGCTCTATACCCCATTTCGCTATACCTCATTGCTCTCTGCCCCATTGCTCTATACCCCATTGCTCTATACCCCATTGCTCTATAATCCATTGCTCTGTGCCTCTTTGCTCTATGCCCCTTTGCTCGATGCCCCATTGCTCTATGCCCCATTGCTCTATACCCCATTTCTCTATACCCCATTGCTCTCTGCCCCATTGCTCTCTGCCCCATTGCTCTATGCCCCATTGCTCTATGCCCCATTGCTCTATACCCCATTTCTCTATACCCCTTTGCTCTATGCCCCATTGCTCTATGCCCCATTGCTCTATACCCCATTCCTCTATACCCCTTTGCTCTATACCCCATTGCTCTATACCCCATTGCTCCACACCCCATTGCTCGATGCCCCTTTGCTCTATACCCCATTGCTAGATGCCCCATTGCTCGATGCCCCTTTGCTCTATAACCCATTGCTCTATGCCCCATTGCTCGATGCCCCATTGCTCTATGCCCCATTGCTCGATATCCCATTGCTCGATGCCCCTTTGCTCGATGCTCCTTTGCTCTATACCCCATTGCTCGATGCCCCATTGCTCGATGTTACATTGCTCTATACCCCATTGCTCTATTCCCCTTTGCTCTATGTCCCTTTGCTCTATGACCCTTTGTTCTATACCCCATTGCTCTATGCCCCTTTGCTCTATGCCCCTTTGCTCTATGCCCCATTGCTCTACCCCCCATTGCTCTATACCCCATTTCTCTATACGCCATTGCTCTATGCCCCATTGCTCTATACCCCATTGCTCTATGCCCCTTTGCTCTATACCCCATTGCTCTATGCCCCATTGGTCTTTGCCCCTTTGCTCTATGCCCCTTTGCTCGATGCCCCATTGCTCTATGCCCCATTGCTCTATACCCCATTTCTCTATACCCTATTGCTCTATGCCCCATTGCTCTATGCCCTATTGCTCTATACGCCATTGCTCTATGCCCCATTGCTCTATGACCCTTTGTTCTATGCCCCATTGCTCTACCCCCCATTGCTCTATACCCCATTTCTCTATACGCCATTGCTCTATGCCCCATTGCTCTATACCCCATTGCTCTATGCCCCTTTGCTCTATACCCCATTGCTCTATACCCCATTGCTCTATGCCCCATTGCTCTCTGCCCCTTTGCTCGATGCCCCATTGCTCGATGCCCCTTTGCTCTATGCCCCTTTGCTCGATGCCCCATTGCTCTATGCCCCATTGCTCTATACCCCATTTCTCTATACCCTATTGCTCTATTCCCCATTGCTCTATGCCCTATTGCTCTATACCCCATTGATCTATACCCCATTGCTCGATGCCACTTTGCTCTATGCACCATTGCTCTATACCCCATTGCTCTCTGTCCATTTGCTCTGTGCCCCTTTGCTCGATGCCCCAGTGCTCGATGCCCCTTTGCTCTATGCCCCATTGCTCTATGCCCCTTTGCTCTATACCCCTTTGCTCGATGCCCCATTGCTCGATGCCCCTTTGCTCTATGCCCCATTGGTCTATGCCCCTTTGCTCTATGCCCCATTGCTCTCTGCACCTTTGCTCGATGCCCCATTGCTCGATGCCCTTTGCTCTATGCCTCATTGCTCTTTGCCCCATTGCTCTCTGCACCTTTGCTCGATGCCCCATTGCTCGATGCCCTTTGCTCTATGCCTCATTGCTCTTTGCCCCTTTGCTCTATGCCCCATTGCTCTATGCCCCTTTGCTCGATGCCCCATTGCTCTATACCCCATTGCTCTATGCCCCATTGCTCCAAGCCCCATTGCACTATGCCCCTTTGCTCTATACCCCATTGCTCTATACCCCATTGCTCTATGCCCCATTTCTCTATACCCCATTGCTCTCTACCCCATTGCTCTATGCCCCTTTGCTCTATGCTCCTTTGCTCGATGCCCCATTGCTCTATGCCCCATTGCTCTATACTCCATTTCTCTATACCCCTTTGCTCTATGCCCCATTGCTCTATGCCCCATTGCTTTATACCTCATTGCTCTATGCCCCTTTGCTCGATACCCCATTGCTCTATACACCATTGCTTGATACCCCATTGCTCTATGTCCATTTGCTCTGTGCCCCTTTGCTCTATGTCCATTTGCTCTATGCCCCTTTGCTCTATACTCCATTGCTCGATGCCCCATTGCTCTATACCCCATTGCTCTATACCCCTTTGCTCTATGCCCCTTTGCCCTATGCCCCATTGCTCTATGCCCCATTGCTCTATACCCCATTTCTCTATACCCCATTGCTCTATGCCCCTTTGCTCTATGCCCCATTGGTCTATGCCACTTTGCTCTATGCCCCTTTGCTCGATGCCCCATTGCTCGATGCCCTTTGCTCGATGCCCCATTGCTTGATACCCCTTTGCTCTATGCCCCATTGCTCTATGACCCTTTGCTCTGTGCCCCATTGCTCTATGCCCCTTTGCTCTATGCCCCATTGCTCTCTGCCCCTTTGCTCTATGCCCCATTGCTCGATGCCCCATTGCTCTATGACCATTGCCTATACCCCATTGCTCTATGCCCCATAGCTCTATGCCCCATTGCTCTATGCCCCTTTGCTCTATACCCCATTGCTCTTAGCCACATTGCTCTATGTTCCTTTGCTCTATGCCCCTTTGCTCGATGCCCTATTGTTCTATGCCCCATTACTTTATGCCCCATTTCTCTACACCCCATTGCTCTATGCCCCATTGCTCAATGCCCCATTGCTCTATACCCCATTTCTCTATACCCCATTGCTCTCTACCCCATTGCTCTATGTCCCATTGCTCTATGCCCCATTGCTTTATACCTTATTGCTCTATGCCCCTTTGCTCTATACACCATTGCTTGATGCGCCTTTGCTCTATGCCCCATTGCTCTATACCCCATTGCTCTATGTCCATTTGCTCTGTGCCCCTTTGCTCGATACCCCATTGCTCGATGCCCCTTTGCTCGATGCCCCTTTGCTCTATACCTCATTGCTCGATGCCCCATTGCTCGATGTTCCATTGCTCTATACCCCATTGCTCTATCCCCCTTTGCTCTATGCCCCTTTGCTCTATGTCCCTTTGCTCTATACCCCATTGCTCTATACCCCATTGCTCCACACCCCATTGCTCGATGCCCCTTTGCTCTATACCCCATTGCTAGATGCCCCATTGCTCGATGCCCCTTTGCTCTATACCCCATTGCTCTATGCCCCATTGCTCGATGCCCCATTGCTCTATGCCACATTGCTCGATACCCCATTGCTCGATGCCCCTTTGCTCGATGCCCCTTTGCTCGATGCCCCTTTGCTCTATAGCCCATTGCTCGATGCCCCATTGCTCGATGTTCCATTGCTCTACACCCCATTGCTCTATCCCCCTTTGCTCTATGCCCCTTTTCTCTATGTCCCTTTGCTCTATGCCCCATTGCTCTATGCCCCATTGCTCTATACCCCATTGCTCTATGCCCCATTGCTCTATGCCCCTTTGCTCTATGCTCCTTTGCTCGATGCCCCATTGCTCTATGCCCCATTGCTCTATACTCCATTTCTCTATACCCCTTTGCTCTATGCCCCATTGCTCTATGCCCCATTGCTTTATACCTCATTGCTCTATGCCCCTTTGCTCGATACCCCATTGCTCTATACACCATTGCTTGATACCCCATTGCTCTATGTCCATTTGCTCTGTGCCCCTTTGCTCTATGTCCATTTGCTCTATGCCCCTTTGCTCTATACTCCATTGCTCGATGCCCCATTGCTCTATACCCCATTGCTCTATACCCCTTTGCTCTATGCCCCTTTGCCCTATGCCCCATTGCTCTATGCCCCATTGCTCTATACCCCATTTCTCTATACCCCATTGCTCTATGCCCCTTTGCTCTATGCCCCATTGGTCTATGCCACTTTGCTCTATGCCCCTTTGCTCGATGCCCCATTGCTCGATGCCCTTTGCTCGATGCCCCATTGCTTGATGCCCCTTTGCTCTATGCCCCATTGCTCTATGACCCTTTGCTCTGTGCCCCATTACTCTATGCCCCTTTGCTCGATGCCCCATTGCTCTATGCCCCTTTGCTTGATGCCCCATTGCTCTATGCCCCATTGCTCTCTGCCCGTTTGCTCTTAGCCCCATTGCTCTATGCCCCTTTGCTCTATGCCCCATTGCTCTCTGCCCCTTTGCTCTATGCCCCATTGCTCGATGCCCCATTGCTCTATGACCATTGCCTATGCCCCATTGCTCTATGCCCCTTTGCTCTATACCCCATTGCTCTTAGCCACATTGCTCTATGTTCCTTTGCTCTATGCCCCTTTGCTCGATGCCCTATTGTTCTATGCCCCATTGCTTTATGCCCCATTTCTCTACATCCCATTGCTCTATGCCCCATTGCTCAATGCCCCATTGCTCTATACCCCATTTCTCTATACCCCATTGCTCTCTACCCCATTGCTCTATGTCCCATTGCTCTATGCCCCATTGCTTTATACCTTATTGCTCTATGCCCCTTTGCTCTATACACCATTGCTTGATGCGCCTTTGCTCTATGCCCCATTGCTCTATACCCCATTGCTCTATGTCCATTTGCTCTGTGCCCCTTTGCTCGATACCCCATTGCTCGATGCCCCTTTGCTCGATGCCCCTTTGCTCTATACCTCATTGCTCGATGCCCCATTGCTCGATGTTCCATTGCTCTATACCCCATTGCTCTATCCCCCTTTGCTCTATGCCCCTTTGCTCTATGTCCCTTTGCTCTATACCCCATTGCTCTATACCCCATTGCTCCACACCCCATTGCTCGATGCCCCTTTGCTCTATACCCCATTGCTAGATGCCCCATTGCTCGATGCCCCTTTGCTCTATACCCCATTGCTCTATGCCCCATTGCTCGATGCCCCATTGCTCTATGCCACATTGCTCGATACCCCATTGCTCGATGCCCCTTTGCTCGATGCCCCTTTGCTCTATACCCCATTGCTCGATGCCCCATTGCTCGATGTTCCATTGCTCTATACCCCATAGCTCTATCCCCCTTTGCTCTATGCCCCTTTTCTCTATGTCCCTTTGCTCTATGCCCCATTGCTCTATGCCCCATTGCTCTATACCCCATTGCTCTATGCCCCTTTGCTCTATGACCCTTTGCTCTATGACCCTTTGTTCTATACCCCATTGCTCTATGCCCCTTTGCTCTATGCCCCATTGCTCTATGACCCTTTGTTCTATGCCCCATTGCTCTACCCCCCATTGCTCTATACACCATTTCTCTATACGCCATTGCTCTATGCCCCATTGCTCTATACCCCATTGCTCTATGCCCCTTTGCTCTATACCCCATTGCTCTATGCCCCATTGGTCTATGCCCCTTTGCTCTATGCCCCTTTGCTCGATTTCCCATTGCTCTATGCCCCATTGCTCTATACCCCATTTCTCTATACCCTATTGCTCTATGCCCCATTGCTCTATGCCCTATTGCTCTATACCCCATTGCTCTATACCCCATTGCTCGATGCCACTTTGCTCTATGCCCCATTGCTCTATACCCCATTGCTCTATGTCCATTTGCTCTGTGCCCCTTTGCTCTATACCCCTTTGCTCGATGCCCCATTGCTCGATGCCCCTTTGCTCTATGCCCCATTGGTCTATGCCCCTTTGCTCTATGCCCCATTGCTCTCTGCCCCTTTGCTCTATGCCCCATTGCTCTATGCCCCTTTGCTCGATGCCCCATTGCTCGATGCCCTTTGCTCTATGCCCCATTGCTCTCTGCCCCTTTGCTCTATGCCACATTGCTCTATGCCCCTTTGCTCGATGCCCCGTTGCTCTATGCCCCTTTGCTCTATGTCCCATTACTCTATGCCCCTTCGCTCGATGCCCTATTGCTCTATGCACCTTTGCGCGATGCCCCATTGCTCTATGCCCCATTGCTCTATACCCCATTGCTCTATACCCCATTGCTCTATGCCCCATTTCCCTCTACCCCATTGCTCTCTACCCCATTGCTCTATGCCCCTTTGCTCTATGCTCCTTTGCTCGATGCCCCATTGCTCTATGCACCATTGCTCTATACCCCATTTCTCTATACCCCTTTGCTCTATGCCCCATTGCTCTATGCCCCATTGCTTTATACCTTATAGCTCTATGCCCCTTTGCTCGATACCCCATTGCTCTATACACCATTGCTTGATACCCCATTGCTCTATGTGCGTTTGCTCTGTGCCCCTTTGCTCTATGTCCATTTCCTCTATGCCCCTTTGCTCTATACTCCATTGCTCGATGCCCCATTGCTCTATACCCCATTGCTCTATACCCCTTTGCTCTATGCCCCTTTGCTCTATGCCCCATTGCTCTATGCCCCATTGCTCTATACCCCATTTCTCTATACCCCATTGCTCTATGCCCCTATGCTCTATGCCCCATTGGTCTTTGACACTTAGCTCTATGCCCCTTTGCTCGATGCCCCATTGCTCAATGCCCTTTGCTCGATGCCCCATTGCTTGATGCCGCTTTGCTCTATGCCCCATTGCTCTATGACGCTTTGCTCTATGCCCCATTACTCTATGCCTCTTTGCTCGATGCCCCATTGCTCTATGCCCCTTTGCTTGATGCCCCATTGCTCTATGCCCCATTGCTCTATGCCCCTTTGCTCTTAGCCCCATTGCTATATGCCCCTTTGCTCTATGCCCCATTGCTCTCTGCCCCTTTGCTCTATGCCCCATTGCTCGATGCCCCATTGCTCTATGACCATTGCCTATACCCCATTGCTCTATGCCCCATTGCTCTATGCCCCATTGCTCTATGCCCCTTTGCTCTATACCCCATTGCTCTTAGCCCCATTGCTCTATGCCCCTTTGCTCTTTGCCCCTTTGCTCGATGCCCTATTGCTCTATGCCCCATTGCTTTATACCCCATTTCTCTATGCCCCAATTCTCTATGCCCCATTGCTCTATGCCCCATTGCTCTATACCCCATTTCTCTATACCCCATTGCTCTCTACCCCGTTGCTCTATGTCCCATTGCTCTATGCCCCATTGCTTTGTACCTTATTGCTCTATGCCACTTTGCTCTATACACCATTGCTTGATGCGCCTTTGCTCTATGCCCCATTGCTCTATACCCCATTGCTCTATGTCCATTTGCTCTGTGCCCCTTTGCTCTATGTCCATTTGCTCTATGCCCCTTTGCTCTATACCCCATTGCTCGATGCCCCATTGCTCTATACCCCATTGCTCTATACCCCTTTGCTCTATGCCCCTTTGCTCTATGCCCCATTGCTCTATGCCCCATTGCTTCATACCTCATTGCTCTATGCCCCATTGCTCTATACCCCATTTCTCTATACCCCATTGCTCTATGCCCCATTGCTCTATGCCCCATTGCTCTATACCCCATTTCTCTATTCCTAATTGCTCTATACCCCATTGCTCTATGCCCCTTTGCACTATGCCCCGTTGCTCGATGCCCCATTGCCTATGGCCCATTGCTCTATGCCCCATCGCTCTATGCCCCATTGCTCTATACCCCATTGCTCTATGTCCCATTGCTCTATGCCCCATTGCTTTATACCTCATTGCTCTATGCCCCTTTGCTTTATGCCCCATTGCTCTATGCCCCTTTTCTCTATGCCCATTTGCTCTATACCCCATTGCTCTATACCCCATTGCTCTATGCCCCATTGCTCTATGCCCCATTGCTCTGTGCCCCATTGCTCGATGCCCCTTTGCTCTATACCCCATTACTCTATACCCCATTGCTCTATGCCCATTTGCTCTGTGCCCCTTTGCTCTATGCCCCTTTGCTGTATGCCCATTTGCTCTATACCCCATTGCTCTATGTCCCTTTGCTCTATGTGCCTTTGCTCTTTGCCCTATTGCTCTATGCCCATTTGCTCTATGTCCCTTTGCTCGATGCCCCTTTGCTCGATGCCCCTTTGCTCCAAGCCCCATTGCTCTATGCCCCTTTGCACTATGCCCTATTGCTCTATACCCCATTGCTCTATGCCCCATTGCTCTATGCCCCATTGCTCTATGACCCTTTTTTCTATGCCCCATTGCTCTACCCCCCATTGCTCTATACCCCATTTCTCTATACACCATTGCTCTATGCCCCATTGCTCTATACCCCATTGCTCTATGCCCCTTTGCTCTATACCCCATTGCTCTATACCCCATTGCTCTATGCCCCTTTGCTCTATGCCCCTTTGCTCGATGCCCCATTGCTCTATGCCCCATTGCTCTTTACCCCATTTCTCTATACCCTATTGCTCTATGCCCCATTGCTCTATGCCCTATTGCTCTATACCCCATTGCTCTACACCCCATTGCTCGATGCCACTTTGCTCTATGCACCATTGCTCTATACCCCATTGCTCTATGTCCATTTGCTCTGTGCCCCTTTGCTCGATGCCCCAGTGCTCGATGCCCCTTTGCTCTATGCCCCATTGCTCTATGCCCCTTTGCTCTATACCCCTTTGCTCGATGCCCCATTGCTCGATGCCCCTTTGCTCTATGCCCCATTGGTCTATGCCCCTTTGCTCTATGCCCCATTGCTCTCTGCCCCTATGCTCTATGCCCCATTGCTCTATGCCCCTTTGCTCGATGCCCCATTGCTCGATGCCCTTTGCTCTATGCCCCATTGCTCTCTGCCCCTTTGCTCTATGCCCCATTGCTCTATGCCCCATTGCTCGATGCCCCTTTGCTCTATGCCCCTTTGCTCGATGCCCCATTGCTCTATGCACCTTTGCTCGATGCCCCATTGCTCTATGCCCCATTGCTCTATACCCCATTGCTCTATGCCCCATTGATCTATGCCCCATTGCACTATGCCCCTTTGCTCTATACCCCATTGCTCTATACCCCATTGCTCTATGCCCCATTTCTCTATACTCCATTGCTCTCTACCCCATTGCTCTATGCCCCTTTGCTCTATGCTCCTTTGCTTGATGCCCCGTTGCTCTATGCCCCATTGCTCGATACGCCATTTCTCTATACCCCTTTGCTCTATGCCCCATTGCTCTTTGCCCCATTGCTTTATACCTTATTGCTCTATGCCCCTTTGCTCGATACCCCATTGCTCTATACACCATTGCTTGATGCCCCTTTGCTCTATGCCCCATTGCTCTATACCCCATTGCTCTATGTCCATTTGCTCTGTGCCCCTTTGCTCTATGTCCATTTGTTCTATGCCCCTTTGCTCTATACCCCATTGCTCGATGCCCCATTGCTCTATACCCCATTGCTCTATACCCCTTTGCTCTATGCCCCTTTGCTCTATGCCCCATTGCTCTATGCCCCATTGCTCTATGCCCCTTTGCTCGATGCCGCATTGCTCTATGCCCCTTTGCTCTATGCCCCATTGCTCTATGCTCCATTGCTCTATGCCCCTTTGCTCAATGCCCCATTGCACGATGCCCCATTGCTCTATGACCATTGCCTATACCCCATTGCTCTATGCCCCATTGCTCTATGCCCCATTGCTCGATGCCCCTTTGCTCTATACCCCATTGCTCTTAGCCCCATTGCTCTATGCCCCTTTGCTCTATGCCCCTTTGCTCGATGCCCCATTGCTCTATGCGCCATTGCTTTATACCACATTTCTCTATACCCCATTGCTCTCTGCCCCATTGCTCTATGCCCCATTGCTCTATACCCCATTTATCTATACCCCATTACTCTCTACCCCATTGCTCTATACCCCATTGCTCTATGCCCCTTTGCTCTGTGCCCCTTTGCTCTATGCCCCTTTGCTGTATGCCCATTTGCTCTATACCCCATTGCTCTATGTCCCTTTGCTCTATGTGCCTTTGCTCTTTGCCCTATTGCTCTATGCCCATTTGCTCTATGTCCCTTTGCTCTATGTCCCTTTGCTCGATGCCCCTTTGCTCGATGCCCCTTTGCTCTATGCCCCATTGCTCTATGCCCCTTTGCTCTATGCCCTATTGCTCTATACCCCATTGCTCTATGCCCCATTGCTCGATGACCCTTTGTTCTATGCCCCATTGCTCTACCCCCCATTGCTCTATACCCCATTTCTCTATACGCCATTGCTCTATGCCCCATTGCTCTATACCCCATTGCTCTATGCCCCTTTGCTCTATACCTCATTGCTCTATACACCATTGCTCTTTGCCCCTTTGCTCTATGCCCCTTTGCTCGATGCCCCATTGCTCTATGCCCCATTGCTCTTTCCCCCATTTCTCTATACCCTATTGCTCTATGCCCCATTGCTCTATGCCCTATTGCTCTATACCCCATTGCACTATACCCCATTGCTCGATGCCACTTTGCTCTATGCACCCTTGCTCTATACCCCATTGCTCTATGTCCATTTGCTCTGTGCCCCTTTGCTCGATGCCTGAATGCTCGATGCCCCTTTGCTCTATTCCCCATTGCTCTATGCCCCTTTGCTCTATACCCCTTTGCTCGATGCCCCATTGCTCGATACCCCTTTGCTCTATGCCCCATTGGTCTATGCTCCTTTGCTCTATGCCCCATTGCTCTGCCCCTTTGCTCTATGCCCCATTGCTCTATGCCCCTTTGCTCGATGCCCCATTGCTCGATGCCCTTTGCTCTATGCCCCATTGCTCTATGCCCCTTTGCTCGATGCCCCTTTGCTCTATGCCCCTTTGCTCGATGCCCCATTGCTCTGTGCCCCTTTGCTCGATGCCCCTTTGCTCTGTGCCCCTTTGCACGATGCCCCTTTGCTCTGTGCCCCTTTGCTCGATGCCCCATTGCTCTCTGCGCCTTGGCTCTATGCCCCATTGCTCTATGCCCCTTTGCTCGATGCCCCTTTGCTCTATGCCCCTTTGCTCGATGCCCCATTACTCTATGCCCCTTTGCTCGATGCCCCATTGCTCTATGCACCTTTGCTCGATGCCCCATTGCTCGATGCCCCTTTGCTCTATACCCCATTGCTCTATGCCCCATTGCTCTATGCCCCATTGCACTATGCCCCTTTGCTCTATACCCCATTGCTCTATACCCCATTGCTCTATGCCCCATTTCTCTATACCCCATTGCTCTCTACCCCATTGATCTATGCCCCTTTGCTCTATGCTCCTTTGCTCGATGCCCCATTGCTCTATGCCCCATTGCTCTATACCCCATTTCTCTTTACCCCTTTGCTCTATGCCCCATTGCTCTATGCCCCATTGCTTCATACCTTATTGCTCTATGCCCCTTTGCTCGATACCCCATTGCTCTATACACCATTGCTTGATGCCCCTTTGCTCTATGCAGCATTGCTCTATACCCCATTGCTCTATGTCCATTTGCTCTGTGCCCCATTGCTCTATGCCCCTTTGCTCGATGCCCCATTGCTCTATGCCCCTTGGCTTGATGCCCCATTGCTCTATGCCCCATTGCTCTATGCCCCTTTGCTCAATGCCCCATTGCTCGATGCCCCATTGCTCTATGACGATTGCCTATACCCCATTGCTCTATGCCCCATTGCTCTATGCCCCATTGCTCTATGCCCCTTTGCTCTATACCCCATTGCTCTTAGCCCCATTGCTCAATGCCCCTTTGCTCTATGCCCCTTTGCTCGATGCCCTATTGATCTATGCCCCATTGCTTTATACCCCATTTCTCTATACCCCATTGCTCTATGCCCCATTGCTCTATGCCCCATTGCTCTATACCCCATTTCTCTATACCCCATTGCTCTCTACCCCATTGCTCTATGTCCCATTGCTCTATGCCCCATTGCTTTATACCTTATTGCTCTATGCCCCTTTGCTCTATACACCATTGCTTGATGCGCCTTTGCTCTATGCCCCATTGCTCTATACCCCATTGCTCTATGTCCATTTGCTCTGTGCCCCTTTGCTCGATACCCCATTGCTCGATGCCCCTTTGCTCGATGCCCCTTTGCTCTATACCCCATTGCTCGATGCCCCATTGCTCGATGTTCCATTGCTCTATACCCCATTGCTCTATCCCCCTTTGCTCTATGCCCCTTTGCTCTATGTCCCTTTGCTCTATGCCCCATTGCTCTCTGCCCCATTGCTCTATGCCCCTTTGCTCTATGCTCCTTTGCTCGATGCCCCATTGCTCTATGCCCCATTGCTCTATACCCCATTTCTCTTTACCCCTTTGCTCTATGCCCCATTGCTCTATGCCCCATTGCTTCATACCTTATTGCTCTATGCCCCTTTGCTCGATACCCCATTGCTCTATACACCATTGCTTGATGCCCCTTTGCTCTATGCAGCATTGCTCTATACCCCATTGCTCTATGTCCATTTGCTCGGTGCCCCATTGCTCTATGCCCCTTTGCTCGATGCCCCATTGCTCTATGCCCCTTGGCTTGATGCCCCATTGCTCTATGCCCCATTGCTCTATGCCCCTTTGCTCAATGCCCCATTGCTCGATGCCCCATTGCTCTATGACGATTGCCTATACCCCATTGCTCTATGCCCCATTGCTCTATGCCCCATTGCTCTATGCCCCTTTGCTCTATACCCCATTGCTCTTAGCCCCATTGCTCAATGCCCCTTTGCTCTATGCCCCTTTGCTCGATGCCCTATTGATCTATGCCCCATTGCTTTATACCCCATTTCTCTATACCCCATTGCTCTATGCCCCATTGCTCTATGCCCCATTGCTCTATACCCCATTTCTCTATACCCCATTGCTCTCTACCCCATTGCTCTATGTCCCATTGCTCTATGCCCCATTGCTTTATACCTTATTGCTCTATGCCCCTTTGCTCTATACACCATTGCTTGATGCGCCTTTGCTCTATGCCCCATTGCTCTATACCCCATTGCTCTATGTCCATTTGCTCTGTGCCCCTTTGCTCGATACCCCATTGCTCGATGCCCCTTTGCTCGATGCCCCTTTGCTCTATACCCCATTGCTCGATGCCCCATTGCTCGATGTTCCATTGCTCTATACCCCATTGCTCTATCCCCCTTTGCTCTATGCCCCTTTGCTCTATGTCCCTTTGCTCTATGCCCCATTGCTCTCTGCCCCTTTGCTCTATGCCCCATTGCTCTATGCCCCTTTGCTCGATGCCCCTTTGCTCTATGCCCCTTTGCTCGATGCCCCATTACTCTATGCCCCTTTGCTCGATGCCCCATTGCCCAATGCACCTTTGCTCGATGCCCCATTGCTCTATGCCCCATTGCTCTATACCCCATTGCTCTATGCCCCATTGCCCTATGCCCCATTGCACTATGCCCCTTTGCTCTATACCCCATTGCTCTATACCCCATTGCTCTATGCCCCATTTCTCTATACCCCATTGCTCTCTACCCCATGGCTCTATGCCCCTTTGCTCTATGCTCCTTTGCTCGATGCCCCATTGCTCTATGCCCCATTGCTCTATACCCCATTTCTCTATACCCCTTTGCTCTATGCCCCATTGCTCTATGCCCCACTGCTTTATACCTTATTGCTCTATGCCCCTTCGCTCGATACCCCATTGCTCTATGTCCACTTGCTCTGTTCCCCTTTGCTCTATGTCCATTTGTTCTATGCCGCTTTGCTCTATACCCCATTGCTCGATGCCCCATTGCTCGATGCCCCATTGCTCTATACCCCATTGCTCTATACCCCTTTGCTCTATGCCCCTTTGCTCTATGCCCCATTGCTCTGTGCCCCATTGCTCTATGCCCCTTTGCTCGATGCCCCATTGCTCTATGCCCCTTTGCTTGATGCCCCATTGCTCTATGCCCCATTGCTCTATGCCCCTTTGCTCAATGCCCCATTGCTCGATGCCCCATTGCTCGATGTTCCATTGCTCTATACCCCATTGCTCTATCCCCCTTTGCTCTATGCCCCTTTGCTCTATGTCCCTTTGCTCTATACCCCATTGCTCTATACCCCATTGCTCTCTACCCCATTGCTCTATGTCCCATTGCTCTATGCCCCATTGCTCTCTGCCCCTTTGCTCTATGCCCCATTGCTCTCTGCCCCTTTGCTCTATGCCCCATTGCTCTATGCCCCTTTGCTCGATGCCCCTTTGCTCTATGCCCCTTTGCTCGATGCCCCATTACTCTATGCCCCTTTGCTCGATGCCCCATTGCTCTATGCACCTTTGCTCGATGCCCCATTGCTCGATGCCCCATTGCTCTATGCCCCATTGCTCTATACCCCATTGCTCTATGCCCCATTGCCCTATGCCCCATTGCACTATGCCCCTTTGCTCTATACCCCATTGCTCTATACCCCATTGCTCTATGCCCCATTTCTCTATACCCCATTGCTCTCTACCCCATGGCTCTATGCCCCTTTGCTCTATGCTCCTTTGCTCGATGCCCCATTGCTCTATGCCCCATTGCTCTATACCCCATTTCTCTATACCCCTTTGCTCTATGCCCCATTGCTCTATGCCCCATTGCTTTATACCTTATTGCTCTATGCCCCTTTGCTCGATACCCCATTGCTCTATGTCCACTTGCTCTGTGCCCCTTTGCTCTATGTCCATTTGTTCTATGCCGCTTTGCTCTATACCCCATTGCTCGATGCCCCATTGCTCGATGCCCCATTGCTCTATACCCCATTGCTCTATACACCATTGCTTGATGCCCCTTTCCTCTATGCCCCATTGCTCTATACCCCATTGCTGTATGTCCATTTGCTCTGTGTCCCTTTGCTCTATGTCCATTTGCTCTATGCCCCTTTGCTCTATACCCCATTGCTCGATGCCCCATTGCTCTACACCCCATTGCTCTATACCCCTTTGCTCTATGCCCCTTTGCTCTATGCCCCATTGCTCTATGCCCCATTGCTTTATACCTCATTGCTCTATGCCCCATTGCTCTATACCCCATTTCTCTATACCCCATTGCTCTATGCCCCATTGCTCTATGCCCCATTGCTCTATACTCCATTTCTCTATACCCAATTGCCCTATACCCCATTGCTCTATACCCCATTGCTCTATGCCCCATTTCTCTATACCCCATTGCTCTCTACCCCATTGCTCTATGCCCCTTTGCTCTATGCTCCTTTGCTCGATGCCCCATTGCTCTATGCCCCATTGATCTATACCCCATTTCTCTATACCCCTTTGCTCTATGCCCCATTGCTCTATGCCCCATTGCTTTATACCTTATTGCTCTATGCCCCTTTGCTCGATACCCCATTGCTCTATGTCCATTTGCTCTGTGCCCCTTTGCTCTATGTCCATTTGTTCTATGCCCCTTTGCTCTATACCCCATTGCTCGATGCCCCATTGCTCGATGCCCCATTGCTCTATACCCCATTGCTCTATACCCCTTTGCTCTATGCCGCTTTGCTCTATGCCGCTTTGCTCTATGCCCCATTGCTCTGTGCCCCATTGCTCTATGCCTCATTGGTCTTTGCCCCTTTGCTCTATGCCCCTTTGCTCGATGCCCCATTGCTCGATGCCCCATTGCTCTATACCCCATTGCTCTATACCCCTTTGCTCTATGCCCCATTGCTCTGTGCCCCATTGCTCTATGCCCCTTTGATCGATGCCCCATTGCTCTATGCCCCTTTGCTTGATGCCCCATTGCTCTATGCCCCATTGCTCTATGCCCCTTTGCTCAATGCCCCATTGCTCGATGCCCCATTGCTCTATGACCATTGCCTATACCCCATTGCTCTATGCCCCATTGCCCTATGCCCCATTGCTCTATGCCCCTTTGCTCTATACCCCATTGCTCTTAGCCCCATTGCTCTATGCACCTTTGCTCTATGCCCCTTTGCTCGATGCCCCATTGCTCTATGCCCCATTGCTTTATAACCCATTTCTCTATACCCCATTGCTTTATGCCCCATTGCTCTATGCCCCATTGCTCTATACCCCATTTCTCTATACCCCATTGCTCTCTACCCCATTGCTCTATGTCCCATTGCTCTATGCCCCATTGCTTTATACCTTATTGCTCTATGCCCCTTTGCTCTATACACCATTGCTTGATGCCCCTTTGCTCTATGCCCCATTGCCCTATACCCCATTGCTCTATGTCCATTTGCTCTGTGCCCCTTTGCTCTATGTCCATTTGCTCTATGCCCCTTTGCTCTATACCCCATTGCTCGATGCCCCATTGCTCTATACCCCATTGCTCTATACCCCTTTGCTCTATGCCCCTTTGCTCTATGCCCCATTGCTCTATGCCCCATTGCTTTATACCTCATTGCTCTATGCCCCATTGCTCTATACCCCATTTCTCTATACCCCATTGCTCTATGCCCCATTGCTCTATGCCCCATTGCTCTATACTCCATTTCTCTATACCCAATTGCCCTATACCCCATTGCTCTATGCCCCTTTGCACTATGCCCCGTTGCTCGATGCCCCATTGCTCTATGCCCCATTGCTCTATGCCCCATCGCTCTATGCCCCATTGCTCTATAACCCATTTCTCTATACCTCACTGCTCTATGCCCCATTGCTTTATACCTCATTGCTCTATGCCCCTTTGCTCTATACCCCATTGCTCTATGTCCCATTGCTCTATGCCCCATTGCTTTATACCTCATTGCTCTATGCCCCTTTGCTCTGTGCCCCATTGCTCTATGCCCCTTTGCTCTATGTCCATTTGCTCTATACCCCATTGCT
Source organism: Scyliorhinus torazame (assembly GCF_047496885.1). Taxonomy (NCBI): domain Eukaryota; kingdom Metazoa; phylum Chordata; class Chondrichthyes; order Carcharhiniformes; family Scyliorhinidae; genus Scyliorhinus; species Scyliorhinus torazame. The sequence goes on from NC_092707.1 coordinate 401,492,632, forward strand.
CTATACCCCATTGCTCTATGCCCCATTGCTCTATGCCCCATTGCTCTGTGCCCCATTGCTCAATGCCCCTTTGCTCTATACCCCATTGCTCTATACCCCATTGCTCTATGCCCCTTTGCTCTGTGCCCCTTTGCTCTATGCCCCTTTGCTGTATGCCCATTTGCTCTATACCCCATTGCTCTATGTCCCTTTGCTCTATGTACCTTTGCTCTTTGCCCTATTGCTCTATGCCCATTTGCTCTATGTCCCTTTGCTCGATGCCCCTTTGCTCGATGCCCCTTTGCTCTATGCCCCATTGCTCTATGCCCCTTTGCTCTGTGCCCCTTTGCTCTATGCCCCTTTGCTCGATGCCCCTTTGCTCTATGCCCCTTTGCTCGATGCCCCATTGCTCTGTGCCCCTTTGCTCGATGCCCCTTTGCTCTGTGCCCCTTTGCACGATGCCCCTTTGCTCTGTGCCCCTTTGCTCGATGCCCCATTGCTCTCTGCGCCTTGGCTCTATGCCCCATTGCTCTATGCCCCTTTGCTCGATGCCCCTTTGCTCTATGCCCCTTTGCTCGATGCCCCATTACTCTATGCCCCTTTGCTCGATGCCCCATTGCTCTATGCACCTTTGCTCGATGCCCCATTGCTCGATGCCCCATTGCTCTATACCCCATTGCTCTATGCCCCATTGCTCTATGCCCCATTGCACTATGCCCCTTTGCTCTATACCCCATTGCTCTATACCCCATTGCTCTATGCCCCATTTCTCTATACCCCATTGCTCTCTACCCCATTGATCTATGCCCCTTTGCTCTATGCTCCTTTGCTCGATGCCCCATTGCTCTATGCCCCATTGCTCTATACCCCATTTCTCTTTACCCCTTTGCTCTATGCCCCATTGCTCTATGCCCCATTGCTTCATACCTTATTGCTCTATGCCCCTTTGCTCGATACCCCATTGCTCTATACACCATTGCTTGATGCCCCTTTGCTCTATGCAGCATTGCTCTATACCCCATTGCTCTATGTCCATTTGCTCTGTGCCCCATTGCTCTATGCCCCTTTGCTCGATGCCCCATTGCTCTATGCCCCTTGGCTTGATGCCCCATTGCTCTATGCCCCATTGCTCTATGCCCCTTTGCTCAATGCCCCATTGCTCGATGCCCCATTGCTCTATGACGATTGCCTATACCCCATTGCTCTATGCCCCATTGCTCTATGCCCCATTGCTCTATGCCCCTTTGCTCTATACCCCATTGCTCTTAGCCCCATTGCTCAATGCCCCTTTGCTCTATGCCCCTTTGCTCGATGCCCTATTGATCTATGCCCCATTGCTTTATACCCCATTTCTCTATACCCCATTGCTCTATGCCCCATTGCTCTATGCCCCATTGCTCTATACCCCATTTCTCTATACCCCATTGCTCTCTACCCCATTGCTCTATGTCCCATTGCTCTATGCCCCATTGCTTTATACCTTATTGCTCTATGCCCCTTTGCTCTATACACCATTGCTTGATGCGCCTTTGCTCTATGCCCCATTGCTCTATACCCCATTGCTCTATGTCCATTTGCTCTGTGCCCCTTTGCTCGATACCCCATTGCTCGATGCCCCTTTGCTCGATGCCCCTTTGCTCTATACCCCATTGCTCGATGCCCCATTGCTCGATGTTCCATTGCTCTATACCCCATTGCTCTATCCCCCTTTGCTCTATGCCCCTTTGCTCTATGTCCCTTTGCTCTATGCCCCATTGCTCTCTGCCCCATTGCTCTATGCCCCTTTGCTCTATGCTCCTTTGCTCGATGCCCCATTGCTCTATGCCCCATTGCTCTATACCCCATTTCTCTTTACCCCTTTGCTCTATGCCCCATTGCTCTATGCCCCATTGCTTCATACCTTATTGCTCTATGCCCCTTTGCTCGATACCCCATTGCTCTATACACCATTGCTTGATGCCCCTTTGCTCTATGCAGCATTGCTCTATACCCCATTGCTCTATGTCCATTTGCTCGGTGCCCCATTGCTCTATGCCCCTTTGCTCGATGCCCCATTGCTCTATGCCCCTTGGCTTGATGCCCCATTGCTCTATGCCCCATTGCTCTATGCCCCTTTGCTCAATGCCCCATTGCTCGATGCCCCATTGCTCTATGACGATTGCCTATACCCCATTGCTCTATGCCCCATTGCTCTATGCCCCATTGCTCTATGCCCCTTTGCTCTATACCCCATTGCTCTTAGCCCCATTGCTCAATGCCCCTTTGCTCTATGCCCCTTTGCTCGATGCCCTATTGATCTATGCCCCATTGCTTTATACCCCATTTCTCTATACCCCATTGCTCTATGCCCCATTGCTCTATGCCCCATTGCTTTATACCCCATTTCTCTATACCCCATTGCTCTCTACCCCATTGCTCTATGTCCCATTGCTCTATGCCCCATTGCTTTATACCTTATTGCTCTATGCCCCTTTGCTCTATACACCATTGCTTGATGCGCCTTTGCTCTATGCCCCATTGCTCTATACCCCATTGCTCTATGTCCATTTGCTCTGTGCCCCTTTGCTCGATACCCCATTGCTCGATGCCCCTTTGCTCGATGCCCCTTTGCTCTATACCCCATTGCTCGATGCCCCATTGCTCGATGTTCCATTGCTCTATACCCCATTGCTCTATCCCCCTTTGCTCTATGCCCCTTTGCTCTATGTCCCTTTGCTCTATGCCCCATTGCTCTCTGCCCCTTTGCTCTATGCCCCATTGCTCTATGCCCCTTTGCTCGATGCCCCTTTGCTCTATGCCCCTTTGCTCGATGCCCCATTACTCTATGCCCCTTTGCTCGATGCCCCATTGCTCTATGCACCTTTGCTCGATGCCCCATTGCTCTATGCCCCATTGCTCTATACCCCATTGCTCTATGCCCCATTGCCCTATGCCCCATTGCACTATGCCCCTTTGCTCTATACCCCATTGCTCTATACCCCATTGCTCTATGCCCCATTTCTCTATACCCCATTGCTCTCTACCCCATGGCTCTATGCCCCTTTGCTCTATGCTCCTTTGCTCGATGCCCCATTGCTCTATGCCCCATTGCTCTATACCCCATTTCTCTATACCCCTTTGCTCTATGCCCCATTGCTCTATGTCCACTTGCTCTGTTCCCCTTTGCTCTATGTCCATTTGTTCTATGCCGCTTTGCTCTATACCCCATTGCTCGATGCCCCATTGCTCGATGCCCCATTGCTCTATACCCCATTGCTCTATACCCCTTTGCTCTATGCCCCTTTGCTCTATGCCCCATTGCTCTGTGCCCCATTGCTCTATGCCCCTTTGCTCGATGCCCCATTGCTCTATGCCCCTTTGCTTGATGCCCCATTGCTCTATGCCCCATTGCTCTATGCCCCTTTGCTCAATGCCCCATTGCTCGATGCCCCATTGCTCGATGTTCCATTGCTATATACCCCATTGCTCTATCCCCCTTTGCTCTATGCCCCTTTGCTCTATGTCCCTTTGCTCTATACCCCATTGCTCTATACCCCATTGCTCTCTACCCCATTGCTCTATGTCCCATTGCTCTATGCCCCATTGCTCTCTGCCCCTTTGCTCTATGCCCCATTGCTCTATGCCCCTTTGCTCGATGCCCCTTTGCTCTATGCCCCTTTGCTCGATGCCCCATTACTCTATGCCCCTTTGCTCGATGCCCCATTGCTCTATGCACCTTTGCTCGATGCCCCATTGCTCTATGCCCCATTGCTCTATACCCCATTGCTCTATGCCCCATTGCCCTATGCCCCATTGCACTATGCCCCTTTGCTCTATACCCCATTGCTCTATACCCCATTGCTCTATGCCCCATTTCTCTATACCCCATTGCTCTCTACCCCATGGCTCTATGCCCCTTTGCTCTATGCTCCTTTGCTCGATGCCCCATTGCTCTATGCCCCATTGCTCTATACCCCATTTCTCTATACCCCTTTGCTCTATGCCCCATTGCTCTATGCCCCATTGCTTTATACCTTATTGCTCTATGCCCCTTTGCTCGATACCCCATTGCTCTATGTCCACTTGCTCTGTGCCCCTTTGCTCTATGTCCATTTGTTCTATGCCGCTTTGCTCTATACCCCATTGCTCGATGCCCCATTGCTCGATGCCCCATTGCTCTATACCCCATTGCTCTATACACCATTGCTTGATGCCCCTTTCCTCTATGCCCCATTGCTCTATACCCCATTGCTGTATGTCCATTTGCTCTGTGTCCCTTTGCTCTATGTCCATTTGCTCTATGCCCCTTTGCTCTATACCCCATTGCTCGATGCCCCATTGCTCTACACCCCATTGCTCTATACCCCTTTGCTCTATGCCCCTTTGCTCTATGCCCCATTGCTCTATGCCCCATTGCTTTATACCTCATTGCTCTATGCCCCATTGCTCTATACCCCATTTCTCTATACCCCATTGCTCTATGCCCCATTGCTCTATGCCCCATTGCTCTATACTCCATTTCTCTATACCCAATTGCCCTATACCCCATTGCTCTATACCCCATTGCTCTATGCCCCATTTCTCTATACCCCATTGCTCTCTACCCCATTGCTCTATGCCCCTTTGCTCTATGCTCCTTTGCTCGATGCCCCATTGCTCTATGCCCCATTGCTCTATACCCCATTTCTCTATACCCCTTTGCTCTATGCCCCATTGCTCTATGCCCCATTGCTTTATACCTTATTGCTCTATGCCCCTTTGCTCGATACCCCATTGCTCTATGTCCATTTGCTCTGTGCCCCTTTGCTCTATGTCCATTTGTTCTATGCCCCTTTGCTCTATACCCCATTGCTCGATGCCCCATTGCTCGATGCCCCATTGCTCTATACCCCATTGCTCTATACCCCTTTGCTCTATGCCGCTTTGCTCTATGCCGCTTTGCTCTATGCCCCATTGCTCTGTGCCCCATTGCTCTATGCCCCATTGGTCTTTGCCCCTTTGCTCTATGCCCCTTTGCTCGATGCCCCATTGCTCGATGCCCCATTGCTCTATACCCCATTGCTCTATACCCCTTTGCTCTATGCCCCATTGCTCTGTGCCCCATTGCTCTATGCCCCTTTGCTCGATGCCCCATTGCTCTATGCCCCTTTGCTTGATGCCCCATTGCTCTATGCCCCATTGCTCTATGCCCCTTTGCTCAATGCCCCATTGCTCGATGCCCCATTGCTCTATGACCATTGCCTATACCCCATTGCTCTATGCCCCATTGCTCTATGCCCCATTGCTCTATGCCCCTTTGCTCTATACCCCATTGCTCTTAGCCCCATTGCTCTATGCACCTTTGCTCTATGCCCCTTTGCTCGATGCCCCATTGCTCTATGCCCCATTGCTTTATAACCCATTTCTCTATACCCCATTGCTTTATGCCCCATTGCTCTATGCCCCATTGCTCTATACCCCATTTCTCTATACCCCATTGCTCTCTACCCCATTGCTCTATGTCCCATTGCTCTATGCCCCATTGCTTTATACCTTATTGCTCTATGCCCCTTTGCTCTATACACCATTGCTTGATGCCCCTTTGCTCTATGCCCCATTGCCCTATACCCCATTGCTCTATGTCCATTTGCTCTGTGCCCCTTTGCTCTATGTCCATTTGCTCTATGCCCCTTTGCTCTATACCCCATTGCTCGATGCCCCATTGCTCTATACCCCATTGCTCTATACCCCTTTGCTCTATGCCCCTTTGCTCTATGCCCCATTGCTCTATGCCCCATTGCTTTATACCTCATTGCTCTATGCCCCATTGCTCTATACCCCATTTCTCTATACCCCATTGCTCTATGCCCCATTGCTCTATGCCCCATTGCTCTATACTCCATTTCTCTATACCCAATTGCCCTATACCCCATTGCTCTATGCCCCTTTGCACTATGCCCCGTTGCTCGATGCCCCATTGCTCTATGCCCCATTGCTCTATGCCCCATCGCTCTATGCCCCATTGCTCTATAACCCATTTCTCTATACCTCACTGCTCTATGCCCCATTGCTTTATACCTCATTGCTCTATGCCCCTTTGCTCTATACCCCATTGCTCTATGTCCCATTGCTCTATGCCCCATTGCTTTATACCTCATTGCTCTATGCCCCTTTGCTCTGTGCCCCATTGCTCTATGCCCCTTTGCTCTATGTCCATTTGCTCTATACCCCATTGCTCTATACCCCATTGCTCTATGCCCCATTGCTCTATGCCCCATTGCTCTGTGCCCCATTGCTCAATGCCCCTTTGCTCTATACCCCATTGCTCTATACCCCATTGCTCTATGCCCCTTTGCTCTGTGCCCCTTTGCTCTATGCCCCTTTGCTGTATGCCCATTTGCTCTATACCCCATTGCTCTATGTCCCTTTGCTCTATGTACCTTTGCTCTTTGCCCTATTGCTCTATGCCCATTGCTCTATGCCCCTTTGCTCTGTGCCCCTTTGCTCTATGCCCCTTTGCTCTATGCCCATTTGCTCTATACCCCATTGCTCTATGTCCCTTTGCTCTATGTGCCTTTGCTCTTTGCCCTATTGCTCTATGCCCATTTGCTCTATGTCCCTTTGCTCGATGCCCCTTTGCTCGATGCCCCTTTGCTCTATGTGCCTTTGCTCGATGCCCCTTTGCTCGATGCCCCTTTGCTCTATGCCCCTTTGCTCTATGCCCCTTTGCTCTTTGCCCCTTTGCTCTATCTACCGCACTCTTCCAAAAACACGGTGAGATGAAAATTTCCTGATGGCTCCATGATCTTGTTCGCCTCAGTGGAAACGTTCACACATGTTCTAACGTTGAGGTTGGAAGTCATCAGAATCATGGTGGACAGTAGTCATCATCACCTGCTATCGTTCGACCTTTGATGTCCTATTTATCTTGTATTTTTTGTAATACATGTTCAGCCTATGAAAGAAAATACTGGCAGTGCCAATCAGGTCAGTCAGTATCTGAGAAGGTAAAATATAGGTCATGATGATGGAAGACACATTCTGGGGATTACTGTTGATCAGAAAGCGAACTGGAGCAGCCAGGTAAATATTATGGCTATAAGGGTCGATCAGAGGCTGGGAATTCATAGAACCATTCGGCCCATCGAGTCTGCACCAGCTCTTGGAAAGAGCATCCCACTTAGGCCCACACCTCCAGCCTTTCCCTGTAACCCAGTAATCCCACCTAACCTTTTTTTGGACACTAAGGGACAATTTAGCACGGCCAATCCACCTAATCTGCACAGCTTTGGACTGCGGGAGGAAACCGGAGCACCCGGAGGAAACCCACGCAGACACGGGGAGGAAATGCAAACTCCACACAGACAGTCACCCAAGGCCAGAATTGAACCTGGGACCCTGGAGCTGTGAGGCAGCAGTGCTAACCGCTATTCCACTGTGCCGTAAGCACCTCAAACCTGTCCCTCCAAAGCCTATCAACCATCTACAGGGCACAAGTGATAAAATACTCTCCTCTTGCCTGGGTGAGTGTAGCTCCAACAACATTCACACAATTGGATACCAAGCATGATAACTCAGTTCGATTGATTGGAAACACATCCACCACCTTAAATATTCACTCCCTCCCCCACTTGCGTACATTGGCAGCGAGCGCTCACCATCTACAGGATGCATTGCAGCAACTCCGGAACGCTCCTTCAACAGCACCTTCCAAATTTGTGACCTCGACCATCTCGAAGGACAAGGGCAGCAGGCGCATTGGAACACCGCCTCCTGCAAGTTTCCCTCCAAGCCAAATGTCACCCTGGTTAGGAAATATCTTGTCCTTTCGTGAACCGTCGCTGGGTCAAAAACCTGGAACTCCCTCCCTAACAGCACTGCGGGTGCACCTACACCACATGGACCGCAGCGGTTCAAGAAGATGGCTCACCACCACCTTCTCAATGGCAATCAGAGATGGGTAACAAATGCTGCCCCTGCCAGGGGTACCCACATCCAAGAGTGAGTGTTTAAAATAAAGTTCCAAAGGCAGTGCTGTGTGTTTTTTCTCTTTCTCGAGTTCTGCTGACCTGCTGTGCATTTCCACCACTTTCTGTTTTTATTGCAGATACCTAGCATTTGCAGTTTCTACTTTTGATTTCACTACACATGCTCAAGGTGGTTTAATTGCCTGTTATTGTGCAGTGGGCGGTTAATGGGGAATGCTACGTGAGTTGTGCCTGGAGTGTAATTACTGCCTGTCAAAAATAGTTCAGCATGCCAGTAAACAACAATAAACTTTCTAGTTCTTTTGACAATGCACAGAAATTTGACCTTCATTTCCTGCTTTGTTTGCTGCCACACCTGTCAAATGTGCCCTCCCGCACTAACTGGCTAAATTTATAACTTGATTTATTTTTTCATATGTTTACATAAATTTACATCAGGCTCCTCCAGCATTCACGTTTGATTGCACATATTGTCCTCAGTATCGGGAATGCAGGAAGAGGGGAGGCAGAGATGGGGATGTGCACTACTCTGTGCATTACTCTGTGAATATTACGGGCAAAGTCAGTCTTTGTTGACCATTCGTAAGTGCCCTTGGGAAGGTGGTGGGGAGCTGTCTTCTTGGCCCACTACAGTCCACCTGATATCTGTAGCAGTTCGGGACAACTGAGTGGCTAGTTAGAGAGGAGTTAAGAATCAACTATATTGTTGTGGATTTGGAGTCAGATATAGGCCTGGGAAGGGCAGTAGGTTCCATGTCCCCTTCCCCCAAGAAAACATGAGTATACAAGATGTCTGTTCCCCAACAATCAATGATAGATCCACGGCATTGCTAAGAGTAGCTTTTAATTTCATATTTACTAATCAAGTTTTAGGTTCCAAATTGGTTCGATGTGAACCCATGTTCCAAAAGCATACAGTTGGACCTCTGGTTTAATGATGGAGTGACATTACCACAGCACCGCCATCTGTGTTTTGTATTGCCGAGGGATTGTAAAACATTTGACCAGAATCGCCTCATTACAAGTGTTTTCGTCAATTATTTAGGGTGGAAAGGGCTGCACGGTGGCGCAGTGGGTTAGCACTGCAGCCTCATGGCGCCGAGGTCCCAGGTTCGATCCCGGCTCTGGGTCACTGTCCGTGTGGAGTTTGCACATTCTCCCCGTGTTTGCGGGGGTTTCGCCCCCACAATGTGCAGGGTAGGTGAATTGGCCACACCAACTTGCCCCTTAATTGGAAAAAATAATTGGGTACTCTAAATTTATCTTCTAAAAACATCATTTAGCGTGGTCGATCTGAATTGCTGATGCATGTGTGTGTGTGTGAAAATATATATATATAATTTTTTTTGTTTTTGGTCTCCATATGTTTCCTTTATCATTTTGTTCTCTTTTTCTCCCCCCAGCACACCACTGTTCTCCCCTTCATTCTAATTGAAATGAGAACGACACATTATCATTATCCCAACAGGAAGGCAGGCCAGGCTGCAGTTAGCATCTTTTCGACTGGATATATTTTATGGTAAGTAGCTCTGCTTAACAGCACTGCTTTCACATCACCATTGAGTCATGCGCTTGCTATATTTGGACACAACGAAGGCAATCATTACCAGTTCACATTTGTGCCTTCGTTGAGCTGAAACTTCAATTACAGTTAATATCTTCAGCCTTACGGAGGTTTTAAGTGATCTCTGCTGCAGGAATGAAGAAGCAGCTGCTGCTGCCTCCCAGTTCTCCTACTCTGTCTTTTTATTCTGCCACTCCTGTTTTAGCCCATGCGTTATGGGCTACCGAATGTTGCCAACCCTTCAGGACTGCCCTGAAAGACTCCAGGAATTAAAAATTAATCTCCAGGTCACCCACTGCCAGAAAACGGAAAGAAAAATCACAGCAAAGCATTAAAATGAAGTTGTTCCATTTCCTTCTCTTCAAATAGTTTTGTCTGGCGGTTAAAATAGGAGAAAAGGTATTCTTATTTTCCAGTTTTTAATGTTTTTTCATTCTGGTGTTGCGGGTGAGGGAAACGATTGTTTTGACTGAGTCAAGAATCGCCCAGTTGGATAGTGAAGGGCCGTTTGCTTTTCAATGTGAATCGGAGGCAAGGGCGCTATGAGAATGGACAGCCAATGGTTGGGGCATAGGGTAGGGGGCAGTTGGAGGTAGGAGGCCATGCAATAAGCCTCTTGTAAACATGTCCAACCAGAGGTGAGAACCCAAACAGTGGCCAAGGGAGTGGGTAACCTACACCCCAGTGCTGCTCTCAAACCAAAGCGACTGGGAGCATCTTATACCCTACTTATACTTACCTCACTTATACTACCTCTGGAAGTATGGAGACACACATCACAGCCTGCAGCCATTAGCTGTCAGTGTTTGCAGCTACTCTGCTGGTAGCACGCTTGTTATCTGAGTCAGAAGTCTGTGATTCAAGTCCCACTCCAGAGACGTAAGCACAAAAATCAGGAACGATAATCAGGAGGTCATTATCGTGTGGCTGTTTCTGGGATCTTGCAGTGCACAAATTGCCCGCCACGTTTCCCATGTTGTAATTATGGCCAGACCTCAAAGTACCTCATTGGTTGCAAAGTGCTTCGGACACTCTGACATATGAAGAAAGACTGGATCGCCTGGGCTTGTACTCACTGGAATTTAGAAGAACGAGAGGCGATCTCACGGAAACATATAAAATCCTGATGGGAGGGGACAGGCTAGATGCGGGAAGAATGTTCCCGATGTTGGGGACGTCCAGAGCTAAGGGTCACAGCCTAAGAATCAGGGGAAAGCCAATCAGGACTGAGATGAAGAAGAACCTCTTCTCTCAGAGTTGTGACCTTGTGAAATTCTCCACCACAGAAAGTTGGGGCCAATTTGTTGGATATATTCAAGAGGGAGCTGGACGTGGCCTTTGCTGCTAAAGGGATCAAGGTGTTTGGAGAGAAAGTGGGAGACTGAATTTGCATGATCAGCCATGAACATATTGAATGGTGGTGCAGGCTTGGAGGGCCGAATGGCCTACTCTTGCACCTATTTTCTATGTTTCTATGTTCCATGAAAGGTGCCAGAGGGGTACAATTAATTTTTTTGCAAGTTAGTTTTGCACCCTCCTTCTTAAGGTAGAAATGATTGCCAATTGTATAGGGCAGGTGCTGGTCACATTGGGTCACGGTTTTGTTTGACCCATGGTCAGAGGAACAGAAAGGCAGGTTCCATGACCAAAGGCACAGGCTCAAAGAAACATTTGAGCAGCCAACTTGCTCTCCCAGCTCACTGCCTTTTGATAAGAGTTCTCAGATCAAGCGTGCGATCAGGTGCCATGCCTGTTCTTGTCAGCTTGGACCAGGGATGTGTCTTTTGTGGGGACCCATGAACTGGATAGAGTTTGAATGGTTTTTTTGGAGCAAGCAAGGAGATGGATAGGGGTTTGCCCCATCCACTCTGCGCCTTGACTTTGGAACTCTGAGGAAGAAATACATTTTGTTTAAAAATAAGACGAATGCACCCAACATTTTAAATAATTTCTCTTTAATAACACAATTGAATGAGGAGATACTGAGGGGTGAGTGACATAAATAAGGGACCTAAATTGAGCACTACCATCTCAGCACACATCCCACGCAAAAAAAGTGAAGTTGCGCAGACAAGGGCTCTGTTCAAGCCTGATAGGCTGTGTATTATTTTAGACATTTTGAACAATGATTAACTCCGCAGGTTGTAATCAAGGTGTAGCAGCTAAAGATGAGTCAGCCTAGCTTTTGGTGTGGAGTGAGCAGAGCAAACACAAACATGCCTTCTCCATTGTTATCTTTCCCTGCCTTGAAAACATTAAACCTTTTTGGGGTACGACTTCACGAGATTGTAACTGCCCCCAATGAGTCAGGATGGAGACAAGGAAGGGTCCATTAGAATAACGGGAATCGCTAATCCTGTTTGACTGTACTTCCTCCCTGTTATCCACTCTTTTGAGGAGCTAAGTGGGTCACCAGCAGGGAGGAAGTGGGGTCCTATTTTAAACATACAGATTTGGTCTAAAGATGTCAATGTGGCCTATTTTGATGTAGGACTCCCGTTTCTTTTATTTAAATCTGGGCCCGCCATAGCTGCCTGGCCTTGTTAGGTTCATCAGTATCTATCTGGCTCCCTCATGCTCTCCCTATTAATATTGAGGCAGTTGACCGCTTATTCCAACATGGAAAGCACCACAGCTAAAGTTGATCCTGGCGTCAACCATGACCTCGTAATTCGCCATTTTCAAATGACCCTGTGGTACTCTTCGAAGAAGATTGCATGCTGTTTTGGTTTTCTTACCTAAGAAAGGAAATAGTTGCCAGTGAAGCGAGTGCAGCAAAGCTTCACCAGACTGGTTATTGGGATGGCAGGACTGTCATATGAGGAGAGGTCGAGTCGACTAGGCCCCCGTATTCACTGGAGTTCAGGCGAATGAGAGGGGACGTCATTGAAATGAGGGGATGATGTTTCCTCAGGCTGGGGATTCTAGGGCAAGGAGTTACAGTCTCAGAATACAGGGTGAGCCATTTAGGACTGAGCTGAGGAGAAATATCTTCACTCAGTCAGAGGGTGAATTTGTAGGATTCTCTGCAAAAGAAGGCTATGATGGTCAAGTCACTGAATACATTTAAGAAATAAATAAATAGATTTCTAGAGTGGGATCTTCTGGCTCTTCCTGGTAGTGGGATCTTGCGGTCTGTCCCTCGCGATAGGACAGGCTAACCATGCAAACTGCCATTGACTACCAGCGGGATCAAATGCCTTTGCTGCTTGAATATATTCAAGAGGCGGCTGGATATAGCACTTGGGGAGAATAGGACAAAGGCTATGGGGAGAAAGCAGGATTAGGCTATTGAGGTGGACGATCTGCCATGATCGTGATGAATGGCGGAGCAGGCTCGAAGGGCCAAAAGGATTCTTCCTGCTCCTATCTTCTACGTATCTACGTATCTATGTATCTATGAGTAAACCCGCCGGCCCTAGACTCTAAAGACCTCCAGGGGAATGGGCACAGCGCAGGAGTATGGCGTTCGATTGAGGACCAGCCGTGATCATATTGATCGAAGGCCGATTGACCTAATCTTACTCCTATTTTCTATGTTTCTATGTATTACCAAAGTGTTGTCCCTGATGTCCTGGCCAATGTTCCTCACATGAGCAACACCATCAAAATAAATTCACTGGCTATTCAACTCACTTGCTGTTGATTGGATCTTCCGTACACAGGGGGCTTCTGTGTTTTTCCTACATAGCAGCCAGTGCATTTCAAACGCAACTTCTTTACTTGTGAAGCATCTTGGGGCATTCTCAGGGTATGAAAGGCACCAAGCAAATGCAAATTCTTTCTTTGCCTCTTTCAGAAGCGGGAAACCCGAACAACCTTTTCTCACCTGCAATCTCACAATTTCAAAGGAACAAGTATGTAACAACACAGTAAAACCAGGAGGTATTTTGTCTCAGTGGGTAGCATCCCTATCTCTGAGCCACAAGCACCAGGTTTGAGTCCCACCCCAGCACTTGATGGTCAAGGAAGATGCGTTCATAACAGGTTGAGTGTCAGCCTGCAAAATCCTTCCAAACATCCCAAAGGCTGGCAGTAAGAGTGGGAGCGACTCCTGGTCAGCTACGCACGATTGGAGTAGCGCCCCTCAAGCTATAAGCCCCTAACGACAGACTAGCAACCTGTTGCGGGAATTACTCGCTATGGAAACGGATGAAAGTCTGCCTTAGTCCATCACTAGGTGTGACGTGGAGATGCCGGTGTTGGACTGGGGTGAGCACAGTAAGAAGTCTTACAACACTAGGTTAAAGTCCAACAGGTTTGTTTCGAATCAGTGGCTTTCAGAGCACAGCTCCTCACCTGAGGAAGGAGCAGTGTTCAGTTAGCTAATGATTCGAAACAAGCCTGTTGGACTTGAATCTGGTGTTGCAAGACTTCTCACTGTGGTCACTAGGTGTGGGAAGGGAAGTGGAATATCAGAACCACTGTTTTCCTCTTGTAATTCAAATGTTTCTGACAATTTCTCTCCTCAGCCCTCTAATATTTGAACTGACCCTCACGACTAGCAGGGGACCAGGCGTTGGCTGTGGAAGTAAACCTTGAGTAGAAGCATTGAGCCTGCAGCGATTCAAAGGGAGAAAAACAACCCTCCAATCTCCCAAAAGGTTCTGCTCAGATTTTCACTTCGCGTCTTACAGGTTGCTAAGGGTGGCAGTGTTTAATTAGGCAGCACTGTGAGAATGCTCCAGCACCCAGAACCGCCACTGCAGAAACTGCGTTCGATGGGGCAGGTTATAACACAAACACACAGCCAGCACGTTGCTGCGCTCTCTGCATTCCTGAATCTTAAGAGACCATTTCATTTAGGCAGTCCCGCCAAGAATTTCTCCGTCTGGGGGTTGAATTTTCAAAGTACCAACTTTCAGCTGAAGCAATGCAATTGATCAGTGCGCAGTTTCTAAAACACAAGACTGTGAGCAAACATTAAACAAGGGAAGGTCATTAAACTTACCAAAACTTACATTTATTGACTGCTTTTCACAACCTCAGGAAGAAGTCCCAACATGCTTTGCACCAAATGTAGCAATTTTTGAAGGGCCGTCGCTATTGTAATATATTCAGGGTTCCCAATTCCATAGCCATATACTGTCTGACTATCCTCCAAACCTCTACGTTTGTCTATAAGTCCCTCCGTGTCCTTTGTTACTGTAGGATTATGAATCTTTCAGAGTGATGGAGCTCAGTTGATGAATGTATTCAATATATTCCCGAACGGACATCGCGCGACAATCACCAGGCAGGAATGTTCCCTTCCAGTCGGGGAACACTTCAGCAGTCAAGGGCATTCAGCCTCTGATCTCCGGGTAAACGTTCTCCAAGGCGGCCTTCAGGACGCGCGACAACGCAGAATCGCCGAGCAGAAGCTTATAGCCAAGTTCCACACACATGAGTGCAGCCTCAACCGGGACCTGGGATTCATGTCGTATTACATTCATCCCCCACCATCTGGCCTGCGAAATCCTACCAACTGTCCTGGCTTGACACAATTCACACCTCTTTAACCTGGGGTTACCCCATCTCTGGATCTGTAAAGATTTAATCACCTGCTAATGCTCGCATTCCAAGCATTGTCTGGCATCTTTGAATCTGTCTATATATATGTTTCTGGAACATACTTCTTCATTCACCTGAGGAAGGAGCAGCGCTCCGAAAGCTAGTGACATCGAAACAAGCCTGTTGGACTTTAACCTGGTGTTGTAAAACTTCTTACTGTGCTCACCCCAGTCCAACGCCGGCATCTCCACATCATGGGCAAAATTCTCTGGAAACGGCGCGATGTCCGCCGACTGGCGCCCAAAACGGCGCAAATCAGACGGGCATCGCGCCGCCCCAAAGGTGCGGAATGCTCCGCATCTTTGGGGGCCGAGCCCCAACATTGAGGGGCTAGGCCCGCGCCGGCCGAATTTCCACCCGCCAGCTGGCGGAAAAGGCCTTTGGTGCCCCGCCAGCTGGCGCGGAAATGACATCTCCGGGCGGCGCATGCGCGGGAGCGTCAGCGGCCGCTGACAGCTTCGCACGCATGCGCAGTGGAGGGAGTCTCTTCTGCCTCCGCCAACGTGGAGACCGTGGCGGAGGCAGAAGGGAAAGAGTGCCCCCCCGGCACAGGCCCGCCCGCGGATCGGTGGACCAGGCCACTGTGGGGGCACCCCCCGGGGCCAGATCGCCCCGTGCCCCCCCCAAGACCCCGGAGCCCGCCCGCGCCGCCTTGTCCCGCCGGTAAGGTAGGTGGTTTAATTTACGCCGGCGGGACAGGCATTTTAGCGGTGGGACTTCGGCCCATCCGGGCCGGAGAATCGAGCGGGGGGGCCCGCCAACCGGCGCGACGCGATTCCCGCCCCCGCCGGTTGCCGAAGTCTCCGGCACCAGAGATTCAGCGGGGGCGGGATTCACGCCAGCCCCGGCGATTCTCCGACCCAGCTGGGGGGTGGGAGAATCTCGCCCCATGAATATATTCAAAGCAGAGCTCAATGTATTTTTGGACACTAAACAAATTAAGGGTTATGGGGATGGAGTTGAGGGGGAAGATCATCTACGATCTTATTAAATGGAGGGACAGCTCGAAAGGCCAGATGGCTTACTTCTGATCTTATGTTCTTATCCCTGCGATCTCCACTGAATGCTCCGTTTCCAGGACTCCAACCAGTCATGTGTTTCACTAAACCCGTCACCTTATCAAATAAAAGAGGAATCTGTATCCCCACAGCTCTGACTTCACCTGAAAAATATCTCTACAAAAGCCAGTTGTTGACTTGCCTGGGTAATCGGGAGTCTCTCACCCAGTTCAAAGCTCCTTTAATAACAAGATATAATCTTTATCAATATCACAATTAGGCTTACATTAACACTACAATGAAGTTACTGTGAAAATCCCCTAGTCTCCACATTCCGCCACCTGTTCGGGTGACACTGAGGGCGAATTCAGAATGTCCAATTCACCTAACAGCACGTCTTTCGGGACTTGTGGGAGGAAACCGGAGCGCCCGGAGGTAACCCACGCAGACACGGGGAGAACGTGCAGACACCGCACAGACAGTGACCCAAGCCGGGAATTGAACCCGGGTCCCTGGCGCTGCGAAGCAACAGTGCTAACCATGGTACTACGCATGATCATGGAGTTAGTGGGCTCGGGTTGTTGGGGGCATTTACAACGTAGAGATATAATGACTATATAGTTGGCCTGACATTTGGAAAGGGTGCATTGCGCAGGGTACAAAGATAGCTCTGCAAAGTATGGGAATACGGCAAGAGGCGATTCTGCCTTGACTGCAGCACAGAATACAGGGGGGTCGTATTTATTGTGTTGAAATAATAGTGGCGACTGACATTGTTATCTGCAGTTTGAGGGATTCCTGGTCCGGAGACAAACTGTTTTCACCAAATTGGACGGCACTGAGTTGCATTTTCCAGTTAAAGAAGCAACAACAACACCTTTAAACATCACACTGCATGGCACAGCAGCTTTGTCAAAGTTTGACACCAAGCTTCAGAAGGCGGATGACCAAAGAGGTAGGTTTTAAGTAACGGCTTAAAGGGGCTGGTTTAGCACACTGGGCTAAATCGCTGGCTTTTAAAGTAGACCGAGGCAGGCCAGCAGCACGGTTCAATTCCCGTACCAGCCTCCCCGAACAGGCGCCCGAATGTGGCGACTAGGGGCTTTTCACAGTAACTTCATTTGAAGCCTACTTGTGACAATAAGCGATTTTCAGTTCAAGAAAGAGGGGTAGAGCGGGGATAGAGGTTTAGTGAGGGAATTCCAGAGCTTAGCATCTCCGCAGTTGAAAGTGCGACATAAATGCAAGTTTTGATGAGTTGAATGGCCTTCTCTTGTTTAATCGTTTCTCAGGTTCTTGCGTTTTAGAAACTGCAATGATCGCTTGCATTGCTTCAATTGAAAATTGGTACTTTGAAAATTCCACCGTCAGATGAGATATTCTTGGCTGGACTGTCGAAATGAAATGGTCTCTTAAGATGCAGGAATGCAGTGAGCGTAGCAACGTGCCGGCTGTGGGTTTGTGTTATAACCTGCCCCATCGGAAGCAGTTTCTGCAGTGGCGGTTCTGGGTGCTGGAGCATTCTCACAGTGCTGCCTAATTAAACACTGCCACCCTGTGCAATCTGTAAGCTCCTCAGCATGCCTGCCAATGGTAGAGTGGTGAAAATGAAGGACATGCAAGGGACCAGAATTGGAGGAGTGCAAAGATCTTGGAAGGTTGTGAGGTTGGGCGGGGTTTACTGAGATAGGGAGGGGTGAGGCGGCGGAAGGGTTCGAAGCATGGGCCATTAACTGATGAAGGAGTCCACTGTTGTAATAAAATACAGGTAGCTTAGCATGCCAATGCTGTGCCTGGCACTGGGATCAAGTGCAGTATTATCAAAACGCAGCAGATTGCCTTCCTGCTGCCTGAGTATGTCTCTGATATGAGCATGTGATGCACACAGCAAGATCCCATAAACAGTAATGGATTCAGGGGACCTGTTTCATTCGTCAAGTGAGTTAGAATTTGTATAACACTAGGAGGGATGGAAAACATAAATACAAATGGATTATTCGAGTTCTAAGAAAGAAAACTTTGGGGTGAAATTTCCACCCTGGAGACTAAGGTCACTGGCGGCAGAATAAGCGGCAGGTTTCCCGCGGATCTGCAGGTTGGGTTCTCCCGCCAGATCTCCGGCACCGAAACCTCATCAATTGTACATTGGCTCGCTGCTTGCCGAATCACCTGGCAGGGTGGGGCAATGATTCGTCCACCCACCATCACCTCATGGGGTTGAAGTCCTTGGCACCACAGTTAAATGCCACCTGACCACACACATAACTCTCTGTCGCCCAGCTGCCTGGTCGGAGGTTCCGGAGATGGCCCCAAGGAAGACGAAGAGTGGGCCAAGGTTTAACTAAACAGCTCCCTGGAAGCTTTAATTCGAGGTGTACGCCAGGACAGGGAGTTTCTTATTCCCAGGGATGGACACAGTGGTCCACCAGCCTCATCTCGCCGGACTGGGAGGCGGTTATGAAGAACGTCACAGCCACCAGAGAAATACCATCCAGGACAGGAAGAGGACGAATGATCTAATCTGCACCACCAGAGTAAGTCAGCCTTCAGATCACTCCAAACTCACACACTCCTAATGGCATCGTGCACCCTGAGCATCACTTAGCTCAAGGATCTCACACAATATTAGTGGGGGGGATATCAGCATTGAAAGTTTGTTCACCAGCATCTCACCTAATATCCTGGGGAGGGCTCTGCACACACAGCAGGCATGCATGCTTCCCAATCTCTGCTCCATCCCTTCTCATCACATCCCATCTATTTGTCTTCATGCAGGCCAAGCTTACCCACAACAAATGGGAGAGATCCCAGACTGGAGGAGGGGCAGCCAACATCCACAGGCTCTCCAGATTCGAGGAGGATGCCATCGAATTGGCAGGGGGGCACAGGGGTCGCTCCGGTGGTGAGCCGGGATCGGCCTCTCCCAGCCCCCCATGAGTTAATCACATCCTGATATTCTCAATGAGTGACATGCAATGCTGTGTTCAGCTTGTTCACCAATGTTGCGCCTGCCCCAAAGCAGGACACCCAAAACAGGCCGGGGCCCTCCAGGCCTCAGCTCTCCAGAAGATGCCCACCAAAGTCATCAAAGAGAACAGGGCGTAGTGGAGGAGAGTGCGTATCAGGGAACAGGGCGTAGCAGAGGACAGGGCGTAGCAGGGCGTGGCAGGGAACAGGGCGTAGCAGGGAGCAGGGCATAGCAGGGAGCAGGGCGTAGCAGGGAGCAGGGCGTGGCAGGGAACTGGGCGTAGCAGGGAACAGGGCATAGCAGAGAACAGGGCGTGGCAGGGAACAGGGTGTAGCAGGGAACAGGGCGTAGCAGAGAACAGGGCGTAGCAGGGAGCAGGGCGTGGCAGGGAACAGTGCGTAACAGGGAACAGGGCGTAGCAGGGAGCAGGGCGTAGCAGGGAGCAGGGCATAGCAGGGAGCAGGGCGTGGCAGGGAACAGGGCGTAGCAGGGAGCAGGGTGCAGCAGGGAACAGGGCGTAGCAGGGAACAGGGCGTAGCAGGGAGCAGGACGCGGCAGGGAACAGGGCGTAGCAGGGAGCAGGGCGTAGCAGGGAGCAGGGCATAGCAGGGAGCAGGGCGTGGCAGGGAACAGGGCTTAGCAGGGAACAGAGCGTAGCAGGGAACAGGGCATAGCAGAGAAGAGGGCGTAGCAGGGAGCAGGGAACAGGGCAGAACAGGGCGTAGCAGGGAGCAGGGCGCGGCAGGTAACAGGGTGTAGCAGGTAACAGGGCGTAGCAGGGAGCAGGGCGTGGCAGGGAACAGGTCTTAGCAGGGAGCAGGGCGTGGCAGGGAACAGGGCTTAGCAGGGAGCAGGGCGTGGCAGGGAACAGGGTGTGGCAGGGAACAGGGTGTGGCAGGGAACAGGCTGCCTATACCTCTGCTGTGGATGTCAGGGATTGGCTAAGACGTAACTGTAGGGTTAGAAAGATTAAGAAACCTTGATATCACTTTTGAGTCACTGGTGTTAGCTCACTGTATATGACATCCACTTTCATAAATACATTTGCTGTTCATGACACAGGTCTAGTCATTTAAACGCGTGATGTGTATACATCTCTGTGGCCTCTTGCTTCGAGGGCGATCCAGGCCCCACTCTGTGATCGCCTCCTTTTGTGAGCCTCACAGTCAGGTGATGTCAAACTGACTCATGTTAGTCACTCGCCCCTTGTTTAATGTCAGCGAGATGTGTCAACATTAAAAGTGACTGAAAATTGCATTAGTGTTATTCATTCAAAGACGCCATGGAGTTATGCATGCTTTGTGGCATTGGAGGATTATCGCTTATATTGTCTCATCATCAAAGGGTTGTCTTCATTGTTTGTGCTGAAACACAAGCCCTGCAGTCACGATGGTCTCTCCAGCCATTCTGCGTATCTCTGGCAGCAAGAGGCGACCCACTCAGGAGGCCACAGGAGGCCCCTCGTCACGGGCTTTGGACAGCTGCGTTGCCGTTCACCCCCCAGAGTGGCTATATACAGCTTTGGCTGCTGACCTGTCCAAAGGCTAGAACCTGGAGAAACATGAGGATTTGAGGTCCAAGGCCCAATGCTGACCTTACTCTCGATGGCGGGGGTTGTAAAGTCCTTTCAGAACACTGACTTAACTCTAAGTGACAGGGGAAATTTGCTTGGATGCCCTTTCCTGCACTTCATTCCTCCTGGAATCTTATAGCCATGAATGTATCATGGGCACATTGCGGCTTCGATGGCATCCTCATGAGGAAGGAAAAGTAGAGTCGAAACAAAAGATTAGCCAAGATCGTATTGGATGGTGGAGCAGGCTAGTTTGCCTGCTCCTATATTTTATGTTCTCTCCATGGTCTCCAAGACACAACTCAGGATGGAACAGTCTCCACTTACGTGGATGGGTGTAGCTACGTCAATATCCAAGAAGCCCAACTCCAAACACCGCTGAGGATAAAGCTTGATCAGCACATTGCCCTACCATAAACATTCACTCTCTCCACCGCAGATGCACCACGGCTGCAGTTTGCACCAGCTATAAGATGCATTGCAGCAAGTCACCAAGGCAGCACTCTCAACCTGGACTCTCTACCAGTAAGAGGACATGGGCAGAAGATACATGAGAACACCACCACCTGCGTATCGGAACATCACCGCCTGCAAGTTTCCCTCCAAGTCATACGCCGTCCTGACTGAGACATACATCACCACAATGCCTTCAACATTGGTGTGTCAGAATCCCTATCTAACAGCACTGTGGTGGCACCTACACTATGAAATGAAATGAAAATTGCAAATTGCTTATTGTCACAAGTAGGCTTCAAATGAAGTTACTGTGAAAAGCCCCTAGTCGCCACATTCCAGCGCCTGTTCGGGGAGGCTGGTACGGGAATTGAACCGTGCTGCTGGCCTGCCTTGGTCTGCTTGCAAAGCCAGCGATTTAGCCCTGTGCTAAACCAGCCCCAGGTTATGGACTTCATCATCACCTTTTTGAGGGCAGTTAACGATGCGTAATAAATGTTGGCTTTACCAGCGTGCCATGCCCTTCAAAGTAAAAGAATAGGAACACATCGAGAAATGTCAAGAAAATCCCTCCCTGCCCCCGTGTTTTGTGCCGGCAGAGGCAGTCCGCCATTGGCTGGCAGTGGGATCTTCCCATCCTGCTGCTGTCAACAGGGTTTTCCGTTGTTCGCTCCCTCCACCTCCGAGGAACCCGTGGCGGGGGCATGCTATCGGAAGGACTGGATGGAAAATCCCGCCCTCCAGGTTCCACGTACCAAATGTTGCCAAACAGGCAGCCGGATGTTGTTTTGCTGATTGGAAGTGGGAACGACTTCGAGAAGGCGTGAGGGGGCTGATCAGGAAATAGGGAGCGTGTTTCTATTTTCAATCTCGCGTTGAAGCTGAACGCATACCCACAATGCTCGCTGCTGCTCAGAGTCCAATCAGAAACTTCAGCAAAGATATTCGCCGCGACTGCTTAGCCACTAAGCAGCTACTCTCTTGTGCTTCCGCCTGGTTATCACCCAAGGGATTTGACGAGTGGAGCTCAATCTATGGAATAAAAGCATGGATGAGATCAAGTTCAGGAGCCGAGGAAACAGTTCAAATCTTTGTTGGCGTCTTTCTCCTGAACGGACTGTACAGTACGCCTACCAATGAGACAAACCTCTGAATAAACGTTAATCATCGACTGCTTCGAATGATTCTGCCCGCCGGCATTACATTTTGTGCTCATAAATCTTTTGTACACGGACATTGTGAATTTAAGCAGTTTGTTTTGGACTATAGTTAGTGAGAGGTTTTGTGTCAAGCCATATCTTTGGTCTTTAATCATTAATCAGATGATGGGTACAGATGAAAAAGTCATTTTGCTCCTTCCAGAATCGCGCTCCAAACTGGTGAGGCGTGCATACCCTCTGTGTTCCAGTCGAGATTTGGAATCGTTAACCACAGAAAAGGGAGGCTCTGATGAGCCTGAAAGCTGCCAAGGAATCTCACTGACATCATTCCATCTTAAGATAGCTCTTCAGAATGTCATGGCAAGTATATCAGATGCTGCGGAGGGGAGCAGAACCATCAGGAATGAACATCAAAGCAGTGAACAGTTAATGTTTTACCTGATTGTGGAACATTTTACTGCTCGGGGAACTCCACTTACACTGCTTTCATTGATTTCTTTTTTTCCCATCACAGGATCTAGGCATCATTGGGCAGGCCAGAATTAATTGCCCATCTCCAATTGCCCACGACAAAGTGATAGTTTGCAACCTTCTTGAACTGCTGAAGTCCATGTGGTGTAGGTACATCCACAGGGCTGTTGGCAAGGAGGTCCCAGGATGTTGACCCAGCCACTACAAGGCAGCAGTGATATAGTTCCAAGATATGATGGTGTGTGATTTGGAGGGAAACTTGCAAGTGGTAGTGTTCCCGTGTATCTGCTGCCCTTGTTCTTCCAGATGTCTTTCCTCCTGTCCATCTCACAGAATCCTAGAATCCCTACAGTGCCGAAGGAGGCCGTTTGGCCCATCGAGTCTGCACCTACCCTGCGAAAGACCACCCTACCTCGGCCCAATCCCCACCCTATCCTCGTAACCCCACCTAACCTTTGAAAACTAAGTGAAAATTTAGCATGGCCAATCCACCTAACCTGCACATCTTTGGACTGTGGGAAGAAACCAGAGTACCCGGAGGAAACACACACACAGACACGGGGTGGACGTGCAAACTCCACACAGTCACCCAAGGCAGGAATTGAACCCTGGTCCCTGGCGCTGTAAGACAGCAGTGCCAACCACTGTGCTGCCTTTACCAGTAAGAACTCCAGCGCTGCAACCGTGAGCCTGCATCGAGCCCTCTCTTTCCCTGGTGTTCCATTTCCGAGGTTTGGAATCGCAGCAATAGTATTCAGCAGCTGTCATTCTGTGCAAAGTTCCGTTGAGATGGACAGACTACCTTTAAAAGCAGACAGCTGGCCGCAGCATGTGACATTAGCATGCGCTAAGCACGTCAGTTGCTCGGCCGAAGTTGCAATTCTGTAAATGATATGGCAACACCAAATTAGAGTGCTACTTACTGTTGTGTTAGGTACACCAGTCTAACACTGGCTGCAACTGGATGCAGCTTAGATCAGAAAGATACTCCAGACCTTGAAGTTAGTTCAATCAGGTTTATTGAACTAATAGCAAGTTAGCACAGTTCTCTGTGAGTTCGACTCTCTGCTAACTTAAGTGTTGTTTCTCTGTCTGACTGAACCAGACTAGCTCTTAGCCACGTGGTGGAGGTGTGAGATTGTAACAACAACCTTGACTGACTCTCTAGATGTTCATCAGTGGAAAGAGGCGGAGTGTGAGTGCCTCGTGCCTTTATATAGTCAGATCCCACCCCTGAGTGTCCTGCCTGCTTATTGGTCATGTCCTGTTCTCTGTGTCCATTAGCTGCTTGTCTGTATATCATTATGTGTGTGAATGCATATCATGACATTTACCTCCCGAAGCTGGCCTGGGGAGGCCATGAATCATAACCCCCACATCCGAATAACCGAGAATAAGGAATCGGCAGCCCAGTTTTATAACCCTCTTGATTTTAATAAGAGCCATGAGATTGAGAACTCAACGTGTTCCAGATTCAACTGGTCCTCGTCACGTACTGCTGGTGACAGCAGAGTAAAGATAAACCTGTCAAGCGGTGGCATAAAATATGGGGGAGGAAAATGGATTTCTGTGAACCATGGATGAGCTAAATTGTATTTTTATTTGTTTTAATAAAACAACACCTGGGGACAACAGCATGAGAGGAGGTGGACTATTACACCAGTAAACAGAGACAAATGGCTTCAATAGGTGTGTGACCTCACATATGAACTTGCCACCCACATGATTACGCGTTTCTATCAATCTCATTCACAAATGATGTTGAATCACCGCACTTACTGTAATTGTATTTCTGTGGGTGTGCGGGTCAGAATGTAACAACGCACAAAGGTGTTTGATTACTTGCTTGTTAGCCTACACTGAAAAGAATTTAACTTTAATTCGCAAAGAGCACAGTCTTACATTCAGCTCCTTTCCTTTGAGGGCAAGCTGAAGATGTGCTTGTACATCATTTTGTCTGTTAAGCGTGGCTTTGATTAGGGCAGCACGGTGGATAGCACTGGGGCTGCGGCGCTGAGGACCTGGGTTCGAATCCCGGCCCTGGGTCACTGTCCATGTGGAGTTTGCATATTTTCCCCGTGTCTGCGTGGGTTTCACCCCCACAACCCAAAGATGTGCAGGTCAGGTGGATTGGCCACGCTAAATTGCCCCTTAATTGGAAAAAAATAATAATTGGGTATTCTAAATTTATTTAAAAAAAAGAAGTGTGGCTTTGATCGCAGTCCCAGTCAATGAATCTACTTCCACGTTTACTGCTCAGTGAGGCAGCAGGATCTGGCCAGGTAATCTGTTTGAAAGGAGAACGCTGAAACTCGCTAATGTGCCCAAGTAAGATCGGCAACTATGGCTGGAAATGTCCCTGGAATCTTTATCACACAACCCCCTGCCTCCAACTGCCCCACTTGGCCACACAGTCCATTTTCCCTCCCATCACCACTATTTCTATAAACAAATAAAAAGAATGCAAATTCTTTCAATCCCCTGATGTTTCTCCACGTGGGTTGCTCTCAGCATTGGCATGGAGATGAATCTCTAGTTCCTGTTAATTCCAAGACCATCCTGTGGAGTTGGCAACCCTACACAAGATCATTTGAGGTCTTGGAAAACCTATGGAAAAAGCCCTTGTTAGATAGGTGACTCAGGGTGAAATTTCTCCTCACCAAAGTTCAAACAACAGCAGCACAGGTTCAGTGCAGACATACTAGTTTTGTATTTGAGGTTTTCAATACCGCTATGTCCAAGTGAATTTTAGTCATTCTCTATGAATTCTGGTGAGACTACGTTTTGGGTCTGACTGCTACACACCGCTCCCAGGCTACCTGTAATCCTCTGCCGACACTCCCATTCGCCAGTCCACAGTCCTTTTCATACTCCTCACAGGTACCTCAGGAAAGACTGGCCACTCTGGTGTTGGGTGTGGCTCAGGAGGTTGTATTCTTACCCCTCGCCAAGAGGACACAGGTGCAAGTCCCAATCTAGGGACTTCAGAGGTTGAGGGACAAAATCTCGGCTGTCATTGTAGTACAGTGCTGAGGGAGTGCTGCACTGTCAGAGGTGCTGTCTCTTGAAGGAGATGTTAAAACCAAGCCCTGTTTGCTCTCCCAGATGGACATGAAAGATCCCACGGTGGCCTTTTGAAGATGAGCATTGAGTTTTCCCTGCTATCCTGAGGCCAGTATTTATCTCTCAACTAACATCATTAAAAACAGATTTTAAAAAAAAATTGTTTGTGGGACGTGGGCGTCGCCGGCTGTGCCAACATTTATTGCCCATCCCTAATTGCCCTTGAGGGGGCAGTTAAGAGTCAGCCACATTGCTGCTGGTTTGGAGTCACATATCGGCCAAACCAAGTAAGGACGGCAGATTTCCTTCACTCAAGTGAACCAGATGGGTTTTTACAACAATCAGCTATGGTTTCATGGTCATCATTAGACTTATAATCCCAGATTTCTTTCTTGAATTCAAATTTCTCCATCTGCAGTGGTGGGGTTTGAACCTGGGTCCCCCCGAATATTACTCTGGGTCCCTGGTTTACTGCTCCAATGACAATACCACTATACTGCCAACTCCCCTGATCATTATCGCATCACTGTTTGTGGGAGCTGACTATGTGCAAATTGACTGCTGTGACGACACTTTCTCCTGTGTTTGGCTATAAAGTGTTTGGGACATCCTGGGGCTGTAGAAATTGCTAGTTTTCTTTGATTTTCTTTTCCCCATGCTGGGAGACACTGTAGTCTCTGATTGGCATCTCCATGTTGAGTTGCACTGGGTGGCCTGTGTCTGATTTCCTGACTTAATGTTACCCTGGAGTTAGCTGTTGAAGTGCTGGCAATGATAATGCAAGGATAGGACAAAGTCCTTCTTGCCCTCAAAAAGGTCAGCAAAGGTCTTAGACTGGTTTGCGATGAGGGATACTCAGCGTTAATGCACCAGCCCCGAGGTTGGAGTTAGCATCCGGAGGGATGCTACCCCATTGTGAGGTTACATTGAGGGCCACAGACACTCATCAGAGGGCTGATACATTCTAATTTCAGGGTGAAGGAAATCAGCGAGTAGTTGGGCATAAGAAGATAAGACAGGAGTAGACCATTCAGCCCCTTGAACCCATTCTCCATTCAATGAGAGTATGGTGAATTTGCATCATCCCTCCACATAGCTGGCATAGCTCCATATCACTTTATGCCCTTCTCCAGCAGAAATACATCAATCTAAAATTTGAAATTATTAATTGATCCCCAGCATCTGTTGCGTTTTGTCGGTCAGTTCCAAACTTCCAACACAGGAAGCAGTGATTAGCACTGTCGCTTTACAGCTCCAGGGGCCCAGGTTAAATTCCGGCCTCAGGTGCGGAGTTTGCACGTTCTCCCCGTGTCTGCGTGGGTTTCCTCCGGGTGCTCCGGTTTTCCCTCACAGTCCGAAGATGTGCAAGTTAGGTGGATTGGCCGTGCTAAATTGCCCTTGGTGTCCAAAAACGGTGAGGTGGGGTTACTGGCTACGGGGAAAGGGTGGAGATGTGCGCTTAAGTAGGGCTGGTGCTGACTCGACAGGCCGAATGGCCTCCTTCTGTACTGTAAATTTTCTGAACATCCTTTGAATGAAATATTTCATAGAATTTTATAGAATTTACAGTGCAGAAGGATGCCATTTGGCCCATCGAGTCTGCACCGGCTCTTGGAAAGAGCACCCTCCCCAAGCCCACACCACCCTATCCCCATAACCCAGTAACCCCACTCAACCAACACTAAGGGCAATTTTGCTTCCTAACTTCTCTCCTGAACGGCCTGGCGCTGATTTTAAGTTTATCTCTCCTTGTCCTGACCAAGCACCACCTGCAGCACCCTGCCGCTCCCCCAACCCCCCTCCCTGGCTCTTCCTTCTCCCCACCAGCTGGAATTTAGTTCCCTCTCTTATCAATTCCATTTTGCCCGTCGGTGCTGAACCTGTGCCGATAGTCTCATTTTAGTCCAGACAATCTTCACGTCTGGTCCCACAGGAAATTTCACAGGTTCTGATTCTGCTACATGGCGAATACTTGGGCTTGGCCTGCAGAAGATGGCTTCTTAAAGCTAGGTTGCTATTGGAATGGCTGATGCTGGATTCGCACCGTTTTGCAAGGAGCTCTGATGTGTCTGCTACATTTTCCTCCCTGTTTTACCTCCGAATCATTGAATGGTGCAGCACAAAAGGAGGCTGCCCAGCTCATCCTGCCTGGGTTGGCGGTTTGAAAGAGCTAGCCACTTTGTTCCTTAGTTTCTGTACAGCCTGTCAAAGCTTTCAAGTAGTTTCCCTGAAAGGCACCACTTTTCCTCATTCCGTTCCCACCCCCACAAAAAAAAACTGTCCTTCACCTTCCGGTAGTTGCAATTGTACTTGCAATGACCGTACCCTGATTGTGGGGCCTGAGCTAGGATGAATCCTCAATGTCTTCCTCTGCCCAGGCTGGAGCGGCCATAGTCGGGAGAAGATCCTCCCAGGGAAAACCTTACTTTGCTAACTACGACTGCTGGGGTCCTTTGCCATTGCTTGTGATCCATGCGGGAAGGTTTTACTGTGTGCATTTTCTTGATTGCCCCTCCTAGGATTTGCTGGATCCACCATGTGACGGGAATGTGGGTCTATCCATTACTTGACCACCTCACCAGCTTTCTGAAGATTGTCGTCTTTGTGGCTTCGTTGGTCGCTATCAATGTATTTTACGTGGTGGGTGAGATATTAAACAGTTTCATCTGGGACAAGTCAAGATGTAAGTACAGTCATTGTTTATATCTTGGGCGTCATTCTCCGACCCCCCGCCGGGTCGGAGAATGGCCGTTGGCCGCCGTGAATCCCGCCCCCGCCCCCGCCGAAGTCTCCGCTCCCGGAGATTGGGCGGGGGCGGGAATCCAGCCGCGCCGGTTGGCGGGACCCCCCGCTGGATTCTCCGGCCCGGATGGGCCGAAGTCCCGCCCAGGAATTGCCTGTCCCGCCGACGTAAATCAAAGCTGGTATTTACCGGCGGGACCAGGCAGCGTGGGCGGGCTCCGGGGTCCTGGGGGGGGGCGCGGGGCGATCTGACCCCGGGGGGTGCCCCCACGGTGGCCTGGCCCGCGATCGGGGCCCACCGATCCGCGGGCGGGCCTGTGCCGTGGGGGCACTCTTTCCCTTCCGCCTCCGCTACGGCCTCCACCATGGCGGAGGCGGAAGAGACTCTCCCCACTGCGCATGCGCGGGAAACTTTCAGCGGCCGCTGACGCTCCCGCGCATGCGCGGGGAAACTGACAGCGGCCGCTGACGCTCCCGCGCATGCGCGGGGAAACTGACAGCGGCCGCTGACGCTCCCGCGCATGCGCCGCATTTCCGCGCCAGCTGGCGGGGCAACAAACGCCATTTCCGCCAGCTGGCGGGGCGGAAATCCCTCCGGCGTCGGCCTAGCCCCTCAATGTTGGGGCTAGGCCGCCAAAGATGCGGAGACTTCCGCACCTTTTTGCCGGCGCGATGCCCGTCTGATTTGCGCCAGCTTTGGCGCCAGTCGGCGGGCATCCCGCCGTTGGGGGAGAATTTCGCCCCTTGTTTCGGTTCAAAGCACATGTACGACCTAAAAGCCAGTTCATGATTCACTGTGTAACCTTACATTTCCACTTTGAGCTGACCAAACAACTGAATGTCAACAATATAAGGCCTATATGCTACTGGGAATACACATTACAGGCATCATTGGTCATTAATCAGTCTTCTCGAGCCACATGTCTGTAACTTAACTCATTTCTGTTTCATTTCCAGGGAAATGTCTGTCCCTTTTGGGCTAACCAGGTTTTGGGAGGTTTCATCTCGCAAGGCCATTATAAAACACAGATATCAGAATAATTATCATCTACTTGGATGTTAGAAATAGCCTTAGTTAGTAACATTAAACTTGAGTTTTTGAAACAAGTGCTTGAAATAATTGCAGTCAAAGTCCAACGTTTAAGATTTGCTTTTACGTGTTCCTCTTCATTTTCTTTCTACCTGTCATTAGTTAAAATCATTTCATTTATTTTTCCATCTAACCTAACTTTTTGAGTATTGAAAGCTTCTATATAAAAGCAACAGGTCAGTCAGAATCTGTAAAAAGGAAACCAGTTCACGGAGTCATGGGATGATACAATATAGGATGCCATTCAGCCCATCCCACCTGTGGCAACTCTTTGCAGGAGCTATGTAATTGGGTTCAATCTCCTGCTCTTCCTCCATAACCCTGCAGATTTTCGCCCCTTCAAATATTTATCCGATTCCCTTTTGAAAGAAACGACTGAATCTATCTCCACCACCTTTCAAAGTAGCACATTTCAGATCAGAACAACTGCCGTGGATATTCTTCTTCCTTATTTCATCCTTGGTTGCTTCGCCAGTCACCCTAAATCTGTGTCCTCTGGTTACCGATTCACAAGTCATTTTGTCCATCCTCAAGTGCGGAGTTTGCTTGGGTTCCAGCGGCTACGTAGATGATTGCCCAGGCCGATTTGTGCGCGGGAGGTTCTGCTGCAAGTATCATTGAATGCACAGTGCAGAAGAAGGCCATGCGGCCCATCGAGTCTGCACCGGCCCTTGGAAAGAGCAAGTAGGACCGGATACAGCAGAGGATTGCATTTTGGATGAGTTGCTGGCTTGAGATTTCCTCTCTTTGCCTTTTCTCTCTGCCTCTGATAAGTGCTGTTTTCAAAGGAGGCCGCACCATTTTTTAATTTGGTTGCGGCAGGTGCAGCAATCCTGGGCAACTTCCTCCAGGATTGGAAGTCGATATCTAAACTCTTCCATGAAGCCTTGATAGTGTCCTTGCAGCACTTTCTTTGACCACCATGAGAATGCACCCCAGCCTCAATCTCTACATTTAATATTTGCTTTGGTAAGCGGATGTCAGACGTTCTGGCTACAATGGAGGCATCGCGGCACAGTGGTTAGCACCACTGCCTCACATTGCCAGGGACTCGGGTTCAATTCTGGCCTCGGGTGATTGTCTGAGTAGAGTTTGCACATTCTCCCCGTGTGTGTGGGTTTCCTCCGGGTGCTCCGGTTTCCTCCCACAGCCCAAAGATGTGCAGGTCAGGTGAATTGGCCATGATAAATTGCCCTTTAATGTATTTTTATTGACTTATGGGATGTGAGCATCGCTGGCTAGGCCAGCACGTATTGCCCATCCCTAGTTTCCCTTCAGAGGGTGATGGCGGGCTGCTGTAGTCCCTGAGGTGTAGGTACTCCCAAAGTGCTGTTAGGGAGAGACTTCCAGGATGTTGCCCTAGTGACAGTGAAGATACGGCGATACATTTCCAAGTTGGGGTGGTGAGTGAATTAGAGGGGAACATCCAGGTGGTGGAGTTCCCAGGTATCTGCTGCTCTTGTCCTTCTAGATGGTAGTGGCCATGGGTTTGGAAGATGTTGTCTAAGGAACCTTGGTGAGTTCCTGCAATGCATCTTGTAGGTGGTACTCACGGCTGCCACTGTTTGTCAGTGGTGGAGGATTTGAATGTTTGTGGAAGGAGGAGCAATCAAGCGGGCCTCTTTGTCCTGGATGGTGTTGAGCTTCTTGAGTGTTGGAGCTGCTCTCATCCAGGCAAGTGGAGAGTATTCCATTACACTCCTAACTTTGTACAGTGGACAGGTTTTTGGAGGTCCAGAAGTGAGATACTCACCATGGGATTCCTTGCCTTTGACCTGCTCTGTTAACCACAGTATTAATATGGCTAGTCCAGTTCCATTTCTGATCAATGGTAACCCCCAGGATGTTGATTGTGGGGGGATTCAGCAATGGCAATGCCATTGAATATCAAGGGGCAGTGGTTAGATCCTCTCATGTAAGAGATGGTCATTGCCTGGCACTTAAGTGGCGTGAATATAACTTGCCACTTGTCAGTCCAAGTCTGGATATTTGCCAGGTCTTGCTACATTTGGACATGGACTGCTTCATTATCTGAGGAGTCACGAATGGTGCTGAACATTGTGCAGTCATCTGCGAACATCTCCACTTCTGACGTTATGATGGTAGGGAGGTCATTGATGAAGCAGCTGAAGATGGTTGGGCCTAGGACACTACCCTGAGGGACTCCTGCAGTGATGTCCTGGAGCTGAGATGATTGACCTCCAACCATCACAACCGTCTTCCTTTGTGCCAGGTATGACTCCAACCAGCGGAGAGTTTTCCCCCTGATTCCCATTGAGTCCAGTTTAGCTCGGGCTCCTTGATGCCACACTCGGTCAAATGCTGCCTTGATGTTCAGGGCAGTCACTCTCACCTCACCTCTGGCATTCAGCTCTTTTTGTCCAAAGGTTAGGTGGGGTTACAGGAATAGGGCGGCGGAATGGGCCTAGGTGGGGTGCTCTTTCGGAGGGTTGGATGCAGACTCGATGGGACGAATGGCCTGCTTCTGCTCTCTTGGGATTCTATGATGATCACCAGCCCAACTCGGTTGTGACTGTCTCAATATGGTGCGGATGCCTGTCAGGCCAGCTTGGATGAGTACCTCAGTGCCTGGTGTTTTATTATGCCATTTGATCTTCAGAATCTTCCAAAGGCAGCTCAATTGAAAGTGGTTGAGCTTTTTGGCATGACGCTGGTACACAGTCCAAGTTTCACATTGTAGAGCAGAGTGTCAGGACTATTGCGCTGTAGACTTTCAGTTTTCAGGCAGACTTAATCGTCTTTGTTCCCAGGCTGATATTCAGGGTCTGATGAAGACTACACCAGCATTGGTAATTCTGGAATGTGTCTTTCATCAATATAGACAGCTCGAGAGAGAGAGAGTGTGCTGCCAAGATAAATGAATTTATCCACTGCTGACAGGTACTGTTCAAGGACTGAAACCCTGGGCTCAACATAGGGCTTTCCTGAAGCAAGCTGGTACATTACTTAAATTTGTTTTGTGCTGATTGTAAGGCCAAGGTTGCTCAATGCACTGGGGAACAAGTCCATGTTGCATTGCGTGTCCAGCCCTGAACAAGCACCTAGTGCCCCAGCATCAGGAAACAGGAAATCGCAAAGTGTTTCCTTGGAGACCTTGACCTGGGGTTGTCTCAGATTGATTAGCTTCCGGTCCGTGAGATATCTGGTTTTGATAGGAAGATCACCATCATGGAATAAACTGCATGGAGAACATGGTGGAGAGAAGCTGGCTGAAGGACATGCAGCCTTGCTTCAATCCATCAGCGACTGGGAATCGGTGAGAATACTAACCATCATTCAGGACATCTGCGCGCATGCTGTCGTGGAACTGTCAAACATTGTGATCAATTTCTCAGAGCAACCAAAATTCTCCTTTACCTTCCAAAGGCCTTCATGGTAACAATCAAGAATGGAATTTATTGGCTAATTTCCTTTCAGAAGTGCTGAATGCAAGGTATGAGGTTAATTTGGTTCCTTCATCGTTGAGGGCCATCCAGAGATCAGGGATGTTTTAATTAAAATCCCTTGCTGCTTTAGACCAATAAAAATTAGCCCATTCATTGCTCAACAAAACAGTTCATCTGATGCCTCTTGTGCCTTGATCATGTGCAGATTATTGCTGCATTTTGGTAAATTGCAAAGTGATTTGCGTCTAATATCACTTGGTACAATGCCATGATTGTAATCTGTTTCTCATTAATCAAGGGTGTAATCAAGGTCAGAGATTCCCACTTTCGAAATGGTCTCTTGGAGTCGTTCCGGTACAAAAGGGGACCATTCGGCCAATCGAGCCTATTTGGAGCAATCGGTCAGTCCTCCCCCTCCACTTGGACCCGGTAGCCCTGCAGTTACACTGCCTTCAAGTGACCATCCAATTTCCTATTGAAATCATTGTTTATTTCCACATCAACCACCCTCGTGGACAGTGAGATTCAGTTCACCACCATTCGCTGTGTAAAAATGTTCTTTATCACGTTCCCCCCCCCCCCCCCCGCATCTCTTGCTCAAAACCTATTCCTTGCACCATAAGCGAAAATAAAGAGTTTTTCCTTGTCTATTTTAGCTAAACTGATCATAACCTTATACATCTCTATCAAATCCTCCCTCAGTCTCCTTCTCTCCAAGGAGAACAACTCCAGATTCTTCAACCAAACCTCGTCATTAAAACATCCCCTCCCTGGAGTCATTCTGGTAAACCTCTTCTGCAACATCTCAAGGACCTTTTCTGAAGTGTGTTGACCAGTACTGGACACAGTACCCAAGTTCGGGCCGAGCCAGAGATTTATATATACCTAGAGTCAGCATAACATCCCTACTTTTGTACTCAATGCCTTTATTCACGAAGCCCAAGATACCAGATGCTTTGCTAAGCAGTCTCTCAATATGCCCTGCCAGCTTTAAAGATCTGTGCACATGTACCTCCAGACATCTTGGGCGAAATTCTCCTACCCGCCCCGCCACATTTCTGCCCCGACCGGCCGGCGGGAGTCTCCGTAACACCGGCCGGTCAATGGGGTTTCCCATTATGGGGCAGCCCCACGCCGTCGGGAAACCCCCGGGCGCCGGCAAAACGGAGACTCCCGCCGGCGGAGAATGACGCCCCTTGTCTCTTTAGAACTGTGTCATTAAGTCTCCCGATCCCATTGACTCCGGCTGTTGTCTCAATAAGAGTGACCATGAAACTGTCATCCATTGTCATTGAGAACCCATGTGGTTCATGCAGCGAAGGAAGGATTGGTGAATAATGAATTATAACGTTTATTTACACAGGGCCTTTCATGATGGTATCACTTAGGATTGCCTCTGACTTCAAAAGCCTCTGCATCAAGATCCCCACGCTTGATTCCTATTGGGTGATGAGGTCACATGACCCTCCAATACATGGAATAGATATACTTAACAATGCATCAGTACTGAGAAACACTTCTTGAACACAGTCCATCAAATCTCAGTCTGTCAGGGGACTTTCCCTTCCTCTGGGAGTGACGTAGCTCAAATTGGCTGCGGACCGACTGTCGAGGAAGATTTTGCTGCAATTATCTCACTCGGACTCTCCTCTGGAATCTCTGTCTCACTTTCTTCAGTTTCAATGGGAGCTGCCCTTTGACCTGTCACTGGCTGATCAGCCATTTCATCTCTTGAGCAAACCAGCGTACTGCGTTCAGGCGCAACTGGATTAGGGAGCAGCACCGGCTCGCGGGATGGCTCCCGCCTTCTCAAATGGTCTTCACAAACTTGTCTTGTACTTACACCTCATACGATAGTGGCCCCGTTCTGACCACCACTACTCCAAGAATCCAATCGGACCAATTCCAAAATTTTCCACAGACTGGGTCACCTATCTCAAACGTCCTCTTTGTTTTCGAAGAATCGTGGTTCCTCTTTTGACGACTCTGCCTTGTCTCCACCCTCCCCGCAAAATTCGGAACTGCGAAGCTTAATCTGGTCCAAAGTGACAGCCCAGTGACAACTCTGCTGGAGCTACTTCTGTGTGTGGGATGGTTCTGTGAACCAGCCTTAGCAGGTAACCATTCCCAGGAAAGACCGGAGCTCAGAGATGTTCTTCGGGGTTGGTGCTTCTTTAATGGCTCTCATTTTATCTCCATTGGGTGTGGCTCTTGAGCTTCCGCCCTGTATCCAACATAAACCACCTCATTTGCCTGAAAGGTGCACTCCTGCTTTCTGGAACCTCCTCAGTGGACTCTGGAATCAGGACATCATCTCAGTAATCAATACCTTTGGGCTACCTTTGTAGAAAACTCTCTATAATCTGCTGCTGGAAGATGGCACAAGCTGACAAAACCTCAAATGGTAAGCGTGTTGAAGTAAAAAAACTCACCACTATTCTTTGAATTCCCCCGATACCAAAAAAGGGTCAAGATATTCTAAATGGTGAACAGGGATTCTCACTCCCTGACTCCTATGCAGACTTAGGTGGGTGCTATTCGGGTCAAACGAGTGTTTCAAGTTATCCCCCGGCATAACCCATATCTTCATAGAAGAATTGTATCTACTTCCCACTTAGTAGCATCGATCCTGGGTCCCGTGTTGCTAAGTAAGTAAAGTAGACTTTGTAATAACCACTGTTTCAGGTTAAAACTTCAAGTTATTTTATTATTATTTTTTCTTTTAAAATAAAATAAAATAAAAATAAAAATTGCTTATTGTCACGAGTAGCTTCAATGAAGTTATTGTGAAAAGCCCCTAGCCACCACATTCCGGCGCCTGTTCGGGGAGGCTGATAAAATCACTGTCTTTACAGAAAAGTAAAAAGATCTTGCTTCTGGATTCTCCTGGTTGGCTGATCAGACCTTCCTGGGCCTTCTTGGCAATCTCTCTTCTTTATCTGTTGGTTTTCTCCCGGTTGTTTTGCGGTTCTGCACAGCTTTCGCATTCTGTCAGTCCCATGTACCAAAATCACCCTGCAAGCTGAGAGTGAGTGCCTGGCTGGGAGCGATTCAGGAGATATACCACCCTTCCAACAACCTTGCTGATCACATGACGTTATTTTAAAGTATTTTCTTCTGCTCCTTAATGCAATTCCCTTTCTGTCCATATGATTCCACATCTAGTTCCCGTAATGTCTAACATGAGAGTGCCTTCATGTTAAACTTGACCTTAGTTTGTCAGATCACTGGCAAGGAGGCTTCCTGCTAATTATTCTGTGGCATTCCAGCCTTTCAATCCCTTATCTTTTTTAAGCTTTGTATTTTCTTCTATTCCTAAATGTTTCAAGTTATATTCTCCCCCTTTTACAATTTTACAAAAAGGTGTTGACTGCTTTTTTGAAAAGAAGCAATTCGCTGCGGTGAATTGTCCCATATCAAAATCAACTGTTCTCTCCAGATTTCCAATTGTAACTGGTGTCATTAAGTTTCTATCATTCACAAATAAATTTTATTTCAAGTAATTCAAACTTAAGATTCTGACAATTCCAATCAATTGCTTGCTAAACTAATTACCTTCAACTAAAGGGTAGAAAACTCATTCCCTTTATGTAACTTAAAACTGAACTTTGATAAAAATTTCTCTGACTTGAACTAAAGGTATCAGGTTCCAGCATGAGCTGCTTAGTTATCTCAAGGCCTGTGTGATAATGGCTGGCTGCATTCCAAAGAACTTTTATCTGCAGTTAACCCTTCGAGGGCCTTCTGCTGTATAATTTTTTAAGCATTTCATTACACTTACGTTTGTAGGATCTTTTCTGTTACTTTGCTTTTTCTCATGTGCCTTGGGTTTTATCATCCGACCTGTTTCAAATGACATCATTTGCATTTTTCTTAACAGTATATATTGATCCAGTTCTTTGTGGGTGAAAGCCGTGCTGTTAGGTAATTTGGACATTCTAAATTTTCCCTGTGTACCTGAACAGGCGCCGGAATGTGGCGACTAGGGGCTTTTCACAGTAACTTCATTGCAGTGTTAATGTAAGTCTAATTTGACAATAAAGATTATTATTATCTCTCCCTCAATGTCAGCAAAACTAAGGAGCTGGTCATTGACTTCAGGAAGCAAAGTACTGTACACACCCCTGTCAGCATCAATGGGGCCGAGGTGGAGATGGTTGACAGCTTCAAATTCTTAGGTGTGCACATCACCAACAATCTGTCCTGGTCCACCCACGTCAACGCTACCACCAAGAAAGCACAACAGCGCCTTTACCTCCTCAGGAAACTAAGGAAATTCGGCATGTCCACACTGACTCTTACCAATTTTTACAGATGCACCATAGAAAGGACCTGATCTAGTGCATCATAGTCTGGTATGGCAACTACTCGGCCCAAGACCATAAGAAACTACAGAGAGTCGTGGACACTGCCCAGTCCATCACACGAACCCGCCTCCCATCCATTGACTTTGTCTGCACCTCCTGCTGCCTTGGGAAAGCGGGCAGCACAATCAAAGACCCCTCCCAACTCAGTTATTCTCTCTTCCAACCTCCTCCATTGGGCAGGAGATACAAAAGTCTGTGAACACACACCAACAAGTTCAAAAACAGTTTCTTCCCCGCTGTTACCAGACTCCTGAATGACCCTCTTATGGACTGAACTGATCTCTCCACACATCCTCTCCACTGAGTAGTGCTACACCCCGTTTGCTTCACCTGGTTTAGCACAGTGGGCTAAACAGCTGGCTTGTAATGCAGAACAAGGCCAGCAGTGCGGATTCAATTCCCGTACCAGCCTCCCCGAACAGGCACCGGAATGTGGCAAGTGGGGGCTTTTCACAGTAACTTCATTGAAGTCTACTTGTGACAATAAGTGATTATTATTATTATGATGTCTGTGGCTACGTATTTACATTGTGTATTTATCATATATCCTATGTTTCTTCATGTATAGACCAATCTGTCTGGACTGTACGCAGAACAATACCTTTCACTATACCTCGGTACACGTGACAATAAATCAAATCCAAATGTCTAACTTTGCAACTTGATTCACCGTTAATTTACAATTTTCACACATTCTGATTATCTTGTCGGGTTTAACTACCGGAACGATGGGTGCTGCCCACTCAGCAAATTGTACAGTTTGCTGAAGCCCAGATCTTCCAATCGCCGCAATTCTATTTCAAGTTTTTCCACTAACGCATAAGGCATGGGCCTTGCCCTAAAAACCTTGGTGTAACGTTCGGATCTAAGTGGATCCTAACTTGTGATCCTTTAATCTTTCCAAATTGTTCTTGGAATACTTCTCACTCCATCATTACAACTCACTCAGACCCCTTCTTTAATCTTCAAGATTCACAGCCAGCTTACTTTTATCTCCCAGAGCCAATCACATTGCATCAAGCTCGGTCCCTGGCCTGACACCACATCAGTGGAGACTGAGCTGACTGCTGTCCGTAACTCACAGGGTTTGTCATTGTTCTGACTACCTTTATAGCCTCTCCGGTATACGTGGCAAATCTTGCTGCAGTGCTCAGCAACTTTAGGGGTTGAACTCTTTCTTTCTGAGACCAGTAGGTACGTGCATTTATAACAGTAGCTGACGCCTCCATGTCCACCTCATTTTTTGGAGCCGGCCGTTTACTATCAGCACGACTGTGATGGGGGCTCCCTTTCCCACACCTGGACCCCGGACCACTCAGGCCTTTGAGTTTACACATTCCTGGGGTGGAGCTCCTCCTGCATCACCACCTCTCTGTGCTACTCCTCAGCTGCTTAAATCTTCAGTATTTAGTGATTCTTTCCACTTCTGTACTCAATTCGATGCCTGAGCCTGATCCTGCGCCTTCACTCCTGGCGCATTACTACTTGCAGTTTCCCACTCCAAATGGTGGACTTCAAAGCTTGTCCGCCTTGTAACTCTTGGGTGCCCTCTTGATGCTCTAATTGCTGTCGCCATTTCTAACGCCTTCTTGAAAGTCAACTCAGACTCAACCAACAGTTTATTTTGTATGCTATTCACCCCGCGTACAAGCCGATCTCTTAGCATATCATTTAAAGCTGATCCAAAGTTTTAATACTTTGCAATCTGCTTGAGCCTGGCTAGACTAGAGACCCTCCCTTGTAGTTAAACTTACTCTTTTGCAGTGCCACTGAGGCTTTAGGGTGATAATGCCCCTTCACTAGTTCCACTAGCTGAGCAAACAACTTAGTATCAGGAGCCTCTAGAGATGTTAAACTCTGAATAAGATTATAGGACTGGATCCCATATGTGGTAAGTAAAATGACTTTCTTTCTATCCTCCCCCTCTATTATCTCAGCCCTGAAAAAATGCTCCAGCCTTTTGATATACTGCACCCAATTCCCAGTGGTCGAGTCGGAGGCTTCCAGCATCCGGAAGAGAGGCACGCTTGTTCTTACTTCTCCATGCTTCGAACAATCTGATTCGCTTTGCAGTTTTTTAAACAATGCTCTCGTTGAATTCCTCACTGATAACAAAGTCGCTCCAATTTACCATGTCGTCAATGTAGTAAAGGAAGGATTGGCGACCACCAGTCTGCATGTATAATGAATTATAACATTTATTTCCAAAGGTTATTTACACCGAGTCTTTCATAATGTTATCACTGCGAGGTCTAGGTTCTACTCTGGCTGCAAAAGCCCGCACTTTGCACCAAGATCCACACGCTCGATTCTCACGTCGGTATTCCACGCTCTATTCCCCATGAATGCATCTTAAAGAGGCCTGCTATTACAATTCACTAATGTCCTTTAGGGAAGGAAATCTGCCGTCCTTACCCGGTCCGGGCTACATGTGACTCCAGACCCTCAGCAATGTGGCTGACTCATAACTCTCTTCTGAATTGGCCAAGCAAGACACCCAGGGCTGCAATCTCAGTTTGGGAGACTAAATCCCCACGCCGGCGTGAAATCGGTGGTGTTTTACGGCCCAGAGCATTGCCGGGCCCGTAGCCACGGCTTGCAGCGGTCGTGCCGTGCTTCATGGCGGACACAGCCCGCGGACCCAGACCGCAAAATTAGTGCCCCCTTTGGCCGGCAGACGCGCCCTGGACCGCCCACCACAGTGCCCCCAGCTCCGAAAGAAGCCCCCCCCGGCCATGGATTGGCCCTCCCCCAACTGCGGCGGTGCTGGACCGAGTCCACAGCCGCCACACCGAGTTCACGACGAGTGAGACCACACGTGTCCCACACCATCGGGAACTCGGCCGGTCAGGGACGGAGCATCGAGGGGCGGGCCTCTCAAGGGGCGGGCATCACGAAAGTGGCGCCGCCGCCAATTTTGCCGTCATCGGGGATTCTCCGCCCCCTCGCCCCATTAGGGATGAGCAACGAATGCTGGCTTTGCCAGTGACACTGACATCCCATGGAAGAATGAAAAGAACGCTAGAGGCAGAAGTCCCAGTGAAGGTTCGGACAGGTGTTGTGTGGAGGACCAGCAGGCGCAGAGGTTTTGAGCTGCAGGTAGTGCCCTGGCTCCAGTATAAGTACGACCAAAGAATGAAACATAGTAAACTGCTTCACTGAAATGCTTCTATCTGCTTTGTTATTTCTAGATGTGGAAGAAAAAGTTGACGCTAAGAACAAAACGGACTGACACGAGCAGGAGATACCACAACGAGAAGCTGTGGAATGAAAACAGTTACTCCAGCTCATCGAAAGGAAGGAACAGATATTACTATGTCCAAACAGTGTTATTAACAGTCATTAACCTCATGAACCTCAGTCCAGCCAGCTTGGTTGGAGCTAAATCATCTGACTAATGAGATCATGGCATCAAAAAGGTCATTGGTTAATTTGTAATAAGTAACAATTCACAGTTGTCAAATTACAGAGGTTGAATTTAAAGAGGTGTAAACTGTAACAGACAAGAGCGTAGACTTTCCAATTAGTATTCTTTCAACACCGGTGTTAGCACAGTTATTTTGAATGAATCAACATCAGCATTAAGTCAATGAAAGCAACAAAACCAGGTCAAGATATTCCGGTATTTTTGCAGTCATTCACATATTTGCAGCTCGCTTTCACGATGTTGTATCTCTGAGAATCTTCAGTCCGCTCTGTGACTTGCTGGCATTTTCTTATAATATATTCAAGGTACTGCAGCCCTCGATTTTCTTGAGACTGAACTCTTTACTCATTCAACGCGAGGCCTTCATTCTTTTTTCTTACATTTCAAATTCTCATTCTTGTTTTCACATCCCTTCCATGTTCTTGCCAAGCTCTGGATTCTCCAGCCCTACAACCCTTCGAGATAAAAACAGAGGGCGGGATTCTCCGCCGGCGGGATGCTCTGTTTTGCTGGCAGTCGGGGGGGGGGGGGGGGGGGGGTCATGATGGCGTGGGGCTGCCCCACAATGGGAAACCCCATTGACCAGCCGGCGTAACGGAGCATCCCGCCGGCGTGCTGAAAGAGAAATGTGGCACGGCGGGATGGAGAATCCAGCCCACAAGATGCTGGATAAATCAGCACATCAGGCAGCATCTGCGGAGATGAAGACCGGGATTCTCCGCTGCTAAGATCGGGGGCGGGATTCTCCGTCCCGCCGCACCCGTTTTCCGGTGCGGCGCGCCCCCACCATCTGCGGGAGTCTCCATCCCGGCAGCCGGACAATGGGGTTTCCCATTGAGGGTACCCCCACGCCATCGGGAATCCCATAGGTGTGACTGCAGTGCCGGCAAAATGGAGAATCCCACCGACAGAGAATCCGCTCCGGGAATCGCGATAGGGCGGAGAATCGCGCGACAGGGAAAATGGGGATTGGTGACAAACCGGTCACAAGTCTCCGTCCCCGCCCTGCCGGCCTTGGCAGGTTTCCCGACGGTCCAGACGGGCTTCCCGCCCCGACTTTGCGGGATCGTAGAAGTAGCTAATTAGAGCTTTTTTGCATGTCATTGGCTGGCAGGGCGCACCATTCCTGGGAGACCTGCTGACGTGAAGTGGTGCAAATGTTGAGGAGCGTGGACCTGGCGGCTTGCAGTCCGAGGGGTGGAATTATGGTAAGGGCCCTCCTAACAATAACCTCCATGGTGCCTAGGGTTGTCCTTCCAGGGAGGTGGGTGGCAG
Organism: Scyliorhinus torazame; assembly: GCF_047496885.1. NCBI lineage: Eukaryota > Metazoa > Chordata > Chondrichthyes > Carcharhiniformes > Scyliorhinidae > Scyliorhinus > Scyliorhinus torazame. The sequence continues at coordinate 401,534,668 of NC_092707.1, forward strand.
GAGGTACTGAATGGGGGGGGTGGTGGTTTAGCTCTGTTGGCTGGGCAGCTGGTTCATGATGCAGAGCGAGGCCAACAGCATGGGTTCAATTCCCGTACCGGCTGAGGTTATTCATGAAGGCCCCGCCTTCTCAACCTTGCCCCTCGCCTGAGGTGTGGTGACCCTCAGGTTAAATCACCACCAGTCAGCTCTCCCCCTCAACGGGGAAAGCAGCCTATAGTCATCTGGGACTCTAGCGACGACCATAGAATCCCTACAGTGCAGAATGAGGCCTCTGAAAGAACAATCTACCTAGGCCCCAACCCCACCTGACCCGCACATCTTTGAACTGTGGGAGGAAGCTTGAGCACTGGAGCACTTGGAGGAAACCCATGCAGACGCAGGGAGAACATGCAAACTCCACATAGACAGTCACCCAAGGCCAGAATCGAACCTTGGTCCCTGTCACGGTGAGGCAGCAGTGCAACCACCATACCGCTCGACAAGTTGTTTCCTGCTTAAGGGCCTCAATTAGCAGTGAGGTGGGAGGCTGTCCCCGGGTCTTGCTGCCATGGGCTTAATCGGGATTTTGACCCAATTAAATACCCCACCACCAAACTCTTCATGGTTCGACTGCACTAAATTCCAACCGCCGTTTCATGTCGATAATCTTTCATTAGACTTGGCAAATGTTAGAAATGTAATGCATTTCAAGCAAGTGAGTTGGGAGAACATACAAAAAGAATAAGAGGACTGCGTTCGAGGGGACGACGGGAGAGATTAAATGATGAAAGACTTGTGGTGGTGCAAGGCCACAGAGAGTGGGAGTGGGACAAGTAAAGAAACAAAATATGTGAGTAGAGGAGGTGTGGATTGCAAAATGATGAACATGCAAAGAAGAAAACAAAAGGAGGAGGCCAAATCCAAAATGGTGGTGCTGTTCGCAAGCGTACGTTGGATTGGATTGGATTGGATTTGTTCATTGTCATGTGTATCGAGGTACAGTGAAAAATATTTTTCTGCGAGCAGCTCAACAGATCATTAAGTACATGAGAAGAAAAGGGAATAAAAGAAAATACATAATAGGGCAACACAACATATACAATGTAACTACATAAGCACTGGCATCGGATGAAGCACACAGGGTGTAGTGTTAATGAAATCAGTCCATAAGAGGGTCATTTATGAGTCTGGTAACAGTGGGGAAGAAGCTGTTTTTGAGTCTGTTCGTGCGTGTTCTCAGACTTCTGTATCTCCTGCCCGATGGAAGAAGTTGGAAGAGTGAGTAAGCCGGGTGGGAGGGATCTTTGATTATACTGCCCGCTTTCCCCAGGCAGCGGGAGGTGTAGATGGAGTCAATGGATGGGAGACAGGTTCATGTGATGGACAGGGCGGTGTTCACGACTCTCTGAAGTTTCTTGCGGTCCTGGGCCGAGCAGTTGCCATACCAGGCTGTGATGCAGCCCGATAGGATGCTTTCTATGGTGCATCTGTAAAAGTTGGTAAGAGTCAACGTGGACATGCCGAATTTCCTTAGTTTCCTGAGGAAGAATAGGGCTGTTGTGCTTTCTTGGTGGTAGCGTCGACGTGGGTGGACCAGGTCAGATTTTTGGTGATGTGCACCCCTAGGAATTTGAAACTGCTAACCATCTCCACCTCGGCCCCGTTGATGCTGACAGGGGTGTGTACAGTACTTTGCTTCCTGAAGTCAATTACCAGCTCTTTAGTTTTGCTGGCATTGAGGGAGAGATTGTTGTCGCTGCACCACTCCACTAGGTTCTCTATTTCCCTCCTGTATTCGGACTCATCGTTATTCGAGATCCGGCTTCACTGTAAAATTGCAAGAGGCTGAGGACATAGAGGTCAGTGAGGCCAGCGTAGAACACACCTTGACGTACCTTAGCAAGTGCCTGGCTGCCTTGACATTGCTCAAAGAAGGCACCATTGAGCCAGGAGGGGGAGCTCCGTTTGTGCCTCTGAACACCTCCAACACCAATCGCGAGTCAAGCTGCCGCTTTTATTTTTTTAACACCAAGTCAATTTACTCACCAGCCCGCCGCATGTTTTTGGCGCCGGAGGCGGCCCCGCAGCGGGTTTCTCTGGACACGCCGTTGTCAACGGGATTTCTCGTTGACTGCAACCCTCACCGCCGGGAAACCCGTGCTCCGTCGTTGGACCGGAATATCCCGCCGGCGTGTACAGCCGGTAAATTCCGCCCAATATTCCCGCTTCTTTTGCATTGGATGCACACGGAAATTACAAGGCAAGTTCCCCCAACATTGTGTCTGTGATAACCCTCATGAGGACCATGGGGGGAAATCGCTGATTGATCTCCCCATGAGCTTTGTGGAATCCACGTTCCTGCTGGGTCTCGTTAGCGGGACCTTTAAATGCAGCTCCCAGACCCGGACCGGCAGTTCCCAATTGTCCTGGCCTGGGATTTTGTTTTGTGAGCCGGGGTAGCAGCTTTATTTTCAGTTTAAAATAAACCAGTCCGGCCTTTCACTCTGTGCCACTTGAAACTATTACATTGCTGACTAGGATCAAGCCCGGGATTCTGAGCAGCTTTTTCAAAACTTCCTGAGAACAACTCTGGTAAGAAACAAAGAAAAAAGAAAAATCTGGAATTACCCTTGTTTGGGAAGCTCATGCCTTATGATGCGGACATGGAGAACGGCCCCAGTATGCCGAATGCATGCGCTACTTCTTCCATGCCAACGGAATGGAAGCAGAAGACAGACATAAAATAATCCTTTTGACAGCATGATAGGCCCCCCTGTTTAGCATTATTAAGAGTTTAACTTATCCATCAGCCTCTGACACTAAAACGTTCAACGAGCTTATGAATCCAACAAAGAAACATTACGATACAAAATTGTCCGTAATCCTCAACGCTACTGATGCAACATGGCTGGGAGGACCCCAGGGGGAACCCATGACAGAATTCCTGACTAGATTAAGGAAGCTGGCCGAACACTATGAGTTCCATCCCTGACTGAGATGCTACGTGACCGGCTAGCGTGTGGGATCAATAATGTCGCGATGCAAAAAGAATTGTTGGCAGAACCCACCCTAGACTTCCAAAGGCCTACAGAATTAGTACTCTCCTTGGAGAATGGCGAGAAAGAGGCCCAAGAACTCCAAGGGATGATGGACAGTAGCGTTCTCAGGCTGGGCGGGGGGGGTCTTTGTTTGGAAAATCCAACATTCCCAGTGAAGGCTGCCACGTGCCTCACCCATCACCACCTCGACACTCAGCCGGCGCACTCTAGCATCTCAAAAGATGGCCAGATAACCGTGGAAGTACCAGGGGAACCTCCCCGGAGGACCAAAAGTGTCAGTCACAAGGTTCATGTAAGTGTGAGTCTACAAGGCATACTGGCAAGATGGATACAGAACTGGCTAGGTCATAGAAGGCAGAGAGTAGCATTGGAAGGGTGCTTTTCTGATTGGAGGGCTGTGACTAGTGGTGTTCCGCAGGGTTCAGTGCTGGAATCTTTGCTGTTTGTAGTATATATAAATGATTTGGAGGAAAATGTAACTGGTCTGATTAGTAAGTTTGCGGACGACACAAAGGTTGGTGGAATTGTGGATAGCGACGAGGACTGTCAGAGAATACAGCAGGATTTAGATTGTTTGGAGACTTGGGCGGAGAGATGGCAGATGGAGTTTAATCCGGACAAATGTGAGGTAATGCATTTTGGAAGGTCTAATGCAGGTAGGGAATATACAGTGAATGGTATAACCCTCAAGACTATTGACAGTCAGAGAGATCTAGGTGTACAGGTCCACAGGTCACTGAAAGGGGCAACACAGGTGGAGAAGGTAGTCAAGAAGGTATATGGCATGCATGCCTTCATTGACCGGGGCATTGAGTATAAAAATTGGCAAGTCATGTTGCAGCTGTATAGAACCTTAGTTAGGCCACGCTTGGAGTACCTCAGTGGTTAGCACAGTTGCTTCACAGCTCCAGGGTCCCAGGTTCGATTCCTGACTTGGGTCACTGTCTGTACAGAGTCTGCACGTTCTTCCCGTGTCTGCGTGGGTTTCCTCCGGGCGCTCCGGTTTCCTCCCACAGTCCAAAGATGTGCAGATTTGGTGTATTGGCCATGTTAAATTCCCCTTAGTGTCCAAAAAGGTTAGGTGGGGTTACGGGGATAGGGTGGACGTGTGGGCTTAAGTAGGGTGCTCTTTCCAAGAGCTGCTGTAGGCTCAATGGGACGAATAGCCTCCTTCTGTACTGTAAAAATTCTATGATTCTAATTCTAAGAGAGACCTGATATCAACAAGAGATGCCTCTCCCTATGGAGCAGGGGCCAGTCCTTTCCCATCGATGGCACAGGGAGAACTATAGCAAATGCATCCAGAATCTTAGCGGATGCGGAAAGATGCTATTCTCAGATAGAAAAGGAAGCTGTCCCCCACAACCCAAAGATGTGCAAGGTAGATGGATTGAACACGCTAAATTGCCCCTTAATTGGAAAAATTAATTGGGTACTCTAAATTTTAAAAAAAAGGAAGTTGTTACTTTTGGGGTGAAGAGATTTCACCCATATGTCTATGGCTGATATTTCACAATTGTACAGACCAGAAGCCCTCCTTGGCCTTTTCAAAGAGGATAAAGAGATTCCCCCACTTCACCTCGATTCGGGTGTAATGTTGGGCATTATTATTATATGGCCTAATAATACCCTCGAGCACCGTCCAGAAACACACATTGTCAGCATGGATGCCCTCTGGATGTGCCACCTCCCACTGCCCACACACTTGGCCCCTCTGCTGGCATTGGAAGAAGTCATCATGACGTTGAATTTCCTGGATACCTCGCCAGTATCCGTAAAGCAGATTCAAGCGTAGATTCGGAAGGACCCCATACTGGAAAAATTGCGCCATATGATCCTCAGTGGCAGAATCCGAGGTCACTTCACGGATGGCGTGAAGCCCTTCCTCACTAAACGACACAGTCTGAGTGTAGAAGATGGCACCATTCTGTGAGGAGCCCGAGTTCTCGTCCCCGCCCAGGTCGATGCCCAATCCTGACATAACTACACAATGAACACCCCGGGGTATCCAAGGTGAAAATGTTCACAAGGAGCAACGTCTGATGGCCCAGGCTCGAGACAGGCATCGAGAGTCTGGTGAAGCCGTGCTCCTTGTGCCAGGAGAACCAGAAGCCCGCCTCTTTGGAGACCCCAAAAAGGAACTTCAACACCAGAAGACCCCAAAGATCTTTCAGAACTGGAGATGTTGTTTCTGTGCGGAACTTTGGAGATGGCTCCCAATGGATCCCAGGGGACGGACGTGCTGGAAAAAGCTGGTCCAGTTTCTTACAAAGTCAAAGACCAAGGGGGCGCCGTGAAAAAACACGCAAGAAGTAGGGAACGCACTCCAGCGGAGATGATTTCAGCAGGGGGGACTCAAGAGTCCTTCTCAAAGATGATGAACGTTCGGAGTCTGAATTGGAGACTGAGGAGATTGATCCACCTCCGGAGATCAACATCAAAGACAAGCCGCCGTCTGTGGCCCTATGGCGCTCAACAAGGAAATGATGATCCCCAGTCCGCTTCACGCTGCCCGATCCGAGTCCACCTGCCGCTGACTCAAGGCCTTGTGCCAGGCGACGAAAGAGGCCTCATCGCCGTGGGAGTGAGGGGGTTGGAGGTAATAACCCTCACGAGGACCACGGGGATCACTGATTGATCTCCCCATGGGCTTCGTAGAATACGAGTTCCCATGGTGAGCGGCCGGAGCCTCACCCAGCCTGGGCTCTTCAACGGAACCTTTAAATGTAGTTTCCAATCGTCCTGGGCTGGAATGTTTGTTTTGTGAGCCGGGGCAGTGGCTTTTTTGTCACGTTAAAATAAACCAGTTTGGCCTATCACTCCGCGCCTTCTGGAATTATTACAATGTCCATTTCTTTTGAGGTTCCGAGACCCTGAGTGCATACTCATTTACAAACTGCCAGGCACAAAATCTGCCATGAACCAGCATAGGCAGGTGGTGTTCTAAAATGTAATTATTTGGGCAAAGAAATGCTCTAAACACTGTCCTTGACATATTTGAAAGGGCAGACGTGATGCAATTTCAATTATAAAGAGTTGAAAATGCGTTTAACACAGAAAAAAACATTTTAGATCACCGTACGAACCATTTGTGAGTAACCAAATGACTGAAAATAATATTTTAAAGATATGCAGAACTATTTGCTTGTTATATTTGGGGTACTGCAGTCGAGTCCTTAGTAACTTTTTAAAAAGAAAATTGTAATCAAAACCTTTTTAAAGTCCCTATTAATGTTGTCGAAAGCTCCATTTTAATTTTGACAGCCCCATCCCCACAAGTCTGCAAAATAATCCAATCAACAAAAACTCGGCATTGTGATTAATTCATCTCAAGGCACAGCCAGATTTTAGAGGGTGGGACTGTTCCCAACACAACATTTTTAAAAAGTAGCTCAAGAGGTCATAGAAACTAGTGTCACGTTGAACAGAATTGGAGTTTAAAACTTGCCAATTGTTTTGGCGGCATGGTAGCACAGTGGTCAGCACAGTGGATTCACAGCACCAGGGTCCCAGGTTCGATTCCCGGCTTGGGTCACTGTCTGCACGTTCTCCCTGTGTCTGCGTGGGTTTCCTCCGGGTGCTCCGGTTTCGTCGCACAATTCCCGAAAGGTGGGCTGTTGGGTGAATTGGACATTCTGAATTCTCCCTCCGTGTACCCGAACAGGCGCCGGAATGTGGCGACCAGGGGATTTTTCACAGTAACTTCATTGCAGTGTTAATGTAAGCCTACTTGTGACACTAATAAAGATTGTTATTATTATTATTTTGCGCCGATTACACCAATTTCAGGCAAATTGCTTCAGAGAGGGAAAAACAATGAAATTGCGTTGAAAGTCCAGGCAGTGTATTTCAAAAGTGATCCAGTCATTTACCTCTTCGCTATTTGTGAGAGCCGTGTTTCATACATTACAATTTCAGCTGCCCTTCAAAGCGTATTTCAGTGACCGTGGAAAATATAGATAAATGCATGTCTTCCCCTTCCTCTCATTATGACTATTCAATCAATTTGTACCAGTTGTTTCTGCAATTTATTCCACCACCTCTCTTCGTGTGACAAAGGTTATGCTGGAGCCTTTCCCTTCATTAATTTAATGCCTTTGTTTTAATTCCTGTCTCCTCAACATATCTCACGACAGTGAATAATTTGACTCAAAACCACTTTACCAGCCCGTCTTTATAATCTTGAAAATCTAGTTTATTGTCACCTTAAAAGATTAAGCAGTACCTTGTGTATATTACTGACAATAAACAGTTGCAAGGGAGTGACCGCCTGGGGGGGGTGTGTGCGTGTAGAATTTGCTCATCACTTTGAGAAATGTCAATGATACGTACCTGCACCTTGCCATCTCATGTCTGTTCTATGTCAGAACATTGTACTGAGGTGAACTGTGCATTTGAAGGATATCGAATTAGTCCCGCCCACAGCTCCTCACCTCCAAAGCTCTGCAAATATTTCATTCTCACCTGCTTGGGGTAGCTGAGGGGAGTAGCATAGATGCCTTTAAGGGGAAGCTACTTGAGTACATAAGGGAGAAAGGTAGAGAAGGAAATAGTGTGAGGATTAGATGAAGTAATATGGGAGGAAGTAATATGGGAGGAAGCTCATAGGAGTATGAGAGCCAGCATAGATTTGTTGGGCCGAATGGCCCGTTTCTACGCTTTAATTGTATGTCAGTCATATCTCCTGTATTAATTCAGTTGTTGGGTAGGGTGAGGGTGGGAATAATGTCACAAGCACCTCTGTGCAGCTCTTTAGGTTTGAGAATTTTCTGAATGGATTCGATATCTGCAAATGAACTGTGAGGGCTTCAAGCTGTTTGGGATTTTGACAATTATGGACTCAAAGACTATTTCTCCTCCCAGCTGGCATGTTGGAACACAGTTTAGCTGCAGAAAGTCACTGCCTGGAAATCCAGTACAAGCTCATTGGCTCCTCGATGTTCTCACCAAAGGGCCGACAATACTCACTCACAACTGGAACGAACCGCGTGCGCCATGTGATTACACAGAAGTATTTTATGAAAAGCCCTCTGATGAAATCAAGGATAATAGAGTCCTGGCATGCAGGTATCATTTTGAAACAGAATAGCTCTGCATCTCTGTCTGCTGTTTGTCATTTTATAAATGACCTGGAGGAGGGCGTAGAAGGATGGGTGAGTAAATTTGCAGATGACACTAAAGTCGGTGGAGTTGTGGACAGTGCGGACGGATGTTACAAGTTACAGAGGGACATAGATAAGCTGCAGCGCCGGGCTGAGAGGTGGCAAATGGAGTTTAATGCAGAAAAGTGTGAGGTGATTTATTTTGGAAGGAATAACAGGAAGACAGAGTACTGGGCTAATGGTAAGATTCTTGGCAGTGTGGATGAGCAGAGAGATCGCGGTATCCATGTACATAGATCCCTGAAAGTTGCCACCCAGGTTGAGAGGGTTGTTAAGAAGGCGTACGGTGTGTTAGCTTTTATTGGTAGAGGGATTGAGTTTAAGAGCCATGAGGTCATGTTGCAGCTGTACAAAACTCTGGTGCTGCCGCATTTGGAGTATTGCGTGCAATTCTGGTCGCCGCATTATAGGAAGGATGTGGAAGCATTGGAAAGGGTGCAGAGGAGATGTACCAGAATATTGCCTAGTATGGAGGGAAGATCTTATGAGGTAAGGCCGAGGGACTTGAGGCTGTTTTCGTTAGAGAGAAGAAGGTTAAGAGGTGACTTAATTGAGGCATACAAGATGATCAGAGGATTGGATAGGGTGGACAGTGAGAGCCTTTTTCCTCAGATGGTGATGTCTAGCACGAGGGGACATAGCTTTAAATTGAGGGGAGATAGATATAGGACAGATGTCAGAGGTATGTTCTTTACTCAGAGAGTAGTAAGGGCATGGAATGCCCTGCCTGCAACAGTAGTGGACTCGCCAACACTAAGGGCATTCAAATGGTCATTGGATAGACATATGGACGATAAGGGAATAGTGTAGATGGGCTTTAGAGTGGCTTCACAGGTCGGCGCAACATCGAGGGCCGGAGGGCCTGTACTGCGCTGTTATGTTCTATGTTCTATGTGTCAAAACATTATTTGTATAAAACGAAAATTGAAAGTGATCCCATTGTCCAATGTCTGCTTTCTGATTTGCAAAAGAAGCAACTCCGATGTGAGAAAAAAGTTTCCTCACACAGCGAGGGATTGGAGTCTGGAATGTGCGGTCTGGGGGTGTGGTGGAGGCAGATTCAGTCGAGGCACACAAGCGGACTTTGGATAATTACCCGAGTATAAACAATGTGCAGGGGTACGGGGAAAAGGCAGGGGAACAACACTAATCCATAATGTTCATTTGGAGAGCTAGCACAGACACGCGAGGCCAAATGGCCTCCTTCTGGCTGTGACAATTCTGTGCTTGATGTGGATAGAGATACGACTTTAAGCAGTAAATTATTCTGCAGAGCTGACTGAATCAGATGCATTATTTTATAACGGATTGGAAGATTTATTCCTCAAAACATGATCCCGTTCGCGGACTGAAACCCATGTGTGGATTGTCAGCGAAGGGCAGATTAACTATGTTGTGTCTCACAGGGTAACTAGCCCACAAACATACTAATTAGCCTCACAGATGAAGTAGCCACTTGGGATTAGGGTTCCCAACTTCCATGGATCCTGGACCCTGCTGGGATTAAAGATTAATCTCCAAGGATGCCAATTTGTGAGCGACTTGCAAGGAAAATTTAAAAATATTCTGCGGGATTCTCTGTCGACGGGATCCTCCGCCCGCCCATTTCCCGACGGTGTGGGGTGGCCCACAATGGGAAACCCCATTGGCCGGCAGCAGGAATGGAGAATCCCGCTGCCTGCGAGGGCACGCCGCGCAGGAAAATGGGGCTGGCGGGACGGAGAATCCCGCTGCCGGTGAGGACGCCGTGAAGGGAAATGGGGCTGGCGGGACGGAGAATCCCGCTGCCGGTGAGGGCGCCGTGAAGGGAAATGGGGCTGGCGGGACGGAGAATCCCGCTGCCGGTGAGAGCGCGCCGCGCAGGGAAACGGGGCTGGCGGGACAGAGAATCCCGCTGCCGGTGAGGGCGCCGTGCAGGGAAATGGGGCTGGCGGGACGGAGAATCCCGCTGCCGGTGAGGGCGTGCCGTGCAGGGTAATGGGGCTGGCGGGACGGAGAATCCCGCTGCCGGTGAGGGCGCATCGCGCAGGGAAACGGGACTGGCGGGACGGAGGATCCCGCTGCCGGTGAGGGCGCGACGCGGAGGATCGCGGGGCTGGCGGGACGGAGAATCCCGCTGCCAGCGAGGGCGCTCTGTGCAGGGAAACGGGACTGGCGGGACGGAGGATCCCGCTGCTGGTGAGGGCGCGCAGGGAAACGGGGCTGGCGGGACGGAGAATCCCGCTGCCGGTGAGGGCGCGCCGCGCAGAGAAACGGAGCTCGCGGGACGGAGAATCCCACTGCCGGTGAAGGCGTGCCATGCAGGGAAACGGGGCTGGCGGGACGGAGAATCCCGCTGCCGGTGAGGGCACGCCGCGCAGAGAAACGGAGCTCGCGGGACGGAGAATCCCGCTGCCGGTGAAGGCGTGCCGCGCAGGGAAACGGGGCTGGTGGGACGGAGAATCCCGCTGCTGGTGAGGGCGCGCCGCGCAGGGAAACGGGGCTGGCGGGACGGAGAATCCCGCTGCCGGTGAGGGCGCTCCGCGGAGGAAAGCGGGGCTGGCGGGACGGAGAATCCCGCTGCCGGCGAGGGCGCGCCGCGCTGGGAAACGCGGCTGGCGGGACGGAGAATACCGCTGCCGGTGAGGGCGCTCCGTGCAGGGAAACGGGGCTGGCGGGACGGAGAATCCCGTTGCCGGCGAGGGCGCTCCGTGCAGGGAAACGGGGCTGGCGGGACGGAGGGTCCCGCTGCCGGCGAGAGCGCGCCGCTGAGGAATGCGGGGCTGATGGGACAGAGAATCCCGCTGCCGGCGAGGGCGCCGCGCAGGGAAACGGGGCTGGCGGGACGGAGAATCCCGCTGCCGGCGAGGGCGCTCCGTGCAGGGAAACGGGGCTGGCGGGACAGAGAATCCCGCTGCCGGCGAGGGCGCCGCGCAGGGAAATGAGGCTGGCGGGACGGAGAATCCCACTGCCGGTGAGGGCGCTCCGTGCAGGGAAACGGGGCTGGCGGGACGGAGAATCCCGCTGCCGGTGAGGGGGCGCCGCGGAGGATCGCGGGGCTGATGGGACAGAGAATCCCGCTGCCGGTGAGGGCGCCGCGCAGGGAAACGGGGCTGATGGGACAGAGAATTCCGCTGCCAGCGAGGGGGCGCCGCGGAGGTTCGCGGGGCTGATGGGACGGAGAATCCCGCTGCCGGTGAGGGCGCTCCGTGCAGGGAAACGGGGCTGATGGGACGGAGAATCCCGCTGCCAGTGAGGGCGCGCAGGGAAACGGGGCTGGCGGGACAGAGAATCCTGCTGCCGGTGAGAGCGCTCCGTGCAGGGAAACGGGGCTGGCGGGACGGAGAATCCCGCTGCCGGTGAGAGCGCTCCGTGCAGGGAAACGGGGCTGGCGGGACGGAGAATCCCGCTGCCGGTGAGAGCGCGCCGCGGAGGAAAGTGGGGCTAATGGGACGGAGAATCCCGGTGCCGGCGAGAGCGCTCCGTGCAGGGAAACGGGGCTGGCGGGACGGAGAATCACGCTGCCGGCGAGGGCGCTCCGTGCAGGGAAACGGGGCTGGCGGGACGGAGAATCACGCTGCCGGTGAGGGGGCGCCGCGGTGGATCGCGGGGCTGATGGGACAGAGACTCCCGCTGCCGGTGAGGGGGCGCCGCGGTGGATCGCGGGGCTGATGGGACAGAGACTCCCGCTGCCGGTGAGGGGGCGCCGCGGTGGATCGCGGGGCTGATGGGACAGAGAATTCCGCTGCCGGCGAGGGCGCTCCGTGCAGGGAAACGGGGCTGATGGGACAGAGAATCCCGGTGCCGGTGAGGGCGCTCCGTGCAGGGAAACGGGGCTGGCGGGACGGAGAATCCCACTGCCGGTGAGGGCGCGCCGTGCAGGGAAACGGGGCTGGCGGGACGGAGAATCCCGCTGCAGGTGAGGGCGCTCCGTGCAGGGAAACGGGGCTGGTGGGTTGGAGAATCCCGCTGCCGGCGAGGGGGCGCCGCGGAGGATCGCGGGGCTGATGGGACAGAGAATTCTGCTGCTGGCGAGGGGGCGCCGCGGAGGATCGCGGGGCTGATGGGACAGAGAATCCCGCTGCCGGTGAGGGCGCTCCGTGCAGGGAAACGGGGCTGGCGGGACGGAGAATCACGCTGCCAGAGAGGACGCTCCGCGCAGAGAAACGGGGCTGGCGGGACGGAGAATCCCGCTGCCGGTGAGGGCGCTCCGTGCAGGGAAACGGGGCTGGCGGGACGGAGAATCACGCTGCCGGTGAGGGCGCGCCGCGCAGGGAAACGGGGCTGGCGGGACAGAGAATCCCGCTGCCGGTGAGGGCGCGCCGCGCAGGGAAACGGGGCTGGCGGGACGGAGAATCCCGCTGCCGGTGAGGGTTGCGCCGCGGAGGGAAACGGGGCTGATGGGACGGAGAATCCCGCTGCTGGCGAGGGTGCTGTGCAGGGAAACGGGGCTGGCGGGACAGAGAATCCCGCTGCTGGCGAGGGTGCTGTGCAGGGAAACGGGGCTGGCGGGACAGAGAATCCCGCTGCTGGCGAGGGTGCTGTGCAGGGAAATGGGGCTGGCGGGACGGAGAATCCCGCTGCCGGTGAGGGCGTGCCGTGCAGGGTAATGGGGCTGGCGGGACGGAGAATCCCGCTGCCGGTGAGGGCGCATCGCGCAGGGAAACGGGACTGGCGGGACGGAGGATCCCGCTGCCGGTGAGGGCGCGACGCGGAGGATCGCGGGGCTGGCGGGACGGAGAATCCCGCTGCCAGCGAGGGCGCTCTGTGCAGGGAAACGGGACTGGCGGGACGGAGGATCCCGCTGCTGGTGAGGGCGCGCAGGGAAACGGGGCTGGCGGGACGGAGAATCCCGCTGCCGGTGAGGGCGCGCCGCGCAGAGAAACGGAGCTCGCGGGATGGAGAATCCCACTGCCGGTGAAGGCGTGCCATGCAGGGAAACGGGGCTGGCGGGACGGAGAATCCCGCTGCCGGTGAGGGCACGCCGCGCAGAGAAACGGAGCTCGCGGGACGGAGAATCCCGCTGCCGGTGAAGGCGTGCCGCGCAGGGAAACGGGGCTGGTGGGACGGAGAATCCCGCTGCTGGTGAGGGCGCGCCGCGCAGGGAAACGGGGCTGGCGGGACGGAGAATCCCGCTGCCGGTGAGGGCGCTCCGCGGAGGAAAGCGGGGCTGGCGGGACGGAGAATCCCGCTGCCGGCGAGGGCGCGCCGCGCTGGGAAACGCGGCTGGCGGGACGGAGAATACCGCTGCCGGTGAGGGCGCTCCGTGCAGGGAAACGGGGCTGGCGGGACGGAGAATCCCGTTGCCGGCGAGGGCGCTCCGTGCAGGGAAACGGGGCTGGCGGGACGGAGGGTCCCGCTGCCGGCGAGAGCGCGCCGCTGAGGAATGCGGGGCTGATGGGACAGAGAATCCCGCTGCCGGCGAGGGCGCCGCGCAGGGAAACGGGGCTGGCGGGACGGAGAATCCCGCTGCCGGCGAGGGCGCTCCGTGCAGGGAAACGGGGCTGGCGGGACAGAGAATCCCGCTGCCGGCGAGGGCGCCGCGCAGGGAAATGAGGCTGGCGGGACGGAGAATCCCACTGCCGGTGAGGGCGCTCCGTGCAGGGAAACGGGGCTGGCGGGACGGAGAATCCCGCTGCCGGTGAGGGGGCGCCGCGGAGGATCGCGGGGCTGATGGGACAGAGAATCCCGCTGCCGGTGAGGGCGCCGCGCAGGGAAACGGGGCTGATGGGACAGAGAATTCCGCTGCCAGCGAGGGGGCGCCGCGGAGGTTCGCGGGGCTGATGGGACGGAGAATCCCGCTGCCGGTGAGGGCGCTCCGTGCAGGGAAACGGGGCTGATGGGACGGAGAATCCCGCTGCCAGTGAGGGCGCGCAGGGAAACGGGGCTGGCGGGACAGAGAATCCTGCTGCCGGTGAGAGCGCTCCGTGCAGGGAAACGGGGCTGGCGGGACGGAGAATCCCGCTGCCGGTGAGAGCGCTCCGTGCAGGGAAACGGGGCTGGCGGGACGGAGAATCCCGCTGCCGGTGAGAGCGCGCCGCGGAGGAAAGTGGGGCTAATGGGACGGAGAATCCCGGTGCCGGCGAGAGCGCTCCGTGCAGGGAAACGGGGCTGGCGGGACGGAGAATCACGCTGCCGGCGAGGGCGCTCCGTGCAGGGAAACGGGGCTGGCGGGACGGAGAATCACGCTGCCGGTGAGGGGGCGCCGCGGTGGATCGCGGGGCTGATGGGACAGAGACTCCCGCTGCCGGTGAGGGGGCGCCGCGGTGGATCGCGGGGCTGATGGGACAGAGACTCCCGCTGCCGGTGAGGGGGCGCCGCGGTGGATCGCGGGGCTGATGGGACAGAGAATTCCGCTGCCGGCGAGGGCGCTCCGTGCAGGGAAACGGGGCTGATGGGACAGAGAATCCCGGTGCCGGTGAGGGCGCTCCGTGCAGGGAAACGGGGCTGGCGGGACGGAGAATCCCACTGCCGGTGAGGGCGCGCCGTGCAGGGAAACGGGGCTGGCGGGACGGAGAATCCCGCTGCAGGTGAGGGCGCTCCGTGCAGGGAAACGGGGCTGGTGGGTTGGAGAATCCCGCTGCCGGCGAGGGGGCGCCGCGGAGGATCGCGGGGCTGATGGGACAGAGAATTCTGCTGCTGGCGAGGGGGCGCCGCGGAGGATCGCGGGGCTGATGGGACAGAGAATCCCGCTGCCGGTGAGGGCGCTCCGTGCAGGGAAACGGGGCTGGCGGGACGGAGAATCACGCTGCCAGAGAGGACGCTCCGCGCAGAGAAACGGGGCTGGCGGGACGGAGAATCCCGCTGCCGGTGAGGGCGCTCCGTGCAGGGAAACGGGGCTGGCGGGACGGAGAATCACGCTGCCGGTGAGGGCGCGCCGCGCAGGGAAACGGGGCTGGCGGGACAGAGAATCCCGCTGCCGGTGAGGGCGCGCCGCGCAGGGAAACGGGGCTGGCGGGACGGAGAATCCCGCTGCCGGTGAGGGTTGCGCCGCGGAGGGAAACGGGGCTGATGGGACGGAGAATCCCGCTGCTGGCGAGGGTGCTGTGCAGGGAAACGGGGCTGGCGGGACAGAGAATCCCGCTGCTGGCGAGGGTGCTGTGCAGGGAAACGGGGCTGGCGGGACAGAGAATCCCGCTGCTGGCGAGGGTGCTGTGCAGGGATACGGGGCTGGCGGGACAGAGAATCCCGCTGCTGGCGAGGGTGCTGTGCAGGGAAACGGGGCTGGCGGGACAGAGACTCCCGCTGCTGGCGAGGGTGCTGTGCAGGGAAACGGGGCTGGCGGGACAGAGAATCCCGCTGCCGGTGAGGGCGCGCCGCGCAGGGAAACGGGGCTGGCGGGAGGGAGAATCCCGCTGCCGGTGAGGGTTGCGCCGCGGAGGGAAACGGGGCTGGCGGGACGGAGAATCCCGCTGCCGGCGAGGGCGCGTCGTGCAGGGAAACGGGGCTGGCGGGACAGAGAATCCCGCTGCCGGTGAGGGCGCGCCGCGGTAGGAAACGGGGCTGGTGGGACGGAGGATCCCGCTGCAGGCAAGGGCGCGCGGCGGGGGAAACGGGGCTGGCGGGACGGAGAATCCCGCTGCCGGTGAGGGCGCGCCGCGGAGGGAAACAGGGCTAGCGGGACGGAGGATCCCGCTGCAGGCGAGGGCGCGCGGCGGGGGAAACGGGGCTGGCGGGACGGAGGATCCCGCTGCAGGCGAGGGCGCGCGGCGGGGGAAACGGGGCTGGCGGGACGGAGAATCCCGCTGCCGGTGAGGGCGCGCGGCGCAGGGAAACGGGGCTGGCGGGACAGAGAATCCCGCTGCCGGTGCGGGCGCGCCGTGCAGGGAAACGGGGCTGGCGGGATGGAGAATCCAGCTGTCGGTGAGGGCGCGCGGCGCAGGGAAACGGGGCTGGCGGGACAGAGAATCCCGCTGCCGGTGCGGGCGCGCCGTGCAGGGAAACGGGGCTGGCGGGATGGAGAATCCCGCTGCCGGTGCGGGTGCGCCGCGCAGGGAAACGGGGCTGGCGGGACGGAGAATCCCGCTGCCGGTGAGGGCGCGCGGTGCAGGGAAACGGGGCTGGCGGGACGGAGAATCCCGCTGCCAGTGAGGGCGCGCGGCGCAGGGAAACGGGGCTGGCGGGACAGAGAATCCAGCTGTAGGTGAGGGTGCCACGCAGGGATATGGAGCTGGCGGGACAGAGAATCACACCATTACATTTATAAAACAGTTTCTTTGAATATATTTGTTACGTGTTCCAGAAGAAACAGTTCGACTAGCATTCAAGAATCATCCAATTGTGTATGAGGAGGCTGTCTATTTGCTGGGTCTGTGATTGACACTCAGGAGGCTAACAAGCTGCAGCCGCATATACACACTTCACTCCCCATGCACACCATCCCAGAGGGCACCTAGGGGGGTGCCCTGGGGGGGAGACCCATACGACCTGTGGCCGCAGGTTCACAGCGGGCAGTCAGCGGCGTGTGCGGCTGTATGTCTGCCTTGCCGGCTGCGGCAAGGGTGTTCTGAGCCCGTTCACCCTGACCTCACAATCAACCTCCTGGCCAACCCTCGCTACTCCCCCCCGGCCCTGGCAGAAGCCCTCCGGGCAGCAACACAACTGTCAGCAAACTATGGTGACGTTGGACACTTTCCATACTCCCTCTCTCTCTCATCAGCCATGATTTTTAAAGTCCAACAGGTTTGTTTCGATGTCACTAGCTTTCGGAGCGCTGCTCCTTCCTCAGGTGAATGAAGAGGTTATAGACAAATTCAAAGCTGCCAGACAATGCTTGGAATGCGACAATTGGCTTGACACAATTCACACCTCTTTAACCTGAGGTTACCCCATCTCTGGATCTGTAAAGATTTAACCACCTGCTAATGCTCGCATTCCAAGCATTGTCTGGCATCTTTGAATTTGTCTATATATGTGTTTCTGGAACATACCTCTTCATTCACCTGAGGAAGGAGCAGCGCTCCGAAAGCTAGTGACATCGAAACAAACCTGTTGGACTTTAACCTGGTGTTGTAAGACTTCGTACTGTGCTCACCCCAGTCCAACGCCGGCATCTCCACATCATGATTTGTAAAAGCACAAGTAAACCGAGCCGTTGGGAATTCGCCCCAGTGGAGGCAGAGAATCGCAGAGGCCCCGGAGAATAACGGGTCAGGCCCGCCAATGATATGCCAACCACGTTTCCTGCACGTGCGTTCTGGAACACATTGAGGCCGCTGTTGAGGCACCGGCGGATTGCGATTTGGCGTGAAACCGGCGGCCGCCACGATTTCGCCATCAAAAACAATTCTCCGCCCAATTGCGATTCCCCATTCCGGGTGTCAGCCGATGGAGAATCCCGCCCACTATTTTGGCAGTGCATCTGCATTTCTGGCAGTTTTCTAGGCAAGGGATCTGTCTCAGGGCGAGTGCTCTGAGTCTAAGCCCTTTGTCAGAGTGAAGAGTTATCAACTGCTAACTATCAAAGACCCTCTGAGTCAGGCGGGGCATGGAGTTGATGCAGAGTAAAGGTTTCTCTCTCCAATAGCAACCTTGGGAATACACTCACTACATTTTCCACTTCCTCGCTGCCCTGTGGATCCCACAGCTGCTATTAGTGGTGAGTTGTGGGCAGTTTTCTTTCCATGCAGAGATCTATCTCCTGGCAGTTAAAGGACAAAACATGCTCCAGCTCATTACATTTGGCAGGGAGAGGCCGTTTTTATGCCTTTGGTTTAATACTGGATCATGTGAAGCTAGGCCCCGGGAGAGAGGGGTGTTTGGATTTGTACACTGCCCAGGCCGCTGGGCAATTACAGACAAAATTCTCTTTTGCAATTAAAGGGGAGGGGACGAGATGAGCCGCAGACCAAGCCAGTGGAAACTGGCGTTCCTGCCAAGTCTTAACCGTTACATTTAAGGATTTAAATAATGTGATAATGACCACAGGGATGCTCCAAAATTCTTAACTTCCACTGCCTTGACAGAACATTGAAACATATTCAGCAACACTTGCCCACAGGATTATCCTGTTAACTCAGCTGCTGGGTGCAATTATCAGAGCGCAGCTAAGTAATGCAGAGCAGGCTGGTCCTATTCCGCACCTCATCTCTGTTGAATTGCTGCTCTCCACTGGGGCAGTGTGACGAACCTTGACTAGATCTCAACAGTGGCTAGGATAACTGGACATAAACCCCAATATTTTATTTAATTTGTAACACTGTGAGGAAAGGATACTTCACTCAGGAGTGATTCCACTGACAAATAGGGATATTTTGTATTAAAACAAACTTTATTACGAACACTGTCTTAAAACTAACTTTAACATCATAAATAAAATAGCTTCTGGTTACCAGATAAACAATGCACTAATTTCAAACTTTTGATTTTAATCTCCATTTAAGCAAAACCCATCTCTGGTCGAAATCAACTTTTAAATAGTTAGCAGACCGAGGAATACTTGTTATAAAGGGATGTATTGGATAAGATGCTTTGAGAGAGAGATCCTTCAGGAACCTGCTGCAGATTCTTGCCTGTGTCAAACTACTGTTTAACCTGTCAGCATTTTCAGAAACTGCTGTTCTGTTCACAAAGCAAAATCTTTTACATTAAACTGATTTGAGAGAAACTGCTAGTCTATTCACAGACAGATCAAAATCTGAAAGTCCAAAACACAACACCTGACTGCTTCAGCCCCTGGCTCCTTCCATTAACTACAGCATCTTACTAAAGCTAATCACAAAGGGTGGGGTTTATCCATCGGCCGAAACCAGAATCAGCAAACACGATTTGGGGGAGAATTATGTGTCAGCCAACAATGAAGGTTGGCACCTAGCACCCAATGGAATGGTATTCTCCAGTGCCTCGACTGTGGCGTGAATGCATTCTATGCCACACATACAGTAAATGCCATTGACATATCATTGACTGGCCTGTTCCGGTGTACACCGGGGCTCGAACGGTGCTTCGCCTCCTCCAAGAGAAATTACCGATGGCGAGGTTCACATTTGGTTTTAAAAATGAGGAAACCGGCGAGTGGCTGCTGAGGGAGAGCGAGCAGGTAGGACATGCCCGCACAGAGTGCCCCAAGCCTTGGATATCTTGGCCCAAGGCCGATATCTTCACCCCCAAGGCCCCCACCCCAGATGCCACACATGTGGTGTTTGCCTGGATGGCGTGCATGGTCGCCTCCTGCCCCTGCAAGTGGTTGGACTCCTCCAACTGCACCTGCAGGTACTGGGTGGTTGCTGACAACCCCTCATGCAGTCCATCACTCTGCCTCTGCATCTCCCGCATCGAGGTGACTGCCGTTACCCGAGAAGCCCGAGATCTGTCTGGACGGCGGCTGGTCCCGGGGGTCGGGCCGCCCTCCGCCCGTCCGCCCCTCTGGTGTTCCTACCTCCACCTGATGTACTGGAGCAGCTGTGTGGTGAGCACCAGATGGTGTCCCAGGAGCCTCTTCACTAAAGTGCCCGCCCGAGGTGGGTGTCTCTGGGATGGTGGGGGGTGTTGGAGAGACTGCTGTGACTGGAAATCTGTGTCATCCACGAACTGGTGCTTTTGGGTGTTGCGGGCTAGCGTTTGGGGGCTCGTATCGTTGTCCATTGCTGCCTCCTCGTTGGATGTGTCCTGGGGTTGTGGCTGGGGGCGGGGGACACCAGAAGGGCCCGTGTCATCGCCAGGAGAACCTGGTGTGCGGATGGGGTGGTGTGTGGGGGGGGGGGGGGGGGAGGTCGTGGGTTTGGGTGGTGTGGGGGGGAGGTGGCGGGTTGGGGTGGTGTGGGGGGGAGGTGGTGGGCTGAGGTGGTGTGGGGGGTGGGGGTGGGGTGCTGAATTGGGGTGGGGTGGGGTGTTGGGGTGGTGTGGTAGAGGTGGGGAGGGGGTGTCGGGTTGTGCCATGCGTGCTATAGGTACACCGCAACTCAGCGGGGGCTCACTTGGTTCCCCCATGCCGACATCCGCTTCAGCGACTGCCCTCTCCTTGGGCCCACCAAGCAGGTCCAGTACCTGCCGTTCTGCGATAGTGAGGGGCCGCAGGTCCGGCGGGCCCCCTCCAGTCTTCTCTCTCTCTTCAGTTATGCGCCGCTTTATCCTGGGGTGGGGGTGGGGGACAGAAAATGCACAGTATTAGGCAGTCAGACGTGGGCATCTCAGGAGTTGGGCAGCTGGTGGAACAGGGTGGGGTGTGAGCAGACAGCCAGCGGGTTTGGTTCAGTCGCCCTCTGGGTTGGGTTACGAATGTGTGGGACGGGGGTTGGTGTCAGGGGGATGGTGGTAACAACTCACCCTGGCTGCCTGAGGAGGTTGTGCAGCTGCTTGCGACACTGCTGGCTGGTCCTGGCGGGGGGTCCCTCGGTGCTTGTGGCCTCTGCCACCTGGCCTCCTTCCCACCCCAGGGTATAGGGTGCCCCGCCTGTGTTGGGGACTGGAGTGCTTATTTGCGGCTGCAGCTTGTCAGCGGTTTCCATTGGAATTATTCTTGTTCCACGTGGCGTTGGTGCGAGCCCATTAACGGATCTTGAACTGCTCTGGACTGGCGCTGATTCCGGGGTCATGGAACACCATCAATTCAGTCCCGACATCAGCAATTTGTCTCTGAAACGGAGAATCCGTCCCAATGTCTCTCATTATCTACTCTCCAGGGAACCTCCCTTATATAAACAAATTACCATTCGCCGTACTTCAGATAAACAATGGTTGGAATGAATGATGATTTCATGTTTTACGATGCTTTAATTGCACCACTGTGGCCAAAGGGTCTTCTGGTCTCGTAAACCAGATTTAAAAAAAACACTACTGCAGCAGTCATACACACAATAACCCAAGCTTTTAACCCTCACTGCAACAAATACATACAATACATCAAAAATTCTGACATTCATCACACTGTGGAACTTAACTGTAGCCACTGCAGTCCAAAATGTTATTCATATTATCCATTGTTTTACTTTGGTCTTAGCAGGAAGCTCATAATTAGGCGGCCGAAACCTTATCTTCAGCTGTGGCTAGACAGTGCGTGTCGTCATTAGACTGTGATGACTTTCTCAGTAAAACTCAATCCGTGCTCTGAGGGTGTTAAGTTGTGCTCACAGCCAAATCCTATCCTCATTTGACCTCAATGTGCACATACTTTGTAGTGAGTGACTAGAAAACTGCAAGGAGGTGTACGGACATAAGAAACAGGAGCTGAGTTGGCCATTTGGCCCTTTGAGCTGCTGCACCATTCATTAGGATCTTGGCCCAACTTCTATCCCAATTACAACTTCCTGCACTGTCTCCATATCCCGTGGTTCTCTATGTGCAAAAATCCAGCAACCCCTGTCTTGAACATACTCAATGATGGAGCATTCACATCTCTCTGTGGTGGAGAATTCCAAAGATTCACAAACATCTCAGTGAAGATATTTCTCCTCATCTCAATCATAATCTGAGACTGTGACCCTGTGTTTTAGCTTCCCCAGCCAGGAAAATATTTCCTCAACATCCTTTTTCAAAATCATTTACGGGATGCGGCCGTCACTGGCTAGGCCAGCATTTATTGCTCATCCCTAGTTGCCCTTCAGAAGGTGGCGATGAGCTGCTGCAGTCCCTGAGGTGCAGGTACACCCACAGTGCTGTTAGGGAGGGAGTTCCAGGATTTTGACACAGCGACAGTGAAGGAACGGCGATATATTTCCAAGTCAGGGTGGCGAGTGACTTGGAGGGGAACCTCCAGGTGGTGGCGTTCCCAGGTATCCGCTGCTCTTGTCCTTCTAGATGGTTGTCGTCGTGGGTTTGGAAGGTGCTGCCTATTGAACCTTGGCAAGTTAATGCAATGCATCTTGTAGATGGTACACACGGCTGCCATCATTAGTCGGTGGTGGTGGGTTTGGAATGTTTGTGGAAGGGGGAGCAATCAAGCGGGCAGCTTTGTCCTGAATGGGTTGAGCTTCTTGAGTGTTGTTGGAACTGCACTCATCCAGGCAAGTGGGTAGTATTTCTTTACACTCCTGACTTGTGCCTTGTAGATGGTAGTCAGGCTTTGGGGGATGGGGAGGGGCGGAGGGGAGGGGGTCAGGAGGTGAGTTACCCACCATAGGATCCCTAGCTTTTGACCTACTATGGTAGTCACAGTTTCAATATATCTAGTCCAGTTCAGGTTCTGATCAATGGTAACCACCAGGATGTTGATTGTGGGGGATTCAGCGATGATAATGCCATTGATTGTCATTGAATGGTTAGATCCTCTCTTGTAGGAGATAGTTATTGCCTGTCACTGGTGTGGTGCGAATGTTACTATCCTGTCAAGCCTCATGAGAATTTTCTATCCTTTGACTACTTAGGCTAACTGGAGCCCTTCAGTGTCATCCCATAGATTGGTCTAAGTTGACCCTTAGATCCTCCTGCTCTATAGGAACCAATGCAGCCATGCAAACAGATTAATTGTGTTGTAATTCATGGAGCAAAGCAGTCAGGGAAATGGTGGTGGCGTGACAATGTCACGAGAGGAGCAGCCCAGGTTAATTCTCTGGGGACATGTGTTCAAATCCCACCAAGCTAGCTGGTAGAATTTAAAAACTGGAATTGAAGGCTTGTCTCAGCAATGGTGACCATTAAATCATCAACAATTGTTGGACAAACCCTCTAGTTCACTAACATCCTTTGGGGAAGGAAATAGCCTTAGCAGGTCTGGCCTACATGTGACTCCAGATCCACAGCAATGTGCCCTCTGAAATGGCCGACCAAGTCACTTAGTTCAAGGGTAATTCGGTATTGGTGACAAGTGCTGCGTTGCCAGAGATACCCACATCCCATGGCAGAATTAAGAAAAAAAAGGTTCTAAAATAATGTCTAAATAGTTGAAGGGCAGCACGGTGGCATAGTGGTTAGCACTGCTGCCCCCACAGTGCCAGGTACCTGGGTTCGATTCCATCCTGGGGTCAATGTCTGTGTGGAGTTTGCAAGTTCTTCCAGTGTCTACATGGGATTTGTCCGGGTACTACAGTTTTCTCTCACAGTCCAAAGACATGCAGGTTTAACGGAATGAGCACACTAAATTATCTCTCCGTGCCAAAGATGTGCAGGTTATGGTGGGGGAGGGTGCCTCAGCAGGATGCTCTTTCAGAGGGTCAGTGCAGGCTCAATTGGCCAAGGTCTTCTTCAGGATGGCAGCCGGTGACTAGTGTTGTGCCTCAGGGGGCTGTGCTAGAACCACAACTTTTCACAATATACATTAATGAAGGACTTGAAGGCACTGTTCCTAAGTTTGCAGATGATACAAAGATCTGTAGAGGGACAGGTAGTATTGAGGACGCAGGGGTGCTGCAGAAGGACTTGGACGGGCTAGGAGAGTGGGCAATGAAGTGGCAGATGGAATACAATGTGGAAAAGTGTGAGGTTATGCACTTTGGAAGGTGGAATGGAGGCATAGACTATTTTCTAAATGGGGAAATGCTGAGGAAATCAGTATTATTTGCAGCATTAATTAGAATCCCAAAGGGACTTGGGAGACCTTGTTCACGATTCTCTTAAGGTTATGGTGCAGGTTCAGCTCGCAGTTAAGAAGGCAAATACAATGTTAGCATTCATGTCGAGAGGGCTAGAATACAAGAGCAGGGATGTACTTCTGAGGCTGTATAAGGCTCTGGTCAGACCCCATTTGGAGTATTGTGAACAGTTTTGGGCCCCGTATCTAAGGAAGGATTCTTGGCCTTGGAAAGGGTCCAGAGGAGGTTCACAAGAATGGTCCCTGGAATGAAGAGCTTCTCATATGAGGAACGGTTGAGGACTCTGGGTCTGTACTCGTTGGAGTTTAGAAGGTTGAGGGGGGATCCTATTGAAATTTACAGGATACTGCGAGGCCTGGATAGAGTGGACGTGGAGAGGATGTTTCCACTTGTAGGAAAAACTAGAAACAGAGGACACAATCTCACTAAAGGCACAATCCTTCAAAATTGAGTTGAGGAATTCCTTCAGCCAGAGGGTGGTGAATCTGTGGAACTCTTTGCCGCAGAAGGCTGTGGAGGCCAAATCACTGAGTGTCTTTAAGACAGAGACAAATAGGTTCTTGATTAATATGGGGAGCAGGGATTATGGGGAGAAGGCAGGAAAATGGGGATTAGAAAAATATCAGCCATGATTGAATGGCAGGGCAGACTCAATGGGCCGAGTGGCCTAATTCTGCTCCTATGTCTTATGGTCTTAAGTAGCCACCTTCTGCACTCA
Source organism: Scyliorhinus torazame (assembly GCF_047496885.1). NCBI lineage: Eukaryota > Metazoa > Chordata > Chondrichthyes > Carcharhiniformes > Scyliorhinidae > Scyliorhinus > Scyliorhinus torazame. The sequence continues at coordinate 401,559,032 of NC_092707.1, forward strand.
GGAATTCAATGGATTCTAATTAATCCTGCAAATAAGGAGCCCATCGCATTGGGCTCCATCGCCATTTTTAAAAAATCGAGATGGATTTGTGGCTTGCAAGCGATAATGCGAGCCCCTTTTAATAGTCACTGTTTTGAAACTTTACCTAATGCATTTGTCCTGGACACAAATATGTTTTGTATTGCAAAGGAAGATAACGAGTCTCTGTAGAACAAACATGGCAAATATCCCAGGCAACCACTTCAGTGGAAAAATAAAACGCTTCATCTTACTCAAATTGTGCCCAGTGGAATTTTTTTTTGTCAGAGATTACATCTGCCTTGCGTCGTGTGTTTGTGAATGAGATCTGAGGCTGCATTAACTTTCAGTTGTGTTTTATTTATTAACCCACTCGCACATCCTGGGGGTGGGGGGTTTCTGACCCTTTTTTGCTTCTGCACCTGATAAGCAGCTTGCCGATGCCAGCTCTGGCAGCTGACAAATTCAGAGAGAATGCAGGATGCGGAAACTCACTTCAAATCCCAAGGACACAGGGAGTTTTTCTCAGGCACAAGTAACAGGGGGCTGCACCTTTTTGCTACATCTGACCCTCACCTATCCACATTCGGGTATCCCTTTAGCAACTCACTAAGGACAGTTCAACCAGGAGACGACGGAATCGCTCAGCAGGGCAGTATCTGTGGAGTGAGGCAGAGTTAAACTTCCAGGTTGATAACCTGTCCTCCGAACTGGGAAAACATTTGGAAGCGTTTGGAAACAAAAGTTTCAAGAATAGCCTCAGCAGTTCTGGAGTGGCTCTGAAGCAGCCCCAAGGACTCAGGAACGTTAACTCCGTGTCTCTCTCCACAGATGGTGCCAGACCTGCTGAGGTTTTCCCAGCAGTTTCTATTTTCTTTCGGATTTCCAGCACCCCAAAGTGGGATGTCATCCCTATTTGCTGATGGTTCCATTGCTCAATTGGTTGCTCCTCTGAGATTGATTCATAAGTCTCCAGTTGGAAAACAGAAAGTGGGGAAAATTTCCCACCACTGTGTTAGCAGGTGCTAGAGGAATCAATAATCTACCGATCAAAAACCTCATTGGCAGTGGCACAGCGGTTAGCACTGCTGCCTCACAGGGCCAGGGACCCGGGTTCAATTCCAGTCTCGGGTGACTGCCTGTGTGGAGTTTGCACGTTCTCCCTGTGTCTGCGTGGGTTTCCTTCGGGTGCTCCGGTTTCCGCCCACAATCCAAAGATGTGCAGGTCAGGTGGATTGGCCACGCTAAATTGTCCCTTAGTGTCCTAAAGGTTAGGTGGGGTTACTGGGTTACAGGGATAAGCTGGATGCGTGGGCTTAAGTAGGGGGCTCATTCCAAGGGCTGGTGCAGACTCAATGGGCCGAATGGCTTCCTTCTGCACTGTAGAGATTCTATGAAACCGACGTGGAAGGGACCTCTTCAACGCAATGATATGCTAACTTTAACCACGTCACTGTGAGCAACCGTCATCCAGCAAACCCCCACCTTTTCATCTAATGAAGAGAGCGATGATCAGTAGTCAATCCATGCGATTCTCAGACTGCACTCGGGGAACAGGTAGAGGCTCAGACCCTGGGAACACCACCCTGCCCTCTAGAGAATGAAGAGGTTGCAGCAGAGAGAGCACTCAGCTCACCTTCTTAATCCCAATTCGAGCTTGCGTGGAGTCATCTCATCATACTGCCATTTTCCTGCCCTATTCCCTTCAAACACTCATGAAATGGCACTTTTAAATGATATGGAATTGTGGAATTTTAATTCAAGTCCTTTTTTTCTCACTGGATCCAAATACTAATCATGCAATGATGTCCAATAATTTAAAGATAGAAAGTGTAGTCAGAAGCAAGTAATACCAATACTATATTTTCCAACATGAGCCACATATCTGTACAGGCCAGTACATGCTTATTGACAACATTTTGAGTAAGAAAAAACACAAACATCTAAATGGAGCCACAATCATGTCACTTTGGAACTAAATTTCATTCCTTTCTCAGAATTACAAAGCCAATGTGCAGAGTGGACGGTGAAAGCCTAATCCATCTCCTTGCTTGCTCCAAAAGCCAATTCAAATTGAATCCAATTCATGTTCCCCACAAGAGGGACAAACTGGGTCCAGGCTGACTAGAGCGGACATTACACCTGGGGCGACGGGGCGGAGAATCCAGTTTCCCGCACTAAATCGGGATCGGCGCTGGTTCCGCGATTCTCCGCCCCCGAAAAGTGCCGTACTTGGGGAGTACGCCGTGCCGATTATCCACCGCCTCAGGCCATTCCCTGAGGCCCGTCCCGCTATTCTCCGTCCCAACCGGCCGAATTCCCGACAGCGTGGACCACTCATGGTCCCACCGTCCGTGATATCCACGTGGCGGCTGCGGACTCAATCCGGGCCGGCCACAGTCGGGGGAGGGCCGATCGGAGAGCCGGGAGGGCTTTATTCGGGACCGGGGGCTATGAGTGCGGGCGGTCCCGGTCGGGCGAGTGGCCGATTGGGGGCACTATTTCAGCGGTCCAGGTCCGCAGTCTGAGTCCGTCGTGCGCATGTGCGGCTTCTGACCCGGAAGTGCGGGGGCTGTATCGGCAGCTGGAGCTGCGAACTCCACAACAGCTGCCTGCTAGCCCCCTGCAAAGCTGTGAATCTGTGGCCTTTTGCTGCGGGTCTTCGTGGCGTAAAAGATCACAATTTTCACAATGGCGTGGGGACATAGTTCCAAAAACAGAGAATCCATGGCTTGATCTTAACCAAAAGGCTGAGAAGTGATCTTTAATACGGTTATATTTGTTATCGCTGCATCATCCTCTGGTGATGTTCAGAGCTGCACACAACACACTCTGATTCACTCTCTTCCACTGCTGACAAATAGCATCTGACCATGGATTTATGATGCAACGGCAGAAACCAGAACAAATAGTATGGGTTAGTCTACAAAATCGGAGCTTGTACTTTAGGTGGGGGGCTGGTTGCAGCTTTGCATTGAGTGGTTTTAAGTCTTTTCTAAAAATGTATTCACTCCTGGGATACGAGTGTTGCTGGAAAGGCCAGCATTTGTTACCTGCACAATCCGACGGGCGGGAAACACTCATAGGACACACTGTAGGATACAAAGATTTATTACGATGCACTATTAAAAACTCACATGGCCCGAAGGGTCACCTTCCCCGACCTGCACCGAGGCCGGGGTTTTTATACTGTGGACCTTGCCCTGTTAAGGGGGAAGCTCTGCCCTCAATTACCGGGGGAGTTCATTCTCGTGATGAGTTCATGGGAACCGGATGGTGTACACTCGCCTACTTCCCAGGGGGTCATAATATTACCCATTCCTCATCTGCTCTGGACAAAGTGAGCTGTATTCATGAACTTCTACAGTCCGTGTGGCACTGGAATACCCTAGAGTGCTGTTGTGGAGTTCCAGGATTTTGATTCAGATACAGTGAGGTAACAGTAATATAGTTTCAGGATGGTGTGTGACCTGGAGGGGAATTTGCAGGTTGTTGTCGTCCCATGTGTCTGCTCCCCTTTTCCTTCAAGGAGGCAGATCTTGCGGGTTTGGAAGGTGCTGTTGAAGGAGCCTTGGCAAGTTGCTGCAAGTGCATCACATGGATGGTACACTCTGCTGCCACTGTGTGCCATCATGGTTCAAAATAAATAAGCCTAAAACCTAAAATAAATTGAACCTAGAATCTTACAACACAAAAGGAGGCCATTCAGTCCATTATACGCCCGTGCTGACTCTTTGAAAGAGCGATCTGATTTGTCTCACTCCCCTGCCCTTTACCTGCAACATGTTTCCTCAATGCAATTATCAAGCTGCAGCCTCTGATTGTAGATGTGCAATATCATACTCGCGTCCCACTGTTAAAATTGTTGCTTTTCACGGAGAATGGTATTTACTAGGATAATTAACGTGGCAACAGTATAATCTGACGGTTTGAGTCTAGACAGGTATTGTATCCAACTCACAGATTAACGTACCTTTGTTGAAATAACCTTGAATTCCTATTTTTACACCAAGTCAAATATGTCAGTGAGTCATATTCACAGCACATAACAAGCAATGTTCTCATGAAATAAATACTTGCTTCTTTTAACCTTTTGTTCCTTTTTGTCTTCATTCAGATAAGACACCATACTGTTGAGGAATTAAACATGGATCCTACTTTCTTTTTGCAATTGTTAACATCGCTCAGGTCAGCCGCTGTGCATCATATTCCAACATTGAAACAGGCTATTTAATCCAGCTGGTTCATGCCAACCGTTACGCTCGAAAAGTACCTCCTCCGAGCTTCTCTTCATTTCACTATCAGCATTTTCTCTATTCCCTTCTGCCTCACGTGCCTATCCACCTGCCCTTAGAATGTGGTAGCAAGTTCCCCACATTCTCACCACTCGCTGGGTAAAGAAGATTCTTCTGAATTCCCTGCTGAAGTTATTAGGGACCGCCTTATAATTATGTCCCTGGTACTAGTTTCCATTTGTGGGTGAAATATCTTCTTCACGTCTGCCCTCACAAGACCTTCCACAGTCTTAAAGACCTTGATCACATCACCCCTCATCCATCTTTGTTAAAAGAGCTCGAGCATCTTCAGCCTGTCCTGATCGCAACGATCTCTCATTTCTGACATTATCCCAGTAATTTATTTCCGCACCTCCCCCAAAGCCTCTTTTTATAATATGGTGGCCACAACTGTGCACAATATTCCAAGTGGGGTAGCGCAGTAGCACAGTGGTTAGCACTGTTGCTTCACAGTGCCAGGGTTCGATTCCGGCGTGGGTCACTGTCTGTGCGGTGTTTGCACATTCTCCCCGTGTCTGCGTGGGTTTCCTCCGGGTGCTCCGGTTTCCTCCCGGAGTCCAAAGATGTGCAGGTTAGGTGGATTGGCCAGGCTAAATTGCCCTTAGTGTCCAAAAAGATTAGGTGGGGTTACTGGGTTATGGGGATAGGATGGAAGTGTGGGCTTAGGTAGGGTGATCTTTCCAAGGGCCGATGCACACTCGATGGGCTGAATGCCCTCCTTCTGCACGGTAAATTCTATGATTCGAAAAGTACAGATCAGCTACCTTCTGTGTAGTTCCTCATGAACAAACTAGCCCAGCTCAGATACATGAATGCATATGAGATGTTTTACGCAATTTTACTTTGTCAACCGTCTGTGAAAGATACCCTTGTAATAATATTTTTATTATAATCTTTATTGTCACAAGTAGGCTTACATTAACACTGCAATAAAGTTACTGTGAAAAGCCCCTAGCCGCCACATTCTGGCGCCTGTTCGGGTACAGAGAGGGAGAATTCAGAATGTTCAAATTCCCTAACAGCACGTCTTTCGGGGCTTGTGGGAGGAAACCGGAGCACCCGGAGGAAACCCACGCAGACACGGGGAGAACGTGCAGACTCCGCACAGGCAGTGACCCAAGCCGGGAATCAAACCTGGGACTCTGGCGCTGTGAAGCGACAGTGCTAACCACTGTGCTACCGTGCCACCCAAGTTATAACCTCCAAGCTATTGGACGTGTTCCACATTTTCCAGGCACTTAGATGTGGAAGGACAGATGCACTGACATTAGCGTCGCCTCACAAGCAGGAACAGCAAATATTGAGGCTATGATCATCCGCCCATCAGCTTTGGTGGGTTGGTCACGTAATTTGAATGTCAGGTACCAGACTCTGAAAGCAGATGGTCTTCTCTCAGCTCCGTCGGGGCAGATGGACCAGAAGACAGAAAGAGGGCTTCAAGGATGTGCTGAAAATCACCATGAAGAAATGCGACATCATCACCTCGGATCGAACCAGATGGCGGCAGAGTCTGGGGGAGGGATCCCAATGAGAACAAAATGAAGAGGAAAAGTGAGAGCGGCCAAAAGAACAAGCCATGAGTCAAACTGATAACGTACGACCAGACATCCCACATGACAACAAATGTCCTGTGTGCCATAAAGCCCGCAGGTTGCGAATCAACCTCATCAGCCATCTTTGGACTCAGGGAAGACAATCATCCTCATTAGCAACTGCAAATAATAGGAAGATATAGTCCTCAGTACAACTCCCAATGAGTTACTCTATATAATGCTGGCGAGATACAAGAGGGTGATCCCTACACTGAACTCTAATGTCCAATCTCCCGTACAGAAAATTTTAGAGTAACACCCATTAGCGAAGTGTAGCATAGATTAAGGTTCTCTCCTGATCAAAGTACTATGCAGAACTACAGAATAGAATCATAGAATGGGTAACTGGGACAGACTTCTTGTTGCCCGGAAGGAAGCCATTCAGTCCAACATGCCAGGTCTCTAAGAATAATTCAGCTAGCCCCATTCTCCTGCTCCATCCCCGTAACAGTGAAACTTTTCTCTCTTTTTTTCCCTTTTGAAAGCCACGATTGGATCAGCTTCCACATAGAATCCCTACAGTGCAGGAGGAGGCCATTCCGCCCATCGAGTCTGCACCGACTCTTTGAACGATCGGACTGCCCAGGCCCAATCCCCTGTCCTACTCCTGCAATCACACCCTCAGGGTAATTTAGCACGGCCAATCCACCTAACCTGTACATCTTTGGACTGTGGGAGGACCCGGAGGAAACCCACGCAGACACGGAGAGAACGTGCAATATCCATTGTCTACCCAAGGTCGGAATCGAACCTGGATCTCTGGCGCTGTGAGACGGAAGTGCTAACCACTGCCCCCTGAGTCAGTGCATTCCAGATCTTAACCAGTCACTGTATAAATGTTTTTTTCAGTTTACCTTTGGCTCTTTAGCTATTTATGTTAAATCTATGTCCTCTGGAACCGATTCTCTCCACTCTGTCCAGATCCCTCGTGAATTAGAACAATTCCATCAATTGGTATGAGAGCTTAAGTGAAATATAAAGAATCCTCTACAACTTCTAATCAACCAATCCCAGTGTACGCATTGAAATAATTAGATCCAAGATAAAACTCTCCCCAAGTTCATGCCTCAGTTGTATTGCCAATTTGCATATTCCAAATCAACTTTCTTTCTGAATTCAAACAGATTGTGAATGTCAATTACCAGCATATTGGGAATGGTTTTTTTCAGTGTCTTGTCATACCAAAAATCTCATTTCATTTAACAGCCCAAAATAATTAAGAGGGGCATTTCATCACAGTTTAAATTAAATAAATCCTGTGTGCCAAAGATGGAAGGACGCAGATTTAAGCAGAATACACAAATGTAAAAGAACTGGAGATGATTTTTTTTTTAAACACTCAGTGGGCTGGATTTAGTGGAGCCCTCTGGAGCAGGAATGATGGTGGTCGGTGTCATGTTCTGTAGACTGGCCAAAGTAAATGATGAACTACAGAACATCTAGTTTAAATAATTTATTATTAAACAACTATTTGATAAAGATTACTCAAATAAATAAGATAATTCACTACGAACACTAATTGCCTATTCTACAGCTACTGCAAAATATGTCTATCCCTCAGCACAACCGACTCCCAACTCCCCTGCCACATGGTCCTGTGGTGGGTTTACAATGCAAGGTCGCGCATAATATTATATACATAACTGCTTTATGCATATCATAACATCCCCTTTCCTTTGGAAAATGAAATTATTTACATACAGTGGCTATTTTGCACATTTCACCAAGATATGCATAACTATTTACATGTTCAAAAATGTTTTTTTACAGTCTATCACAAGTTCAGTCTGTCTGGCTTGCGCCTTATTCTTGTCAACCTTCGTAGTGTTGGCTGAACTTGGGAGGGTTCCTCATTTTCTTTAGTGTTTGTTATTGAATTTGCTGTTCTTCATGTATTCATGTATTATCATTGTCGTCTTGTATTTGTTCCATCTGACTTCAGGGCCGGGATTCTCCTGTTGGAGAATCGGCGGTGACGTGGGAAATTCCCGCCACGCCACTCCGGGACGTGATTCTCCGGTGATGGGAGAAACGGCGCCAATCGCACCCGCGCGGTCGACGCAGCGCTGGTCGGGGGCCGCTGAAAGGCGATTCTCCTCGGTTGACCGGCCGAATTCTCGCCAAGTTCCGCCGGCGTGGTTCCAACCTGGTACCACCTGGTGGGAGCTCGGACACGTGGCCGCGGTGGCCGTCCTGGTTTGGGGGGGGGGGGGGTGGATCTGACTCGGGGCGGGGGGGGCCTCCACAGCGTCCAGGCCCGCGATCGGGGGCTACCGATCGGCGGGAGCACGCGATCTGGAGGGGGCCTACCTCCTTCCACGCGAGCCCGCTGTAGGTCTCCACTGTGTTGCACGATGCTGGCGCAGAGACGGCCACCACGTGCATGCGCCGGCACGGAGATGGCTGTCGCGCGCATGCGCGGACCCGCGCCGGCAGTGCAGGGCCGCCTTTTGCCGCCAGGGCAGCATGCAGCACTCCTGCACCGTGCTGGCCTCCTGAGGACCGCTGAGCCAGGAGGCCGGTTGACACCGGCGCACACCACTCCAGCGTTTACACCGGCGTCAACACTTGGCCTGGATTTCAGAGAATTCCGGCCCAGACCTTTTGAGACTGTTGAATGCTTCTTCTGGTGGTTGTGTCACAAATGGTTGCCGTACTTTGAGCAAAGCTCTCCTATTCCTTCTCAAAACAGCACCGTCATCCATAACAATAAGATACGAGTTTGAACCTGCTTGTCGCAGTACCTTTGTCTGTTTAGACCATCCATTTCCTCTGAAGTCCTCTACTCTCACCGTGTTCTCTGGCTACAGGGGTTGAAGTCTTTTAGCAGACCTATCATAGAATCCCTTCTACCTCCTTTTGTAAATTGTCTTGCTAAATAGTTGTTCACATGCTCCTGATGAAAACAAGGTAAAGTCGTTCGTAGTTGCCTGTTGATCATTATTTGAGCCGTCGAGAGGCCATTGACGAGAGGCGCCGAACGATAGCTGAGGAACGCCAGATACATATCATCATGGCCGTCAGCGCCAGTGTCCCAGGTTCAATTCCCCGCTGGGTCACTTTCTATGCAGAGTCTGCATGTTTTCCCCGTGTCTGTGTGGGTTTCCTCGGGGTGCTCCTGTTTCCTCCCACAGTCCAAAGATGCACAGGTTAGGTGGATTGGCCATTCTAAATTGCCCTTGGTGTCCAAAAAGGTGAGATGGGGTTATTGGGGTAGGGGGATAGGGTGGAAGTGAGGGCTTAAGTGGATCGGTGCAGACTTGATGGGCCAAATGGCCTCCTTCTACACTGTATGTACTATGTTCAGGAGCTGCTTAACGATATGCACTCCCTTTTCAGCCTTGCCATTCGACTGAGGGTAATGGGGACTGGAGCTAACATGTCGGAAATCATACTGCAGCGCAAATTCTGACCACTCATAGCAGTCAAAACAAGGACCATTATCGCTCATGACCACGTTGGGAATGTCGCGCCACTCAAAAATCCCTTTCACACTCTCGATGACACATCGTGCCGTAGAATTCGACAACTGCACTATCTCCGGGTAGTTAGAGAAATAGTCTATGAGCAGAAGGTACTCCTTCCCATTTAAATGGAACAGATCCATGCCAACTTTCTGCCACGGAATTATGACCGTCTCATCCATTTGCATAGCCTCCTTGCTCTGCCTGCGCTGAAATCTTTGGTATGTGTCACAGTTCTCCATCGTGAACTCAATGTCATGATTGATCCCAGGCCAACAGACTGCTTCCTTGGCTCTCCACTTGCACTTTTCCATCTCCAAGTGCCTTTCGTGCAACTGAACGAGGATGACTGACCAAAGTGCCTGTGCAATCACAATCCGCTGATTCTGCAGCAAAAAACATTCACATCACTCAATTCGGCTAGAATATTGTAGAAACTTGAACATGCGATTTTGTGGATGTACGTTCCCACTTTCTACAGGATAGCATCGTTGGCAGTTTCTTCTTTAATTATTTTTGACTTGTTGTCGGAGATGGGCAGAGACTCTGTCACCATATTTACGTGGACCTTTACATCCTCACCCAGCTGGAGTAGTTCCGCATTGCGTGCAGCTCTGGAAAGTGTGCCCGCTGCAATTAGATGTTTACCCGGCGTGTACACCAACTCAAAATCGTATCGTTGTAATTTCAGAAACATTCGTTGAAGTCTCGCCGATATCTCGCTAAGATTCTGTTTTATTTATTTATTTTTAAAATTAAATTCAGAGTATCCAATTAATTTTTTTCCAATTCAGGGGCAATTTAGCGTGGCCAATCCACCTACCCTGCAGATCTTTGGGTTGTGGGGGCGCAACCCACGCAAACACGGGGAGAATGTGCAAACTCCACACGGGCAGAGACCCAGGGCCGGGATTCGAACCTGGGTCCTCAGCGCCGTAGTCACAGCACCAGGGTCCCAGCTTTGATTCCCGGCTTGGGTCACTGCCTATGGAGTCTGCATGTTCTCCCTGTGTCTGTGTGGGTTTCCTCCAGGTTCTCCGGTTTCCTCCCACAAGTCCTGAAAGACATGCTTGTTAGGTGAAATAGACATTCTGAATTCTCCCTCTGTGTACCCGAACAGGCGCCGGAGTGTGGCGACTGGGGGATTTTCACAGTAACTTCACTGCAGTGTTAATGTAAGCCTACTTGTGACAATAATAAAGATTATCATTATGGATTAACCCTTAATGGTGCTGGCACATGACTTAACGCATGAATCACAGGTTTTGCATCTTCTTTTAGCTGAATTTTGTACATGTATGGTAATGTACCAAAACCTTGGAAAATTTCAGGGAAATCATTCAGTATGGAGTCTCCTGAGGGATGAGAGCCTGTTGAAGCACTGTCAGCACTACGGACTGGTCAAGCTCCTCACACACCTCAACTCCAATTAAAGACTCGCGGTCCGCCGCCGCCACTGAAAATGTCAACTTGTGAATTTTATTTCTCACATCGACATCAAGCTCCTAATGACGAGATTTCATTACCATTTTAACATTACTGTTCTGTTGACTATTTTTGGTTCAATTCGCAGCCCTTTTTTTTTTAAACATCGGACAGGTTGATGAGGTTGGCCTCGCACCCGTGTCGAGCTTGACTGTTATCACTGTGCCGTTTATCTTTAATGGCACTGTCCATTTATCCTTATGATTATCTGCCTTCAATTCACTATTGCTGCAGATTGGCACAAATACAGTATTATTTGGTATGACTTGAGCCTCCTTGTCCTCGCTGGAGATCATTCGGGAAAGAATGTGTCCTCTAGGCACACCTCGTCACTAGTGCTGATGCTCTTTGTTTAGCCCTGCTCCTGGAATAACATTGGGATGCAAAATGATTTCTTCCATTACAGGTGATACATGTTTTTCCATACGCTGGGCATCGCCTTGGTAAATGCCATTTGCCACATCGCAGACATAAAATGGAGGATCGGGTCATCCGTTCAAAATGGCCGCCCGCACTGGGAGCACGTTTCTTATTCGGCTGCATCACCACATTAATGGCGTCTGTCACTTTGTCTGCCTTTGCGCCAAAATGCCGGCGATTTAGTGTGCTGATCTGTTTAGCAGCCAGCTCACTTGCGTGACATATTTGAATCCCACTTTCGAGTTGCTGGTCTGTTTCCCGCGGAAGCCACTCGCGCACTTTATCCTTCAAGATCCCAAAAACTATCTGATCCTGTAATATCGACAACTGGAGTGTGCTGAAGTTGCACGACTGTGCCTTCCATCGCCAGTCAGTGAGGGAGCTATCGAATGCCTCTCCCATGTTCTGGGTGCGCGTATGGAATATATTACGCTCGAAGGTTTCATTTTATTTAAGAGAACAATGCCGATCGAACGTCAAAGCTCTTCGTCGAAGCTTTTGCTGTCAGTCTCATTGACAAAAACAAAAGTGTTGAAAATGTCAATTGCCTGCGAACCTGCTACAGTGAGCAGCATCGCGATTCGCCTCTCATCGCGCTGTGCCTGCAGACCAAGGGCTGCAACATAGAGTTTAAACTGCTGCTTAAACACCCTCCAATTTTCATCTACGTTCCGGTATTCCAAAGCTGTTGAGGTGCCCTGATCCCTCCATCGAAGTTGGACCGCGCAGTGAGCACCAGATGCCAGTAGTTTGCAAGGTTAGTAGCAAAACATGTTTTTTTTTCACTTTTCCTTCAAAGTTATCTTTCGTGGTTCTGATTTTTTTTCCTGCAGAATCTTTGAATTCTCAGTAAATCATCAATTTTGGTACCATGTCATGTTCTGTCAACTGGCCGAAGTAAATGATGAACTACGGAACATCTAGTTTAAATAATTTATTATTAAACAACTATTTGATAAAGATAACTAGAATAAATAAAATAATTAACTACTAACACTAATTGACTACTGTAGCACTACTGCAAAATATGTCTGTCCCTCAGCACAACCTACTCCCATCTCCCCTGCCACATGGTCCCGTGGTGGGCTTACACTACCACCTAGTGGTCGGAGGTAATACCTAACATTATGTACACAACTACTTTATGTATATCATCACAAGCGGGAGGAGCAGGCTGAAATATCCATAGTGAATTCCGGGCCACAAGAAGTCTGTCCCAGTTACGTTGGGGGTGCGAAGGGCCCGATGTGGCAATTCCCATTGCCGCCGACAGGAAGGCAATTAGGGTCATTAATGAGCCGACTATCCCCAAGCCCACTGGAAATTTGGTGGTGACTCAGGGATTCTCGTGAACTCGCGCAGCTTTCTAGTGCTGCCTGAAGGTTGCCCAGCAAACTCTGCCAGGTTTGCCTACAGCCTCCTGGGCAGAGGGGGTGTTGGGATCTCTCTTTGACAGATACTGGTGCCTGACAAATGGAATGCGAGCATCTGGGGAAGGGGGAGGGTGGGGGGGGGGGGGGGGGGGGGGGCGGACATCCACCAACTCTATCCTTTCCACCAAACCATCTTTCTACCCTTATCCTGACCCCCACCCTCATTCGCCTACGTCCTGGGATCTAGTGTCGACCCTGAGGCTGGGCCTCAATGCATCACCTCCAGTGGCCAACTCTCTTGGTGGTGCTGCCTGCCACGGCGAACTACTGCCCTCGGATTGGCTGGCAGCTTTCGGGCGTAGGATTTCTGCCCGCTGGGGTCTTTACTCGCATGGGAGGCCTGATGCTGGCCCGTGAAGTGTCAGGTGAGCATTTAGCTCTGTCGGGTCTTCCTTTTGGAAGACATGTGGGGGTTCCTGCTGGTTGTCGAACTGGCGGGAGGGGACCCACATGAAGCAGAATCCAACTCAGTGAGTTATGATGATCTGAAATGTACTGATTGAAAAGGGCAGTGGAAGCAGATTTAACGGTAACTTTCAAAACAGAACTACGTTTGTAAAATAAGAAATTTCAGGGAAATGCAGAAAACAAAGGTGTGTGTCGCTCATTGGATAGCTATTTCAGAGAGCTGCCAGAAACACGATGGGCCAAATAGCCTCCTTCTGCACCGCACACCTCAATCCAAGTTAATGCTAGCTTCGCAACTCTCCTTTCCAGAGACTCACATCCAGTGGCCTAAATTTGAACTGCCAGCAGGCTTCCGAATGGGAAGCCAGGCATTCCCACGTTCTGATCCATGACAGGGTGAGGCCCAGCTGATTCTAACAGACTCGCCCAAAAATCAGCCAATAGGATGAAGAATAACAAGGTTCCCCTGAGATCTATGAAGCAATTGCCTCTTTGCTCAATGCACAGATCCAGTTCCACGCGCCTACGTGTTTGTGATGAAGCTGCCAACTGCAACAGGAGTTTGCTTGTTCAATGGGAGGTCAGGAGGAGTCTGGTGCTGTCCGGGTTCCAGACGTCGCCTCCTTCGTAGCAGTGATTGTAATTGACCACGGTCAAACTGTAAAGGGGCACCTTCAGAATTAACGAAGCAACCAGTCTTTCTGAGCGCTTTGATTCAATTCACATACCCTGTGGTCCAACCTCCTGCTTAAAATTGTGCTCAATGCTCCAATTACCCACCTTCGGATCATTACCCAGAAGACAGTGACTACATTGAACTTGTAGGAAGTCCCATTCATCTATTTGCTGCTGTGCTCACTCACCGATATTTGACCCAGCTTTGACAAAGAGTCATCCAGACTCAAAACGTTAGCTTCCTTCTCTCTCCACAGATTCTGTCAGACCTGCTGAGATTGTCCAGCATTTTCTGCTTTTGTTTGTGACCGATATTTGCTTTTGGTGAAGTAACATTGTGATTTTAGAATTTGCATCCTTGTTTTCAAACTCTTCTGTGATCTCATCCCTCTCTAACTCTGTAATATCCACCAGCCCTACGACTCTTTGAGATGGAGAACATAGAACATAACAGCGCAGTACAGGCCCTTCGGCCCTCGATGTTGCGCCGACCTGTGAAACCACTCTAAAGCCCATCTACACTATCCCCTTATCGTCCATATGTCTATCCAATGACCATTTGAATGCCCTTAGTGTTGGCGAGTCCACTACTGTTGCAGGCAGGGCATTCCATGCCCTTACTACTCTCTGAGTAAAGAACCTACCTCTGACATCTGTCTTATATCTATCTCCCCTCAATTTAAAGGTATGTCCCCTCGTGCTAGACATCACCATCTGAGGAAAAAGGCTCTCACTGTCCACCCTATCCAATCCTCTGATCATCTTATATGCCTCAATTAAGTCACCTCTTAACCTTCTTCTCTCTAACGAAAACAGCCTCAAGTCCCTCAGCCTTTCCTCATAAGATCTTCCCTCCATACCAGGCAACATTCTGGTAAATCTCCTCTGCACCGCTTTCCAATGCTTCCACATCCTTCCTATAATGCAGCGACCAGAATTGCACGCAATACTCCAAATGCGGCCACCCCTGAGTTTTGTAGAGCTGCAACATGACCTCATGGCTCCGAAACTCAATCCCTCTACCAATAAAGGCTAACACACCGTATGCCTTCTTAACAACCCTCTCAACCTAGGTGGCAACTTTCAGGGATCTATGTACATGGACACTGAGATCTCTCTGCTCATCCACACTGCCAAGAATCTTACCATTAGCCCAGTACTCTGTCTTCCTGTTATTCCTTCCAAAATGAATCACCTCACACTTTTCTGCATTAAACTCCATTTGCCACCTCTCAGCCCAGCGCTGCAGCTTATCTCTGTCCCTCTGTAACTTGTAACATCCTTCCACACTGTCCACAACTCCACCGACTTTAGAGTCATCTGCAAATTTACTCACCCATCCTTCTACGCCCTCCTCCATGTCATTTATAAAAATGACAAACAGCAGTGGCCCCAAAACAGATCCTTGTGGTACACCACTAGTAACTGGACTCCAGTCTGAACATTTCCCATCAACCACAACCCTTTGTCTTCTTCCAGCTAGCCAATTTCTAAATCACCCTGAATCCCATGCCTCCGTATTTTCTGCAGTAGCCTACCGTGGGGAACCTTATCAAATCGCTTTACTGAAATCCATATACACCACATCAACTGCTTTACCCTCATCTACCTGTTTGGTCACCTTCTCAAAGAACTCAATAAGGTTGGTGAGGCACAACCTACCCTTCACAAAACCGTGTTGATTATCTCTAATCAAATTATTCCTTTCCAGATGATTATACATCCTATCTCTTATAACCCTTTCCAAGATTTTGCCCACAACAGAAGTAAGGCTCACTGGTCTATAGTTACCGGGGTTGTCTCTACTCCCCTTCTTGAACAAGGGGACAACATTTGCTATCCTCCAGTCTTCTGGCACTATTCCTGTAGACAAAGATGACTTAAAGATCAAAGCCAAAGTCTCAGCAATTTCCTCCCTAGCTCCCCAGAGAATCCTAGGATAAATCCCATCCGGCCCAGGGGACTTATCTATTTTCACACGTTCCAGAATTACTAACACCTCCTCCTTATGAACCTCAAGCCCTTCTAGTCTAGTAGCCTGAATCTCAGTATTCTCCGCGACAACATTGTCTTTTTCCTGTGTGAATACTGACAAAAAATATTCATTTAGCACCTCTCCTACCTCCTCGGACTCCAAGCACAACTTCCCGCTACTGTCCTTGACTGGCCCTACTCTTACCTTAGTCATTCGTTTATTCCTGACATGTCTATAGAAAGCTTTAGGGTTATCCTTGATCCTACCTGCCAAAGACTTCTCATGTCCCCTCCTGGCGCTTCTTAGCTCTCTCTTTAGGTCCTTCCTAGCTAACTTGTAACTCTCGAGCACCCTAACTGAACCTTCATGTCTCATCTTTACATAAGCCTCCTTCTTCCTCTTGACAAGCGTTTTGACTGCTTTAGTAAACCACGGTTCCCTTGCTCGACCACTTCCTCCCTGCCAGACAGGCACATACTTATCAAGGACACGTAGTAGCTGTTCCTTGAACAAGCTCCACATTTCCATTGTGCCCATCCCCTGCAGTTTTCCTCTCCATCCGATGCATCCTAAGTCTTGCCTCATCGCATAATTATTGCCTTTCCCCCAGATATAACACTTGCCCTGCGGTATATACCTATCCCTTTCCATCACTAAAGTAAACTTAATCGAATTGTGGGCACTATCACCAAAGTGCTCACCTACCTCCAAATCTAACACCTGCCCTGGTTCATTACCCAGTACCAAATCCAATATGGCCTCGCCTCTCGTTGGCCTATCTACATACTGTGTCAGGAAACCCTCCTGCACACATTGGACAAAAAGGGACCCATCTGAAGTACTCGAACTATGGCGTTTCCAGTCAATATTTGGAAAGTTAAAGTCCCCCAGAACAACTACCATGTTGCTTTCGCTCCTATCCCCGGATCTCCGTCTCCAGTTAAACATCCCCGGGTCTCCGTCTCCCGTTAAACATCCCCGGGTCTCCGTCTCCCGTTAAACATCCCCGGATCTCCGTCTCCAGTTAAACATCCCCGGGTCTCCGTCTCCCGTTAAACATCCCCGGGTCTCCGTCTCTCGTTAAACATCCCCGGGTCTCCGTCTCCCGTTAAACATCCCCGGGTCTCCGCCACCCGTTAAACATCCCCGGGTCTCCGTCTCCCGTTAAACATCCCCGGATCTCCGTCTCCAGTTAAACATCCCCGGGTCTCCGCCTCTCGTTAAACATCCCCGGGTCTCCGTCTGTCGTTAAATATCCCCGGGTCTCCGTCTGTCGTTAAACATCCCCGGGTCTCCGTCTGTCGTTAAACATCCCCGGGTCTCCGTCTGTCGTTAAACATCCCCGGGTCTCAGTCTCCCGTTAAATATCCCCGGGTCTCCGTCTCCCGTTAAACATCCCCGGGTCTCCGTCTCTCGTTAAACATCCCCGGGTCTCAGTCTCCCGTTAAACATCCCCGGGTCTCCGCCTCTCGTTAAACATCCCCGGGTCTCCGCCTCTCATTAAACATCCCCGGGTCTCCGTCGCCCGTTAAACATCCCCGGGTCTCCGCCTCTCGTTAAACATCCCCGGGTCTCCGTCTCCCGTTAAACATCCCCGGGTCTCCGCCTCCCGTTAAACATCCCCGGGTCTCCGCCTCTCGTTAAACATCCCCGGGTCTCCGTCTCCCGTTAAACATCCCCGGGTCTCCGTCTCCCGTTAAACATCCCCGGGTCTCCGTCTCCCGTTAAACATGCCCGGGTCTCCGTCTGTCGTTAAACATCCCCGGGTCTCCGTCTCCCGTTAAACATTCCCGGGTCTCCGTCTCCCGCGAAACATCCCCGGTCTCCGTCTCTTGTTAAACATCCCCGGATCTCCGTCTCCCGTTAAACATCCCCGGGTCTCCGTCTCCCGTTAAACATCCCCGGGTCTCCGTCTCCCGTTAAACATCCCCGGGTCTCCGTCTCCCGTTAAACATCCCTGGGTCTCCGTCTGTCGTTAAACATCCCCGCGTCTCCGCCTCTCGTTAAACAACCCCGGGTCTCCGTCTGTCGTTAAACATCCCCGCGTCTCCGCCTCTCGTTAAACAACCCCGGGTCTCCGTCTCCCGTTAAACATCCCTGGGTCTCCGTCTGTCGTTAAACATCCCCGGGTCTCCGTCTCCCGTTAAACATCCCCGGGTCTCCGTCTGTCGTTAAACATCCCCGCGTCTCCGCCTCTCGTTAAACAACCCCGCGTCTCCGCCTCTCGTTAAACATCCCCGGATCTCCGTCTCCCGTTAAACATCCCCGGGTCTCCGTCTCCCGTTAAACATCCCCGGGTCTCCGTCTGTCGTTAAACATCCCCGGGTCTCCGTCTCCCGTTAAACATCTCCGGGTCTCCGTCTCCCGTTAAATATCCCCGGGTCTCCGTCTCCCGCGAAACATCCCCGGCTCACCGCCGCTCGTTATACATCCCCGGGTCTCCGTCTCCCGTTAAACATCCCCGGGTCTCCGTCTCCCGTTAAACATCCCCGGGTCTCCGTCTCCCGTTAAACATCCCCGGGTCTCCGTCTCCAGTTAAACATCACCGGGTCTCCGTCTCCCGTTAAACATCCCCGGGTCTACGTCTCCCGTTAAACATCCCCGGGTCTTCGTCTCCCGTTAAACATTCCCGGGTCTCCGCCTCTCGTTAAACATCCCCGGGTCTCTGTCTCCCGTTAAACATCCCCGGGTCTCCGTCTCCCGTTAAACATCCCCGGGTCTCCGTCTCCCGTTAAACATCCCCGGCTCACCGCCGCTCGTTAAACATCCCCGGGTCTCCATCTCTTGTTAAACATCCCCGGGTCTTCGTCTCCCGTTAAACATCCCCGGGTCTCCGTCTCCCGCGAAACATCCTCGGGTCTCCGTCTCCCGTTAAACATCCCCGGGTCTCCGTCTCCCGCGAAACATCCCCGGGTCTCCGTCTCCCGTTAAACATCCCCGGGTCTCCGCCTCTCGTTAAACATCCCCGGGTCTCCGTCTCCCGTTAAACATCCTCGGGTCTCCCCCTCCCGTTAAACACCCCCGGTCTCCGTCTCCCGTTAAACATCCCCGGGTCTCCGTCTGTCATTAAACATCCCCGGGTCTCCCTATCCCGTTAAACATCCCCGGGTCTCCGTCTCCTGTTAAACATCCCCGGGTCTCTTGTCTCCCGTTAAACAGCCTCGGGTCTCCACCTCCCGTTAAACATCCCCGGTCTCCCTATCCCGTTAAACATCCCCTGGTCTCCGTCTCCCGTTAAACATCCCCGGGTCTCTTGTCTCCCGTTAAACAGCCTCGGGTCTCCGCCTCCCGTTAAACATCCCCGGTCTCCCTATCCCGTTAAACATCCCCTGGTCTCCGTCTCCCGTTAAACATCCCCGGGTCTCTTGTCTCCCGTTAAACAGCCTCGGGTCTCCACCTCCCGTTAAACATCCCTGGGTCTCCGTCTCCCGTTAAACATCCCCGGGTCTCGGCCTCTTGTTAAACATCCCCGGGTCTCCGTCTCCCGTTAAACATCCCCGGGTCTCCGTCTCCCGTTAAACATCCCCGGGTCTCTGTTTCCCGTTAAACATCCCCGGGTCTCCGTCTCCCGTTAAACATCCCCGGGTCTCCGTCTGTCGTTAAACATCCCCGGGTCTCCGTCTCCCGTTAAACATCCCCGGGTCTCCGTCTCCCGTTAAACATCCCCGGGTCTCCGCCTCCCGTTAAACATCCCCGGGTCTCCGTCTCCCGTTAAACATCCCCGGGTCTCCGTCTCCCGTTAAACATCCCCGGGTCTCCGTCTCCCGTTAAACATCCCCGGGTCTCCGTCTCCCGTTAAACATCCCCGGGTCTCCGTCTCCCGTTAAACATCCCCGGGTCTCCGTCTCCCGTTAAACATCCCCGGGTCTCCGTCTCCCGTTAAACATCCCCGGGTCTCCGTCTCCCGTTAAACATCCCCGGGTCTCCGTCTCCCGTTAAACATCCCCGGGTCTCTGTTTCCCGTTAAACATCCCCGGGTCTCCGTCTCCCGTTAAACATCCCCGGGTCTCCGTCTCCCGTTAAACATCCCCGGGTCTCCGTCTCCTGTTAAACATCCCCGGGTCTCCCCCTCCCGTTAAACATCCCCGGGTCACCGTCTCCCGTTAAACATCCCCGGGTCTCCGTCTCCCGTTAAACATCCCCGGGTCTCCCCCTCCCGTTAAACATCCCCGGGTCTCCGTCTCCCGTTAAACATCCCCGGGTCTCCGTCTCCCGTTAAACATCCCCGGGTCTCCGTCTCCCGTTAAACATCCCCGGGTCTCCGTCTCCTGTTAAACATCCCCGGGTCTCCGTCTCCCGTTAAACATCCCCGGGTCTCCGTCTCCCGCGAAACATCCCCGGGCCTCGGTCTCCCGTTCACCATCCCCGGGTCTCCGTCTCCTGTTAAACATCCCCGGGTCTCTTGTCTCCCGTTAAACAGCCTCGGGTCTCCACCTCCCGTTAAACATCCCCGGTCTCCCTATCCCGTTAAACATCCCCTGGTCTCCGTCTCCCGTTAAACATCCCCGGGTCTCCGTCTCCCGTTAAACATCCCCGGGTCTCCGTCTCCCGTTAAACATCCCCGGGTCTCCGACTGTCGTTAAACATCCCCGGGTCTCCGTCTCCCGTTAAACTTCCCCGGGTCTCCGTCTCCCGTTAAACATCCCCGGGTCTCCGTCTCCCGTTAAACATCCCCGGGTCTCCGCCACTCGTTAAACATCCCCGGGTCTCCGCCTCCCGTTAAACATCCCCGGGTCTCCGTCTGTCGTTAAACATCCCCGGGTCTCCGTCTCTCGTTAAACATCCCCGGGTCTCCGCCTCCCGTTAAACATCCCCGGGTCTCCGCCTCCCGTTAAACATCCCCGGGTCTCCGCCACTCGTTAAACATCCCCGGGTCTCCGTCTCCCGTTAAACATCCCCGGGTCTCCGTCTCCTGTTAAACATCCCCGGGTCTCTTGTCTCCCGTTAAACAGCCTCGGGTCTCCACCTCCCGTTAAACATCCCCGGTCTCCCTATCCCGTTAAACATCCCCTGGTCTCCGTCTCCCGTTAAACATCCCCGGGTCTCCGTCTCCCGTTAAACATCCCCGGGTCTCCGTCTCCCGTTAAACATCCCCGGGTCTCCGACTGTCGTTAAACATCCCCGGGTCTCCGTCTCCCGTTAAACTTCCCCGGGTCTCCGTCTCCCGTTAAACATCCCCGGGTCTCCGTCTCCCGTTAAACATCCCCGGGTCTCCGCCTCCCGTTAAACATCCCCGGGTCTCCGTCTGTCGTTAAACATCCCCGGGTCTCCGTCTCTCGTTAAACATCCCCGGGTCTCCGCCTCCCGTTAAACATCCCCGGGTCTCCGCCTCCCGTTAAACATCCCCGGGTCTCCGTCTCCCGTTAAACATCCCCGGGTCTCCGTCTCCCGTTAAACATCCCCGGGTCTCTTGTCTCCCGTTAAACATCCCCGGGTCTCTTGTCTCCCGTTAAACATCCCCGGGTCTCCGTCTCCCGTTAAACATCCCCGGGTCTCTGTCTCCCGTTAAACATCCCCGGGTCTCTGTCTCCCGTTAAACATCCCCGGGTCTCCGCCTCCCGTTAAACATCCCCGGGTCTCCGTCTCCCGTTAAACATCCCCGGGTCTCCGTCTCCCGTTAAACATCCCCGGGTCTCTTGTCTCCCGTTAAACATCCCCGGGTCTCCCCCTCCCGTTAAACATCCCCGGGTCTCCGTCTGTCATTAAACATCCCCGGGTCTCCGTCTCCCGTTAAACATCCCCGGGTCTCCGTCTCCCGTTAAACATCCCCGGGTCTCTTGTCTCCCGTTAAACATCCCCGGGTCTCTTGTCTCCCGTTAAACATCCCCGGGTCTCCGCCTCCCGTTAAACATCCCCGGGTCTCCGCCTCCCGTTAAACATCTCGGGGTCTCCGTCTCCCGTTAAACATCCCCGGGTCTCCGTCTCCCGTTAAACATCCCCGGGTCTCCCTATCCCGTTAAACATCCCCGGGTCTCCGTCTCCCGTTAAACATTCCCTGGTCTCCGTCTCCCGTTAAACATCCCCGGGTCTCCGTCTCCCGTTAAACATCCCCGGGTCTCCGTCTCCTGTTAAACATCCCCGGGTCTCCGACTGTCGTTAAACATCCCCGGGTCTCCGCCTCCCGTTAAACATCCCCGGGTCACCGTCTCCCGTTAAACTTCCCCGGGTCTCCGTCTCCCGTTAAACATCCCCGGGTCTCCGTCTCCCGTTAAACATCCCCGGGTCTCCGTCTCTCGTTAAACATCCCCGGGTCTCCGCCTCCCGTTAAACATCCCCGGGTCTCCGTCTCTCGTTAAACATCCCCGGGTCTCCGTCTCTCGTTAAACATCCCCGGGTCTCCGCCTCCCGTTAAACATCCCCGGGTCTCCGTCTCCCGTTAAACATCCCCGGGTCACCGTCTCCCGTTAAACATCCCCGGGTCTCCACCTCCCATTAAACATCCCCGGGTCTCCATCTCCCGTTAAACATCCCCGGGTCTCCGCCTCCCGTTAAACATCCCCGGGTCTCCGCCTCCCGTTAAACATCCCCGGGTCTCCGCCTCCCGTTAAACATCCCCGGGTCTCCGTCTCCCGTTAAACATCCCCGGGTCTCTTGTCTCCCGTTAAACATCCCCGGGTCTCCGTCTGTCATTAAACATCCCTGGGTCTCCGTCTCTCGTTAAACATCCCCGGGTCTCCGTCTCCCGTTAAACATCCCCGGGTCTCCGTCTCCCGTTAAACATCCCCGGGTCTCCCCCTCCCGTTAAACATCCCCGGGTCTCCGTCTCCCGTTAAACATCCCCGGGTCTCCCCCTCCCGTTAAACATCCCCGGGTCACCGTCTCCCGTTAAACATTCCCTGGTCTCCGCCTCCCGTTAAACATCCCCGGGTCTCTTGTCTCCCGTTAAACATCCCCGGGTCTCCGTCTCCCGTTAAACATCCCCGGGTCTCCGTCTCCCGTTAAACATCCCCGGGTCTCCGTCTCCCGTTAAACATCCCCGGGTCTCCGTCTCTCGTTAAACATCCCCGGGTCTCCGTCTCCCGTTAAACATCCCCGGGTCTCCGCCTCTCGTTAAACATCCCCGGGTCTCCGTCTCCCGTTAAACATCCCCGGGTCTCCGTCTCCCGTTAAACATCCCCGGGTCTCCGTCTCCCGTTAAACATCCCCGGGTCTCCGTCTCCCGTTAAACATCCCCGGGTCTCCGTCTCCCGTTAAACATCCCCGGGTCTCCGCCTCCCGTTAAACATCTCCGGGTCTCCGTCTCCCGTTAAACATCCCCGGGTCTCCGTCTCCCGTTAAACATCCCCGGGTCTCCCTATCCCGTTAAACATCCCCGGGTCTCCGTCTCCCGTTAAACATCCCTGGGTCTCCCTATCCCGTTAAACATCCCCGGGTCTCCGTCTCCCGTTAAACATCCCCGGGTCTCCGTCTCCCGTTAAACATCCCCGGGTCTCCGTCTCCCGTTAAACATCCCCTGGTCTCCGTCTCCCGTTAAACATCCCCGGGTCTCCGTCTCCCGTTAAACATCCCCGGGTCTCCGTCTCCCGTTAAACATCCCCGGGTCTCCGTCTCCCGTTAAACATCCCCTGGTCTCCGTCTCCCGTTAAACATCCCCGGGTCTCCGTCTCCCGTTAAACATCCCCGGGTCTCCGTCTCCCGTTAAACATCCCCGGGTCTCCGTCTCCCGTTAAACATCCCTGTTCTTCGCGTGTCGTTAAACATCCCCGGGTCGCCGTCTGTCGTTAAACATCCCCGGGTCTCCGTCTCCCATTAAACATCCCCGGGTCTCCGTCTCCCGTTAAACATCCCCGGGTCTCCGTCTCCCGTTAAACATCCCCGGGTCACCGTCTCCCGTTA